>NC_090292.1:35390246-36590246 GCF_037392515.1 Haliotis asinina | reverse complement strand
ATGCGTAGATGTGCAGTGTATCTATGCATTCACAACTTTGGCAATGCCTGTAATGTAGAAACCACGTTCCAGTATTGGCCAAAGCCCTGTGTTCGATGCTACTGCACATGGTTCATTCAAATACTACCCTTAACTAGTTTAAATACGTATGTAGGTGATGTATCTATACATTCACAACTCTCGCAATGCCTGTAATGTAGAAACCACGTTCCAGTATTGGTCAAAGCCCTGTGTTCGATGCTACTGCACATGGTTCATTCAAATACTACCCTTAACTATGGTTAAATAGTTTAAATACGTATGTAGGTGATGTATCTATACATTTACAACTTACGCAATGCCTGTAATGGTTAAAAATGCGTAGATATGTAGTGTATCTATGCATTCACAACTTTGGCAATGCCTGTAATGTAGAAACCACGTTCCAGTATTGGCCAAAGCCCTGTGTTCGATGCTACTGCACATGGTTCATTCAAATACTACCCTTAACTAGTTTAAATACGTATGTAGGTGATGTATCTATACATTCACAACTCTCGCAATGCCTGTAATGTAGAAACCACGTTCCAGTATTGGTCAAAGCCCTGTGTTCGATGCTACTGCACATGGTTCATTCAAATACTATCCTTAACTATGGTTAAATAGTTTAAATACGTATGTAGGTGATGTATCTATATATTTACAACTTACGCAATGCCTGTAATGGTTAAAAATGCGTATATATGTAGTGTATCTATGCATTCACAACTTTGGCAATGCCTGTAATGTAGAAACCACGTTCCAGTATTGGCCAAAGCCCTGTGTTCGATGCTACTGCACATGGTTCATTCAAATACTACCCTTAACTAGTTTAAATACGTATGTAGGTGATGTATCTATACATTCACAACTCTCGCAATGCCTGTAATGTAGAAACCACGTTCCAGTATTGGTCAAAGCCCTGTGTTCGATGCTACTGCACATGGTTCATTCAAATACTACCCTTAACTATGGTTAAATAGTTTAAATACGTATGTAGGTGATGTATCTATACATTTACAACTTACGCAATGCCTGTAATGGTTAAAAATGCGTAGATATGTAGTGTATCTATGCATTCACAACTTTGGCAATGCCTGTAATGTAGAAACCACGTTCCAGTATTGGCCAAAGCCCTGTGTTCGACGCTACTGCACATGGTTCATTCAAATACTACCCTTAACTATGGTTAAATAGTTTAAATACGTATGTAGGTGATGTATCTATACATTTACAACTTACGCAATGCCTGTAATGGTTAAAAATGCGTAGATTTGCAGTGTATCTATGCATTCACAACTTTGGCAATGCCTGTAATGTAGAAACCACGTTCCAGTATTGGCCAAAGCCCTGTGTTCGATGCTACTGCACATGGTTCATTCAAATACTACCCTTAACTAGTTTAAATACGTATGTAGGTGATGTATCTATACATTCAGAACTCTCGCAATGCCTGTAATGTAGAAACCACGTTCCAGTATTGGTCAAAGCCCTGTGTTCGATGCTACTGCACATGGTTCATTCAAATACTACCCTTAACTATGGTTAAATAGTTTAAATACGTATGTAGGTGATGTATCTATACATTTACAACTTACGCAATGCCTGTAATGGTTAAAAATGCGTAGATATGTAGTGTATCTATGCATTCACAACTTTGGCAATGCCTGTAATGTAGAAACCACGTTCCAGTATTGGCCAAAGCCCTGTGTTCGATGCTACTGCACATGGTTCATTCAAATACTACCCTTAACTAGTTTAAATACGTATGTAGGTGATGTATCTATACATTCACAACTCTCGCAATGCCTGTAATGGTTAAAAATGTAGAAACCACGTTCCAGTATTGGTCAAAGCCCTGTGTTCGATGCTACTGCACATGGTTCATTCAAATACTATCCTTAACTATGGTTAAATAGTTTAAATACGTATGTAGGTGATGTATCTATACATTTACAACTTACGCAATGCCTGTAATGGTTAAAAATGCGTAGATATGCAGTGTATCTGTGCATTCACAACTTTGGCAATGCCTGTAATGTAGAAACCACGTTCCAGTATTGGCCAAAGCCCTGTGTTCGATGCTACTGCACATGGTTCATTCAAATACTACCCTTAACTAGTTTAAATACGTATGTAGGTGATGTATCTATACATTCACAACTCTCGCAATGCCTGTAATGTAGAAACCACGTTCCAGTACTGGTCAAAACCCTGTGTTCGATGCTACTGCACATGGTTCATTCAAATACTACCCTTAACTATGGTTAAATAGTTTAAATACGTATGTAGGTGATGTATCTATACATTTACAACTTACGCAATGCCTGTAATGGTTAAAAATGCGTAGATATGTAGTGTATCTATGCATTCACAACTTTGGCAATGCCTGTAATGTAGAAACCACGTTCCAGTATTGGCCAAAGCCCTGTGTTCGATGCTACTGCACATGGTTCATTCAAATACTACCCTTAACTAGTTTAAATACGTATGTAGGTGATGTATCTATACATTCACAACTCTCGCAATGCCTGTAATGGTTAAAAATGTAGAAACCACGTTCCAGTATTGGTCAAAGCCCTGTGTTCGATGCTACTGCACATGGTTCATTCAAATACTATCCTTAACTATGGTTAAATAGTTTAAATACGTATGTAGGTGATGTATCTATACATTTACAACTTACGCAATGCCTGTAATGGTTAAAAATGCGTAGATATGTAGTGTATCTATGCATTCACAACTTTGGCAATGCCTGTAATGTAGAAACCACGTTCCAGTATTGGCCAAAGCCCTGTGTTCGATGCTACTGCACATGGTTCATTAAAATACTACCATTAACTAGTTTAAATACGTATGTAGGTGATGTATCTATACATTCACAACTCTCGTAATGCCTGTAATGTAGAAACCACGTTCCAGTATTGGTCAAAGCCCTGTGTTCGATGCTACTGCACATGGTTCATTCAAATACTATCCTTAACTATGGTTAAATAGTTTAAATACGTATGTAGGTGATGTATCTATACATTTACAACTTACGCAATGCCTGTAATGGTTAAAAATGCGTAGATATGTAGTGTATCTATGCATTCACAACTTTGGCAATGCCTGTAATGTAGAAACCACGTTCCAGTATTGGCCAAAGCCCTGTGTTCGATGCTACTGCACATGGTTCATTCAAATACTACCCTTAACTAGTTTAAATACGTATGTAGGTGATGTATCTATACATTCACAACTCTCGCAATGCCTGTAGTGTAGAAACCACGTTCCAGTATTGGTCAAAGCCCTGTGTTCGATGCTACTGCACATGGTTCATTCAAATACTACCCTTAACTATGGTTAAATAGTTTAAATACGTATGTAGGTGATGTATCTATACATTTACAACTTACGCAATGCCTGTAATGGTTAAAAATGCGTATATATGTAGTGTATCTATGCATTCACAACTTTGGCAATGCCTGTAATGTAGAAACCACGTTCCAGTATTGGCCAAAGCCCTGTGTTCGATGCTACTGCACATGGTTCATTCAAATACTACCCTTAACTAGTTTAAATACGTATGTAGGTGATGTATCTATACATTCACAACTCTCGCAATGCCTGTAATGGTTAAAAATGTAGAAACCACGTTCCAGTATTGGTCAAAGCCCTGTGTTCGATGCTACTGCACATGGTTCATTCAAATACTATCCTTAACTATGGTTAAATAGTTTAAATACGTATGTAGGTGATGTATCTATACATTTACAACTTACGCAATGCCTGTAATGGTTAAAAATGCGTAGATGTGCAGTGTATCTGTGCATTCACAACTTTGGCAATGCCTGTAATGTAGAAACCACGTTCCAGTATTGGCCAAAGCCCTGTGTTCGATGCTACTGCACATGGTTCATTCAAATACTACCCTTAACTAGTTTAAATACGTATGTAGGTGATGTATCTATACATTCACAACTCTCGCAATGCCTGTAATGTAGAAACCACGTTCCAGTACTGGTCAAAACCCTGTGTTCGATGCTACTGCACATGGTTCATTCAAATACTACCCTTAACTATGGTTAAATAGTTTAAATACGTATGTAGGTGATGTATCTATACATTTACAACTTACGCAATGCCTGTAATGGTTAAAAATGCGTAGATATGTAGTGTATCTATGCATTCACAACTTTGGCAATGCCTGTAATGTAGAAACCACGTTCCAGTATTGGCCAAAGCCCTGTGTTCGACGCTACTGCACATGGTTCATTCAAATACTACCCTTAACTAGTTTAAATACGTATGTAGGTGATGTATCTATACATTCACAACTCTCGCAATGCCTGTAATGGTTAAAAATGTAGAAACCACGTTCCAGTATTGGTCAAAGCCCTGTGTTCGATGCTACTGCACATGGTTCATTCAAATACTATCCTTAACTATGGTTGAATAGTTTAAATACGTATGTAGGTGATGTATCTATACATTTACAACTTACGCAATGCCTGTAATGGTTAAAAATGCGTATATATGTAGTGTATCTATGCATTCACAACTTTGGCAATGCCTGTAATGTAGAAACCACGTTCCAGTATTGGCCAAAGCCCTGTGTTCGATGCTACTGCACATGGTTCATTCAAATACTACCCTTAACTAGTTTAAATACGTATGTAGGTGATGTATCTATACATTCACAACTCTCGCAATGCCTGTAATGTAGAAACCACGTTCCAGTATTGGTCAAAGCCCTGTGTTCGATGCTACTGCACATGGTTCATTCAAATACTATCCTTAACTATGGTTAAATAGTTTAAATACGTATGTAGGTGATGTATCTATACATTTACAACTTACGCAATGCCTGTAATGGTTAAAAATGCGTATATATGTAGTGTATCTATGCATTCACAACTTTGGCAATGCCTGTAATGTAGAAACCACGTTCCAGTATTGGCCAAAGCCCTGTGTTCGATGCTACTGCACATGGTTCATTCAAATACTACCCTTAACTAGTTTAAATACGTATGTAGGTGATGTATCTATACATTCACAACTCTCGCAATGCCTGTAATGTAGAAACCACGTTCCAGTATTGGTCAAAGCCCTGTGTTCGATGCTACTGCACATGGTTCATTCAAATACTACCCTTAACTATGGTTAAATAGTTTAAATACGTATGTAGGTGATGTATCTATACATTTACAACTTACGCAATGCATGTAATGGTTAAAAATGCGTATATATGTAGTGTATCTATGCATTCACAACTTTGGCAATGCCTGTAATGTAGAAACCACGTTCCAGTATTGGCCAAAGCCCTGTGTTCGATGCTACTGCACATGGTTCATTCAAATACTACCCTTAACTAGTTTAAATACGTATGTAGGTGATGTATCTATACATTCACAACTCTCGCAATGCCTGTAATGTAGAAACCACGTTCCAGTATTGGTCAAAGCCCTGTGTTCGATGCTACTGCAAATGGTTCATTCAAATACTATCCTTAACTATGGTTAAATAGTTTAAATACGTATGTAGGTGATGTATCTATACATTTACAACTTACGCAATGCCTGTAATGGTTAAAAATGCGTAGATATGTAGTGTATCTATGCATTCACAACTTTGGCAATGCCTGTAATGTAGAAACCACGTTCCAGTATTGGCCAAAGCCCTGTGTTCGATGCTACTGCACATGGTTCATTCAAATACTACCCTTAACTAGTTTAAATACGTATGTAGGTGATGTATCTATACATTCACAACTCTCGCAATGCCTGTAATGTAGAAACCACGTTCCAGTATTGGTCAAAGCCCTGTGTTCGATGCTACTGCACATGGTTCATTCAAATACTACCCTTAACTATGGTTAAATAGTTTAAATACGTATGTAGGTGATGTATCTATACATTTACAACTTACGCAATGCCTGTAATGGTTAAAAATGCGTACATATGTAGTGTATCTATGCATTCACAACTTTGGCAATGCCTGTAATGTAGAAACCACGTTCCAGTATTGGTCAAAGCCCTGTGTTCGATGCTACTGCAAATGGTTCATTCAAATACTATCCTTAACTATGGTTAAATAGTTTAAATACGTATGTAGGTGATGTATCTATACATTTACAACTTACGCAATGCCTGTAATGGTTAAAAATGCGTAGATATGTAGTGTATCTATGCATTCACAACTTTGGCAATGCCTGTAATGTAGAAACCACGTTCCAGTATTGGCCAAAGCCCTGTGTTCGATGCTACTGCACATGGTTCATTCAAATACTACCCTTAACTAGTTTAAATACGTATGTAGGTGATGTATCTATACATTCACAACTCTCGCAATGCCTGTAATGTAGAAACCACGTTCCAGTATTGGTCAAAGCCCTGTGTTCGATGCTACTGCACATGGTTCATTCAAATACTACCCTTAACTATGGTTAAATAGTTTAAATACGTATGTAGGTGATGTATCTATACATTTACAACTTACGCAATGCCTGTAATGGTTAAAAATGCGTACATATGTAGTGTATCTATGCATTCACAACTTTGGCAATGCCTGTAATGTAGAAACCACGTTCCAGTATTGGTCAAAGCCCTGTGTTCGATGCTACTGCACATGGTTCATTCAAATACTACCCTTAACTAGTTTAAATACGTATGTAGGTGATGTATCTATACATTCACAACTCTCGCAATGTCTGTAATGTAGAAACCACGTTCCAGTACTGGTCAAAACCCTGTGTTCGATGCTACTGCACATGGTTCATTCAAATACTACCCTTAAATATGGTTAAATAGTTTAAATACGTATGTAGGTGATGTATCTATACATTTACAACTTACGCAATGCCTGTAATGGTTAAAAATGCGTACATATGTAGTGTATCTATGCATTCACAACTTTGGCAATGCCTGTAATGTAGAAACCACGTTCCAGTATTGGCCAAAGCCCTGTGTTCGACGCTACTGCACATGGTTCATTCAAATACTACCCTTAACTATGGTTAAATAGTTTAAATACGTATGTAGGTGATGTATCTATACATTCACAACTCTCGCAATGCCTGTAATGTAGAAACCACGTTCCAGGACTGGTCAAAACCCTGTGTTCGATGCTACTGCACATGGTTCATTCAAATACTACCCTTAACTATGGTTAAATAGTTTAAATACGTATGTAGGTGATGTATCTATACATTTACAACTTACGCAATGCCTGTAATGGTTAAAAATGCGTATATATGTAGTGTATCTATGCATTCACAACTTTGGCAATGCCTGTAATGTAGAAACCACGTTCCAGTATTGGTCAAAGCCCTGTGTTCGATGCTACTGCACATGGTTCATTCAAATACTACCCTTAACTATGCTTAAACAGTTTAAATACGTATGTAGGTGATGTATCTATACATTTACAACTTACGCAATGCCTGTAATGGTTAAAAATGCGTACATATGTAGTGTATCTATGCATTCACAACTTTGGCAATGCCTGTAATGTAGAAACCACGTTCCAGTATTGGCCAAAGCCCTGTGTTCGATGCTACTGCACATGGTTCATTCAAATACTACCCTTAACTAGTTTAAATACGTATGTAGGTGATGTATCTATACATTCACAACTCTCGCAATGCCTGTAATGGTTAAAAATGTAGAAACCACGTTCCAGTATTGGTCAAAGCCCTGTGTTCGATGCTACTGCACATGGTTCATTCAAATACTATCCTTAACTATGGTTAAATAGTTTAAATACGTATGTAGGTGATGTATCTATACATTTACAACTTACGCAATGCCTGTAATGGTTAAAAATGCGTAGATGTGCAGTGTATCTGTGCATTCACAACTTTGGCAATGCCTGTAATGTAGAAACCACGTTCCAGTATTGGCCAAAGCCCTGTGTTCGATGCTACTGCACATGGTTCATTCAAATACTACCCTTAACTAGTTTAAATACGTATGTAGGTGATGTATCTATACATTCACAACTCTCGCAATGCCTGTAATGTAGAAACCACGTTCCAGTACTGGTCAAAACCCTGTGTTCGATGCTACTGCACATGGTTCATTCAAATACTACCCTTAACTATGGTTAAATAGTTTAAATACGTATGTAGGTGATGTATCTATACATTTACAACTTACGCAATGCCTGTAATGGTTAAAAATGCGTAGATATGTAGTGTATCTATGCATTCACAACTTTGGCAATGCCTGTAATGTAGAAACCACGTTCCAGTATTGGCCAAAGCCCTGTGTTCGACGCTACTGCACATGGTTCATTCAAATACTACCCTTAACTAGTTTAAATACGTATGTAGGTGATGTATCTATACATTCACAACTCTCGCAATGCCTGTAATGGTTAAAAATGTAGAAACCACGTTCCAGTATTGGTCAAAGCCCTGTGTTCGATGCTACTGCACATGGTTCATTCAAATACTATCCTTAACTATGGTTAAATAGTTTAAATACGTATGTAGGTGATGTATCTATACATTTACAACTTACGCAATGCCTGTAATGGTTAAAAATGCGTATATATGTAGTGTATCTATGCATTCACAACTTTGGCAATGCCTGTAATGTAGAAACCACGTTCCAGTATTGGCCAAAGCCCTGTGTTCGATGCTACTGCACATGGTTCATTCAAATACTACCCTTAACTAGTTTAAATACGTATGTAGGTGATGTATCTATACATTCACAACTCTCGCAATGCCTGTAATGTAGAAACCACGTTCCAGTATTGGTCAAAGCCCTGTGTTCGATGCTACTGCACATGGTTCATTCAAATACTATCCTTAACTATGGTTAAATAGTTTAAATACGTATGTAGGTGATGTATCTATACATTTACAACTTACGCAATGCCTGTAATGGTTAAAAATGCGTATATATGTAGTGTATCTATGCATTCACAACTTTGGCAATGCCTGTAATGTAGAAACCACGTTCCAGTATTGGCCAAAGCCCTGTGTTCGATGCTACTGCACATGGTTCATTCAAATACTACCCTTAACTAGTTTAAATACGTATGTAGGTGATGTATCTATACATTCACAACTCTCGCAATGCCTGTAATGTAGAAACCACGTTCCAGTATTGGTCAAAGCCCTGTGTTCGATGCTACTGCACATGGTTCATTCAAATACTACCCTTAACTATGGTTAAATAGTTTAAATACGTATGTAGGTGATGTATCTATACATTTACAACTTACGCAATGCATGTAATGGTTAAAAATGCGTATATATGTAGTGTATCTATGCATTCACAACTTTGGCAATGCCTGTAATGTAGAAACCACGTTCCAGTATTGGCCAAAGCCCTGTGTTCGATGCTACTGCACATGGTTCATTCAAATACTACCCTTAACTAGTTTAAATACGTATGTAGGTGATGTATCTATACATTCACAACTCTCGCAATGCCTGTAATGTAGAAACCACGTTCCAGTATTGGTCAAAGCCCTGTGTTCGATGCTACTGCAAATGGTTCATTCAAATACTATCCTTAACTATGGTTAAATAGTTTAAATACGTATGTAGGTGATGTATCTATACATTTACAACTTACGCAATGCCTGTAATGGTTAAAAATGCGTAGATATGTAGTGTATCTATGCATTCACAACTTTGGCAATGCCTGTAATGTAGAAACCACGTTCCAGTATTGGCCAAAGCCCTGTGTTCGATGCTACTGCACATGGTTCATTCAAATACTACCCTTAACTAGTTTAAATACGTATGTAGGTGATGTATCTATACATTCACAACTCTCGCAATGCCTGTAATGTAGAAACCACGTTCCAGTATTGGTCAAAGCCCTGTGTTCGATGCTACTGCACATGGTTCATTCAAATACTACCCTTAACTATGGTTAAATAGTTTAAATACGTATGTAGGTGATGTATCTATACATTTACAACTTACGCAATGCCTGTAATGGTTAAAAATGCGTACATATGTAGTGTATCTATGCATTCACAACTTTGGCAATGCCTGTAATGTAGAAACCACGTTCCAGTATTGGTCAAAGCCCTGTGTTCGATGCTACTGCACATGGTTCATTCAAATACTACCCTTAACTAGTTTAAATACGTATGTAGGTGATGTATCTATACATTCACAACTCTCGCAATGTCTGTAATGTAGAAACCACGTTCCAGTACTGGTCAAAACCCTGTGTTCGATGCTACTGCACATGGTTCATTCAAATACTACCCTTAAATATGGTTAAATAGTTTAAATACGTATGTAGGTGATGTATCTATACATTTACAACTTACGCAATGCCTGTAATGGTTAAAAATGCGTACATATGTAGTGTATCTATGCATTCACAACTTTGGCAATGCCTGTAATGTAGAAACCACGTTCCAGTATTGGCCAAAGCCCTGTGTTCGACGCTACTGCACATGGTTCATTCAAATACTACCCTTAACTATGGTTAAATAGTTTAAATACGTATGTAGGTGATGTATCTATACATTCACAACTCTCGCAATGCCTGTAATGTAGAAACCACGTTCCAGGACTGGTCAAAACCCTGTGTTCGATGCTACTGCACATGGTTCATTCAAATACTACCCTTAACTATGGTTAAATAGTTTAAATACGTATGTAGGTGATGTATCTATACATTTACAACTTACGCAATGCCTGTAATGGTTAAAAATGCGTATATATGTAGTGTATCTATGCATTCACAACTTTGGCAATGCCTGTAATGTAGAAACCACGTTCCAGTATTGGTCAAAGCCCTGTGTTCGATGCTACTGCACATGGTTCATTCAAATACTACCCTTAACTATGCTTAAACAGTTTAAATACGTATGTAGGTGATGTATCTATACATTTACAACTTACGCAATGCCTGTAATGGTTAAAAATGCGTACATATGTAGTGTATCTATGCATTCACAACTTTGGCAATGCCTGTAATGTAGAAACCACGTTCCAGTATTGGCCAAAGCCCTGTGTTCGATGCTACTGCACATGGTTCATTCAAATACTACCCTTAACTAGTTTAAATACGTATGTAGGTGATGTATCTATACATTCACAACTCTCGCAATGTCTGTAATGTAGAAACCACGTTCCAGTACTGGTCAAAACCCTGTGTTCGATGCTACTGCACATGGTTCATTCAAATACTACCCTTAACTATGCTTAAACAGTTTAAATACGTATGTAGGTGATGTATCTATACATTTACAACTTACGCAATGCCTGTAATGGTTAAAAATGCGTAGATATGTAGTGTATCTATGCATTCACAACTTTGGCAATGCCTGTAATGTAGAAACCACGTTCCAGTATTGGCCAAAGCCCTGTGTTCGATGCTACTGCACATGGTTCATTCAAATACTACCCTTAACTAGTTTAAATACGTATGTAGGTGATGTATCTATACATTCACAACTCTTGCAATGTCTGTAATGTAGAAACCACGTTCCAGTACTGGTCAAAACCCTGTGTTCGATGCTACTGCACATGGTTCATTCAAATACTACCCTTAAATATGGTTAAATAGTTTACATACGTATGTAGGTGATGTATCTATACATTTACAACTTACGCAATGCCTGTAATGGTTAAAAATGCGTACATATGTAGTGTATCTATGCATTCACAACTTTGGCAATGCCTGTAATGTAGAAACCACGTTCCAGTATTGGCCAAAGCCCTGTGTTCGACGCTACTGCACATGGTTCATTCAAATACTACCCTTAACTATGGTTAAATAGTTTAAATACGTATGTAGGTGATGTATCTATACATTTACAACTTACGCAATGCCTGTAATGGTTAAAAATGCGTATATATGTAGTGTATCTATGCATTCACAACTTTGGCAATGCCTGTAATGTAGAAACCACGTTCCAGTATTGGCCAAAGCCCTGTGTTCGATGCTACTGCACATGGTTCATTCAAATACTACCCTTAACTAGTTTAAATACGTCTGTAGGTGATGTATCTATACATTCACAACTCTCGCAATGCCTGTAATGTAGAAACCACGTTCCAGTATTGGTCAAAGCCCTGTGTTCGATGCTACTGCACATGGTTCATTCAAATACTACCCTTAACTAGTTTAAATACGTATGTAGGTGATGTATCTATACATTCACAACTCTCGCAATGCCTGTAATGTAGAAACCACGTTCCAGTATTGGTCAAAGCCCTGTGTTCGATGCTACTGCACATGGTTCATTCAAATACTACCCTTAACTATGGTTAAATAGTTTAAATACGTATGTAGGTGATGTATCTATACATTTACAACTTACGCAATGCCTGTAATGGTTAAAAATGCGTATATATGTAGTGTATCTATGCATTCACAACTTTGGCAATGCCTGTAATGTAGAAACCACGTTCCAGTATTGGTCAAAGCCCTGTGTTCGATGCTACTGCTCATGGTTCATTCAAATACTACCCTTAACTATGGTTAAATAGTTTAAATACGTATGTAGGTGATGTATCTATACATTTACAACTTACGCAATGCCTGTAATGGTTAAAAATGCGTATATATGTAGTGTATCTATGCATTCACAACTTTGGCAATGCCTGTAATGTAGAAACCACGTTCCAGTATTGGTCAAAGCCCTGTGTTCGATGCTACTGCACATGGTTCATTCAAATACTACCCTTAACTATGCTTAAACAGTTTAAATACGTATGTAGGTGATGTATCTATACATTTACAACTTACGCAATGCCTGTAATGGTTAAAAATGCGTAGATATGTAGTGTATCTATGCATTCACAACTTTGGCAATGCCTGTAATGTAGAAACCACGTTCCAGTATTGGCCAAAGCCCTGTGTTCGATGCTACTGCACATGGTTCATTCAAATACTACCCTTAACTAGTTTAAATACGTATGTAGGTGATGTATCTATACATTCACAACTCTCGCAATGTCTGTAATGTAGAAACCACGTTCCAGTACTGGTCAAAACCCTGTGTTCGATGCTACTGCACATGGTTCATTCAAATACTACCCTTAACTATGCTTAAACAGTTTAAATACGTATGTAGGTGATGTATCTATACATTTACAACTTACGCAATGCCTGTAATGGTTAAAAATGCGTAGATATGTAGTGTATCTATGCATTCACAACTTTGGCAATGCCTGTAATGTAGAAACCACGTTCCAGTATTGGCCAAAGCCCTGTGTTCGATGCTACTGCACATGGTTCATTCAAATACTACCCTTAACTAGTTTAAATACGTATGTAGGTGATGTATCTATACATTCACAACTCTTGCAATGTCTGTAATGTAGAAACCACGTTCCAGTACTGGTCAAAACCCTGTGTTCGATGCTACTGCACATGGTTCATTCAAATACTACCCTTAAATATGGTTAAATAGTTTACATACGTATGTAGGTGATGTATCTATACATTTACAACTTACGCAATGCCTGTAATGGTTAAAAATGCGTACATATGTAGTGTATCTATGCATTCACAACTTTGGCAATGCCTGTAATGTAGAAACCACGTTCCAGTATTGGCCAAAGCCCTGTGTTCGACGCTACTGCACATGGTTCATTCAAATACTACCCTTAACTATGGTTAAATAGTTTAAATACGTATGTAGGTGATGTATCTATACATTTACAACTTACGCAATGCCTGTAATGGTTAAAAATGCGTATATATGTAGTGTATCTATGCATTCACAACTTTGGCAATGCCTGTAATGTAGAAACCACGTTCCAGTATTGGCCAAAGCCCTGTGTTCGATGCTACTGCACATGGTTCATTCAAATACTACCCTTAACTAGTTTAAATACGTCTGTAGGTGATGTATCTATACATTCACAACTCTCGCAATGCCTGTAATGTAGAAACCACGTTCCAGTATTGGTCAAAGCCCTGTGTTCGATGCTACTGCACATGGTTCATTCAAATACTACCCTTAACTAGTTTAAATACGTATGTAGGTGATGTATCTATACATTCACAACTCTCGCAATGCCTGTAATGTAGAAACCACGTTCCAGTATTGGTCAAAGCCCTGTGTTCGATGCTACTGCACATGGTTCCTTCAAATACTACCCTTAACTATGGTTAAATAGTTTAAATACGTATGTAGGTGATGTATCTATACATTCACAACTTACGCAATGCCTGTAATGGTTAAAAATGCGTACATATGTAGTGTATCTATGCATTCACAACTTTGGCAATGCCTGTAATGTAGAAACCACGTTCCAGTATTGGCCAAAGCCCTGTGTTCGATGCTACTGCACATGGTTCATTCAAATACTACCCTTAACTAGTTTAAATACGTATGTAGGTGATGTATGTATACATTCACAACTCTCGCAATGCCTGTAATGTAGAAACCACGTTCCAGTATTGGTCAAAGCCCTGTGTTCGATGCTACTGCACATGGTTCATTCAAATACTACCCTTAACTATGGTTAAATAGTTTAAATACGTATGTAGGTGATGTATCTATACATTTACAACTTACGCAATGCCTGTAATGGTTAAAAATGCGTACATATGTAGTGTATCTATGCATTCACAACTTTGGCAATGCCTGTAATGTAGAAACCACGTTCCAGTATTGGTCAAAGCCCTGTGTTCGATGCTACTGCACATGGTTCATTCAAATACTACCCTTAACTAGTTTAAATACGTATGTAGGTGATGTATCTATACATTCACAACTCTCGCAATGTCTTTAATGTAGAAACCACGTTCCAGTACTGGTCAAAACCCTGTGTTCGATGCTACTGCACATGGTTCATTCAAATACTACCCTTAAATATGGTTAAATAGTTTAAATACGTATGTAGGTGATGTATCTATACATTTACAACTTACGCAATGCCTGTAATGGTTAAAAATGCGTACATATGTAGTGTATCTATGCATTCACAACTTTGGCAATGCCTGTAATGTAGAAACCACGTTCCAGTATTGGTCAAAGCCCTGTGTTCGATGCTACTGCACATGGTTCATTCAAATACTACCCTTAACTATGCTTAAACAGTTTAAATACGTATGTAGGTGATGTATCTATACATTTACAACTTACGCAATGCCTGTAATGGTTAAAAATGCGTACATATGTAGTGTATCTATGCATTCACAACTTTGGTAATGCCTGTAATGTAGAAACCACGTTCCAGTATTGGCCAAAACCCTGTGTTCGATGCTACTGCACATGGTTCATTCAAATACTACCCTTAACTAGTTTAAATACGTATGTAGGTGATGTATCTATACATTCACAACTCTCGCAATGTCTGTAATGTAGAAACCACGTTCCAGTACTGGTCAAAACCCTTTGTTCGATGCTACTGCACATGGTTCATTCAAATATTACCCTTAACTATGCTTAAACAGTTTAAATACGTATGTAGGTGATGTATCTATACATTTACAACTTACGCAATGCCTGTAATGGTTAAAAATGCGTACATATGTAGTGTATCTATGCATTCACAACTTTGGCAATGCCTGTAATGTAGAAACCACGTTCCAGTATTGGCCAAAGCCCTGTGTTCGATGCTACTGCACATGGTTCATTCAAATACTACCCTTAACTAGTTTAAATACGTATGTAGGTGATGTATCTATACATTCACAACTCTCGCAATGCCTGTAATGTAGAAACCACGTTCCAGGACTGGTCAAAACCCTGTGTTCGATGCTACTGCACATGGTTCATTCAAATACTACCCTTAAATATGGTTAAATAGTTTAAATACGTATGTAGGTGATGTATCTATACATTTACAACTTACGCAATGCCTGTAATGGTTAAAAATGCGTATATATGTAGTGTATCTATGCATTCACAACTTTGGCAATGCCTGTAATGTAGAAACCACGTTCCAGTACTGGTCAAAACCCTGTGTTCGATGCTACTGCACATGGTTCATTCAAATACTACCCTTAAATATGGTTAAATAGTTTAAATACGTATGTAGGTGATGTATCTATACATTTACAACTTACGCAATGCCTGTAATGGTTAAAAATGCGTACATATATAGTGTATCTATGCATTCACAACTTTGGCAATGCCTGTAATGTAGAAACCACGTTCCAGTATTGGCCAAAGCCCTGTGTTCGACGCTACTGCACATGGTTCATTCAAATACTACCCTTAACTATGGTTAAATAGTTTAAATACGTATGTAGGTGATGTATCTATACATTTACAACTTACGCAATGCCTGTAATGGTTAAAAATGCGTATATATGTAGTGTATCTATGCATTCACAACTTTGGCAATGCCTGTAATGTAGAAACCACGTTCCAGTATTGGCCAAAGCCCTGTGTTCGATGCTACTGCACATGGTTCATTCAAATACTACCCTTAACTAGTTTAAATACGTCTGTAGGTGATGTATCTATACATTCACAACTCTCGCAATGCCTGTAATGTAGAAACCACGTTCCAGTATTGGTCAAAGCCCTGTGTTCGATGCTACTGCACATGGTTCATTCAAATACTACCCTTAACTATGGTTAAATAGTTTAAATACGTATGTAGGTGATGTATCTATACATTTACAACTTACGCAATGCCTGTAATGGTTAAAAATGCGTACATATGTAGTTTATCTATGCATTCACAACTTTGGCAATGCCTGTAATGTAGAAACCACGTTCCAGTATTGGTCAAAGCCCTGTGTTCGACGCTACTGCACATGGTTCATTCAAATACTACCCTTAACTAGTTTAAATACGTCTGTAGGTGATGTATCTATACATTCACAACTCTCACAATGCCTGTAATGTAGAAACCACGTTCCAGTATTGGTCAAAGCCCTGTGTTCGATGCTACTGCACATGGTTCATTCAAATACTACCCTTAACTATGGTTAAATAGTTTAAATACGTATGTAGGTGATGTATCTATACATTTACAACTTACGCAATGCCTGTAATGGTTGAAAATGCGTACATATGTAGTGTATCTATGCATTCACAACTTTGGCAATGCCTGTAATGTAGAAACCACGTTCCAGTATTGGTCAAAGCCCTGTGTTCGACGCTACTGCACATGGTTCATTCAAATACTACCCTTAACTATGGTTAAATAGTTTAAATACGTATGTAGGTGATGTATCTATACATTTACAACTTACGCAATGCCTGTAATGGTTAAAAATGCGTTTATATGTAGTGTATCTATGCATTCACAACTTTGGCAATGCCTGTAATGTAGAAACCACGTTCCAGTATTGGCCAAAGCCCTGTGTTCGATGCTACTGCACATGGTTCATTCAAATACTACCCTTAAGTGGTTTAAATAGTTTAAATACGTATGTAGGTGATGTATCTATACATTTACAACTTACGCAATGCCTGTAGTGGTTAAAAATGCGTACATATGTAGTGTATCTATGCATTCAGAACTTTGGCAATGCCTGTAATGTAGAAACCACGTTCCAGTATTGGCCAAAGCCCTGTGTTCGACGCTACTGCATATGGTTCATTCAAATACTACCCTTAACTATGGTTAAATAGTTTAAATACGTATGTAGGTGATGTATCTATACATTTACAGCTTACGCAATGCCTGTAATGGTTAAAAATGCGTATATATGTAGTGTATCTATGCATTCACAACTTTGGCAATGCCTGTAATGTAGAAACCACGTTCCAGTATTGGCCAAAGCCCTGTGTTCGACGCTACTGCACATGGTTCATTCAAATACTACCCTTAACTATGGTTAAATAGTTTAAATACGTATGTAGGTGATGTATCTATACATTTAGAACTTACGCAATGCCTGTAGTGGTTAAAAATGCGTATATATGTAGTGTATCTATGCATTCACAACTTTGGCAATGCCTGTAATGTAGAAACCACGTTCCAGTATTGGCCAAAGCCCTGTGTTCGATGCTACTGCACATGGTTCATTCAAATACTACCCTTAACTAGTTTAAATACGTATGTAGGTGATGTATCTATACATTCAGAACTCTCGCAATGCCTGTAATGTAGAAACCACGTTCCAGTATTGGTCAAAGCCCTGTGTTCGATGCTACTGCACATGGTTCATTCAAATACTACCCTTAACTATGGTTAAATAGTTTAAATACGTATGTAGGTGATGTATCTATACATTTACAACTTACGCAATGCCTGTAATGGTTAAAAATGCGTAGATATGTAGTGTATCTATGCATTCACAACTTTGGCAATGCCTGTAATGTAGAAACCACGTTCCAGTATTGGCCAAAGCCCTGTGTTCGATGCTACTGCACATGGTTCATTCAAATACTACCCTTAACTAGTTTAAATACGTATGTAGGTGATGTATCTATACATTCACAACTCTCGCAATGCCTGTAATGGTTAAAAATGTAGAAACCACGTTCTTGTATTGGTCAAAGCCCTGTGTTCGATGCTACTGCACATGGTTCATTCAAATACTATCCTTAACTATGGTTAAATAGTTTAAATACGTATGTAGGTGATGTATCTATACATTTACAACTTACGCAATGCCTGTAATGGTTAAAAATGCGTAGATATGCAGTGTATCTGTGCATTCACAACTTTGGCAATGCCTGTAATGTAGAAACCACGTTCCAGTATTGGCCAAAGCCCTGTGTTCGATGCTACTGCACATGGTTCATTCAAATACTACCCTTAACTAGTTTAAATACGTATGTAGGTGATGTATCTATACATTCACAACTCTCGCAATGCCTGTAATGTAGAAACCACGTTCCAGTACTGGTCAAAACCCTGTGTTCGATGCTACTGCACATGGTTCATTCAAATACTACCCTTAACTATGGTTAAATAGTTTAAATACGTATGTAGGTGATGTATCTATACATTTACAACTTACGCAATGCCTGTAATGGTTAAAAATGCGTAGATATGTAGTGTATCTATGCATTCACAACTTTGGCAATGCCTGTAATGTAGAAACCACGTTCCAGTATTGGCCAAAGCCCTGTGTTCGATGCTACTGCACATGGTTCATTCAAATACTACCCTTAACTAGTTTAAATACGTCTGTAGGTGATGTATCTATACATTCAGAACTCTCGCAATGCCTGTAATGTAGAAACCACGTTCCAGTATTGGTCAAAGCCCTGTGTTCGATGCTACTGCACATGGTTCATTCAAATACTACCCTTAACTATGGTTAAATAGTTTAAATACGTATGTAGGTGATGTATCTATACATTTACAACTTACGCAATGCCTGTAATGGTTGAAAATGCGTACATATGTAGTGTATCTATGCATTCACAACTTTGGCAATGCCTGTAATGTAGAAACCACGTTCCAGTATTGGTCAAAGCCCTGTGTTCGACGCTACTGCACATGGTTCATTCAAATACTACCCTTAACTATGGTTAAATAGTTTAAATACGTATGTAGGTGATGTATCTATACATGTACAACTTACGCAATGCCTGTAATGGTTAAAAATGCGTACATATGTAGTGTATCTATGCATTCAGAACTTTGGCAATGCCTGTAATGTAGAAACCACGTTCCAGTATTGGCCAAAGCCCTGTGTTCGATGCTACTGCACATGGTTCATTCAAATACTACCCTTAAGTGGTTTAAATAGTTTAAATACGTATGTAGGTGATGTATCTATACATTTACAACTTACGCAATGCCTGTAATGGTTAAAAATGCGTACATATGTAGTGTATCTATGCATTCAGAACTTTGGCAATGCCTGTAATGTAGAAACCACGTTCCAGTATTGGCCAAAGCCCTGTGTTCGACGCTACTGCATATGGTTCATTCAAATACTACCCTTAACTATGGTTAAATAGTTTAAATACGTATGTAGGTGATGTATCTATACATTTACAGCTTACGCAATGCCTGTAATGGTTAAAAATGCGTATATATGTAGTGTATCTATGCATTCACAACTTTGGCAATGCCTGTAATGTAGAAACCACGTTCCAGTATTGGCCAAAGCCCTGTGTTCGACGCTACTGCACATGGTTCATTCAAATACTACCCTTAACTATGGTTAAATAGTTTAAATACGTATGTAGGTGATGTATCTATACATTTAGAACTTACGCAATGCCTGTAGTGGTTAAAAATGCGTATATATGTAGTGTATCTATGCATTCACAACTTTGGCAATGCCTGTAATGTAGAAACCACGTTCCAGTATTGGCCAAAGCCCTGTGTTCGATGCTACTGCACATGGTTCATTCAAATACTACCCTTAACTAGTTTAAATACGTATGTAGGTGATGTATCTATACATTCAGAACTCTCGCAATGCCTGTAATGTAGAAACCACGTTCCAGTATTGGTCAAAGCCCTGTGTTCGATGCTACTGCACATGGTTCATTCAAATACTACCCTTAACTATGGTTAAATAGTTTAAATACGTATGTAGGTGATGTATCTATACATTTACAACTTACGCAATGCCTGTAATGGTTAAAAATGCGTAGATATGTAGTGTATCTATGCATTCACAACTTTGGCAATGCCTGTAATGTAGAAACCACGTTCCAGTATTGGCCAAAGCCCTGTGTTCGATGCTACTGCACATGGTTCATTCAAATACTACCCTTAACTAGTTTAAATACGTATGTAGGTGATGTATCTATACATTCACAACTCTCGCAATGCCTGTAATGGTTAAAAATGTAGAAACCACGTTCTAGTATTGGTCAAAGCCCTGTGTTCGATGCTACTGCACATGGTTCATTCAAATACTATCCTTAACTATGGTTAAATAGTTTAAATACGTATGTAGGTGATGTATCTATACATTTACAACTTACGCAATGCCTGTAATGGTTAAAAATGCGTACATATGTAGTGTATCTATGCATTCAGAACTTTGGCAATGCCTGTAATGTAGAAACCACGTTCCAGTATTGGCCAAAGCCCTGTGTTCGATGCTACTGCACATGGTTCATTCAAATACTACCCTTAAGTGGTTTAAATAGTTTAAATACGTATGTAGGTGATGTATCTATACATTTACAACTTACGCAATGCCTGTAGTGGTTAAAAATGCGTACATATGTAGTGTATCTATGCATTCAGAACTTTGGCAATGCCTGTAATGTAGAAACCACGTTCCAGTATTGGCCAAAGCCCTGTGTTCGACGCTACTGCATATGGTTCATTCAAATACTACCCTTAACTATGGTTAAATAGTTTAAATACGTATGTAGGTGATGTATCTATACATTTACAGCTTACGCAATGCCTGTAATGGTTAAAAATGCGTATATATGTAGTGTATCTATGCATTCACAACTTTGGCAATGCCTGTAATGTAGAAACCACGTTCCAGTATTGGCCAAAGCCCTGTGTTCGACGCTACTGCACATGGTTCATTCAAATACTACCCTTAACTATGGTTAAATAGTTTAAATACGTATGTAGGTGATGTATCTATACATTTAGAACTTACGCAATGCCTGTAGTGGTTAAAAATGCGTATATATGTAGTGTATCTATGCATTCACAACTTTGGCAATGCCTGTAATGTAGAAACCACGTTCCAGTATTGGCCAAAGCCCTGTGTTCGATGCTACTGCACATGGTTCATTCAAATACTACCCTTAACTAGTTTAAATACGTATGTAGGTGATGTATCTATACATTCAGAACTCTCGCAATGCCTGTAATGTAGAAACCACGTTCCAGTATTGGTCAAAGCCCTGTGTTCGATGCTACTGCACATGGTTCATTCAAATACTACCCTTAACTATGGTTAAATAGTTTAAATACGTATGTAGGTGATGTATCTATACATTTACAACTTACGCAATGCCTGTAATGGTTAAAAATGCGTAGATATGTAGTGTATCTATGCATTCACAACTTTGGCAATGCCTGTAATGTAGAAACCACGTTCCAGTATTGGCCAAAGCCCTGTGTTCGATGCTACTGCACATGGTTCATTCAAATACTACCCTTAACTAGTTTAAATACGTATGTAGGTGATGTATCTATACATTCACAACTCTCGCAATGCCTGTAATGGTTAAAAATGTAGAAACCACGTTCTTGTATTGGTCAAAGCCCTGTGTTCGATGCTACTGCACATGGTTCATTCAAATACTATCCTTAACTATGGTTAAATAGTTTAAATACGTATGTAGGTGATGTATCTATACATTTACAACTTACGCAATGCCTGTAATGGTTAAAAATGCGTAGATATGCAGTGTATCTGTGCATTCAGAACTTTGGCAATGCCTGTAATGTAGAAACCACGTTCCAGTATTGGCCAAAGCCCTGTGTTCGATGCTACTGCACATGGTTCATTCAAATACTACCCTTAAGTGGTTTAAATAGTTTAAATACGTATGTAGGTGATGTATCTATACATTTACAACTTACGCAATGCCTGTAGTGGTTAAAAATGCGTACATATGTAGTGTATCTATGCATTCAGAACTTTGGCAATGCCTGTAATGTAGAAACCACGTTCCAGTATTGGCCAAAGCCCTGTGTTCGACGCTACTGCATATGGTTCATTCAAATACTACCCTTAACTATGGTTAAATAGTTTAAATACGTATGTAGGTGATGTATCTATACATTTACAGCTTACGCAATGCCTGTAATGGTTAAAAATGCGTATATATGTAGTGTATCTATGCATTCACAACTTTGGCAATGCCTGTAATGTAGAAACCACGTTCCAGTATTGGCCAAAGCCCTGTGTTCGACGCTACTGCACATGGTTCATTCAAATACTACCCTTAACTATGGTTAAATAGTTTAAATACGTATGTAGGTGATGTATCTATACATTTAGAACTTACGCAATGCCTGTAGTGGTTAAAAATGCGTATATATGTAGTGTATCTATGCATTCACAACTTTGGCAATGCCTGTAATGTAGAAACCACGTTCCAGTATTGGCCAAAGCCCTGTGTTCGATGCTACTGCACATGGTTCATTCAAATACTACCCTTAACTAGTTTAAATACGTATGTAGGTGATGTATCTATACATTCAGAACTCTCGCAATGCCTGTAATGTAGAAACCACGTTCCAGTATTGGTCAAAGCCCTGTGTTCGATGCTACTGCACATGGTTCATTCAAATACTACCCTTAACTATGGTTAAATAGTTTAAATACGTATGTAGGTGATGTATCTATACATTTACAACTTACGCAATGCCTGTAATGGTTAAAAATGCGTAGATATGTAGTGTATCTATGCATTCACAACTTTGGCAATGCCTGTAATGTAGAAACCACGTTCCAGTATTGGCCAAAGCCCTGTGTTCGATGCTACTGCACATGGTTCATTCAAATACTACCCTTAACTAGTTTAAATACGTATGTAGGTGATGTATCTATACATTCACAACTCTCGCAATGCCTGTAATGGTTAAAAATGTAGAAACCACGTTCTTGTATTGGTCAAAGCCCTGTGTTCGATGCTACTGCACATGGTTCATTCAAATACTATCCTTAACTATGGTTAAATAGTTTAAATACGTATGTAGGTGATGTATCTATACATTTACAACTTACGCAATGCCTGTAATGGTTAAAAATGCGTAGATATGCAGTGTATCTGTGCATTCACAACTTTGGCAATGCCTGTAATGTAGAAACCACGTTCCAGTATTGGCCAAAGCCCTGTGTTCGATGCTACTGCACATGGTTCATTCAAATACTACCCTTAACTAGTTTAAATACGTATGTAGGTGATGTATCTATACATTCACAACTCTCGCAATGCCTGTAATGTAGAAACCACGTTCCAGTACTGGTCAAAACCCTGTGTTCGATGCTACTGCACATGGTTCATTCAAATACTACCCTTAACTATGGTTAAATAGTTTAAATACGTATGTAGGTGATGTATCTATACATTTACAACTTACGCAATGCCTGTAATGGTTAAAAATGCGTAGATATGTAGTGTATCTATGCATTCACAACTTTGGCAATGCCTGTAATGTAGAAACCACGTTCCAGTATTGGCCAAAGCCCTGTGTTCGATGCTACTGCACATGGTTCATTCAAATACTACCCTTAACTAGTTTAAATACGTCTGTAGGTGATGTATCTATACATTCAGAACTCTCGCAATGCCTGTAATGTAGAAACCACGTTCCAGTATTGGTCAAAGCCCTGTGTTCGATGCTACTGCACATGGTTCATTCAAATACTACCCTTAACTATGGTTAAATAGTTTAAATACGTATGTAGGTGATGTATCTATACATTTACAACTTACGCAATGCCTGTAATGGTTAAAAATGCGTACATATGTAGTTTATCTATGCATTCACAACTTTGGCAATGCCTGTAATGTAGAAACCACGTTCCAGTATTGGTCAAAGCCCTGTGTTCGACGCTACTGCACATGGTTCATTCAAATACTACCCTTAACTAGTTTAAATACGTCTGTAGGTGATGTATCTATACATTCACAACTCTCACAATGCCTGTAATGTAGAAACCACGTTCCAGTATTGGTCAAAGCCCTGTGTTCGATGCTACTGCACATGGTTCATTCAAATACTACCCTTAACTATGGTTAAATAGTTTAAATACGTATGTAGGTGATGTATCTATACATTTACAACTTACGCAATGCCTGTAATGGTTGAAAATGCGTACATATGTAGTGTATCTATGCATTCACAACTTTGGCAATGCCTGTAATGTAGAAACCACGTTCCAGTATTGGTCAAAGCCCTGTGTTCGACGCTACTGCACATGGTTCATTCAAATACTACCCTTAACTATGGTTAAATAGTTTAAATACGTATGTAGGTGATGTATCTATACATTTACAACTTACGCAATGCCTGTAATGGTTAAAAATGCGTACATATGTAGTGTATCTATGCATTCACAACTTTGGCAATGCCTGTAATGTAGAAACCACGTTCCAGTATTGGCCAAAGCCCTGTGTTCGATGCTACTGCACATGGTTCATTCAAATACTACCCTTAAGTGGTTTAAATAGTTTAAATACGTATGTAGGTGATGTATCTATACATTTACAACTTACGCAATGCCTGTAATGGTTAAAAATGCGTACATATGTAGTGTATCTATGCATTCAGAACTTTGGCAATGCCTGTAATGTAGAAACCACGTTCCAGTATTGGCCAAAGCCCTGTGTTCGACGCTACTGCATATGGTTCATTCAAATACTACCCTTAACTATGGTTAAATAGTTTAAATACGTATGTAGGTGATGTATCTATACATTTACAGCTTACGCAATGCCTGTAATGGTTAAAAATGCGTATATATGTAGTGTATCTATGCATTCAGAACTTTGGCAATGCCTGTAATGTAGAAACCACGTTCCAGTATTGGCCAAAGCCCTGTGTTCGACGCTACTGCATATGGTTCATTCAAATACTACCCTTAACTATGGTTAAATAGTTTAAATACGTATGTAGGTGATGTATCTATACATTTACAGCTTACGCAATGCCTGTAATGGTTAAAAATGCGTATATATGTAGTGTATCTATGCATTCACAACTTTGGCAATGCCTGTAATGTAGAAACCACGTTCCAGTATTGGCCAAAGCCCTGTGTTCGATGCTACTGCACATGGTTCATTCAAATACTACCCTTAACTAGTTTAAATACGTATGTAGGTGATGTATCTATACATTCAGAACTCTCGCAATGCCTGTAATGTAGAAACCACGTTCCAGTATTGGTCAAAGCCCTGTGTTCGATGCTACTGCACATGGTTCATTCAAATACTACCCTTAACTATGGTTAAATAGTTTAAATACGTATGTAGGTGATGTATCTATACATTTACAACTTACGCAATGCCTGTAATGGTTAAAAATGCGTAGATATGTAGTGTATCTATGCATTCACAACTTTGGCAATGCCTGTAATGTAGAAACCACGTTCCAGTATTGGCCAAAGCCCTGTGTTCGATGCTACTGCACATGGTTCATTCAAATACTACCCTTAACTAGTTTAAATACGTATGTAGGTGATGTATCTATACATTCACAACTCTCGCAATGCCTGTAATGGTTAAAAATGTAGAAACCACGTTCTAGTATTGGTCAAAGCCCTGTGTTCGATGCTACTGCACATGGTTCATTCAAATACTATCCTTAACTATGGTTAAATAGTTTAAATACGTATGTAGGTGATGTATCTATACATTTACAACTTACGCAATGCCTGTAATGGTTAAAAATGCGTAGATATGCAGTGTATCTGTGCATTCACAACTTTGGCAATGCCTGTAATGTAGAAACCACGTTCCAGTATTGGCCAAAGCCCTGTGTTCGATGCTACTGCACATGGTTCATTCAAATACTACCCTTAACTAGTTTAAATACGTATGTAGGTGATGTATCTATACATT
Source organism: Haliotis asinina (assembly GCF_037392515.1). Lineage (NCBI taxonomy): Eukaryota > Metazoa > Mollusca > Gastropoda > Lepetellida > Haliotidae > Haliotis > Haliotis asinina. Next base: position 36,563,879 of record NC_090292.1, on the reverse strand, counting down.
CACAACTCTCGCAATGCCTGTAATGTAGAAACCACGTTCCAGTACTGGTCAAAACCCTGTGTTCGATGCTACTGCACATGGTTCATTCAAATACTACCCTTAACTATGGTTAAATAGTTTAAATACGTATGTAGGTGATGTATCTATACATTTACAACTTACGCAATGCCTGTAATGGTTAAAAATGCGTAGATATGTAGTGTATCTATGCATTCACAACTTTGGCAATGCCTGTAATGTAGAAACCACGTTCCAGTATTGGCCAAAGCCCTGTGTTCGATGCTACTGCACATGGTTCATTCAAATACTACCCTTAACTAGTTTAAATACGTATGTAGGTGATGTATCTATACATTCACAACTCTCGCAATGCCTGTAATGGTTAAAAATGTAGAAACCACGTTCCAGTATTGGTCAAAGCCCTGTGTTCGATGCTACTGCACATGGTTCATTCAAATACTATCCTTAACTATGGTTAAATAGTTTAAATACGTATGTAGGTGATGTATCTATACATTTACAACTTACGCAATGCCTGTAATGGTTAAAAATGCGTATATATGTAGTGTATCTATGCATTCACAACTTTGGCAATGCCTGTAATGTAGAAACCACGTTCCAGTATTGGCCAAAGCCCTGTGTTCGATGCTACTGCACATGGTTCATTCAAATACTACCCTTAACTAGTTTAAATACGTATGTAGGTGATGTATCTATACATTCACAACTCTCGCAATGCCTGTAATGTAGAAACCACGTTCCAGTATTGGTCAAAGCCCTGTGTTCGATGCTACTGCACATGGTTCATTCAAATACTACCCTTAACTATGGTTAAATAGTTTAAATACGTATGTAGGTGATGTATCTATACATTTACAACTTACGCAATGCCTGTAATGGTTAAAAATGCGTACATATGTAGTTTATCTATGCATTCACAACTTTGGCAATGCCTGTAATGTAGAAACCACGTTCCAGTATTGGTCAAAGCCCTGTGTTCGACGCTACTGCACATGGTTCATTCAAATACTACCCTTAACTAGTTTAAATACGTCTGTAGGTGATGTATCTATACATTCACAACTCTCACAATGCCTGTAATGTAGAAACCACGTTCCAGTATTGGTCAAAGCCCTGTGTTCGATGCTACTGCACATGGTTCATTCAAATACTACCCTTAACTATGGTTAAATAGTTTAAATACGTATGTAGGTGATGTATCTATACATTTACAACTTACGCAATGCCTGTAATGGTTGAAAATGCGTACATATGTAGTGTATCTATGCATTCACAACTTTGGCAATGCCTGTAATGTAGAAACCACGTTCCAGTATTGGTCAAAGCCCTGTGTTCGACGCTACTGCACATGGTTCATTCAAATACTACCCTTAACTATGGTTAAATAGTTTAAATACGTATGTAGGTGATGTATCTATACATTTACAACTTACGCAATGCCTGTAATGGTTAAAAATGCGTTTATATGTAGTGTATCTATGCATTCACAACTTTGGCAATGCCTGTAATGTAGAAACCACGTTCCAGTATTGGCCAAAGCCCTGTGTTCGATGCTACTGCACATGGTTCATTCAAATACTACCCTTAAGTGGTTTAAATAGTTTAAATACGTATGTAGGTGATGTATCTATACATTTACAACTTACGCAATGCCTGTAATGGTTAAAAATGCGTACATATGTAGTGTATCTATGCATTCAGAACTTTGGCAATGCCTGTAATGTAGAAACCACGTTCCAGTATTGGCCAAAGCCCTGTGTTCGACGCTACTGCATATGGTTCATTCAAATACTACCCTTAACTATGGTTAAATAGTTTAAATACGTATGTAGGTGATGTATCTATACATTTACAGCTTACGCAATGCCTGTAATGGTTAAAAATGCGTATATATGTAGTGTATCTATGCATTCACAACTTTGGCAATGCCTGTAATGTAGAAACCACGTTCCAGTATTGGCCAAAGCCCTGTGTTCGACGCTACTGCACATGGTTCATTCAAATACTACCCTTAACTATGGTTAAATAGTTTAAATACGTATGTAGGTGATGTATCTATACATTTAGAACTTACGCAATGCCTGTAGTGGTTAAAAATGCGTATATATGTAGTGTATCTATGCATTCACAACTTTGGCAATGCCTGTAATGTAGAAACCACGTTCCAGTATTGGCCAAAGCCCTGTGTTCGATGCTACTGCACATGGTTCATTCAAATACTACCCTTAACTAGTTTAAATACGTATGTAGGTGATGTATCTATACATTCAGAACTCTCGCAATGCCTGTAATGTAGAAACCACGTTCCAGTATTGGTCAAAGCCCTGTGTTCGATGCTACTGCACATGGTTCATTCAAATACTACCCTTAACTATGGTTAAATAGTTTAAATACGTATGTAGGTGATGTATCTATACATTTACAACTTACGCAATGCCTGTAATGGTTAAAAATGCGTAGATATGTAGTGTATCTATGCATTCACAACTTTGGCAATGCCTGTAATGTAGAAACCACGTTCCAGTATTGGCCAAAGCCCTGTGTTCGATGCTACTGCACATGGTTCATTCAAATACTACCCTTAACTAGTTTAAATACGTATGTAGGTGATGTATCTATACATTCACAACTCTCGCAATGCCTGTAATGGTTAAAAATGTAGAAACCACGTTCCAGTATTGGTCAAAGCCCTGTGTTCGATGCTACTGCACATGGTTCATTCAAATACTATCCTTAACTATGGTTAAATAGTTTAAATACGTATGTAGGTGATGTATCTATACATTTACAACTTACGCAATGCCTGTAATGGTTAAAAATGCGTAGATATGCAGTGTATCTGTGCATTCACAACTTTAGCAATGCCTGTAATGTAGAAACCACGTTCCAGTATTGGCCAAAGCCCTGTGTTCGATGCTACTGCACATGGTTCATTCAAATACTACCCTTAACTAGTTTAAATACGTATGTAGGTGATGTATCTATACATTCACAACTCTCGCAATGCCTGTAATGTAGAAACCACGTTCCAGTACTGGTCAAAACCCTGTGTTCGATGCTACTGCACATGGTTCATTCAAATACTACCCTTAACTATGGTTAAATAGTTTAAATACGTATGTAGGTGATGTATCTATACATTTACAACTTACGCAATGCCTGTAATGGTTAAAAATGCGTAGATATGTAGTGTATCTATGCATTCACAACTTTGGCAATGCCTGTAATGTAGAAACCACGTTCCAGTATTGGCCAAAGCCCTGTGTTCGATGCTACTGCACATGGTTCATTCAAATACTACCCTTAACTAGTTTAAATACGTATGTAGGTGATGTATCTATACATTCACAACTCTCGCAATGCCTGTAATGGTTAAAAATGTAGAAACCACGTTCCAGTATTGGTCAAAGCCCTGTGTTCGATGCTACTGCACATGGTTCATTCAAATACTATCCTTAACTATGGTTAAATAGTTTAAATACGTATGTAGGTGATGTATCTATACATTTACAACTTACGCAATGCCTGTAATGGTTAAAAATGCGTATATATGTAGTGTATCTATGCATTCACAACTTTGGCAATGCCTGTAATGTAGAAACCACGTTCCAGTATTGGCCAAAGCCCTGTGTTCGATGCTACTGCACATGGTTCATTCAAATACTACCCTTAACTAGTTTAAATACGTATGTAGGTGATGTATCTATACATTCACAACTCTCGCAATGCCTGTAATGTAGAAACCACGTTCCAGTATTGGTCAAAGCCCTGTGTTCGATGCTACTGCACATGGTTCATTCAAATACTACCCTTAACTATGGTTAAATAGTTTAAATACGTATGTAGGTGATGTATCTATACATTTACAACTTACGCAATGCCTGTAATGGTTAAAAATGCGTAGATATGTAGTGTATCTATGCATTCACAACTTTGGCAATGCCTGTAATGTAGAAACCACGTTCCAGTATTGGCCAAAGCCCTGTGTTCGATGCTACTGCACATGGTTCATTCAAATACTACCCTTAACTAGTTTAAATACGTATGTAGGTGATGTATCTATACATTCACAACTCTCGCAATGCCTGTAATGTAGAAACCACGTTCCAGTATTGGTCAAAGCCCTGTGTTCGATGCTACTGCACATGGTTCATTCAAATACTACCCTTAACTATGGTTAAATAGTTTAAATACGTATGTAGGTGATGTATCTATACATTTACAACTTACGCAATGCCTGTAATGGTTAAAAATGCGTATATATGTAGTGTATCTATGCATTCACAACTTTGGCAATGCCTGTAATGTAGAAACCACGTTCCAGTATTGGCCAAAGCCCTGTGTTCGATGCTACTGCACATGGTTCATTCAAATACTACCCTTAACTAGTTTAAATACGTATGTAGGTGATGTATCTATACATTCACAACTCTCGCAATGCCTGTAATGTAGAAACCACGTTCCAGTATTGGTCAAAGCCCTGTGTTCGATGCTACTGCACATGGTTCATTCAAATACTATCCTTAACTATGGTTAAATAGTTTAAATACGTATGTAGGTGATGTATCTATACATTTACAACTTACGCAATGCCTGTAATGGTTAAAAATGCGTATATATGTAGTGTATCTATGCATTCACAACTTTGGCAATGCCTGTAATGTAGAAACCACGTTCCAGTATTGGCCAAAGCCCTGTGTTCGATGCTACTGCACATGGTTCATTCAAATACTACCCTTAACTAGTTTAAATACGTATGTAGGTGATGTATCTATACATTCACAACTCTCGCAATGCCTGTAATGTAGAAACCACGTTCCAGTATTGGTCAAAGCCCTGTGTTCGATGCTACTGCACATGGTTCATTCAAATACTACCCTTAACTATGGTTAAATAGTTTAAATACGTATGTAGGTGATGTATCTATACATTTACAACTTACGCAATGCCTGTAATGGTTAAAAATGCGTAGATATGTAGTGTATCTATGCATTCACAACTTTGGCAATGCCTGTAATGTAGAAACCACGTTCCAGTATTGGCCAAAGCCCTGTGTTCGATGCTACTGCACATGGTTCATTCAAATACTACCCTTAACTAGTTTAAATACGTATGTAGGTGATGTGATGTATCTATACATTCACAACTCTCGCAATGCCTGTAATGTAGAAACCACGTTCCAGTATTGGTCAAAGCCCTGTGTTCGATGCTACTGCACATGGTTCATTCAAATACTACCCTTAACTATGGTTAAATAGTTTAAATACGTATGTAGGTGATGTATCTATACATTTACAACTTACGCAATGCCTGTAATGGTTAAAAATGCGTATATATGTAGTGTATCTATGCATTCACAACTTTGGCAATGCCTGTAATGTAGAAACCACGTTCCAGTATTGGCCAAAGCCCTGTGTTCGATGCTACTGCACATGGTTCATTCAAATACTACCCTTAACTAGTTTAAATACGTATGTAGGTGATGTATCTATACATTCACAACTCTCGCAATGCCTGTAATGTAGAAACCACGTTCCAGTATTGGTCAAAGCCCTGTGTTCGATGCTACTGCACATGGTTCATTCAAATACTATCCTTAACTATGGTTAAATAGTTTAAATACGTATGTAGGTGATGTATCTATACATTTACAACTTACGCAATGCCTGTAATGGTTAAAAATGCGTAGATATGTAGTGTATCTATGCATTCACAACTTTGGCAATGCCTGTAATGTAGAAACCACGTTCCAGTATTGGCCAAAGCCCTGTGTTCGATGCTACTGCACATGGTTCATTCAAATACTACCCTTAACTAGTTTAAATACGTATGTAGGTGATGTATCTATACATTCACAACTCTCGCAATGCCTGTAATGTAGAAACCACGTTCCAGTATTGGTCAAAGCCCTGTGTTCGATGCTACTGCACATGGTTCATTCAAATACTACCCTTAACTATGGTTAAATAGTTTAAATACGTATGTAGGTGATGTATCTATACATTTACAACTTACGCAATGCCTGTAATGGTTAAAAATGCGTAGATATGTAGTGTATCTATGCATTCACAACTTTGGCAATGCCTGTAATGTAGAAACCACGTTCCAGTATTGGCCAAAGCCCTGTGTTCGATGCTACTGCACATGGTTCATTCAAATACTACCCTTAACTAGTTTAAATACGTATGTAGGTGATGTGATGTATCTATACATTCACAACTCTCGCAATGCCTGTAATGTAGAAACCACGTTCCAGTATTGGTCAAAGCCCTGTGTTCGATGCTACTGCACATGGTTCATTCAAATACTACCCTTAACTATGGTTAAATAGTTTAAATACGTATGTAGGTGATGTATCTATACATTTACAACTTACGCAATGCCTGTAATGGTTAAAAATGCGTATATATGTAGTGTATCTATGCATTCACAACTTTGGCAATGCCTGTAATGTAGAAACCACGTTCCAGTATTGGCCAAAGCCCTGTGTTCGATGCTACTGCACATGGTTCATTCAAATACTACCCTTAACTAGTTTAAATACGTATGTAGGTGATGTATCTATACATTCACAACTCTCGCAATGCCTGTAATGTAGAAACCACGTTCCAGTATTGGTCAAAGCCCTGTGTTCGATGCTACTGCACATGGTTCATTCAAATACTATCCTTAACTATGGTTAAATAGTTTAAATACGTATGTAGGTGATGTATCTATACATTTACAACTTACGCAATGCCTGTAATGGTTAAAAATGCGTAGATATGTAGTGTATCTATGCATTCACAACTTTGGCAATGCCTGTAATGTAGAAACCACGTTCCAGTATTGGCCAAAGCCCTGTGTTCGATGCTACTGCACATGGTTCATTCAAATACTACCCTTAACTAGTTTAAATAAGTATGTAGGTGATGTATCTATGCATTCACAACTCTCGCAATGCCTGTAATGTAGAAACCACGTTCCAGTATTGGTCAAAGCCCTGTGTTCGATGCTACTGCACATGGTTCATTCAAATACTATCCTTAACTATGGTTAAATAGTTTAAATACGTATGTAGGTGATGTATCTATACATTCACAACTCTCGCAATGCCTGTAATGTAGAAACCACGTTCCAGTATTGGTCAAAGCCCTGTGTTCGATGCTACTGCACATGGTTCATTCAAATACTACCCTTAACTATGGTTAAATAGTTTAAATACGTATGTAGGTGATGTATCTATACATTTACAACTTACGCAATGCCTGTAATGGTTAAAAATGCGTAGATATGTAGTGTATCTATGCATTCACAACTTTGGCAATGCCTGTAATGTAGAAACCACGTTCCAGTATTGGCCAAAGCCCTGTGTTCGATGCTACTGCACATGGTTCATTCAAATACTACCCTTAACTAGTTTAAATACGTATGTAGGTGATGTATCTATACATTCACAACTCTCGCAATGCCTGTAATGGTTAAAAATGTAGAAACCACGTTCCAGTATTGGTCAAAGCCCTGTGTTCGATGCTACTGCACATGGTTCATTCAAATACTACCCTTAACTATGGTTAAATAGTTTAAATACGTATGTAGGTGATGTATCTATACATTTACAACTTACGCAATGCCTGTAATGGTTAAAAATGCGTAGATATGTAGTGTATCTATGCATTCACAACTTTGGCAATGCCTGTAATGTAGAAACCACGTTCCAGTATTGGCCAAAGCCCTGTGTTCGATGCTACTGCACATGGTTCATTCAAATACTACCCTTAACTAGTTTAAATACGTATGTAGGTGATGTATCTATACATTCACAACTCTCGCAATGCCTGTAATGTAGAAACCACGTTCCAGTATTGGTCAAAGCCCTGTGTTCGATGCTACTGCACATGGTTCATTCAAATACTACCCTTAACTATGGTTAAATAGTTTAAATACGTATGTAGTTGATGTATCTATACATTTACAACTTACGCAATGCCTGTAATGGTTAAAAATTCGTATATATGTAGTGTATCTATGCATTCAAAACTTTGGCAATGCCTGTAATGTAGAAACCACGTTCCAGTATTGGCCAAAGCCCTGTGTTCGATGCTACTGCACATGGTTCATTCAAATACTACCCTTAACTAGTTTAAATACCTATGTAGGTGATGTATCTATACATTCACAACTCTCGCAATGCCTGTAATGTAGAAACCACGTTCCAGTATTGGTCAAAGCCCTGTGTTCGATGCTACTGCACATGGTTCATTCAAATACTACCCTTAACTATGGTTAAATAGTTTAAATACGTATGTAGGTGATGTATCTATACATTTACAACTTACGCAATGCCTGTAATGGTTAAAAATGCGTATATATGTAGTGTATCTATGCATTCAGAACTTTGGCAATGCCTGTAATGTAGAAACCACGTTCCAGTATTGGCCAAAGCCCTGTGTTCGATGCTACTGCACATGGTTCATTCAAATACTACCCTTAACTAGTTTAAATACCTATGTAGGTGATGTATCTATACATTCACAACTCTCGCAATGCCTGTAATGTAGAAACCACGTTCCAGTATTGGTCAAAGCCCTGTGTTCGATGCTACTGCACATGGTTCATTCAAATACTATCCTTAACTATGGTTAAATAGTTTAAATACGTATGTAGGTGATGTATCTATACATTTACAACTTACGCAATGCCTGTAATGGTTAAAAATGCGTATATATGTAGTGTATCTATGCATTCACAACTTTCGCAATGCCTGTAATGTAGAAACCACGTTCCAGTATTGGTCAAAGCCCTGTGTTCGATGCTACTGCACATGGTTCATTCAAATACTACCCTTAACTAGTTTAAATACGTATGTAGGTGATGTATCTATACATTCACAACTCTCGCAATGCCTGTAATGTAGAAACCACGTTCCAGTATTGGTCAAAGCCCTGTGTTCGATGCTACTGCACATGGTTCATTCAAATACTACCCTTAACTATGGTTAAATAGTTTAAATACGTATGTAGGTGATGTATCTATACATTTACAACTTACGCAATGCCTGTAATGGTTAAAAATGCGTAGATATGTAGTGTATCTATGCATTCACAACTTTGGCAATGCCTGTAATGTAGAAACCACGTTCCAGTATTGGCCAAAGCCCTGTGTTCGATGCTACTGCACATGGTTCATTCAAATACTACCCTTAACTAGTTTAAATACGTATGTAGGTGATGTATCTATACATTCACAACTCTCGCAATGCCTGTAATGTAGAAACCACGTTCCAGTATTGGTCAAAGCCCTGTGTTCGATGCTACTGCACATGGTTCATTCAAATACTACCCTTAACTAGTTTAAATACGTATGTAGGTGATGTATCTATACATTCACAACTCTCGCAATGCCTGTAATGTAGAAACCACGTTCCAGTATTGGTCAAAGCCCTGTGTTCGATGCTACTGCACATGGTTCATTCAAATACTACCCTTAACTATGGTTAAATAGTTTAAATACGTATGTAGGTGATGTATCTATACATTTACAACTTACGCAATGCCTGTAATGGTTAAAAATGCGTACATATGTAGTGTATCTATGCATTCACAACTTTGAAAATGCCTGTAATGTAGAAACCACGTTCCAGTATTGGCCAAAGCCCTGTGTTCGATGCTACTGCACATGGTTCATTCAAATACTACCCTTAACTAGTTTAAATACGTATGTAGGTGATGTATCTATACATTCACAACTCTCGCAATGCCTGTAATGGTTAAAAATGTAGAAACCACGTTCCAGTATTGGTCAAAGCCCTGTGTTCGATGCTACTGCACATGGTTCATTCAAATACTACCCTTAACTATGGTTAAATAGTTTAAATACGTATGTAGGTGATGTATCTATACATTTACAACTTACGCAATGCCTGTAATGGTTAAAAATGCGTAGATATGTAGTGTATCTATGCATTCACAACTTTGGCAATGCCTGTAATGTAGAAACCACGTTCCAGTATTGGCCAAAGCCCTGTGTTCGATGCTACTGCACATGGTTCATTCAAATACTACCCGTAACTAGTTTAAATACGTATGTAGGTGATGTATCTATACATTCACAACTCTCGCAATGCCTGTAATGTAGAAACCACGTTCCAGTATTGGTCAAAGCCCTGTGTTCGATGCTACTGCACATGGTTCATTCAAATACTACCCTTAACTATGGTTAAATAGTTTAAATACGTATGTAGGTGATGTATCTATACATTTACAACTTACGCAATGCCTGTAATGGTTAAAAATGCGTATATATGTAGTGTATCTATGCATTCACAACTTTGGCAATGCCTGTAATGCAGAAACCACGTTCCAGTATTGGCCAAAGCCCTGTGTTCGATGCTACTGCACATGGTTCATTCAAATACTACCCTTAACTAGTTTAAATACGTATGTAGGTGATGTATCTATACATTCACAACTCTCGCAATGCCTGTAATGTAGAAACCACGTTCCAGTATTGGTCAAAGCCCTGTGTTCGATGCTACTGCACATGGTTCATTCAAATACTACCCTTAACTATGGTTAAATAGTTTAAATACGTATGTAGGTGATGTATCTATACATTTACAACTTACGCAATGCCTGTAATGGTTAAAAATGCGTAGATATGTAGTGTATCTATGCATTCACAACTTTGGCAATGCCTGTAATGTAGAAACCACGTTCCAGTATTGGCCAAAGCCCTGTGTTCGATGCTACTGCACATGGTTCATACAAATACTACCCTTAACTAGTTTAAATACGTATGTAGGTGATGTATCTATACATTCACAACTCTCGCAATGCCTGTAATGTAGAAACCACGTTCCAGTATTGGTCAAAGCCCTGTGTTCGATGCTACTGCACATGGTTCATTCAAATACTACCCTTAACTAGTTTAAATACGTATGTAGGTGATGTATCTATACATTCACAACTCTCGCAATGCCTGTAATGTAGAAACCACGTTCCAGTATTGGTCAAAGCCCTGTGTTCGATGCTACTGCACATGGTTCATTCAAATACTACCCTTAACTATGGTTAAATAGTTTAAATACGTATGTAGGTGATGTATCTATACATTTACAACTTACGCAATGCCTGTAATGGTTAAAAATGCGTAGATATGTAGTGTATCTATGCATTCACAACTTTGGCAATGCCTGTAATGCAGAAACCACGTTCCAGTATTGGCCAAAGCCCTGTGTTCGATGCTACTGCACATGGTTCATTCAAATACTACCCTTAACTAGTTTAAATACGTATGTAGGTGATGTATCTATACATTCACAACTCTCGCAATGCCTGTAATGTAGAAACCACGTTCCAGTATTGGTCAAAGCCCTGTGTTCGATGCTACTGCACATGGTTCATTCAAATACTACCCTTAACTATGGTTAAATAGTTTAAATACGTATGTAGGTGATGTATCTATACATTTACAACTTACGCAATGCCTGTAATGGTTAAAAATGCGTAGATATGTAGTGTATCTATGCATTCACAACTTTGGCAATGCCTGTAATGTAGAAACCACGTTCCAGTATTGGCCAAAGCCCTGTGTTCGATGCTACTGCACATGGTTCATACAAATACTACCCTTAACTAGTTTAAATACGTATGTAGGTGATGTATCTATACATTCACAACTCTCGCAATGCCTGTAATGTAGAAACCACGTTCCAGTATTGGTCAAAGCCCTGTGTTCGATGCTACTGCACATGGTTCATTCAAATACTACCCTTAACTAGTTTAAATACGTATGTAGGTGATGTATCTATACATTCACAACTCTCGCAATGCCTGTAATGTAGAAACCACGTTCCAGTACTGGTCAAAACCCTGTGTTCGATGCTACTGCACATGGTTCATTCAAATACTACCCTTAACTATGGTTAAATAGTTTAAATACGTATGTAGGTGATGTATCTATACATTTACAACTTACGCAATGCCTGTAATGGTTAAAAATGCGTATATATGTAGTGTATCTATGCATTCAGAACTTTGGCAATGCCTGTAATGTAGAAACCACGTTCCAGTATTGGCCAAAGCCCTGTGTTCGATGCTACTGCACATGGTTCATTCAAATACTACCCTTAACTAGTTTAAATACCTATGTAGGTGATGTATCTATACATTCACAACTCTCGCAATGCCTGTAATGTAGAAACCACGTTCCAGTATTGGTCAAAGCCCTGTGTTCGATGCTACTGCACATGGTTCATTCAAATACTATCCTTAACTATGGTTAAATAGTTTAAATACGTATGTAGGTGATGTATCTATACATTTACAACTTACGCAATGCCTGTAATGGTTAAAAATGCGTATATATGTAGTGTATCTATGCATTCACAACTTTCGCAATGCCTGTAATGTAGAAACCACGTTCCAGTATTGGTCAAAGCCCTGTGTTCGATGCTACTGCACATGGTTCATTCAAATACTACCCTTAACTAGTTTAAATACGTATGTAGGTGATGTATCTATACATTCACAACTCTCGCAATGCCTGTAATGTAGAAACCACGTTCCAGTATTGGTCAAAGCCCTGTGTTCGATGCTACTGCACATGGTTCATTCAAATACTACCCTTAACTATGGTTAAATAGTTTAAATACGTATGTAGGTGATGTATCTATACATTTACAACTTACGCAATGCCTGTAATGGTTAAAAATGCGTAGATATGTAGTGTATCTATGCATTCACAACTTTGGCAATGCCTGTAATGTAGAAACCACGTTCCAGTATTGGCCAAAGCCCTGTGTTCGATGCTACTGCACATGGTTCATTCAAATACTACCCTTAACTAGTTTAAATACGTATGTAGGTGATGTATCTATACATTCACAACTCTCGCAATGCCTGTAATGTAGAAACCACGTTCCAGTATTGGTCAAAGCCCTGTGTTCGATGCTACTGCACATGGTTCATTCAAATACTACCCTTAACTAGTTTAAATACGTATGTAGGTGATGTATCTATACATTCACAACTCTCGCAATGCCTGTAATGTAGAAACCACGTTCCAGTATTGGTCAAAGCCCTGTGTTCGATGCTACTGCACATGGTTCATTCAAATACTACCCTTAACTATGGTTAAATAGTTTAAATACGTATGTAGGTGATGTATCTATACATTTACAACTTACGCAATGCCTGTAATGGTTAAAAATGCGTACATATGTAGTGTATCTATGCATTCACAACTTTGACAATACCTGTAATGTAGAAACCACGTTCCAGTATTGGCCAAAGCCCTGTGTTCGATGCTACTGCACATGGTTCATTCAAATACTACCCTTAACTAGTTTAAATACGTATGTAGGTGATGTATCTATACATTCACAACTCTCGCAATGCCTGTAATGGTTAAAAATGTAGAAACCACGTTCCAGTATTGGTCAAAGCCCTGTGTTCGATGCTACTGCACATGGTTCATTCAAATACTACCCTTAACTATGGTTAAATAGTTTAAATACGTATGTAGGTGATGTATCTATACATTTACAACTTACGCAATGCCTGTAATGGTTAAAAATGCGTAGATATGTAGTGTATCTATGCATTCACAACTTTGGCAATGCCTGTAATGTAGAAACCACGTTCCAGTATTGGCCAAAGCCCTGTGTTCGATGCTACTGCACATGGTTCATTCAAATACTACCCGTAACTAGTTTAAATACGTATGTAGGTGATGTATCTATACATTCACAACTCTCGCAATGCCTGTAATGTAGAAACCACGTTCCAGTATTGGTCAAAGCCCTGTGTTCGATGCTACTGCACATGGTTCATTCAAATACTACCCTTAACTATGGTTAAATAGTTTAAATACGAATGTAGGTGATGTATCTATACATTTACAACTTACGCAATGCCTGTAATGGTTAAAAATGCGTATATATGTAGTGTATCTATGCATTCACAACTTTGGCAATGCCTGTAATGCAGAAACCACGTTCCAGTATTGGCCAAAGCCCTGTGTTCGATGCTACTGCACATGGTTCATTCAAATACTACCCTTAACTAGTTTAAATACGTATGTAGGTGATGTATCTATACATTCACAACTCTCGCAATGCCTGTAATGTAGAAACCACGTTCCAGTATTGGTCAAAGCCCTGTGTTCGATGCTACTGCACATGGTTCATTCAAATACTACCCTTAACTATGGTTAAATAGTTTAAATACGTATGTAGGTGATGTATCTATACATTTACAACTTACGCAATGCCTGTAATGGTTAAAAATGCGTAGATATGTAGTGTATCTATGCATTCACAACTTTGGCAATGCCTGTAATGTAGAAACCACGTTCCAGTATTGGCCAAAGCCCTGTGTTCGATGCTACTGCACATGGTTCATACAAATACTACCCTTAACTAGTTTAAATACGTATGTAGGTGATGTATCTATACATTCACAACTCTCGCAATGCCTGTAATGTAGAAACCACGTTCCAGTATTGGTCAAAGCCCTGTGTTCGATGCTACTGCACATGGTTCATTCAAATACTACCCTTAACTAGTTTAAATACGTATGTAGGTGATGTATCTATACATTCACAACTCTCGCAATGCCTGTAATGTAGAAACCACGTTCCAGTATTGGTCAAAGCCCTGTGTTCGATGCTACTGCACATGGTTCATTCAAATACTACCCTTAACTATGGTTAAATAGTTTAAATACGTATGTAGGTGATGTATCTATACATTTACAACTTACGCAATGCCTGTAATGGTTAAAAATGCGTAGATATGTAGTGTATCTATGCATTCACAACTTTCGCAATGCCTGTAATGCAGAAACCACGTTCCAGTATTGGCCAAAGCCCTGTGTTCGATGCTACTGCACATGGTTCATTCAAATACTACCCTTAACTAGTTTAAATACGTATGTAGGTGATGTATCTATACATTCACAACTCTCGCAATGCCTGTAATGTAGAAACCACGTTCCAGTATTGGTCAAAGCCCTGTGTTCGATGCTACTGCACATGGTTCATTCAAATACTACCCTTAACTATGGTTAAATAGTTTAAATACGTATGTAGGTGATGTATCTATACATTTACAACTTACGCAATGCCTGTAATGGTTAAAAATGCGTAGATATGTAGTGTATCTATGCATTCACAACTTTGGCAATGCCTGTAATGTAGAAACCACGTTCCAGTATTGGCCAAAGCCCTGTGTTCGATGCTACTGCACATGGTTCATACAAATACTACCCTTAACTAGTTTAAATACGTATGTAGGTGATGTATCTATACATTCACAACTCTCGCAATGCCTGTAATGTAGAAACCACGTTCCAGTATTGGTCAAAGCCCTGTGTTCGATGCTACTGCACATGGTTCATTCAAATACTACCCTTAACTAGTTTAAATACGTATGTAGGTGATGTATCTATACATTCACAACTCTCGCAATGCCTGTAATGTAGAAACCACGTTCCAGTATTGGTCAAAGCCCTGTGTTCGATGCTACTGCACATGGTTCATTCAAATACTACCCTTAACTATGGTTAAATAGTTTAAATACGTATGTAGGTGATGTATCTATACATTTACAACTTACGCAATGCCTGTAATGGTTAAAAATGCGTAGATATGTAGTGTATCTATGCATTCACAACTTTCGCAATGCCTGTAATGCAGAAACCACGTTCCAGTATTGGCCAAAGCCCTGTGTTCGATGCTACTGCACATGGTTCATTCAAATACTACCCTTAACTAGTTTAAATACGTATGTAGGTGATGTATCTATACATTCACAACTCTCGCAATGCCTGTAATGTAGAAACCACGTTCCAGTATTGGTCAAAGCCCTGTGTTCGATGCTACTGCACATGGTTCATTCAAATACTACCCTTAACTATGGTTAAATAGTTTAAATACGTATGTAGGTGATGTATCTATACATTTACAACTTACGCAATGCCTGTAATGGTTAAAAATGCGTAGATATGTAGTGTATCTATGCATTCACAACTTTGGCAATGCCTGTAATGTAGAAACCACGTTCCAGTATTGGCCAAAGCCCTGTGTTCGATGCTACTGCACATGGTTCATACAAATACTACCCTTAACTAGTTTAAATACGTATGTAGGTGATGTATCTATACATTCACAACTCTCGCAATGCCTGTAATGTAGAAACCACGTTCCAGTATTGGTCAAAGCCCTGTGTTCGATGCTACTGCACATGGTTCATTCAAATACTACCCTTAACTAGTTTAAATACGTATGTAGGTGATGTATCTATACATTCACAACTCTCGCAATGCCTGTAATGTAGAAACCACGTTCCAGTACTGGTCAAAACCCTGTGTTCGATGCTACTGCACATGGTTCATTCAAATACTACCCTTAACTATGGTTAAATAGTTTAAATACGTATGTAGGTGATGTATCTATACATTTACAACTTACGCAATGCCTGTAATGGTTAAAAATGCGTAGATATGTAGTGTATCTATGCATTCACAACTTTGGCAATGCCTGTAATGTAGAAACCACGTTCCAGTATTGGCCAAAGCCCTGTGTTCGATGCTACTGCACATGGTTCATTCAAATACTACCCTTAACTAGTTTAAATACGTATGTAGGTGATGTATCTATACATTCACAACTCTCGCAATGCCTGTAATGTAGAAACCACGTTCCAGTATTGGTCAAAGCCCTGTGTTCGATGCTACTGCACATGGTTCATTCAAATACTACCCTTAACTATGGTTAAATAGTTTAAATACGTATGTAGGTGATGTATCTATACATTTACAACTTACGCAATGCCTGTAATGGTTAAAAATGCGTAGATATGTAGTGTATCTATGCATTCACAACTTTGGCAATGCCTGTAATGTAGAAACCACGTTCCAGTATTGGCCAAAGCCCTGTGTTCGATGCTACTGCACATGGTTCATTCAAATACTACCCTTAACTAGTTTAAATACGTATGTAGGTGATGTATCTATACATTCACAACTCTCGCAATGCCTGTAATGTAGAAACCACGTTCCAGTATTGGTCAAAGCCCTGTGTTCGATGCTACTGCACATGGTTCATTCAAATACTATCCTTAACTATGGTTAAATAGTTTAAATACGTATGTAGGTGATGTATCTATACATTTACAACTTACGCAATGCCTGTAATGGTTAAAAATGCGTAGATATGTAGTGTATCTATGCATTCACAACTTTGGCAATGCCTGTAATGTAGAAACCACGTTCCAGTATTGGCCAAAGCCCTGTGTTCGATGCTACTGCACATGGTTCATTCAAATACTACCCTTAACTAGTTTAAATACGTATGTAGGTGATGTATCTATACATTCACAACTCTCGCAATGCCTGTAATGTAGAAACCACGTTCCAGTATTGGTCAAAGCCCTGTGTTCGATGCTACTGCACATGGTTCATTCAAATACTACCCTTAACTATGGTTAAATAGTTTAAATACGTATGTAGGTGATGTATCTCTACATTTACAACTTACGCAATGCCTGTAATGGTTAAAAATGCGTATATATGTAGTGTATCTATGCATTCACAACTTTGGCAATGCCTGTAATGTAGAAACCACGTTCCAGTATTGGCCAAAGCCCTGTGTTCGATGCTACTGCACATGGTTCATTCAAATACTACCCTTAACTCGTTTAAATACGTATGTAGGTGATGTATCTATACATTCACAACTCTCGCAATGCCTGTAATGTAGAAACCACGTTCCAGTATTGGTCAAAGCCCTGTGTTCGATGCTACTGCACATGGTTCATTCAAATACTATCCTTAACTATGGTTAAATAGTTTAAATACGTATGTAGGTGATGTATCTATACATTTACAACTTACGCAATGCCTGTAATGGTTAAAAATGCGTATATATGTAGTGTATCTATGCATTCACAACTTTGGCAATGCCTGTAATGTAGAAACCACGTTCCAGTATTGGCCAAAGCCCTGTGTTCGATGCTACTGCACATGGTTCATTCAAATACTACCCTTAACTAGTTTAAATACGTATGTAGGTGATGTATCTATACATTCACAACTCTCGCAATGCCTGTAATGTAGAAACCACGTTCCAGTATTGGTCAAAGCCCTGTGTTCGATGCTACTGCACATGGTTCATTCAAATACTACCCTTAACTATGGTTAAATAGTTTAAATACGTATGTAGGTGATGTATCTATACATTTACAACTTACGCAATGCCTGTAATGGTTAAAAATGCGTATATATGTAGTGTATCTATGCATTCACAACTTTGGCAATGCCTGTAATGTAGAAACCACGTTCCAGTATTGGCCAAAGCCCTGTGTTCGATGCTACTGCACATGGTTCATTCAAATACTACCCTTAACTAGTTTAAATACGTATGTAGGTGATGTATCTATACATTAACAACTCTCGCAATGCCTGTAATGTAGAAACCACGTTCCAGTATTGGTCAAAGCCCTGTGTTCGATGCTACTGCACATGGTTCATTCAAATACTACCCTTAACTATGGTTAAATAGTTTAAATACGTATGTAGGTGATGTATCTATACATTTACAACTTACGCAATGCCTGTAATGGTTAAAAATGCGTATATATGTAGTGTATCTATGCATTCACAACTTTGGCAATGCCTGTAATGTAGAAACCACGTTCCAGTATTGGCCAAAGCCCTGTGTTCGATGCTACTGCACATGGTTCATTCAAATACTACCCTTAACTAGTTTAAATACGTATGTAGGTGATGTATCTATACATTCACAACTCTCGCAATGCCTGTAATGTAGAAACCACGTTCCAGTATTGGTCAAAGCCCTGTGTTCGATGCTACTGCACATGGTTCATTCAAATACTATCCTTAACTATGGTTAAATAGTTTAAATACGTATGTAGGTGATGCATCTATACATTTACAACTTACGCAATGCCTGTAATGGTTAAAAATGCGTAGATATGTAGTGTATCTATGCATTCACAACTTTGGCAATGCCTGTAATGTAGAAACCACGTTCCAGTATTGGCCAAAGCCCTGTGTTCGATGCTACTGCACATGGTTCATTCAAATACTACCCTTAACTAGTTTAAATACGTATGTAGGTGATGTATCTATACATTTACAACTCTCGCAATGCCTGTAATGTAGAAACCACGTTCCAGTATTGGCCAAAGCCCTGTGTTCGATGCTACTGCACATGGTTCATTCAAATACTACCCTTAACTAGTTTAAATACCTATGTAGGTGATGTATCTATACATTCACAACTCTCGCAATGCCTGTAATGTAGAAACCACGTTCCAGTATTGGTCAAAGCCCTGTGTTCGATGCTACTGCACATGGTTCATTCAAATACTATCCTTAACTATGGTTAAATAGTTTAAATACGTATGTAGGTGATGTATCTATACATTTACAACTTACGCAATGCCTGTAATGGTTAAAAATGCGTAGATATGTAGTGTATCTATGCATTCACAACTTTGGCAATGCCTGTAATGTAGAAACCACGTTCCAGTATTGGTCAAAGCCCTGTGTTCGATGCTACTGCACATGGTTCATTCAAATACTACCCTTAACTATGGTTAAATAGTTTAAATACGTATGTAGGTGATGTATCTATACATTTACAACTTACGCAATGCCTGTAATGGTTAAAAATGCGTATATATGTAGTGTATCTATGCATTCACAACTTTGGCAATGCCTGTAATGTAGAAACCACGTTCCAGTATTGGCCAAAGCCCTGTGTTCGATGCTACTGCACATGGTTCATTCAAATACTACCCTTAACTAGTTTAAATACGTATGTAGGTGATGTGATGTATCTATACATTCACAACTCTCGCAATGTCTGTAATGTAGAAACCACGTTCCAGTATTGGCCAAAGCCCTGTGTTCGATGCTACTGCACATGGTTCATTCAAATACTACCCTTAACTATGGTTAAATAGTTTAAATACGTATGTAGGTGATGTATCTATACATTTACAACTTACGCAATGCCTGTAATGGTTAAAAATGCGTAGATATGTAGTGTATCTATGCATTCACAACTTTGGCAATGCCTGTAATGTAGAAACCACGTTCCAGTATTGGCCAAAGCCCTGTGTTCGATGCTACTGCACATGGTTCATTCAAATACTACCCTTAACTAGTTTAAATACGTATGTAGGTGATGTATCTATACATTCACAACTCTCGCAATGCCTGTAATGTAGAAACCACGTTCCAGTATTGGTCAAAGCCCTGTGTTCGATGCTACTGCACATGGTTCATTCAAATACTATCCTTAACTATGGTTAAATAGTTTAAATACGTATGTAGGTGATGTATCTATACATTTACAACTTACGCAATGCCTGTAATGGTTAAAAATGCGTATATATGTAGTGTATCTATGCATTCACAACTTTGGCAATGCCTGTAATGTAGAAACCACGTTCCAGTATTGGCCAAAGCCCTGTGTTCGATGCTACTGCACATGGTTCATTCAAATACTACCCTTAACTAGTTTAAATACGTATGTAGGTGATGTATCTATACATTCACAACTCTCGCAATGCCTGTAATGTAGAAACCACGTTCCAGTATTGGTCAAAGCCCTGTGTTCGATGCTACTGCACATGGTTCATTCAAATACTACCCTTAACTATGGTTAAATAGTTTAAATACGTATGTAGGTGATGTATCTATACATTTACAACTTACGCAATGCCTGTAATGGTTAAAAATGCGTATATATGTAGTGTATCTATGCATTCACAACTTTGGCAATGCCTGTAATGTAGAAACCACGTTCCAGTATTGGCCAAAGCCCTGTGTTCGATGCTACTGCACATGGTTCATTCAAATACTACCCTTAACTAGTTTAAATACGTATGTAGGTGATGTATCTATACATTCACAACTCTCGCAATGCCTGTAATGTAGAAACCACGTTCCAGTATTGGTCAAAGCCCTGTGTTCGATGCTACTGCACATGGTTCATTCAAATACTACCCTTAACTATGGTTAAATAGTTTAAATACGTATGTAGGTGATGTATCTATACATTTACAACTTACGCAATGCCTGTAATGGTTAAAAATGCGTATATATGTAGTGTATCTATGCATTCACAACTTTGGCAATGCCTGTAATGTAGAAACCACGTTCCAGTATTGGCCAAAGCCCTGTGTTCGATGCTACTGCACATGGTTCATTCAAATACTACCCTTAACTATGGTTAAATAGTTTAAATACGTATGTAGGTGATGTATCTATACATTTACAACTTACGCAATGCCTGTAATGGTTAAAAATGCGTAGATATGTAGTGTATCTATGCATTCACAACTTTGGCAATGCCTGTAATGTAGAAACCACGTTCCAGTATTGGCCAAAGCCCTGTGTTCGATGCTACTGCACATGGTTCATTCAAATACTACCCTTAACTAGTTTAAATACGTATGTAGGTGATGTATCTATACATTCACAACTCTCGCAATGCCTGTAATGTAGAAACCACGTTCCAGTATTGGTCAAAGCCCTGTGTTCGATGCTACTGCACATGGTTCATTCAAATACTATCCTTAACTATGGTTAAATAGTTTAAATACGTATGTAGGTGATGTATCTATACATTTACAACTTACGCAATGCCTGTAATGGTTAAAAATGCGTATATATGTAGTGTATCTATGCATTCACAACTTTGGCAATGCCTGTAATGTAGAAACCACGTTCCAGTATTGGCCAAAGCCCTGTGTTCGATGCTACTGCACATGGTTCATTCAAATACTACCCTTAACTAGTTTAAATACGTATGTAGGTGATGTATCTATACATTCACAACTCTCGCAATGCCTGTAATGTAGAAACCACGTTCCAGTATTGGTCAAAGCCCTGTGTTCGATGCTACTGCACATGGTTCATTCAAATACTACCCTTAACTATGGTTAAATAGTTTAAATACGTATGTAGGTGATGTATCTATACATTTACAACTTACGCAATGCCTGTAATGGTTAAAAATGCGTATATATGTAGTGTATCTATGCATTCACAACTTTGGCAATGCCTGTAATGTAGAAACCACGTTCCAGTATTGGCCAAAGCCCTGTGTTCGATGCTACTGCACATGGTTCATTCAAATACTACCCTTAACTAGTTTAAATACGTATGTAGGTGATGTATCTATACATTCACAACTCTCGCAATGCCTGTAATGTAGAAACCACGTTCCAGTATTGGTCAAAGCCCTGTGTTCGATGCTACTGCACATGGTTCATTCAAATACTACCCTTAACTATGGTTAAATAGTTTAAATACGTATGTAGGTGATGTATCTATACATTTACAACTTACGCAATGCCTGTAATGGTTAAAAATGCGTAGATATGTAGTGTATCTATGCATTCACAACTTTGGCAATGCCTGTAATGTAGAAACCACGTTCCAGTATTGGTCAAAGCCCTGTGTCCGATGCTACTGCACATGGTTCATTCAAATACTACCCTTAACTATGGTTAAATAGTTTAAATACGTATGTAGGTGATGTATCTATACATTTACAACTTACGCAATGCCTGTAATGGTTAAAAATGCGTAGATATGTAGTGTATCTATGCATTCACAACTTTGGCAATGCCTGTAATGTAGAAACCACGTTCCAGTATTGGCCAAAGCCCTGTGTTCGATGCTACTGCACATGGTTCATTCAAATACTACCCTTAACTAGTTTAAATACGTATGTAGGTGATGTGATGTATCTATACATTCACAACTCTCGCAATGTCTGTAATGTAGAAACCACGTTCCAGTATTGGCCAAAGCCCTGTGTTCGATGCTACTGCACATGGTTCATTCAAATACTACCCTTAACTATGGTTAAATAGTTTCAATACGTATGTAGGTGATGTATCTATACATTTACAACTTACGCAATGCCTGTAATGGTTAAAAATGCGTATATATGTAGTGTATCTATGCATTCACAACTTTGGCAATGCCTGTAATGTAGAAACCACGTTCCAGTATTTGCCAAAGCCCTGTGTTCGATGCTACTGCACATGGTTCATTCAAATACTACCCTTAACTAGTTTAAATACGTATGTAGGTGATGTATCTATACATTCACAACTCTCGCAATGCCTGTAATGTAGAAACCACGTTCCAGTATTGGTCAAAGCCCTGTGTTCGATGCTACTGCACATGGTTCATTCAAATACTATCCTTAACTATGGTTAAATAGTTTAAATACGTATGTAGGTGATGTATCTATACATTTACAACTTACGCAATGCCTGTAATGGTTAAAAATGCGTATATATGTAGTGTATCTATGCATTCACAACTTTGGCAATGCCTGTAATGTAGAAACCACGTTCCAGTATTGGCCAAAGCCCTGTGTTCGATGCTACTGCACATGGTTCATTCAAATACTACCCTTAACTAGTTTAAATACGTATGTAGGTGATGTATCTATACATTCACAACTCTCGCAATGCCTGTAATGTAGAAACCACGTTCCAGTATTGGTCAAAGCCCTGTGTTCGATGCTACTGCACATGGTTCATTCAAATACTACCCTTAACTATGGTTAAATAGTTTAAATACGTATGTAGGTGATGTATCTATACATTTACAACTTACGCAATGCCTGTAATGGTTAAAAATGCGTATATATGTAGTGTATCTATGCATTCACAACTTTGGCAATGCCTGTAATGTAGAAACCACGTTCCAGTATTGGCCAAAGCCCTGTGTTCGATGCTACTGCACATGGTTCATTCAAATACTACCCTTAACTAGTTTAAATACGTATGTAGGTGATGTATCTATACATTCACAACTCTCGCAATGCCTGTAATGTAGAAACCACGTTCCAGTATTGGTCAAAGCCCTGTGTTCGATGCTACTGCACATGGTTCATTCAAATACTACCCTTAACTATGGTTAAATAGTTTAAATACGTATGTAGGTGATGTATCTATACATTTACAACTTACGCAATGCCTGTAATGGTTAAAAATGCGTATATATGTAGTGTATCTATGCATTCACAACTTTGGCAATGCCTGTAATGTAGAAACCACGTTCCAGTATTGGCCAAAGCCCTGTGTTCGATGCTACTGCACATGGTTCATTCAAATACTACCCTTAACTAGTTTAAATACGTATGTAGGTGATGTATCTATACATTCACAACTCTCGCAATGCCTGTAATGTAGAAACCACGTTCCAGTATTGGTCAAAGCCCTGTGTTCGATGCTACTGCACATGGTTCATTCAAATACTATCCTTAACTATGGTTAAATAGTTTAAATACGTATGTAGGTGATGTATCTATACATTTACAACTTACGCAATGCCTGTAATGGTTAAAAATGCGTAGATATGTAGTGTATCTATGCATTCACAACTTTGGCAATGCCTGTAATGTAGAAACCACGTTCCAGTATTGGCCAAAGCCCTGTGTTCGATGCTACTGCACATGGTTCATTCAAATACTACCCTTAACTAGTTTAAATACGTATGTAGGTGATGTATCTATACATTCACAACTCTGGCAATGCCTGTAATGTAGAAACCACGTTCCAGTATTGGCCAAAGCCCTGTGTTCGATGCTACTGCACATGGTTCATTCAAATACTACCCTTAACTAGTTTAAATACGTATGTAGGTGATGTATCTATACATTCACAACTCTCGCAATGCCTGTAATGTAGAAACCACGTTCCAGTATTGGTCAAAGCCCTGTGTTCGATGCTACTGCACATGGTTCATTCAAATACTATCCTTAACTATGGTTAAATAGTTTAAATACGTATGTAGGTGATGTATCTATACATTTACAACTTACGCAATGCCTGTAATGGTTAAAAATGCGTAGATATGTAGTGTATCTATGCATTCACAACTTTGGCAATGCCTGTAATGTAGAAACCACGTTCCAGTATTGGTCAAAGCCCTGTGTTCGATGCTACTGCACATGGTTCATTCAAATACTACCCTTAACTATGGTTAAATAGTTTAAATACGTATGTAGGTGATGTATCTATACATTTACAACTTACGCAATGCCTGTAATGGTTAAAAATGCGTAGATATGTAGTGTATCTATGCATTCACAACTTTGGCAATGCCTGTAATGTAGAAACCACGTTCCAGTATTGGCCAAAGCCCTGTGTTCGATGCTACTGCACATGGTTCATTCAAATACTACCCTTAACTAGTTTAAATACGTATGTAGGTGATGTGATGTATCTATACATTCACAACTCTCGCAATGTCTGTAATGTAGAAACCACGTTCCAGTATTGGCCAAAGCCCTGTGTTCGATGCTACTGCACATGGTTCATTCAAATACTACCCTTAACTATGGTTAAATAGTTTAAATACGTATGTAGGTGATGTATCTATACATTTACAACTTACGCAATGCCTGTAATGGTTAAAAATGCGTATATATGTAGTGTATCTATGCATTCACAACTTTGGCAATGCCTGTAATGTAGAAACCACGTTCCAGTATTGGCCAAAGCCCTGTGTTCGATGCTACTGCACATGGTTCATTCAAATACTACCCTTAACTAGTTTAAATACGTATGTAGGTGATGTATCTATACATTCACAACTCTCGCAATGCCTGTAATGTAGAAACCACGTTCCAGTATTGGTCAAAGCCCTGTGTTCGATGCTACTGCACATGGTTCATTCAAATACTATCCTTAACTATGGTTAAATAGTTTAAATACGTATGTAGGTGATGTATCTATACATTTACAACTTACGCAATGCCTGTAATGGTTAAAAATGCGTATATATGTAGTGTATCTATGCATTCACAACTTTGGCAATGCCTGTAATGTAGAAACCACGTTCCAGTATTGGCCAAAGCCCTGTGTTCGATGCTACTGCACATGGTTCATTCAAATACTACCCTTAACTAGTTTAAATACGTATGTAGGTGATGTATCTATACATTCACAACTCTCGCAATGCCTGTAATGTAGAAACCACGTTCCAGTATTGGTCAAAGCCCTGTGTTCGATGCTACTGCACATGGTTCATTCAAATACTATCCTTAACTATGGTTAAATAGTTTAAATACGTATGTAGGTGATGTATCTATACATTTACAACTTACGCAATGCCTGTAATGGTTAAAAATGCGTATATATGTAGTGTATCTATGCATTCACAACTTTGGCAATGCCTGTAATGTAGAAACAACGTTCCAGTATTGGCCAAAGCCCTGTGTTCGATGCTACTGCACATGGTTCATTCAAATACTACCCTTAACTAGTTTAAATACGTATGTAGGTGATGTATCTATACATTCACAACTCTCGCAATGCCTGTAATGTAGAAACCACGTTCCAGTATTGGTCAAAGCCCTGTGTTCGATGCTACTGCACATGGTTCATTCAAATACTACCCTTAACTATGGTTAAATAGTTTAAATACGTATGTAGGTGATGTATCTATACATTTACAACTTACGCAATGCCTGTAATGGTTAAAAATGCGTAGATATGTAGTGTATCTATGCATTCACAACTTTGGCAATGCCTGTAATGTAGAAACCACGTTCCAGTATTGGTCAAAGCCCTGTGTTCGATGCTACTGCACATGGTTCATTCAAATACTACCCTTAACTATGGTTAAATAGTTTAAATACGTATGTAGGTGATGTATCTATACATTTACAACTTACGCAATGCCTGTAATGGTTAAAAATGCGTAGATATGTAGTGTATCTATGCATTCACAACTTTGGCAATGCCTGTAATGTAGAAACCACGTTCCAGTATTGGCCAAAGCCCTGTGTTCGATGCTACTGCACATGGTTCATTCAAATACTACCCTTAACTAGTTTAAATACGTATGTAGGTGATGTGATGTATCTATACATTCACAACTCTCGCAATGTCTGTAATGTAGAAACCACGTTCCAGTATTGGCCAAAGCCCTGTGTTCGATGCTACTGCACATGGTTCATTCAAATACTACCCTTAACTATGGTTAAATAGTTTAAATACGTATGTAGGTGATGTATCTATACATTTACAACTTACGCAATGCCTGTAATGGTTAAAAATGCGTATATATGTAGTGTATCTATGCATTCACAACTTTGGCAATGCCTGTAATGTAGAAACCACGTTCCAGTATTGGCCAAAGCCCTGTGTTCGATGCTACTGCACATGGTTCATTCAAATACTACCCTTAACTAGTTTAAATACGTATGTAGGTGATGTGATGTATCTATACATTCACAACTCTCGCAATGCCTGTAATGTAGAAACCACGTTCCAGTATTGGTCAAAGCCCTGTGTTCGATGCTACTGCACATGGTTCATTCAAATACTATCCTTAACTATGGTTAAATAGTTTAAATACGTATGTAGGTGATGTATCTATACATTTACAACTTACGCAATGCCTGTAATGGTTAAAAATGCGTATATATGTAGTGTATCTATGCATTCACAACTTTGGCAATGCCTGTAATGTAGAAACCACGTTCCAGTATTGGCCAAAGCCCTGTGTTCGATGCTACTGCACATGGTTCATTCAAATACTACCCTTAACTAGTTTAAATACGTATGTAGGTGATGTATCTATACATTCACAACTCTCGCAATGCCTGTAATGTAGAAACCACGTTCCAGTATTGGTCAAAGCCCTGTGTTCGATGCTACTGCACATGGTTCATTCAAATACTACCCTTAACTATGGTTAAATAGTTTAAATACGTATGTAGGTGATGTATCTATACATTTACAACTTACGCAATGCCTGTAATGGTTAAAAATGCGTATATATGTAGTGTATCTATGCATTCACAACTTTGGCAATGCCTGTAATGTAGAAACCACGTTCCAGTCTTGGCCAAAGCCCTGTGTTCGATGCTACTGCACATGGTTCATTCAAATACTACCCTTAACTAGTTTAAATACGTATGTAGGTGATGTATCTATACATTCACAACTCTCGCAATGCCTGTAATGTAGAAACCACGTTCCAGTATTGGTCAAAGCCCTGTGTTCGATGCTACTGCACATGGTTCATTCAAATACTACCCTTAACTATGGTTAAATAGTTTAAATACGTATGTAGGTGATGTATCTATACATTTACAACTTACGCAATGCCTGTAATGGTTAAAAATTCGTATATATGTAGTGTATCTATGCATTCACAACTTTGGCAATGCCTGTAATGTAGAAACCACGTTCCAGTATTGGCCAAAGCCCTGTGTTCGATGCTACTGCACATGGTTCATTCAAATACTACCCTTAACTAGTTTAAATACGTATGTAGGTGATGTATCTATACATTCACAACTCTCGCAATGCCTGTAATGTAGAAACCACGTTCCAGTATTGGTCAAAGCCCTGTGTTCGATGCTACTGCACATGGTTCATTCAAATACTATCCTTAACTATGGTTAAATAGTTTAAATACGTATGTAGGTGATGTATCTATACATTTACAACTTACGCAATGCCTGTAATGGTTAAAAATGCGTAGATATGTAGTGTATCTATGCATTCACAACTTTGGCAATGCCTGTAATGTAGAAACCACGTTCCAGTATTGGCCAAAGCCCTGTGTTCGATGCTACTGCACATGGTTCAGTCAAATACTACCCTTAACTAGTTTAAATACGTATGTAGGTGATGTATCTATACATTCACAACTCTCGCAATGCCTGTAATGTAGAAACCACGTTCCAGTATTGGCCAAAGCCCTGTGTTCGATGCTACTGCACATGGTTCATTCAAATACTACCCTTAACTAGTTTAAATACGTATGTAGGTGATGTATCTATACATTCACAACTCTCGCAATGCCTGTAATGTAGAAACCACGTTCCAGTATTGGTCAAAGCCCTGTGTTCGATGCTACTGCACATGGTTCATTCAAATACTATCCTTAACTATGGTTAAATAGTTTAAATACGTATGTAGGTGATGTATCTATACATTTACAACTTACGCAATGCCTGTAATGGTTAAAAATGCGTAGATATGTAGTGTATCTATGCATTCACAACTTTGGCAATGCCTGTAATGTAGAAACCACGTTCCAGTATTGGTCAAAGCCCTGTGTTCGATGCTACTGCACATGGTTCATTCAAATACTACCCTTAACTATGGTTAAATAGTTTAAATACGTATGTAGGTGATGTATCTATACATTTACAACTTACGCAATGCCTGTAATGGTTAAAAATGCGTAGATATGTAGTGTATCTATGCATTCACAACTTTGGCAATGCCTGTAATGTAGAAACCACGTTCCAGTATTGGTCAAAGCCCTGTGTTCGATGCTACTGCACATGGTTCATTCAAATAATACCCTTAACTAGTTTAAATACGTATGTAGGTGATGTATCTATACATTCACAACTCTCGCAATGCCTGTAATGTAGAAACCACGTTCCAGTACTGGTCAAAACCCTGTGTTCGATGCTATTGCACATGTATCATTCAAATACTACCCTTAACTATGGTTAAATAGTTTAAATACGTATGTAGGTGATGTATGTATACATATACAACTTACGCAATGCCTGTAATGGTTAAAAATTCGTATATATGTAGTGTATCTATGCATTCACAACTTTGGCAATGCCTGTAATGTAGAAACCACGTTCCAGTATTGGTCAAAGCCCTGTGTTCGATGCTACTGCACATGGTTCATTCAAATACTACCCTTAACTAGTTTAAATACGTATGTAGGTGATGTATCTATACATTCACAACTCTCGCAATGCCTGTAATGTAGAAACCACGTTCCAGTACTGGTCAAAACCCTGTGTTCGATGCTATTGCACATGTATCATTCAAATACTACCCTTAACTATGGTTAAATAGTTTAAATACGTATGTAGGTGATGTATGTATACATTTACAACTTACGCAATGCCTGTAATGGTTAAAAATTCGTATATATGTAGTGTATCTATGCATTCACAACTTTGGCAATGCCTGTAATGTAGAAA
Organism: Haliotis asinina; assembly: GCF_037392515.1. NCBI lineage: Eukaryota > Metazoa > Mollusca > Gastropoda > Lepetellida > Haliotidae > Haliotis > Haliotis asinina. The sequence continues at coordinate 36,533,840 of NC_090292.1, read as the reverse complement.
CCACGTTCCAGTATTGGTCAAAGCCCTGTGTTCGATGCTACTGCACATGGTTCATTCAAATACTACCCTTAACTAGTTTAAATACGTATGTAGGTGATGTATCTATACATTCACAACTCTCGCAATGCCTGTAATGTAGAAACCACGTTCCAGTATTGGTCAAAGCCCTGTGTTCGATGCTACTGCACATGGTTCATTCAAATACTATCCTTAACTATGGTTAAATAGTTTAAATACGTATGTAGGTGATGTATCTATACATTTACAACTTACGCAATGCCTGTAATGGTTAAAAATGCGTAGATATGTAGTGTATCTATGCATTCACAACTTTGGCAATGCCTGTAATGTAGAAACCACGTTCCAGTATTGGCCAAAGCCCTGTGTTCGATGCTACTGCACATGGTTCATTCAAATACTACCCTTAACTAGTTTAAATACGTATGTAGGTGATGTATCTATACATTCACAACTCTCGCAATGCCTGTAATGTAGAAACCACGTTCCAGTATTGGCCAAAGCCCTGTGTTCGATGCTACTGCACATGGTTCATTCAAATACTACCCTTAACTAGTTTAAATACGTATGTAGGTGATGTATCTATACATTCACAACTCTCGCAATGCCTGTAATGTAGAAACCACGTTCCAGTATTGGTCAAAGCCCTGTGTTCGATGCTACTGCACATGGTTCATTCAAATACTATCCTTAACTATGGTTAAATAGTTTAAATACGTATGTAGGTGATGTATCTATACATTTACAACTTACGCAATGCCTGTAATGGTTAAAAATGCGTAGATATGTAGTGTATCTATGCATTCACAACTTTGGCAATGCCTGTAATGTAGAAACCACGTTCCAGTATTGGCCAAAGCCCTGTGTTCGATGCTACTGCACATGGTTCATTCAAATACTACCCTTAACTATGGTTAAATAGTTTAAATACGTATGTAGGTGATGTATCTATACATTTACAACTTACGCAATGCCTGTAATGGTTAAAAATGCGTAGATATGTAGTGTATCTATGCATTCACAACTTTGGCAATGCCTGTAATGTAGAAACCACGTTCCAGTATTGGTCAAAGCCCTGTGTTCGATGCTACTGCACATGGTTCATTCAAATACTACCCTTAACTAGTTTAAATACGTATGTAGGTGATGTATCTATACATTCACAACTCTCGCAATGCCTGTAATGTAGAAACCACGTTCCAGTACTGGTCAAAACCCTGTGTTCGATGCTATTGCACATGTATCATTCAAATACTACCCTTAACTATGGTTAAATAGTTTAAATACGTATGTAGGTGATGTATGTATACATTTACAACTTACGCAATGCCTGTAATGGTTAAAAATGCGTAGATATGTAGTGTATCTATGCATTCACAACTTTGGCAATGCCTGTAATGTAGAAACCACGTTCCAGTATTGGCCAAAGCCCTGTGTTCGACGCTACTGCACATGGTTCATTCAAATACTACCCTTAACTAGTTTAAATACGTATGTAGTTGATGTATCTATACATTCACAACTCTCGCAATGCCTGTAATGTAGAAACCACGTTCCAGTATTGGTCAAAACCCTGTGTTCGATGCTACTGCACATGGTTCATTCAAATACTACCCTTAACTATGGTTAAATAGTTTAAATACGTATGTAGGTGATGTATGTATACATTTACAACTTACGCAATGCCTGTAATGATTAAAAATGCGTAGATATGTAGTGTATCTATGCACTCACAACTTTGGCAATGCCTGTAATGTAGAAACCACGTTCCAGTATTGGCCAAAGTCCTGTGTTCGATGCTACTGCACATGGTTCATTCAAATACTACCCTTAACTAGTTTAAATACGTATGTAGGTGATGTATCTATACATTTACAACTTACGCAATGCCTGTAATGGTTAAAAATGCGTAGATATGTAGTGTATCTATGCATTCACAACTTTGGCAATGCCTGTAATGTAGAAACCACGTTCCAGTATTGGCCAAAGCCCTGTGTTCGATGCTACTGCACATGGTTCATTCAAATACTACCCTTAACTAGTTTAAATACGTATGTAGGTGATGTGATGTATCTATACATTCACAACTCTCGCAATGTCTGTAATGTAGAAACCACGTTCCAGTATTGGTCAAAGCCCTGTGTTCGATGCTACTGCACATGGTTCATTCAAATACTACCCTTAACTATGGTTAAATAGTTTAAATACGTATGTAGGTGATGTATCTATACATTTACAACTTACGCAATGCCTGTAATGGTTAAAAATGCGTATATATGTAGTGTATCTATGCATTCACAACTTTGGCAATGCCTGTAATGTAGAAACCACGTTCCAGTATTGGCCAAAGCCCTGTGTTCGCTGCTACTGCACATGGTTCATTCAAATACTACCCTTAACTAGTTTAAATACGTATGTAGGTGATGTATCTATACATTCACAACTCTCGCAATGCCTGTAATGTAGAAACCACGTTTCAGTATTGGTCAAAGCCCTGTGTTCGATGCTACTGCACATGGTTCATTCAAATACTATCCTTAACTATGGTTAAATAGTTTAAATACGTATGTAGGTGATGTATCTATACATTTACAACTTACGCAATGCCTGCAATGGTTAAAAATGCGTAGATATGTAGTGTATCTATGCATTCACAACTTTGGCAATGCCTGTAATGTAGAAACCACGTTCCAGTATTGGCCAAAGCCCTGTGTTCGATGCTACTGCACATGGTTCATTCAAATACTACCCTTAACTAGTTTAAATACGTATGTAGGTGATGTATCTATGCATTCACAACTCTCGCAATGCCTGTAATGTAGAAACCACGTTCCAGTATTGGTCAAAGCCCTGTGTTCGATGCTACTGCACATGGTTCATTCAAATACTATCCTTAACTATGGTTAAATAGTTTAAATACGTATGTAGGTGATGTATCTATACATTCACAACTCTCGCAATGCCTGTAATGTAGAAACCACGTTCCAGTATTGGTCAAAGCCCTGTGTTCGATGCTACTGCACATGGTTCATTCAAATACTACCCTTAACTATGGTTAAATAGTTTAAATACGTATGTAGGTGATGTATCTATACATTTACAACTTACGCAATGCCTGTAATGGTTAAAAATGCGTAGATATGTAGTGTATCTATGCATTCACAACTTTGGCAATGCCTGTAATGTAGAAACCACGTTCCAGTATTGGCCAAAGCCCTGTGTTCGATGCTACTGCACATGGTTCATTCAAATACTACCCTTAACTAGTTTAAATACGTATGTAGGTGATGTATCTATACATTCACAACTCTCGCAATGCCTGTAATGGTTAAAAATGTAGAAACCACGTTCCAGTATTGGTCAAAGCCCTGTGTTCGATGCTACTGCACATGGTTCATTCAAATACTATCCTTAACTATGGTTAAATAGTTTAAATACGTATGTAGGTGATGTATCTATACATTTACAACTTACGCAATGCCTGTAATGGTTAAAAATGCGTAGATATGTAGTGTATCTATGCATTCACAACTTTGGCAATGCCTGTAATGTAGAAACCACGTTCCAGTATTGGTCAAAGCCCTGTGTTCGATGCTACTGCACATGGTTCATTCAAATACTACCCTTAACTATGGTTAAATAGTTTAAATACGTATGTAGGTGATGTATCTATACATTTACAACTTACGCAATGCCTGTAATGGTTAAAAATGCGTAGATATGTAGTGTATCTATGCATTCACAACTTTGGCAATGCCTGTAATGTAGAAACCACGTTCCAGTATTGGCCAAAGCCCTGTGTTCGATGCTACTGCACATGGTTCATTCAAATACTACCCTTAACTAGTTTAAATACGTATGTAGGTGATGTGATGTATCTATACATTCACAACTCTCGCAATGCCTGTAATGTAGAAACCACGTTCCAGTATTGGCCAAAGCCCTGTGTTCGATGCTACTGCACATGGTTCATTCAAATACTACCCTTAACTATGGTTAAATAGTTTAAATACGTATGTAGGTGATGTATCTATACATTTACAACTTACGCAATGCCTGTAATGGTTAAAAATGCGTATATATGTAGTGTATCTATGCATTCACAACTTTGGCAATGCCTGTAATGTAGAAACCACGTTCCAGTATTGGCCAAAGCCCTGTGTTCGATGCTACTGCACATGGTTCATTCAAATACTACCCTTAACTAGTTTAAATACGTATGTAGGTGATGTATCTATGCATTCACAACTCTCGCAATGCCTGTAATGTAGAAACCACGTTCCAGTATTGGTCAAAGCCCTGTGTTCGATGCTACTGCACATGGTTCATTCAAATACTATCCTTAACTATGGTTAAATAGTTTAAATACGTATGTAGGTGATGTATCTATACATTCACAACTCTCGCAATGCCTGTAATGTAGAAACCACGTTCCAGTATTGGTCAAAGCCCTGTGTTCGATGCTACTGCACATGGTTCATTCAAATACTACCCTTAACTATGGTTAAATAGTTTAAATACGTATGTAGGTGATGTATCTATACATTTACAACTTACGCAATGCCTGTAATGGTTAAAAATGCGTAGATATGTAGTGTATCTATGCATTCACAACTTTGGCAATGCCTGTAATGTAGAAACCACGTTCCAGTATTGGCCAAAGCCCTGTGTTCGATGCTACTGCACATGGTTCATTCAAATACTACCCTTAACTAGTTTAAATACGTATGTAGGTGATGTATCTATACATTCACAACTCTCGCAATGCCTGTAATGTAGAAACCACGTTCCAGTATTGGTCAAAGCCCTGTGTTCGATGCTACTGCACATGGTTCATTCAAATACTACCCTTAACTATGGTTAAATAGTTTAAATACGTATGTAGGTGATGTATCTATACATTTACAACTTACGCAATGCCTGTAATGGTTAAAAATGCGTAGATATGTAGTGTATCTATGCATTCACAACTTTGGCAATGCCTGTAATGTAGAAACCACGTTCCAGTATTGGCCAAAGCCCTGTGTTCGATGCTACTGCACATGGTTCATTCAAATACTACCCTTAACTAGTTTAAATACGTATGTAGGTGATGTATCTATACATTCACAACTCTCGCAATGCCTGTAATGTAGAAACCACGTTCCAGTATTGGTCAAAGCCCTGTGTTCGATGCTACTGCACATGGTTCATTCCAATACTACCCTTAACTATGGTTAAATAGTTTAAATACGTATGTAGTTGATGTATCTATACATTTACAACTTACGCAATGCCTGTAATGGTTAAAAATTCGTATATATGTAGTGTATCTATGCATTCAAAACTTTGGCAATGCCTGTAATGTAGAAACCACGTTCCAGTATTGGCCAAAGCCCTGTGTTCGATTCTACTGCACATGGTTCATTCAAATACTACCCTTAACTAGTTTAAATACCTATGTAGGTGATGTATCTATACATTCACAACTCTCGCAATGCCTGTAATGGTTAAAAATGTAGAAACCACGTTCCAGTATTGGTCAAAGCCCTGTGTTCGATGCTACTGCACATGGTTCATTCAAATACTACCCTTAACTATGGTTAAATAGTTTAAATACGTATGTAGGTGATGTATCTATACATTTACAACTTACGCAATGCCTGTAATGGTTAAAAATGCGTAGATATGTAGTGTATCTATGCATTCACAACTTTGGCAATGCCTGTAATGTAGAAACCACGTTCCAGTATTGGCCAAAGCCCTGTGTTCGATGCTACTGCACATGGTTCATTCAAATACTACCCTTAACTAGTTTAAATACGTATGTAGGTGATGTATCTATACATTCACAACTCTCGCAATGCCTGTAATGTAGAAACCACGTTCCAGTATTGGTCAAAGCCCTGTGTTCGATGCTACTGCACATGGTTCATTCAAATACTACCCTTAACTATGGTTAAATAGTTTAAATACGTATGTAGGTGATGTATCTATACATTTACAACTTACGCAATGCCTGTAATGGTTAAAAATGCGTATATATGTAGTGTATCTATGCATTCAGAACTTTGGCAATGCCTGTAATGTAGAAACCACGTTCCAGTATTGGCCAAAGCCCTGTGTTCGATGCTACTGCACATGGTTCATTCAAATACTACCCTTAACTAGTTTAAACACCTATGTAGGTGATGTATCTATACATTCACAACTCTCGCAATGCCTGTAATGTAGAAACCACGTTCCAGTATTGGTCAAAGCCCTGTGTTCGATGCTACTGCACATGGTTCATTCAAATACTATCCTTAACTATGGTTAAATAGTTTAAATACGTATGTAGGTGATGTATCTATACATTTACAACTTACGCAATGCCTGTAATGGTTAAAAATGCGTAGATATGTAGTGTATCTATGCATTCACAACTTTGGCAATGCCTGTAATGTAGAAACCACGTTCCAGTATTGGCCAAAGCCCTGTGTTCGATGCTACTGCACATGGTTCATTCAAATACTACCCTTAACTAGTTTAAATACGTATGTAGGTGATGTATCTATACATTCACAACTCTCGCAATGCCTGTAATGTAGAAACCACGTTCCAGTATTGGTCAAAGCCCTGTGTTCGATGCTACTGCACATGGTTCATTCAAATACTACCCTTAACTATGGTTAAATAGTTTAAATACGTATGTAGGTGATGTATCTATACATTTACAACTGACGCAATGCCTGTAATGGTTAAAAATGCGTAGATATGTAGTGTATCTATGCATTCACAACTTTGGCAATGCCTGTAATGTAGAAACCACGTTCCAGTATTGGCCAAAGCCCTGTGTTCGATGCTACTGCACATGGTTCATTCAAATACTACCCTTAACTAGTTTAAATACGTATGTAGGTGATGTATGTATACATTCACAACTCTCGCAATGCCTGTAATGTAGAAACCACGTTCCAGTATTGGTCAAAGCCCTGTGTTCGATGCTACTGCACATGGTTCATTCAAATACTACCCTTAACTAGTTTAAATACGTATGTAGGTGATGTATCTATACATTCACAACTCTCGCAATGCCTGTAATGTAGAAACCACGTTCCAGTATTGGTCAAAGCCCTGTGTTCGATGCTACTGCACATGGTTCATTCAAATACTACCCTTAACTAGTTTAAATACGTATGTAGGTGATGTATCTATACATTCACAACTCTCGCAATGCCTGTAATGTAGAAACCACGTTCCAGTACTGGTCAAAGCCCTGTGTTCGATGCTACTGCACATGGTTCATTCAAATACTACCCTTAACTATGGTTAAATAGTTTAAATACGTATGTAGGTGATGTATCTATACATTTACAACTTACGCAATGCCTGTAATGGTTAAAAATGCGTAGATATGTAGTGTATCTATGCATTCACAACTTTGACAATGCCTGTAATGTAGAAACCACGTTCCAGTATTGGCCAAAGCCCTGTGTTCGATGCTACTGCACATGGTTCATTCAAATACTACCCTTAACTAGTTTAAATACGTATGTAGGTGATGTATCTATACATTCACAACTCTCGCAATGCCTGTAATGGTTAAAAATGTAGAAACCACGTTCCAGTATTGGTCAAAGCCCTGTGTTCGATGCTACTGCACATGGTTCATTCAAATACTACCCTTAACTATGGTTAAATAGTTTAAATACGTATGTAGGTGATGTATCTATACATTTACAACTTACGCAATGCCTGTAATGGTTAAAAATGCGTAGATATGTAGTGTATCTATGCATTCACAACTTTGGCAATGCCTGTAATGTAGAAACCACGTTCCAGTATTGGCCAAAGCCCTGTGTTCGATGCTACTGCACATGGTTCATTCAAATACTACCCTTAACTAGTTTAAATACGTATGTAGGTGATGTATCTATACATTCACAACTCTCGCAATGCCTGTAATGTAGAAACCACGTTCCAGTATTGGTCAAAGCCCTGTGTTCGATGCTACTGCACATGGTTCATTCAAATACTACCCTTAACTATGGTTAAATAGTTTAAATACGTATGTAGGTGATGTATCTATACATTTACAACTTACGCAATGCCTGTAATGGTTAAAAATGCGTATATATGTAGTGTATCTATGCATTCAAAACTTTGGCAATGCCTGTAATGCAGAAACCACGTTCCAGTATTGGCCAAAGCCCTGTGTTCGATGCTACTGCACATGGTTCATTCAAATACTACCCTTAACTAGTTTAAATACGTATGTAGGTGATGTATCTATACATTCACAACTCTCGCAATGCCTGTAATGTAGAAACCACGTTCCAGTATTGGTCAAAGCCCTGTGTTCGATGCTACTGCACATGGTTCATTCAAATACTACCCTTAACTAGTTTAAATACGTATGTAGGTGATGTATCTATACATTCACAACTCTCGCAATGCCTGTAATGGTTAAAAATGCGTAGATATGTAGTGTATCTATGCATTCACAACTTTGGCAATGCCTGTAATGTAGAAACCACGTTCCAGTATTGGCCAAAGCCCTGTGTTCGATGCTACTGCACATGGTTCATTCAAATACTACCCTTAACTAGTTTAAACACCTATGTAGGTGATGTATCTATACATTCACAACTCTCGCAATGCCTGTAATGTAGAAACCACGTTCCAGTATTGGTCAAAGCCCTGTGTTCGATGCTACTGCACATCGTTCATTCAAATACTATCCTTAACTATGGTTAAATAGTTTAAATACGTATGTAGGTGATGTATCTATACATTTACAACTTACGCAATGCCTGTAATGGTTAAAAATGCGTAGATATGTAGTGTATCTATGCATTCACAACTTTGGCAATGCCTGTAATGTAGAAACCACGTTCCAGTATTGGCCAAAGCCCTGTGTTCGATGCTACTGCACATGGTTCATTCAAATACTACCCTTAACTAGTTTAAATACGTATGTAGGTGATGTATCTATACATTCACAACTCTCGCAATGCCTGTAATGTAGAAACCACGTTCCAGTATTGGTCAAAGCCCTGTGTTCGATGCTACTGCACATGGTTCATTCAAATACTACCCTTAACTATGGTTAAATAGTTTAAATACGTATGTAGGTGATGTATCTATACATTTACAACTGACGCAATGCCTGTAATGGTTAAAAATGCGTAGATATGTAGTGTATCTATGCATTCACAACTTTGGCAATGCCTGTAATGTAGAAACCACGTTCCAGTATTGGCCAAAGCCCTGTGTTCGATGCTACTGCACATGGTTCATTCAAATACTACCCTTAACTAGTTTAAATACGTATGTAGGTGATGTATCTATACATTCACAACTCTCGCAATGCCTGTAATGTAGAAACCACGTTCCAGTATTGGTCAAAGCCCTGTGTTCGATGCTACTGCACATGGTTCATTCAAATACTACCCTTAACTAGTTTAAATACGTATGTAGGTGATGTATCTATACATTCACAACTCTCGCAATGCCTGTAATGTAGAAACCACGTTCCAGTATTGGTCAAAGCCCTGTGTTCGATGCTACTGCACATGGTTCATTCAAATACTACCCTTAACTAGTTTAAATACGTATGTAGGTGATGTATCTATACATTCACAACTCTCGCAATGCCTGTAATGTAGAAACCACGTTCCAGTATTGGTCAAAGCCCTGTGTTCGATGCTACTGCACATGGTTCATTCAAATACTACCCTTAACTATGGTTAAATAGTTTAAATACGTATGTAGGTGATGTATCTATACATTTACAACTTACGCAATGCCTGTAATGGTTAAAAATGCGTAGATATGTAGTGTATCTATGCATTCACAACTTTGACAATGCCTGTAATGTAGAAACCACGTTCCAGTATTGGCCAAAGCCCTGTGTTCGATGCTACTGCACATGGTTCATTCAAATACTACCCTTAACTAGTTTAAATACGTATGTAGGTGATGTATCTATACATTCACAACTCTCGCAATGCCTGTAATGGTTAAAAATGTAGAAACCACGTTCCAGTATTGGTCAAAGCCCTGTGTTCGATGCTACTGCACATGGTTCATTCAAATACTACCCTTAACTATGGTTAAATAGTTTAAATACGTATGTAGGTGATGTATCTATACATTTACAACTTACGCAATGCCTGTAATGGTTAAAAATGCGTAGATATGTAGTGTATCTATGCATTCACAACTTTGGCAATACCTGTAATGTAGAAACCACGTTCCAGTATTGGCCAAAGCCCTGTGTTCGATGCTACTGCACATGGTTCATTCAAATACTACCCTTAACTAGTTTAAATACGTATGTAGGTGATGTATCTATACATTCACAACTCTCGCAATGCCTGTAATGTAGAAACCACGTTCCAGTATTGGTCAAAGCCCTGTGTTCGATGCTACTGCACATGGTTCATTCAAATACTACCCTTAACTATGGTTAAATAGTTTAAATACGTATGTAGGTGATGTATCTATACATTTACAACTTACGCAATGCCTGTAATGGTTAAAAATGCGTATATATGTAGTGTATCTATGCATTCAAAACTTTGGCAATGCCTGTAATGCAGAAACCACGTTCCAGTATTGGCCAAAGCCCTGTGTTCGATGCTACTGCACATGGTTCATTCAAATACTACCCTTAACTAGTTTAAATACGTATGTAGGTGATGTATCTATACATTCACAACTCTCGCAATGCCTGTAATGTAGAAACCACGTTCCAGTATTGGTCAAAGCCCTGTGTTCGATGCTACTGCACATGGTTCATTCAAATACTACCCTTAACTATGGTTAAATAGTTTAAATACGTATGTAGGTGATGTATCTATACATTTACAACTTACGCAATGCCTGTAATGGTTAAAAATGCGTATATATGTAGTGTATCTATGCATTCAAAACTTTGGCAATGCCTGTAATGCAGAAACCACGTTCCAGTATTGGCCAAAGCCCTGTGTTCGATGCTACTGCACATGGTTCATTCAAATACTACCCTTAACTAGTTTAAATACGTATGTAGGTGATGTATCTATACATTCACAACTCTCGCAATGCCTGTAATGTAGAAACCACGTTCCAGTATTGGTCAAAGCCCTGTGTTCGATGCTACTGCACATGGTTCATTCAAATACTACCCTTAACTATGGTTAAATAGTTTAAATACGTATGTAGGTGATGTATCTATACATTTACAACTTACGCAATGCCTGTAATGGTTAAAAATGCGTATATATGTAGTGTATCTATGCATTCAAAACTTTGGCAATGCCTGTAATGCAGAAACCACGTTCCAGTATTGGCCAAAGCCCTGTGTTCGATGCTACTGCACATGGTTCATTCAAATACTACCCTTAACTAGTTTAAATACGTATGTAGGTGATGTATCTATACATTCACAACTCTCGCAATGCCTGTAATGTAGAAACCACGTTCCAGTATTGGTCAAAGCCCTGTGTTCGATGCTACTGGACATGGTTCATTCAAATACTACCCTTAACTATGGTTAAATAGTTTAAATACGTATGTAGGTGATGTATCTATACATTTACAACTTACGCAATGCCTGTAATGGTTAAAAATGCGTAGATATGTAGTGTATCTATGCATTCACAACTTTGGCAATGCCTGTAATGTAGAAACCACGTTCCAGTATTGGCCAAAGCCCTGTGTTCGATGCTACTGCACATGGTTCATTCAAATACTACCCTTAACTAGTTTAAATACGTATGTAGGTGATGTATCTATACATTCACAACTCTCGCAATGCCTGTAATGTAGAAACCACGTTCCAGTATTGGTCAAAGCCCTGTGTTCGATGCTACTGCACATGGTTCATTCAAATACTACCCTTAACTAGTTTAAATACGTATGTAGGTGATGTATCTATACATTCACAACTCTCGCAATGCCTGTAATGTAGAAACCACGTTCCAGTATTGGTCAAAGCCCTGTGTTCGATGCTACTGCACATGGTTCATTCAAATACTACCCTTAACTATGGTTAAATAGTTTAAATACGTATGTAGGTGATGTATCTATACATTTACAACTTACGCAATGCCTGTAATGGTTAAAAATGCGTAGATATGTAGTGTATCTATGCATTCACAACTTTGGCAATGCCTGTAATGTAGAAACCACGTTCCAGTATTGGCCAAAGCCCTGTGTTCGATGCTACTGCACATGGTTCATTCAAATACTACCCTTAACTAGTTTAAATACGTATGTAGGTGATGTATCTATACATTCACAACTCTCGCAATGCCTGTAATGTAGAAACCACGTTCCAGTATTGGTCAAAGCCCTGTGTTCGATGCTACTGCACATGGTTCATTCAAATACTACCCTTAACTATGGTTAAATAGTTTAAATACGTATGTAGGTGATGTATCTATACATTTACAACTTACGCAATGCCTGTAATGGTTAAAAATGCGTAGATATGTAGTGTATCTATGCATTCACAACTTTGGCAATGCCTGTAATGTAGAAACCACGTTCCAGTATTGGCCAAAGCCCTGTGTTCGATGCTACTGCACATGGTTCATTCAAATACTACCCTTAACTAGTTTAAATACGTATGTAGGTGATGTATCTATACATTCACAACTCTCGCAATGCCTGTAATGTAGAAACCACGTTCCAGTATTGGTCAAAGCCCTGTGTTCGATGCTACTGCACATGGTTCATTCAAATACTATCCTTAACTAGTTTAAATACGTATGTAGGTGATGTATCTATACATTCACAACTCTCGCAATGCCTGTAATGTAGAAACCACGTTCCAGTATTGGTCAAAGCCCTGTGTTCGATGCTACTGCACATGGTTCATTCAAATACTACCCTTAACTATGGTTAAATAGTTTAAATACGTATGTAGGTGATGTATCTATACATTTACAACTTACGCAATGCCTGTAATGGTTAAAAATGCGTATATATGTAGTGTATCTATGCATTCAAAACTTTGGCAATGCCTGTAATGCAGAAACCACGTTCCAGTATTGGCCAAAGCCCTGTGTTCGATGCTACTGCACATGGTTCATTCAAATACTACCCTTAACTAGTTTAAATACGTATGTAGGTGATGTATCTATACATTCACAACTCTCGCAATGCCTGTAATGGTTAAAAATGTAGAAACCACGTTCCAGTGTTGGTCAAAGCCCTGTGTTCGATGCTACTGCACATGGTTCATTCAAATACTACCCTTAACTATGGTTAAATAGTTTAAATACGTATGTAGGTGATGTATCTATACATTTACAACTTACGCAATGCCTGTAATGGTTAAAAATGCGTAGATATGTAGTGTATCTATGCATTCACAACTTTGGCAATGCCTGTAATGTAGAAACCACGTTCCAGTATTGGCCAAAGCCCTGTGTTCGATGCTACTGCACATGGTTCATTCAAATACTACCCTTAACTAGTTTAAATACGTATGTAGGTGATGTATCTATACATTCACAACTCTCGCAATGCCTGTAATGTAGAAACCACGTTCCAGTATTGGTCAAAGCCCTGTGTTCGATGCTACTGCACATGGTTCATTCAAATACTACCCTTAACTATGGTTAAATAGTTTAAATACGTATGTAGGTGATGTATCTATACATTTACAACTTACGCAATGCCTGTAATGGTTAAAAATGCGTATATATGTAGTGTATCTATGCATTCAAAACTTTGGCAATGCCTGTAATGCAGAAACCACGTTCCAGTATTGGCCAAAGCCCTGTGTTCGATGCTACTGCACATGGTTCATTCAAATACTACCCTTAACTAGTTTAAATACGTATGTAGGTGATGTATCTATACATTCACAACTTACGCAATGCCTGTAATGGTTAAAAATGCGTAGATATGTAGTGTATCTATGCATTCACAACTTTGGCAATGCCTGTAATGTAGAAACCACGTTCCAGTATTGGCCAAAGCCCTGTGTTCGATGCTACTGCACATGGTTCATTCAAATACTACCCTTAACTAGTTTAAATACGTATGTAGGTGATGTATCTATACATTCACAACTCTCGCAATGCCTGTAATGTAGAAACCACGTTCCAGTATTGGTCAAAGCCCTGTGTTCGATGCTACTGCACATGGTTCATTCAAATACTACCCTTAACTAGTTTAAATACGTATGTAGGTGATGTATCTATACATTCACAACTCTCGCAATGCCTGTAATGTAGAAACCACGTTCCAGTATTGGTCAAAGCCCTGTGTTCGATGCTACTGCACATGGTTCATTCAAATACTACCCTTAACTATGGTTAAATAGTTTAAATACGTATGTAGGTGATGTATCTATACATTTACAACTTACGCAATGCCTGTAATGGTTAAAAATGCGTAGATATGTAGTGTATCTATGCATTCACAACTTTGGCAATGCCTGTAATGTAGAAACCACGTTCCAGTATTGGCCAAAGCCCTGTGTTCGATGCTACTGCACATGGTTCATTCAAATACTACCCTTAACTAGTTTAAATACGTATGTAGGTGATGTATCTATACATTCACAACTCTCGCAAAGCCTGTAATGTAGAAACCACGTTCCAGTATTGGTCAAAGCCCTGTGTTCGATGCTACTGCACATGGTTCATTCAAATACTACCCTTAACTATGGTTAAATAGTTTAAATACGTATGTAGGTGATGTATCTATACATTTACAACTTACGCAATGCCTGTAATGGTTAAAAATGCGTATATATGTAGTGTATCTATGCATTCAAAACTTTGGCAATGCCTGTAATGCAGAAACCACGTTCCAGTATTGGCCAAAGCCCTGTGTTCGATGCTACTGCACATGGTTCATTCAAATACTACCCTTAACTAGTTTAAATACGTATGTAGGTGATGTATCTATACATTCACAACTTACGCAATGCCTGTAATGGTTAAAAATGCGTAGATATGTAGTGTATCTATGCATTCACAACTTTGGCAATGCCTGTAATGTAGAAACCACGTTCCAGTATTGGCCAAAGCCCTGTGTTCGATGCTACTGCACATGGTTCATTCAAATACTACCCTTAACTAGTTTAAATACGTATGTAGGTGATGTATCTATACATTCACAACTCTCGCAATGCCTGTAATGTAGAAACCACGTTCCAGTATTGGTCAAAGCCCTGTGTTCGATGCTACTGCACATGGTTCATTCAAATACTACCCTTAACTAGTTTAAATACGTATGTAGGTGATGTATCTATACATTCACAACTCTCGCAATGCCTGTAATGTAGAAACCACGTTCCAGTATTGGTCAAAGCCCTGTGTTCGATGCTACTGCACATGGTTCATTCAAATACTACCCTTAACTATGGTTAAATAGTTTAAATACGTATGTAGGTGATGTATCTATACATTTACAACTTACGCAATGCCTGTAATGGTTAAAAATGCGTAGATATGTAGTGTATCTATGCATTCACAACTTTGGCAATGCCTGTAATGTAGAAACCACGTTCCAGTATTGGCCAAAGCCCTGTGTTCGATGCTACTGCACATGGTTCATTCAAATACTACCCTTAACTAGTTTAAATACGCATGTAGGTGATGTATCTATACATTCACAACTCTCGCAATGCCTGTAATGTAGAAACCACGTTCCAGTATTGGTCAAAGCCCTGTGTTCGATGCTACTGCACATGGTTCATTCAAATATTACCCTTAACTATGGTTAAATAGTTTAAATACGTATGTAGGTGATGTATCTATACATTTACAACTTACGCAATGCCTGTAATGGTTAAAAATGCGTAGATATGTAGTGTATCTATGCATTCACAACTTTGGCAATGCCTGTAATGTAGAAACCACGTTCCAGTATTGGCCAAAGCCCTGTGTTCGATGCTACTGCACATGGTTCATTCAAATACTACCCTTCACTAGTTTAAATACGTATGTAGGTGATGTATCTATACATTCACAACTCTCGCAATGCCTGTAATGTAGAAACCACGTTCCAGTATTGGTCAAAGCCCTGTGTTCGATGCTACTGCACATGGTTCATTCAAATACTACCCTTAACTAGTTTAAATACGTATGTAGGTGATGTATCTATACATTCACAACTCTCGCAATGCCTGTAATGTAGAAACCACGTTCCAGTATTGGTCAAAGCCCTGTGTTCGATGCTACTGCACATGGTTCATTCAAATACTACCCTTAACTATGGTTAAATAGTTTAAATACGTATGTAGGTGATGTATCTATACATTTACAACTTACGCAATGCCTGTAATGGTTAAAAATGCGTATATATGTAGTGTATCTATGCATTCAAAACTTTGGCAATGCCTGTAATGCAGAAACCACGTTCCAGTATTGGCCAAAGCCCTGTGTTCGATGCTACTGCACATGGTTCATTCAAATACTACCCTTAACTAGTTTAAATACCTATGTAGGTGATGTATCTATACATTCACAACTCTCGCAATGCCTGTAATGGTTAAAAATGTAGAAACCACGTTCCAGTGTTGGTCAAAGCCCTGTGTTCGATGCTACTGCACATGGTTCATTCAAATACTACCCTTAACTATGGTTAAATAGTTTAAATACGTATGTAGGTGATGTATCTATACACTTACAACTTACGCAATGCCTGTAATGGTTAAAAATGCGTAGATATGTAGTGTATCTATGCATTCACAACTTTGGCAATGCCTGTAATGTAGAAACCACGTTCCAGTATTGGCCAAAGCCCTGTGTTCGATGCTACTGCACATGGTTCATTCAAATACTACCCTTAACTAGTTTAAATACGTATGTAGGTGATGTATCTATACATTCACAACTCTCGCAATGCCTGTAATGTAGAAACCACGTTCCAGTATTGGTCAAAGCCCTGTGTTCGATGCTACTGCACATGGTTCATTCAAATACTACCCTTAACTATGGTTAAATAGTTTAAATACGTATGTAGGTGATGTATCTATACATTTACAACTTACGCAATGCCTGTAATGGTTAAAAATGCGTATATATGTAGTGTATCTATGCATTCACAACTTTGGCAATGCCTGTAATGTAGAAACCACGTTCCAGTATTGGCCAAAGCCCTGTGTTCGATGCTACTGCACATGGTTCATTCAAATACTACCCTTAACTAGTTTAAATACGTATGTAGGTGATGTATCTATACATTCACAACTCTCGCAATGCCTGTAATGTAGAAACCACGTTCCAGTATTGGTCAAAGCCCTGTGTTCGATGCTACTGCACATGGTTCATTCAAATACTATCCTTAACTATGGTTAAATAGTTTAAATACGTATGTAGGTGATGTATCTATACATTTACAACTTACGCAATGCCTGTAATGGTTAAAAATGCGTACATATGTAGTGTATCTATGCATTCACAACTTTGGCAATGCCTGTAATGTAGAAACCACGTTCCAGTATTGGCCAAAGCCCTGTGTTCGATGCTACTGCACATGGTTCATTCAAATACTACCCTTAACTAGTTTAAATACCTATGTAGGTGATGTATCTATATATTCACAACTCTCGCAATGCCTGTAATGTAGAAACCACGTTCCAGTATTGGTCAAAGCCCTGTGTTCGATGCTACTGCACATGGTTCATTCAAATACTACCCTTAACTATGGTTAAATAGTTTAAATACGTATGTAGGTGATGTATCTATACATTTACAACTTACACAATGCCTGTAATGGTTAAAAATGCGTAGATATGTAGTGTATCTATGCATTCACAACTTTGGCAATGCCTGTAATGTAGAAACCACGTTCCAGTATTGGCCAAAGCCCTGTGTTCGATGCTACTGCACATGGTTCATTCAAATACTACCCTTAACTAGTTTAAATACGTATGTAGGTGATGTATCTATACATTCACAACTCTCGCAATGCCTGTAATGTAGAAACCACGTTCCAGTATTGGTCAAAGCCCTGTGTTCGATGCTACTGCACATGGTTCATTCAAATACTACCCTTAACTATGGTTAAATAGTTTAAATACGTATGTAGGTGATGTATCTATACATTTACAACTTACGCAATGCCTGTAATGGTTAAAAATGCGTATATATGTAGTGTATCTATGCATTCACAACTTTGGCAATGCCTGTAATGTAGAAACCACGTTCCAGTATTGGCCAAAGCCCTGTGTTCGATGCTACTGCACATGGTTCATTCAAATACTACCCTTAACTAGTTTAAATACGTATGTAGGTGATGTATCTATACATTCACAACTCTCGCAATGCCTGTAATGTAGAAACCACGTTCCAGTATTGGTCAAAGCCCTGTGTTCGATGCTACTGCACATGGTTCATTCAAATACTACCCTTAACTAGTTTAAATACGTATGTAGGTGATGTATCTATACATTCACAACTCTCGCAATGCCTGTAATGTAGAAACCACGTTCCAGTATTGGTCAAAGCCCTGTGTTCGATGCTACTGCACATGGTTCATTCAAATACTATCCTTAACTATGGTTAAATAGTTTAAATACGTATGTAGGTGATGTATCTATACATTTACAACTTACGCAATGCCTGTAATGGTTAAAAATGCGTAGATATGTAGTGTATCTATGCATTCACAACTTTGGCAGTGCCTGTAATGTAGAAACCACGTTCCAGTATTGGCCAAAGCCCTGTGTTCGATGCTACTGCACATGGTTCATTCAAATACTACCCTTAACTAGTTTAAATACGTTTGTAGGTGATGTATCTATACATTCACAACTCTCGCAATGCCTGTAATGGTTAAAAATGTAGAAACCACGTTCCAGTATTGGTCAAAGCCCTGTGTTCGATGCTACTGCACATGGTTCATTCAAATACTACCCTTAACTAGTTTAAATACGTATGTAGGTGATGTATCTATACATTCACAACTCTCGCAATGCCTGTAATGTAGAAACCACGTTCCAGTATTGATCAAAGCCCTGTGTTCGATGCTACTGCACATGGTTCATTCAAATACTACCCTTAACTAGTTTAAATACGTATGTAGGTGATGTATCTATACATTCACAACTCTCGCAATGCCTGTATTGTAGAAACCACTTTCCAGTATTGGCCAAAGCCCTGTGTTCGATGCTACTGCACATGGTTCATTCAAATACTATCCTTAACTATGGTTAAATAGTTTAAATACGTATGTAGGTGATGTATCTATACATTTACAACTTACGCAATGCCTGTAATGGTTAAAAATGCGTAGATATGTAGTGTATCTATGCATTCACAACTTTGGCAATGCCTGTAATGTAGAAACCACGTTCCAGTATTGGCCAAAGCCCTGTGTTCGATGCTACTGCACATGGTTCATTCAAATACTACCCTTAACTAGTTTAAATACGTATGTAGGTGATGTATCTATACATTCACAACTCTCGCAATGCCTGTAATGTAGAAACCACGTTCCAGTATTGGTCAAAGCCCTGTGTTCGATGCTACTGCACATGGTTCATTCAAATACTATCCTTAACTATGGTTAAATAGTTTAAATACGTATGTAGGTGATGTATCTATACATTTACAACTTACGCAATGCCTGTAATGGTTAAAAATGCGTAGATATATAGTGTATCTATGCATTCACAACTTTGGCAGTGCCTGTAATGTAGAAACCACGTTCCAGTATTGGCCAAAGCCCTGTGTTCGATGCTACTGCACATGGTTCATTCAAATACTACCCTTAACTAGTTTAAATACGTTTGTAGGTGATGTATCTATACATTCACAACTCTCGCAATGCCTGTAATGGTTAAAAATGTAGAAACCACGTTCCAGTATTGGTCAAAGCCCTGTGTTCGATGCTACTGCACATGGTTCATTCAAATACTACCCTTAACTAGTTTAAATACGTATGTAGGTGATGTATCTATACATTCACAACTCTCGCAATGCCTGTAATGTAGAAACCACGTTCCAGTATTGGTCAAAGCCCTGTGTTCGATGCTACTGCACATGGTTCATTCAAATACTACCCTTAACTAGTTTAAATACGTATGTAGGTGATGTATCTATACATTCACAACTCTCGCAATGCCTGTATTGTAGAAACCACGGTCCAGTATTGGTCAAAGCCCTGTGTTCGATGCTACTGCACATGGTTCATTCAAATACTATCCTTAACTATGGTTAAATAGTTTAAATACGTATGTAGGTGATGTATCTATACATTTACAACTTACGCAATGCCTGTAATGGTTAAAAATGCGTAGATATGTAGTGTATCTATGCATTCACAACTTTGGCAATGCCTGTAATGTAGAAACCACGTTCCACTATTGGCCAAAGCCCTGTGTTCGATGCTACTGCACATGGTTCATTCAAATACTACCCTTAACTAGTTTAAATACGTATGTAGGTGATGTATCTATACATTCACAACTCTCGCAATGCCTGTAATGTAGAAACCACGTTCCAGTATTGGTCAAAGCCCTGTGTTCGATGCTACTGCACATGGTTCATTCAAATACTATCCTTAACTATGGTTAAATAGTTTAAATACGTATGTAGGTGATGTATCTATACATTTACAACTTACGCAATGCCTGTAATGGTTAAAAATGCGTAGATATGTAGTGTATCTATGCATTCACAACTTTGGCAGTGCCTGTAATGTAGAAACCACGTTCCAGTATTGGCCAAAGCCCTGTGTTCGATGCTACTGCACATGGTTCATTCAAATACTACCCTTAACTAGTTTAAATACGTTTGTAGGTGATGTATCTATACATTCACACCTCTCGCAATGCCTGTAATGGTTAAAAATGTAGAAACCACGTTCCAGTATTGGTCAAAGCCCTGTGTTCGATGCTACTGCACATGGTTCATTCAAATACTACCCTTAACTAGTTTAAATACGTATGTAGGTGATGTATCTATACATTCACAACTCTCGCAATGCCTGTAATGTAGAAACCACGTTCCAGTATTGATCAAAGCCCTGTGTTCGATGCTACTGCACATGGTTCATTCAAATACTACCCTTAACTAGTTTAAATACGTATGTAGGTGATGTATCTATACATTCACAACTCTCGCAATGCCTGTATTGTAGAAACCACTTTCCAGTATTGGTCAAAGCCCTGTGTTCGATGCTACTGCACATGGTTCATTCAAATACTATCCTTATCTATGGTTAAATAGTTTAAATACGTATGTAGGTGATGTATCTATACATTTACAACTTACGCAATGCCTGTAATGGTTAAAAATGCGTAGATATGTAGTGTATCTATGCATTCACAACTTTGGCAATGCCTGTAATGTAGAAACCACGTTCCAGTATTGGCCAAAGCCCTGTGTTCGATGCTACTGCACATGGTTCATTCAAATACTACCCTTAAATAGTTTAAATACGTATGTAGGTGATGTATCTATACATTTACAACTTACGCAATGCCTGTAATGGTTAAAAATGCGTAGATATGTAGTGTATCTATGCATTCACAACTTTGGCAGTGCCTGTAATGTAGAAACCACGTTCCAGTATTGGCCAAAGCCCTGTGTTCGATGCTACTGCACATGGTTCATTCAAATACTACCCTTAACTAGTTTAAATACGTTTGTAGGTGATGTATCTATACATTCACAACTCTCGCAATGCCTGTAATGGTTAAAAATGTAGAAACCACGTTCCAGTATTGGTCAAAGCCCTGTGTTCGATGCTACTGCACATTGTTCATTCAAATACTACCCTTAACTAGTTTAAATACGTATGTAGGTGATGTATCTATACATTCACAACTCTCGCAATGCCTGTAATGTAGAAACCACGTTCCAGTATTGGTCAAAGCCCTGTGTTCGATGCTACTGCACATGGTTCATTCAAATACTACCCTTAACTAGTTTAAATACGTATGTAGGTGATGTATCTATACATTCACAACTCTCGCAATGCCTGTATTGTAGAAACCACGTTCCAGTATTGGTCAAAGCCCTGTGTTCGATGCTACTGCACATGGTTCATTCAAATACTATCCTTAACTATGGTTAAATAGTTTAAATACGTATGTAGGTGATGTATCTATACATTTACAACTTACGCAATGCCTGTAATGTTTAAAAATGCGTAGATATGTAGTGTATCTATGCATTCACAACTTTGGCAATGCCTGTAATGTAGAAACCACGTTCCAGTATTGGCCAAAGCCCTGTGTTCGATGCTACTGCACATGGTTCATTCAAATACTACCCTTAACTAGTTTAAATACGTATGTAGGTGATGTATCTATACATTCACAACTCTCGCAATGCCTGTAATGTAGAAACCACGTTCCAGTATTGGTCAAAGCCCTGTGTTCGATGCTACTGCACATGGTTCATTCAAATACTATCCTTAACTATGGTTAAATAGTTTAAATACGTATGTAGGTGATGTATCTATACATTTACAACTTACGCAATGCCTGTAATGGTTAAAAATGCGTAGATATGTAGTGTATCTATGCATTCACAACTTTGGCAGTGCCTGTAATGTAGAAACCACGTTCCAGTATTGGCCAAAGCCCTGTGTTCGATGCTACTGCACATGGTTCATTCAAATACTACCCTTAACTAGTTTAAATACGTTTGTAGGTGATGTATCTATACATTCACACCTCTCGCAATGCCTGTAATGGTTAAAAATGTAGAAACCACGTTCCAGTATTGGTCAAAGCCCTGTGTTCGATGCTACTGCACATGGTTCATTCAATTACTACCCTTAACTAGTTTAAATACGTATGTAGGTGATGTATCTATACATTCACAACTCTCGCAATGCCTGTAATGTAGAAACCACGTTCCAGTATTGGTCAAAGCCCTGTGTTCGATGCTACTGCACATGGTTCATTCAAATACTACCCTTAACTAGTTTAAATACGTATGTAGGTGATGTATCTATACATTCACAACTCTCGCAATGCCTGTATTGTAGAAACCACGTTCCAGTATTGGTCAAAGCCCTGTGTTCGATGATACTGCACATGGTTCATTCAAATACTATCCTTAACTATGGTTAAATAGTTTAAATACGTATGTAGGTGATGTATCTATACATTTACAACTTGCGCGATGCCTGTAATGGTTAAAAATGCGTAGATATGTAGTGTATCTATGCATTCACAACTTTGGCAATGCCTGTAATGTAGAAACCACGTTCCAGTATTGGCCAAAGCCCTGTGTTCGATGCTACTGCACATGGTTCATTCAAATACTACCCTTAACTAGTTTAAATACGTTTGTAGGTGATGTATCTATACATTCACAACTCTCGCAATGCCTGTAATGGTTAAAAATGTAGAAACCACGTTCCAGTATTGGTCAAAGCCCTGTGTTCGATGCTACTGCACATGGTTCATTCAAATACTACCCTTAACTAGTTTAAATACGTATGTAGGTGATGTATCTATACATTCACAACTCTCGCAATGCCTGTAATGGTTAAAAATGTAGAAACCACGTTCCAGTATTGGTCAAAGCCCTGTGTTCGATGCTACTGCACATGGTTCATTCAAATACTACCCTTAACTAGTTTAAATACCTATGTAGGTGATGTATCTATACATTCACAACTCTCGCAATGCCTGTAATGGTTAAAAATGCGTAGATATGTAGTGTATCTATGCATTCACAACTTTGGCAATGCCTGTAATGTAGAAACCACGTTCCAGTATTGGCCAAAGCCCTGTGTTCGATGCTACTGCACATGGTTCATTCAAATACTACCCTTAACTAGTTTAAATACCTATGTAGGTGATGTATCTATACATTCACAACTCTCGCAATGCCTGTAATGTAGAAACCACGTTCCAGTATTGGTCAAAGCCCTGTGTTCGATGCTACTGCACATGGTTCATTCAAATACTATCCTTAACTATGGTTAAATAGTTTAAATACGTATGTAGGTGATGTATCTATACATTTACAACTTACGCAATGCCTGTAATGGTTAAAAATGCGTAGATATGTAGTGTATCTATGCATTCACAACTTTGGCAATGCCTGTAATGTAGAAACCACGTTCCAGTATTGGCCAAAGCCCTGTGTTCGATGCTACTGCACATGGTTCATTCAAATACTACCCTTAACTAGTTTAAATACGTATGTAGGTGATGTATCTATACATTCACAACTCTCGCAATGCCTGTAATGGTTAAAAATGTAGAAACCACGTTCCAGTATTGGTCAAAGCCCTGTGTTCGATGCTACTGCACATGGTTCATTCAAATACTACCCTTAACTATGGTTAAATAGTTTAAATACGTATGTAGGTGATGTATCTATACATTTACAACTTACGCAATGCCTGTAATGGTTGCAAATGCGTAGATATGTAGTGTATCTATGCATTCACAACTTTGGCAATGCCTGTAATGTAGAAACCACGTTCCAGTATTGGCCAAAGCCCTGTGTTCGATGCTACTGCACATGGTTCATTCAAATACTACCCTTAACTAGTTTAAATACGTATGTAGGTGATGTAGCTATACATTCACAACTCTCGCAATGCCTGTAATGTAGAAACCACGTTCCAGTATTGGTCAAAGCCCTGTGTTCGATGCTACTGCACATGGTTCATTCAAATACTACCCTTAACTATGGTTAAATAGTTTAAATACGTATGTAGGTGATGTATCTATACATTTACAACTTACGCAATGCCTGTAATGGTTAAAAATGCGTATATATGTAGTGTATCTATGCATTCACAACTTTGGCAGTGCCTGTAATGTAGAAACCACGTTCCAGTATTGGCCAAAGCCCTGTGTTCGATGCTACTGCACATGGTTCATTCAAATACTACCCTTAACTAGTTTAAATACGTATGTAGGTGATGTAGCTATACATTCACAACTCTCGCAATGCCTGTAATGTAGAAACCACGTTCCAGTATTGGTCAAAGCCCTGTGTTCGATGCTACTGCACATGGTTCATTCAAATACTACCCTTAACTATGGTTAAATAGTTTAAATACGTATGTAGGTGATGTATCTATACATTTACAACTTACGCAATGCCTGTAATGGTTAAAAATGCGTATATATGTAGTGTATCTATGCATTCACAACTTTGGCAGTGCCTGTAATGTAGAAACCACGTTCCAGTATTGGCCAAAGCCCTGTGTTCGATGCTACTGCACATGGTTCATTCAAATACTACCCTTAACTAGTTTAAATACGTATGTAGGTGATGTATCTATACATTCACAACTCTCGCAATGCCTGTAATGTAGAAACCACGTTCCAGTATTGGTCAAAGCCCTGTGTTCGATGCTACTGCACATGGTTCATTCAAATACTACCCTTAACTATGGTTAAATAGTTTAAATACGTATGTAGGTGATGTATCTATACATTTACAACTTACGCAATGCCTGTAATGGTTAAAAATGCGTAGATATGTAGTGTATCTATGCATTCACAACTTTGGCAATGCCTGTAATGTAGAAACCACGTTCCAGTATTGGCCAAAGCCCTGTGTTCGATGCTACTGCACATGGTTCATTCAAATACTACCCTTAGCTATGGTTAAATAGTTTAAGTACGTATGTAGGTGATGTATCTATACATTTACAACTTACGCAATGCCTGTAATGGTCAAAAAATGCGTACATATGTAGTGTATCTATGCATTCAGAACTTTGGCAATGCCTGTAATGTAGAACCCACGTTCCAGTATTGGCCAAAGCCCTGTGTTCGATGCTACTGCACATGGTTCATTCAAATACTACCCTTAACTAGTTTAAATACGTATGTAGGTGATGTATCTATACATTCACAACTCTCGCAATGCCTGTAATGGTTAAAAATGTAGAAACCACGTTCCAGTATTGGCCAAAGCCCTGTGTTCGATGCTACTGCACATGGTTCATTCAAATACTACCCTTAACTAGTTTAAATACCTATGTAGGTGATGTATCTATACATTCACAACTCTCGCAATGCCTGTAATGGTTAAAAATTCGTAGATATGTAGTGTATCTATGCATTCACAACTTTGGCAATGCCTGTAATGTAGAAACCACGTTCCAGTATTGGCCAAAGCCCTGTGTTCGATGCTACTGCACATGGTTCATTCAAATACTACCCTTAACTAGTTTAAATACGTATGTAGGTGATGTATCTATACATTCATAACTCTCGCAATGCCTGTAATGTAGAAACCACGTTCCAGTATTGGTCAAAGCCCTGTGTTCGATGCTACTGCACATGGTTCATTCAAATACTACCCTTAACTATGGTTAAATAGTTTAAATACGTATGTAGGTGATGTATCTATACATTTACAACTTACGCAATGCCTGTAATGGTTAAAAATGCGTATATATGTAGTGTATCTATGCATTCACAACTTTGGCAATGCCTGTAATGTAGAAACCACGTTCCAGTATTGGCCAAAGCCCTGTGTTCGATGCTACTGCACATGGTTCATTCAAATACTACCCTCAACTAGTTTAAATACGTATGTAGGTGATGTAGCTATACATTCACAACTCTCGCAATGCCTGTAATGTAGAAACCACGTTCCAGTATTGGTCAATGCCCTGTGTTCGATGCTACTGCACATGGTTCATTCAAATACTACCCTTAACTATGGTTAAATAGTTTAAATACGTATGTAGGTGATGTATCTATACATTTACAACTTACGCAATGCCTGTAATGGTTAAAAATGCGTATATATGTAGTGTATCTATGCATTCACAACTTTGGCAATGCCTGTAATGTAGAAACCACGTTCCAGTATTGGCCAAAGCCCTGTGTTCGATGCTACTGCACATGGTTCATTCAAATACTACCCTTAACTAGTTTAAATACGTATGTAGGTGATGTATCTATACATTCACAACTCTCGCAATGCCTGTAATGTAGAAACCACGTTCCAGTATTGGTCAAAGCCCTGTGTTCGATGCTACTGCACATGGTTCATTCAAATACTACCCTTAACTATGGTTAAATAGTTTCAATACGTATGTAGGTGATGTATCTATACATTTACAACTTACGCAATGCCTGTAATGGTTAAAAATGCGTAGATATGTAGTGTATCTATGCATTCACAACTTTGGCAATGCCTGTAATGTAGAAACCACGTTCCAGTATTGGCCAAAGCCCTGTGTTCGATGCTACTGCACATGGTTCATTCAAATACTACCCTTAGCTATGGTTAAATAGTTTAAGTGCGTATGTAGGTGATGTATCTATACATTTACAACTTACGCAATGCCTGTAATGGTCAAAAAATGCGTACATATGTAGTGTATCTATGCATTCAGAACTTTGGCAATGCCTGTAATGTAGAACCCACGTTCCAGTATTGGCCAAAGCCCTGTGTTCGATGCTACTGCACATGGTTCATTCAAATACTACCCTTAACTAGTTTAAATACGTATGTAGGTGATGTATCTATACATTCACAACTCTCGCAATGCCTGTAATGGTTAAAAATGTAGAAACCACGTTCCAGTATTGGCCAAAGCCCTGTGTTCGATGCTACTGCACATGGTTCATTCAAATACTACCCTTAACTAGTTTAAATACCTATGTAGGTGATGTATCTATACATTCACAACTCTCGCAATGCCTGTAATGGTTAAAAATTCGTAGATATGTAGTGTATCTATGCATTCACAACTTTGGCAATGCCTGTAATGTAGAAACCACGTTCCAGTATTGGCCAAAGCCCTGTGTTCGATGCTACTGCACATGGTTCATTCAAATACTACCCTTAACTAGTTTAAATACGTATGTAGGTGATGTATCTATACATTCATAACTCTCGCAATGCCTGTAATGTAGAAACCACGTTCCAGTATTGGTCAAAGCCCTGTGTTCGATGCTACTGCACATGGTTCATTCAAATACTACCCTTAACTATGGTTAAATAGTTTAAATACGTATGTAGGTGATGTATCTATACATTTACAACTTACGCAATGCCTGTAATGGTTAAAAATGCGTAGATATGTAGTGTATCTATGCATTCACAACTTTGGCAATGCCTGTAATGTAGAAACCACGTTCCAGTATTGGCCAAAGCCCTGTGTTCGATGCTACTGCACATGGTTCATTCAAATACTACCCTTAACTAGTTTAAATACCTATGTAGGTGATGTATCTATACATTCACAACTCTCGCAATGCCTGTAATGGTTAAAAATGTAGAAACCACGTTCCAGTATTGGTCAAAGCCCTGTGTTCGATGCTACTGCACATGGTTCATTCAAATACTACCCTTAACTATGGTTAAATAGTTTAAATACGTATGTAGGTGATGTATCTATACATTTACAACTTACGCAATGCCTGTAATGGTTAAAAATGCGTATATATGTAGTGTATCTATGCATTCACAACTTTGGCAATGCCTGTAATGTAGAAACCACGTTCCAGTATTGGCCAAAGCCCTGTGTTCGATGCTACTGCACATGGTTCATTCAAATACTACCCTTAGCTATGGTTAAATAGTTTAAGTACGTATGTAGGTGATGTATCTATACATTTACAACTTACGCAATGCCTGTAATGGTCAAAAAATGCGTACATATGTAGTGTATCTATGCATTCAGAACTTTGGCAATGCCTGTAATGTAGAACCCACGTTCCAGTATTGGCCAAAGCCCTGTGTTCGATGCTACTGCACATGGTTCATTCAAATACTACCCTTAACTAGTTTAAATACGTATGTAGGTGATGTATCTATACATTCACAACTCTCGCAATGCCTGTAATGGTTAAAAATGTAGAAACCACGTTCCAGTATTGGCCAAAGCCCTGTGTTCGATGCTACTGCACATGGTTCATTCAAATACTACCCTTAACTAGTTTAAATACCTATGTAGGTGATGTATCTATACATTCACAACTCTCGCAATGCCTGTAATGGTTAAAAATTCGTAGATATGTAGTGTATCTATGCATTCACAACTTTGGCAATGCCTGTAATGTAGAAACCACGTTCCAGTATTGGCCAAAGCCCTGTGTTCGATGCTACTGCACATGGTTCATTCAAATACTACCCTTAACTAGTTTAAATACGTATGTAGGTGATGTATCTATACATTCATAACTCTCGCAATGCCTGTAATGTAGAAACCACGTTCCAGTATTGGTCAAAGCCCTGTGTTCGATGCTACTGCACATGGTTCATTCAAATACTACCCTTAACTATGGTTAAATAGTTTAAATACGTATGTAGGTGATGTATCTATACATTTACAACTTACGCAATGCCTGTAATGGTTAAAAATGCGTATATATGTAGTGTATCTATGCATTCACAACTTTGGCAATGCCTGTAATGTAGAAACCACGTTCCAGTATTGGCCAAAGCCCTGTGTTCGATGCTACTGCACATGGTTCATTCAAATACTACCCTTAACTAGTTTAAATACGTATGTAGGTGATGTAGCTATACATTCACAACTCTCGCAATGCCTGTAATGTAGAAACCACGTTCCAGTATTGGTCAATGCCCTGTGTTCGATGCTACTGCACATGGTTCATTCAAATACTACCCTTAACTATGGTTAAATAGTTTAAATACGTATGTAGGTGATGTATCTATACATTTACAACTTACGCAATGCCTGTAATGGTTAAAAATGCGTATATATGTAGTGTATCTATGCATTCACAACTTTGGCAATGCCTGTAATGTAGAAACCACGTTCCAGTATTGGCCAAAGCCCTGTGTTCGATGCTACTGCACATGGTTCATTCAAATACTACCCTTAACTAGTTTAAATACGTATGTAGGTGATGTATCTATACATTCACAACTCTCGCAATGCCTGTAATGTAGAAACCACGTTCCAGTATTGGTCAAAGCCCTGTGTTCGATGCTACTGCACATGGTTCATTCAAATACTACCCTTAACTATGGTTAAATAGTTTAAATACGTATGTAGGTGATGTATCTATACATTTACAACTTACGCAATGCCTGTAATGGTTAAAAATGCGTAGATATGTAGTGTATCTATGCATTCACAACTTTGGCAATGCCTGTAATGTAGAAACCACGTTCCAGTATTGGCCAAAGCCCTGTGTTCGATGCTACTGCACATGGTTCATTCAAATACTACCCTTAGCTATGGTTAAATAGTTTAAGTACGTATGTAGGTGATGTATCTATACATTTACAACTTACGCAATGCCTGTAATGGTCAAAAAATGCGTACATATGTAGTGTATCTATGCATTCAGAACTTTGGCAATGCCTGTAATGTAGAACCCACGTTCCAGTATTGGCCAAAGCCCTGTGTTCGATGCTACTGCACATGGTTCATTCAAATACTACCCTTAACTAGTTTAAATACGTATGTAGGTGATGTATCTATACATTCACAACTCTCGCAATGCCTGTAATGGTTAAAAATGTAGAAACCACGTTCCAGTATTGGCCAAAGCCCTGTGTTCGATGCTACTGCACATGGTTCATTCAAATACTACCCTTAACTAGTTTAAATACCTATGTAGGTGATGTATCTATACATTCACAACTCTCGCAATGCCTGTAATGGTTAAAAATTCGTAGATATGTAGTGTATCTATGCATTCACAACTTTGGCAATGCCTGTAATGTAGAAACCACGTTCCAGTATTGGCCAAAGCCCTGTGTTCGATGCTACTGCACATGGTTCATTCAAATACTACCCTTAACTAGTTTAAATACCTATGTAGGTGATGTATCTATACATTCACAACTCTCGCAATGCCTGTAATGGTTAAAAATGCGTATATATGTAGTGTATCTATGCATTCACAACTTTGGCAATGCCTGTAATGTAGAAACCACGTTCCAGTATTGGCCAAAGCCCTGTGTTCGATGCTACTGCACATGGTTCATTCAAATACTACCCTTAACTAGTTTAAATACGTATGTAGGTGATGTAGCTATACATTCACAACTCTCGCAATGCCTGTAATGTAGAAACCACGTTCCAGTATTGGTCAATGCCCTGTGTTCGATGCTACTGCACATGGTTCATTCAAATACTACCCTTAACTATGGTTAAATAGTTTAAATACGTATGTAGGTGATGTATCTATACATTTACAACTTACGCAATGCCTGTAATGGTTAAAAATGCGTATATATGTAGTGTATCTATGCATTCACAACTTTGGCAATGCCTGTAATGTAGAAACCACGTTCCAGTATTGGCCAAAGCCCTGTGTTCGATGCTACTGCACATGGTTCATTCAAATACTACCCTTAACTAGTTTAAATACGTATGTAGGTGATGTATCTATACATTCACAACTCTCGCAATGCCTGTAATGTAGAAACCACGTTCCAGTATTGGTCAAAGCCCTGTGTTCGATGCTACTGCACATGGTTCATTCAAATACTACCCTTAACTATGGTTAAATAGTTTAAATACGTATGTAGGTGATGTATCTATACATTTACAACTTACGCAATGCCTGTAATGGTTAAAAATGCGTAGATATGTAGTGTATCTATGCATTCACAACTTTGGCAATGCCTGTAATGTAGAAACCACGTTCCAGTATTGGCCAAAGCCCTGTGTTCGATGCTACTGCACATGGTTCATTCAAATACTACCCTTAGCTATGGTTAAATAGTTTAAGTACGTATGTAGGTGATGTATCTATACATTTACAACTTACGCAATGCCTGTAATGGTCAAAAAATGCGTACATATGTAGTGTATCTATGCATTCAGAACTTTGGCAATGCCTGTAATGTAGAACCCACGTTCCAGTATTGGCCAAAGCCCTGTGTTCGATGCTACTGCACATGGTTCATTCAAATACTACCCTTAACTAGTTTAAATACGTATGTAGGTGATGTATCTATACATTCACAACTCTCGCAATGCCTGTAATGGTTAAAAATGTAGAAACCACGTTCCAGTATTGGCCAAAGCCCTGTGTTCGATGCTACTGCACATGGTTCATTCAAATACTACCCTTAACTAGTTTAAATACCTATGTAGGTGATGTATCTATACATTCACAACTCTCGCAATGCCTGTAATGGTTAAAAATTCGTAGATATGTAGTGTATCTATGCATTCACAACTTTGGCAATGCCTGTAATGTAGAAACCACGTTCCAGTATTGGCCAAAGCCCTGTGTTCGATGCTACTGCACATGGTTCATTCAAATACTACCCTTAACTAGTTTAAATACGTATGTAGGTGATGTATCTATACATTCATAACTCTCGCAATGCCTGTAATGTAGAAACCACGTTCCAGTATTGGTCAAAGCCCTGTGTTCGATGCTACTGCACATGGTTCATTCAAATACTACCCTTAACTATGGTTAAATAGTTTAAATACGTATGTAGGTGATGTATCTATACATTTACAACTTACGCAATGCCTGTAATGGTTAAAAATGCGTAGATATGTAGTGTATCTATGCATTCACAACTTTGGCAATGCCTGTAATGTAGAAACCACGTTCCAGTATTGGCCAAAGCCCTGTGTTCGATGCTACTGCACATGGTTCATTCAAATACTACCCTTAACTAGTTTAAATACCTATGTAGGTGATGTATCTATACATTCACAACTCTCGCAATGCCTGTAATGGTTAAAAATGTAGAAACCACGTTCCAGTATTGGTCAAAGCCCTGTGTTCGATGCTACTGCACATGCTTCATTCAAATACTACCCTTAACTATGGTTAAATAGTTTAAATACGTATGTAGGTGATGTATCTATACATTTACAACTTACGCAATGCCTGTAATGGTTAAAAATGCGTAGATATGTAGTGTATCTATGCATTCACAACTTTGGCAATGCCTGTAATGTAGAAACCACGTTCCAGTATTGGCCAAAGCCCTGTGTTCGATGCTACTGCACATGGTTCATTCAAATACTACCCTTAACTAGTTTAAATACGTATGTAGGTGATGTAGCTATACATTCACAACTCTCGCAATGCCTGTAATGTAGAAACCACGTTCCAGTATTGGTCAAAGCCCTGTGTTCGATGCTACTGCACATGGTTCATTCAAATACTACCCTTAACTATGGTTAAATAGTTTAAATACGTATGTAGGTGATGTATCTATACATTTACAACTTACGCAATGCCTGTAATGGTTAAAAATGCGTAGATATGTAGTGTATCTATGCATTCACAACTTTGGCAATGCCTGTAATGTAGAAACCACGTTCCAGTATTGGCCAAAGCCCTGTGTTCGATGCTACTGCACATGGTTCATTCAAATACTACCCTTAACTAGTTTAAATACGTATGTAGGTGATGTATCTATACATTCACAACTCTCGCAATGCCTGTAATGTAGAAACCACGTTCCAGTATTGGTCAAAGCCCTGTGTTCGATGCTACTGCACATGCTTCATTCAAATACTACCCTTAACTATGGTTAAATAGTTTCAATACGTATGTAGGTGATGTATCTATACATTTACAACTTACGCAATGCCTGTAATGGTTAAAAATGCGTAGATATGTAGTGTATCTATGCATTCACAACTTTGGCAATGCCTGTAATGTAGAAACCACGTTCCAGTATTGGCCAAAGCCCTGTGTTCGATGCTACTGCACATGGTTCATTCAAATACTACCCTTAGCTATGGTTAAATAGTTTAAGTACGTATGTAGGTGATGTATCTATACATTTACAACTTACGCAATGCCTGTAATGGTCAAAAAATGCGTACATATGTAGTGTATCTATGCATTCAGAACTTTGGCAATGCCTGTAATGTAGAACCCACGTTCCAGTATTGGCCAAAGCCCTGTGTTCGATGCTACTGCACATGGTTCATTCAAATACTACCCTTAACTAGTTTAAATACGTATGTAGGTGATGTATCTATACATTCACAACTCTCGCAATGCCTGTAATGGTTAAAAATGTAGAAACCACGTTCCAGTATTGGCCAAAGCCCTGTGTTCGATGCTACTGCACATGGTTCATTCAAATACTACCCTTAACTAGTTTAAATACCTATGTAGGTGATGTATCTATACATTCACAACTCTCGCAATGCCTGTAATGGTTAAAAATTCGTACATATGTAGTGTATCTATGCATTCACAACTTTGGCAATGCCTGTAATGTAGAAACCACGTTCCAGTATTGGCCAAAGCCCTGTGTTCGATGCTACTGCACATGGTTCATTCAAATACTACCCTTAACTAGTTTAAATACCTATGTAGGTGATGTATCTATACATTCATAACTCTCGCAATGCCTGTAATGTAGAAACCACGTTCCAGTATTGGTCAAAGCCCTGTGTTCGATGCTACTGCACATGGTTCATTCAAATACTACCCTTAACTATGGTTAAATAGTTTAAATACGTATGTAGGTGATGTATCTATACATTTACAACTTACGCAATGCCTGTAATGGTTAAAAATGCGTAGATATGTAGTGTATCTATGCATTCACAACTTTGGCAATGCCTGTAATGTAGAAACCACGTTCCAGTATTGGCCAAAGCCCTGTGTTCGATGCTACTGCACATGGTTCATTCAAATACTACCCTTAACTAGTTTAAATACGTATGTAGGTGATGTATCTATACATTCACAACTCTCGCAATGCCTGTAATGGTTAAAAATGTAGAAACCACGTTCCAGTATTGGTCAAAGCCCTGTGTTCGATGCTACTGCACATGCTTCATTCAAATACTACCCTTAACTATGGTTAAATAGTTTAAATACGTATGTAGGTGATGTATCTATACATTTACAACTTACGCAATGCCTGTAATGGTTAAAAATGCGTAGATATGTAGTGTATCTATGCATTCACAACTTTGGCAATGCCTGTAATGTAGAAACCACGTTCCAGTATTGACCAAAGCCCTGTGTTCGATGCTACTGCACATGGTTCATTCAAATACTACCCTTAACTAGTTTAAATACGTATGTAGGTGATGTATCTATACATTCACAACTCTCGCAATGCCTGTATTGTAGAAACCACGTTCCAGTATTGGTCAAAGCCCTGTGTTCGATGCTACTGCACATGGTTCATTCAAATACTACCCTTAACTATGGTTAAATAGTTTAAATACGTATGTAGGTGATGTATCTATACATTTACAACTTACGCAATGCCTGTAATGGTTAAAAATGCGTATATATGTAGTGTATCTATGCATTCACAACTTTGGCAATGCCTGTAATGTAGAAACCACGTTCCAGTATTGGCCAAAGCCCTGTGTTCGATGCTACTGCACATGGTTCATTCAAATACTACCCTTAACTAGTTTAAATACGTATGTAGGTGATGTATCTATACATTCACAACTCTCGCAATGCCTGTAATGTAGAAACCACGTTCCAGTATTGGTCAAAGCCCTGTGTTCGATGCTACTGCACATGGTTCATTCAAATACTACCCTTAACTATGGTTAAATAGTTTAAATACGTATGTAGGTGATGTATCTATACATTTACAACTTACGCAATGCCTGTAATGGTTAAAAATGCGTATATATGTAGTGTATCTATGCATTCACAACTTTGGCAATGCCTGTAATGTAGAAACCACGTTCCAGTATTGGCCAAAGCCCTGTGTTCGATGCTACTGCACATGGTTCATTCAAATACTACCCTTAACTAGTTTAAATACGTATGTAGGTGATGTATCTATGCATTCACAACTTTGGCAATGCCTGTAATGTAGAAACCAC
The DNA here is from genome assembly GCF_037392515.1 of Haliotis asinina. Lineage (NCBI taxonomy): Eukaryota > Metazoa > Mollusca > Gastropoda > Lepetellida > Haliotidae > Haliotis > Haliotis asinina. Next base: position 36,498,176 of record NC_090292.1, on the reverse strand, counting down.
GTTCCAGTATTGGCCAAAGCCCTGTGTTCGATGCTACTGCACATGGTTCATTCAAATACTACCCTTAACTAGTTTAAATACCTATGTAGGTGATGTATCTATACATTCACAACTCTCGCAATGCCTGTAATGGTTAAAAATGTAGAAACCACGTTCCAGTATTGGCCAAAGCCCTGTGTTCGATGCTACTGCACATGGTTCATTCAAATACTACCCTTAACTAGTTTAAATACCTATGTAGGTGATGTATCTATACATTCACAACTCTCGCAATGCCTGTAATGGTTAAAAATGCGTAGATATGTAGTGTATCTATGCATTCACAACTTTGGCAATGCCTGTAATGTAGAAACCACGTTCCAGTATTGGCCAAAGCCCTGTGTTCGATGCTACTGCACATGGTTCATTCAAATACTACCCTTAACTAGTTTAAATACGTATGTAGGTGATGTATCTATACATTCACAACTCTCGCAATGCCTGTAATGTAGAAACCACGTTCCAGTATTGGTCAAAGCCCTGTGTTCGATGCTACTGCACATGGTTCATTCAAATACTACCCTTAACTATGGTTAAATAGTTTAAATACGTATGTAGGTGATGTATCTATACATTTACAACTTACGCAATGCCTGTAATGGTTAAAAATGCGTAGATATGTAGTGTATCTATGCATTCAGAACTTTGGCAATGCCTGTAATGTAGAAACCACGTTCCAGTATTGGCCAAAGCCCTGTGTTCGATGCTACTGCACATGGTTCATTCAAATACTACCCTTAACTAGTTTAAATACCTATGTAGGTGATGTATCTATACATTCACAACTCTCGCAATGCCTGTAATGGTTAAAAATGTAGAAACCACGTTCCAGTATTGGTCAAAGCCCTGTGTTCGATGCTACTGCACATGGTTCATTCAAATACTACCCTTAACTATGGTTAAATAGTTTAAATACGTATGTAGGTGATGTATCTATACATTTACAACTTACGCAATGCCTGTAATGGTTAAAAATGCGTAGATATGTAGTGTATCTATGCATTCACAACTTTGGCAATGCCTGTAATGTAGAAACCACGTTCCAGTATTGGCCAAAGCCCTGTGTTCGATGCTACTGCACATGGTTCATTCAAATACTACCCTTAACTAGTTTAAATACGTATGTAGGTGATGTATCTATACATTCACAACTCTCGCAATGCCTGTAATGTAGAAACCACGTTCCAGTATTGGTCAAAGCCCTGTGTTCGATGCTACTGCACATGGTTCATTCAAATACTACCCTTAACTATGGTTAAATAGTTTAAATACGTATGTAGGTGATGTATCTATACATTTACAACTTACGCAATGCCTGTAATGGTTAAAAATGCGTATATATGTAGTGTATCTATGCATTCAGAACTTTGGCAATGCCTGTAATGTAGAAACCACGTTCCAGTATTGGCCAAAGCCCTGTGTTCGATGCTACTGCACATGGTTCATTCAAATACTACCCTTAACTAGTTTAAATACGTATGTAGGTGATGTATCTATACATTCACAACTCTCGCAATGCCTGTAATGTAGAAACCACGTTCCAGTATTGGTCAAAGCCCTGTGTTCGATGCTACTGCACATGGTTCATTCAAATACTACCCTTAACTATGGTTAAATAGTTTAAATACGTATGTAGGTGATGTATCTATACATTTACAACTTACGCAATGCCTGTAATGGTTAAAAATGCGTAGATATGTAGTGTATCTATGCATTCACAACTCTCGCAATGCCTGCAATGTAGAAACCACGTTCCAGTATTGGCCAAAGCCCTGTGTTCGATGCTACTGCACATGGTTCATTCAAATACTACCCTTAGCTATGGTTAAATAGTTTAAGTACGTATGTAGGTGATGTATCTATACATTTACAACTTACGCAATGCCTGTAATGGTTAAAAATGCGTACATATGTAGTGTATCTATGCATTCACAACTTTGGCAATGCCTGTAATGTAGAACCCACGTTCCAGTATTGGCCAAAGCCCTGTGTTCGATGCTACTGCACATGGTTCATTCAAATACTACCCTTAACTAGTTTAAATACGTATGTAGGTGATGTATCTATACATTCACAACTCTCGCAATGCCTGTAATGTAGAAACCACGTTCCAGTATTGGTCAAAGCCCTGTGTTCGATGCTACTGCACATGGTTCATTCAAATACTACCCTAAACTAGTTTAAATACGTTTGTAGGTGATGTATCTATACATTCACAACTCTCGCAATGCCTGTAATGGTTAAAAATGTAGAAACCACGTTCCAGTATTGGTCAAAGCCCTGTGTTCGATGCTACTGCACATGGTTCATTCAAATACTACCCTTAACTAGTTTAAATACGTATGTAGGTGATGTATCTATGCATTCACAACTTTGGCAATGCCTGTAATGTAGAAACCACGTTCCAGTATTGGCCAAAGCCCTGTGTTCGATGCTACTGCACATGGTTCATTCAAATACTACCCTTAACTAGTTTAAATACCTATGTAGGTGATGTATCTATACATTCACAACTCTCGCAATGCCTGTAATGTAGAAACCACGTTCCAGTATTGGTCAAAGCCCTGTGTTCGATGCTACTGCACATGCTTCATTCAAATACTACCCTTAACTAGTTTAAATACGTATGTAGGTGATGTATCTATACATTCACAACTCTCGCAATGCCTGCAATGGTTAAAAATGTAGAAACCACGTTCCAGTATTGGTCAAAGCCCTGTGTTCGATGCTACTGCACATGGTTCATTCAAATACTACCCTTAACTATGGTTAAATAGTTTAAATACGTATGTAGTTGATGTACCTATACATTTACAACTTACGCAATGCCTGTAATGGTTAAAAATGCGTATATATGTAGTGTATCTATGCATTCACAACTTTGGCAATGCCTGTAATGTAGAAACCACGTTCCAGTATTGGCCAAAGCCCTGTGTTCGATGCTACTGCACATGGTTCATTCAAATACTACCCTTAACTAGTTTAAATACGTATGTAGGTGATGTATCTATGCATTCACAACTTTGGCAATGCCTGTAATGTAGAAACCACGTTCCAGTATTGGCCAAAGCCCTGTGTTCGATGCTACTGCACATGGTTCATTCAAATACTACCCTTAACTAGTTTAAATACCTATGTAGGTGATGTATCTAAACATTCACAACTCTCGCAATGCCTGTAGTGTAGAAACCACGTTCCAGTATTGGTCAAAGCCCTGTGTTCGATGCTACTGCACATGGTTCATTCAAATACTACCCTTAACTAGTTTAAATACGTATGTAGGTGATGTATCTATACATTCACAACTCTCTCAATGCCTGCAATGGTTAAAAATGTAGAAACCACGTTCCAGTATTGGTCAAAGCCCTGTGTTCGATGCTACTGCACATGGTTCATTCAAATACTACCCTTAACTATGGTTAAATAGTTTAAATACGTATGTAGTTGATGTACCTATACATTTACAACTTACGCAATGCCTGTAATGGTTAAAAATGCGTATATATGTAGTGTATCTATGCATTCACAACTTTGGCAATGCCTGTAATGTAGAAACCACTTTCCAGTATTGGCCAAAGCCCTGTGTTCGATGCTACTGCACATGGTTCATTCAAATACTACCCTTAACTAGTTTAAATACGTATGTAGGTGATGTATCTATACATTCACAACTCTCGCAATGCCTGTAATGTAGAAACCACGTTCCAGTATTGGTCAAAGCCCTGTGTTCGATGCTACTGCACATGGTTCATTCAAATACTACCCTTAACTAGTTTAAATACGTTTGTAGGTGATGTATCTATACATTCACAACTCTCGCAATGCCTGTAATGGTTAAAAAAGTAGAAACCACGTTCCAGTATTGGTCAAAGCCCTGGGTTCGATGCTACTGCACATGGTTCATTCAAATACTACCCTTAACTAGTTTAAATACGTATGTAGGTGATGTATCTATGCATTCACAACTTTGGCAATGCCTGTAATGTAGAAACCACGTTCCAGTATTGGCCAAAGCCCTGTGTTCGATGCTACTGCACATGGTTCATTCAAATACTACCCTTAACTAGTTTAAATACGTATGTAGGTGATGTATCTATACATTCACAACTCTCGCAATGCCTGTAATGTAGAAACCACGTTCCAGTATTGGTCAAAGCCCTGTGTTCGATGCTACTGCACATGGTTCATTCAAATACTACCCTTAACTAGTTTAAATACCTATGTAGGTGATGTATCTATACATTCACAACTCTACGCAATGCCTGTAATGGTTAAAAATGTAGAAACCACGTTCCAGTATTGGTCAAAGCCCTGTGTTCGATGCTACTGCACATGGTTCATTCAAATACTACCCTTAACTATGGTTAAATAGTTTAAATACGTATGTAGGTGATGTATCTATACATTTACAACTTACGCAATGCCTGTAATGGTTAAAAATGCGTACATATGTAGTGTATCTATGCATTCACAACTTTGGCAATGCCTGTAATGTAGAAACCACGTTCCAGTATTGGCCAAAGCCCTGTGTTCGATGCTACTGCACATGGTTCATTCAAATACTACCCTTAACTAGTTTAAATACGTTTGTAGGTGATGTATCTATACATTCACAACTCTCGCAATGCCTGTAATGGTTAAAAATGTAGAAACCACGTTCCAGTATTGGTCAAAGCCCTGTGTTCGATGCTACTGCACATGGTTCATTCAAATACTACCCTTAACTATGGTTAAATAGTTTAAATACGTATGTAGGTGATGTATCTATACATTTACAACTTACGCAATGCCTGTAATGGTTAAAAATGCGTAGATATGTAGTGTATCTATGCATTCACAACTTTGGCAATGCCTGTAATGTAGAAACCACGTTCCAGTATTGGCCAAAGCCCTGTGTTCGATGCTACTGCACATGGTTCATTCAAATACTACCCTTAACTAGTTTAAATACGTATGTAGGTGATGTATCTATACATTCACAACTCTCGCAATGCCTGTAATGTAGAAACCACGTTCCAGTATTGGTCAAAGCCCTGTGTTCGATGCTACTGCACATGCTTCATTCAAATACTACCCTTAACTAGTTTAAATACGTATGTAGGTGATGTATCTATACATTCACAACTCTCGCAATGCCTGCAATGGTTAAAAATGTAGAAACCACGTTCCAGTATTGGTCAAAGCCCTGTGTTCGATGCTACTGCACATGGTTCATTCAAATACTACCCTTAACTATGGTTAAATAGTTTAAATACGTATGTAGGTGATGTATCTATACATTTACAACTTACGCAATGCCTGTAATGGTTAAAAATGCGTAGATATGTAGTGTATCTATGCATTCACAACTTTGGCAATGCCTGTAATGTAGAAACCACGTTCCAGTATTGGCCAAAGCCCTGTGTTCGATGCTACTGCACATGGTTCATTCAAATACTACCCTTAACTAGTTTAAATACGTATGTAGGTGATGTATCTATACATTCACAACTCTCGCAATGCCTGTAATGTAGAAACCACGTTCCAGTATTGGCCAAAGCCCTGTGTTCGATGCTACTGCACATGGTTCATTCAAATACTACCCTTAACTAGTTTAAATACGTATGTAGGTGATGTATCTATACATTCACAACTCTCGCAATGCCTGTAATGTAGAAACCACGTTCCAGTATTGGTCAAAGCCCTGTGTTCGATGCTACTGCACATGGTTCATTCAAATACTACCCTTAACTATGGTTAAATAGTTTAAATACGTATGTAGGTGATGTATCTATACATTTACAACTTACGCAATGCCTGTAATGGTTAAAAATGCGTAGATATGTAGTGTATCTATGCATTCACAACTTTGGCAATGCCTGTAATGTAGAAACCACGTTCCAGTATTGGCCAAAGCCCTGTGTTCGATGCTACTGCACATGGTTCATTCAAATACTACCCTTAACTAGTTTAAATACGTATGTAGGTGATGTATCTATACATTCACAACTCTCGCAATGCCTGTAATGTAGAAACCACGTTCCAGTATTGGTCAAAGCCCTGTGTTCGATGCTACTGCACATGGTTCATTCAAATACTACCCTTAACTATGGTTAAATAGTTTAAATACGTATGTAGGTGATGTATCTATACATTTACAACTTACGCAATGCCTGTAATGGTTAAAAATGCGTAGATATGTAGTGTATCTATGCATTCACAACTTTGGCAATGCCTGTAATGTAGAAACCACGTTCCAGTATTGGCCAAAGCCCTGTGTTCGATGCTACTGCACATGGTTCATTCAAATACTACCCTTAACTAGTTTAAATACGTATGTAGGTGATGTATCTATACATTCACAACTCTTGCAATGCCTGTAATGTAGAAACCACGTTCCAGTATTGGTCAAAGCCCTGTGTTCGATGCTATTGCACATGGTTCATTCAAATACTACCCTTAACTATGGTTAAATAGTTTAAATACGTATGTAGGTGATGTATCTATACATTTACAACTTACGCAATGCCTGTAATGGTTAAAAATGCGTATATATGTAGTGTATCTATGCATTCACAACTTTGGCAATGCCTGTAATGTAGAAACCACGTTCCAGTATTGGCCAAAACCCTGTGTTCGATGCTACTGCACATGGTTCATTCAAATACTACCCTTAACTAGTTTAAATACCTATGTAGGTGATGTATCTATACATTCACAACTCTCGCAATGCCTGTAATGTAGAAACCACGTTCCAGTATTGGTCAAAGCCCTGTGTTCGATGATACTGCACATGGTTCATTCAAATACTACCCTTAACTATGGTTAAATAGTTTAAATACGTATGTAGGTGATGTATCTATACATTTACAACTTACGCAATGCCTGTAATGGTTAAAAATGCGTAGATATGTAGTGTATCTATGCATTCACAACTTTGGCAATGCCTGTAATGTAGAAACCACGTTCCAGTATTGGCCAAAGCCCTGTGTTCGATGCTACTGCACATGGTTCATTCAAATACTACCCTTAACTATGGTTAAATAGTTTAAATACGTATGTAGGTGATGTATCTATAGATTTACAACTTACGCAATGCCTGTAATGGTTAAAAATGCGTAGATATGTAGTGTATCTATGCATTCACAACTTTGGCAATGCCTGTAATGTAGAAACCACGTTCCAGTATTGGCCAAAGCCCTGTGTTCGATGCTACTGCACATGGTTCATTCAAATACTACCCTTAACTATGGTTAAATAGTTTAAATACGTATGTAGGTGATGTATCTATACATTTACAACTTACGCAATGCCTGTAATGGTTAAAAATGCGTAGATATGTAGTGTATCTATGCATTCACAACTTTGGCAATGCCTGTAATGTAGAAACCACGTTCCAGTATTGGCCAAAGCCCTGTGTTCGATGCTACTGCACATGGTTCATTCAAATACTACCCTTAACTAGTTTAAATACGTATGTAGGTGATGTATCTATACATTCACAACTCTCGCAATGCCTGTAATGTAGAAACCACGTTCCAGTATTGGTCAAAGCCCTGTGTTCGATGCTACTGCACATGGTTCATTCAAATACTACCCTTAACTATGGTTAAATAGTTTAAATACGTATGTAGGTGATGTATCTATACATTTACAACTTACGCAATGCCTGTAATGGTTAAAAATGCGTATATATGTAGTGTATCTATGCATTCACAACTTTGGCAATGCCTGTAATGTAGAAACCACGTTCCAGTATTGGCCAAAGCCCTGTGTTCGATGCTACTGCACATGGTTCATTCAAATACTACCCTTAACTAGTTTAAATACCTATGTAGGTGATGTATCTATACATTCACAACTCTCGCAATGCCTGTAATGAAGAAACCACGTTCCTGTATTGGTCAAAGCCCTGTGTTCGATGATACTGCACATGGTTCATTCAAATACTACCCTTAACTATGGTTAAATAGTTTAAATACGTATGTAGGTGATGTATCTATACATTTACAACTTACGCAATGCCTGTAATGGTTAAAAATGCGTAGATATGTAGTGTATCTATGCATTCACAACTTTGGCAATGCCTGTAATGTAGAAACCACGTTCCAGTATTGGCCAAAGCCCTGTGTTCGATGCTACTGCACATGGTTCATTCAAATACTACCCTTAACTATGGTTAAATAGTTTAAATACGTATGTAGGTGATGTATCTATACATTTACAACTTACGCAATGCCTGTAATGGTTAAAAATGCGTAGATATGTAGTGTATCTATGCATTCACAACTTTGGCAATGCCTGTAATGTAGAAACCACGTTCCAGTATTGGCCAAAGCCCTGTGTTCGATGCTACTGCACATGGTTCATTCAAATACTACCCTTAACTAGTTTAAATACCTATGTAGGTGATGTATCTATACATTCACAACTCTCGCAATGCCTGTAATGTAGAAACCACGTTCCAGTATTGGTCAAAGCCCTGTGTTCGATGCTACTGCACATGGTTCATTCAAATACTACCCTTAACTATGGTTAAATAGTTTAAATACGTATGTAGGTGATGTATCTATACATTTACAACTTACGCAATGCCTGTAATGGTTAAAAATGCGTAGATATGTAGTGTATCTATGCATTCACAACTTTGGCAATGCCTGTAATGTAGAAACCACGTTCCAGTATTGGCCAAAGCCCTGTGTTCGATGCTACTGCACATGGTTCATTCAAATACTACCCTTAACTAGTTTAAATACCTATGTAGGTGATGTATCTATACATTCACAACTCTCGCAATGCCTGTAATGTAGAAACCACGTTCCAGTATTGGTCAAAGCCCTGTGTTCGATGCTACTGCACATGGTTCATTCAAATACTACCCTTAACTATGGTTAAATAGTTTAAATACGTATGTAGGTGATGTATCTATACATTTACAACTTACGCAATGCCTGTAATGGTTAAAAATGCGTAGATATGTAGTGTATCTATGCATTCACAACTTTGGCAATGCCTAAAATGTAGAAACCACGTTCCAGTATTGGCCAAAGCCCTGTGTTCGATGCTACTGCACATGGTTCATTCAAATACTACCCTTAACTAGTTTAAATACGTATGTAGGTGATGTATCTATACATTCACAACTCTCGCAATGCCTGTAATGTAGAAACCACGTTCCAGTATTGGTCAAAGCCCTGTGTTCGATGCTACTGCACATGGTTCATTCAAATACTACCCTTAACTATGGTTAAATAGTTTAAATACGTATGTAGTTGATGTATCTATACATTTACAACTTACGCAATGCCTGTAATGGTTAAAAATGCGTACATATGTAGTGTATCTATGCATTCAGGACTTTGGCAATGCCTGTAATGTAGAAACCACGTTCCAGTATTGGCCAAAGCCCTGTGTTCGATGCTACTGCACATGGTTCATTCAAATACTACCCTTAACTAGTTTAAATACCTATGTAGGTGATGTATCTATACATTTACAACTCTTGCAATGAATGTAATGGTTAAAAATGTAGAAACCACGTTTCAGTATTGGTCAAAGCCCTGTGTTCGATGCTACTGTACATGGTTCATTCAAATACTACCCTTAACTATGGTTAAATAGTTTAAATACGTATGTAGGTGATGTATCTATACATTTACAACTTACGCAATGCCTGTAATGGTTAAAAATGCGTAGATATGTAGTGTATCTATGCATTCAGAACTTTGGCAATGCCTGTAATGTAGAAACCACGTTCCAGTATTGGCCAAAGCCCTGTGTTCGATGCTACTGCACATGGTTCATTCAAATACTACCCTTAACTAGTTTAAATACGTATGTAGGTGATGTATCTATACATTCACAACTCTCGCAATGCCTGTAATGGTTAAAAATGTAGAAACCACGTTCCAGTATTGGTCAAAGCCCTGTGTTCGATGCTACTGCACATGGTTCATTCAAATACTACCCTTAACTAGTTTAAATACGTATGTAGGTGATGTATCTATGCATTCACAACTTTGGCAATGCCTGTAATGTAGAAACCACGTTCCAGTATTGGCCAAAGCCCTGTGTTCGATGCTACTGCACATGGTTCATTCAAATACTACCCTTAACTAGTTTAAATACCTATGTAGGTGATGTATCTATACATTCACAACTCTCGCAATGCCTGTCATGTAGAAACCACGTTCCAGTATTGGTCAAAGCCCTGTGTTCGATGCTACTGCACATGGTTCATTCAAATACTATCCTTAACTATGGTTAAATAGTTTAAATACGTATGTAGGTGATGTATCTATACATTTACAACTTACGCAATGCCTGTAATGGTTAAAAATGCGTAGATATGTAGTGTATCTATGCATTCACAACTTTGGCAATGCCTGTTATGTAGAAACCACGTTCCAGTATTGGCCAAAGCCCTGTGTTCGATGCTACTGCACATGGTTCATTCAAATACTACCCTTAACTAGTTTAAATACGTTTGTAGGTGATGTATCTATACATTCACAACTCTCGCAATGCCTGTAATGGTTAAAAATGTAGAAACCACGTTCCAGTATTGGTCAAAGCCCTGAGTTCGATGCTACTGCACATGGTTCATTCAAATACTACCCTTAACTAGTTTAAATACGTATGTAGGTGATGTATCTATGCATTCACAACTTTGGCAATGCCTGTAATGTAGAAACCACGTTCCAGTATTGGCCAAAGCCCTGTGTTCGATGCTACTGCACATGGTTCATTCAAATACTACCCTTAACTAGTTGAAATACCTATGTAGGTGATGTATCTATACATTCACAACTCTCGCAATGCCTGTAATGTAGAAACCACGTTCCAGTATTGGTCAAAGCCCTGTGTTCGATGCTACTGCACATGGTTCATTCAAATACTATCCTTAACTATGGTTAAATAGTTTAAATACGTATGTAGGTGATGTATCTATACATTTACAACTTACGCAATGCCTGTAATGGTTAAAAATGCGTAGATATGTAGTGTATCTATGCATTCACAACTTTGGCAATGCCTGTTATGTAGAAACCACGTTCCAGTATTGGCCAAAGCCCTGTGTTCGATGCTACTGCACATGGTTCATTCAAATACTACCCTTAACTAGTTTAAATACGTATGTAGGTGATGTATCTATACATTCACAACTCTCGCAATGCCTGTAATGTAGACACCACGTTCCAGTATTGGTCAAAGCCCTGTGTTCGATGCTACTGCACATGGTTCATTGAAATACTACCCTTAACTATGGTTAAATAGTTTAAATACGTATGTAGGTGATGTATCTATACATTTACAACTTACGCAATGCCTGTAATGGTTAAAAATGCGTAGATATGTAGTGTATCTATGCATTCACAACTTTGGCAATGCCTGTAATGTAGAAACCACGTTCCAGTATTGGTCAAAGCCCTGTGTTCGATGCTACTGCACATGGTTCATTCAAATACTACCCTTAACTAGTTTAAATACCTATGTAGGTGATGTATCTATAAATTTACAACTTACGCAATGCCTGTAATGGTTAAAAATGCGTATATATGTAGTGTATCTATGCATTCACAACTTTGGCAATGCCTGTAATGTAGAAACCACGTTCCAGTATTGGCCAAAGCCCTGTGTTCGATGCTACTGCACATGGTTCATTCAAATACTACCCTTAACTAGTTTAAATACCTATGTAGGTGATGTATCTATACATTCACAACTCTCGCAATGCCTGTAATGTAGAAACCACGTTCCAGTATTGGTCAAAGCCCTGTGTTCGATGCTACTGCACATGGTTCATTCAAATACTACCCTTAACTATGGTTAAATAGTTTAAATACGTATGTAGGTGATGTATCTATACATTTACAACTTACGCAATGCCTGTAATGGTTAAAAATGCGTAGATATGTAGTGTATCTATGCATTCACAACTTTGGCAATGCCTGTAATGTAGAAACCACGTTCCAGTATTGGCCAAAGCCCTGTGTTCGATGCTACTGCACATGGTTCATTCAAATACTACCCTTAACTAGTTTAAATACCTATGTAGGTGATGTATCTATACATTCACAACTCTCGCAATGCCTGTAATGTAGAAACCACGTTCCAGTATTGGTCAAAGCCCTGTGTTCGATGCTACTGCACATGATTCATTCAAATACTACAATTAACTATGGTTAAATAGTTTAAATACGTATGTAGGTGATGTATCTATACATTTACAACTTACACAATGCCTGTAATGGTTAAAAATGCGTAGATATGTAGTGTATCTATGCATTCACAACTTTGGCAATGTCTGTAATGTAGAAACCACGTTCCAGTATTGGCCAAAGCCCTGTGTTCGATGCTACTGCACATGGTTCATTCAAATACTACCCTTAACTAGTTTAAATACCTATGTAGGTGATGTATCTATACATTCACAACTCTCGCAATGCCTGTAATGGTTAAAAATGTAGAAACCACGTTCCAGTATTGGTCAAAGCCCTGTGTTCGATGCTACTGCACATGGTTCATTCAAATACTACCCTGAACTATGGTTAAATAGTTTAAATACGTATGTAGGTGATGTATCTATACATTTACAACTTACGCAATGCCTGTAATGGTTAAAAATGCGTAGATATGTAGTGTATCTATGCATTCACAACTCTCGCAATGCCTGTAATGTAGAAACCACGTTCCAGTATTGGCCAAAGCCCTGTGTTCGATGCTACTGCACATGGTTCATTCAAATACTACCCTTAACTAGTTTAAATACGTTTGTAGGTGATGTATCTATACATTCACAACTCTCGCAATGCCTGTAATGGTTAAAAATGTAGAAACCACGTTCCAGTATTGGCCAAAGCCCTGTGTTCGATGCTACTGCACATGGTTCATTCAAATACTACCCTTAACTAGTTTAAATACGTATGTAGGTGATGTATCTATACATTCACAACTCTCGCAATGCCTGTAATGGTTAAAAAAGCGTACATATGTAGTGTATCTATGCATTCACAACTTTGGCAATGCCTGTAATGTAGAAACCACGTTCCACTATTGGCCAAAGCCCTGTGTTCGATGCTACTGCACATGGTTCATTCAAATACTACCCTTAACTAGTTTAAATACGTATGTAGGTGATGTATCTATACATTCACAACTCTCGCAATGCCTGTAATGGTTAAAAATGTAGAAACCACGTTCCAGTATTGGTCAAAGCCCTGTGTTCGATGCTACTGCACATGGTTCATTCAAATACTACCCTTAACTATGGTTAAATAGTTTAAATACGTATGTAGGTGATGTATCTATACATTTACAACTTACGCAATGCCTGTAATGGTTAAAAATGCGTATATATGTAGTGTATCTATGCATTCAGAACTTTGGCAATGCCTGTAATGTAGAAACCACGTTCCAGTATTGGCCAAAGCCCTGTGTTCGATGCTACTGCACATGGTTCATTCAAATACTACCCTTAACTAGTTTAAATACGTATGTAGGTGATGTATCTATACATTTACAACTTACGCAATGCCTGTAATGGTTAAAAATGCGTAGATATGTAGTGTATCTATGCATTCACAACTTTGGCAATGCCTGTAATGTAGAAACCACGTTCCAGTATTGGCCAAAGCCCTGTGTTCGATGCTACTGCACATGGTTCATTCAAATACTACCCTTAACTAGTTTAAATACGTATGTAGGTGATGTATCTATACATTCACAACTCTCGCAATGCCTGTAATGTAGAAACCACGTTCCAGTATTGGTCAAAGCCCTGTGTTCGATGCTACTGCACATGGTTCATTGAAATACTACCCTGAACTATGGTTAAATAGTTTAAATACGTATGTAGGTGATGTATCTATACATTTACAACTTACGCAATGCCTGTAATGGTTAAAAATGCGTAGATATGTAGTGTATCTATGCATTCACAACTTTGGCAATGCCTGTAATGTAGAAACCACGTTCCAGTATTGGCCAAAGCCCTGTGTTTGATGCTACTGCACATGGTTCATTCAAATACTACCCTTAACTAGTTTAAATACGTTTGTAGGTGATGTATCTATACATTCACAACTCTCGCAATGCCTGTAATGGTTAAAAATGTAGAAACCACGTTCCAGTATTGGCCAAAGCCCTGTGTTCGATGCTACTGCACATGGTTCATTCAAATACTACCCTTAACTAGTTTAAATACGTATGTAGGTGATGTATCTATACATTCACAACTCTCGCAATGCCTGTAATGGTTAAAAATGTAGAAACCACGTTCCAGTGTTGGCCAAAGCCCTGTGTTCGATGCTACTGCACATGGTTCATTCAAATACTACCCTTAACTAGTTTAAATACGTATGTAGGTGATGTATCTATACATTCACAACTCTCGCAATGCCTGTAATGGTTAAAAATGCGTACATATGTAGTGTATCTATGCATTCACAACTTTGGCAATGCCTGTAATGTAGAAACCACGTTCCACTATTGGCCAAAGCCCTGTGTTCGATGCTACTGCACATGGTTCATTCAAATACTACCCTTAACTAGTTTAAATACGTATGTAGGTGATGTATCTATACATTCACAACTCTCGCAATGCCTGTAATGGAGAAACCACGTTCCAGTATTGGTCAAAGCCCTGTGTTCGATGCTACTGCACATGGTTCATTCAAATACTACCCTTAACTATGGTTAAATAGTTTAAATACGTATGTAGGTGATGTATCTATACATTTACAACTTACGCAATGCCTGTAATGGTTAAAAATGCGTAGATATGTAGTGTATCTATGCATTCACAACTTTGGCAATGCCTGTAATGTAGAAACCACGTTCCAGTATTGGCCAAAGCCCTGTGTTCGATGCTACTGCACATGGTTCATTCAAATACTACCCTTAACTAGTTTAAATACGTATGTAGGTGATGTATCTATAAATTTACAACTTACGCAATGCCTGTAATGGTTAAAAATGCGTATATATGTAGTGTATCTATGCATTCACAACTTTGGCAATGCCTGTAATGTAGAAACCACGTTCCAGTATTGGCCAAAGCCCTGTGTTCGATGCTACTGCACATGGTTCATTCAAATACTACCCTTAACTAGTTTAAATACCTATGTAGGTGATGTATCTATACATTCACAACTCTCGCAATGCCTGTCATGTAGAAACCACGTTCCAGTATTGGTCAAAGCCCTGTGTTCGATGCTACTGCACATGGTTCATTCAAATACTACCCTTAACTATGGTTAAATAGTTTAAATACGTATGTAGGTGATGTATCTATACATTTACAACTTACGCAATGCCTGTAATGGTTAAAAATGCGTAGATATGTAGTGTATCTATGCATTCACAACTTTGGCAATGCCTGTAGTGTAGAAACCACGTTCCACTATTGGCCAAAGCCCTGTGTTCGATGCTACTGCACATGGTTCATTCAAATACTACCCTTAACTAGTTTAAATACCTATGTAGGTGATGTATCTATACATTCACAACTCTCGCAATGCCTGTAATGTAGAAACCACGTTCCAGTATTGGTCAAAGCCCTGTGTTCGATGCTACTGCACATGGTTCATTCAAATACTACCCTTAACTATGGTTAAATAGTTTAAATACGTATGTAGGTGATGTATCTATACATTTACAACTTACACAATGCCTGTAATGGTTAAAAATGCGTAGATATGTAGTGTATCTATGCATTCACAACTTTGGCAATGTCTGTAATGTAGAAACCACGTTCCAGTATTGGCCAAAGCCCTGTGTTCGATGCTACTGCACATGGTTCATTCAAATACTACCCTTAACTAGTTTAAATACCTATGTAGGTGATGTATCTATACATTCACAACTCTCGCAATGCCTGTAATGGTTAAAAATGTAGAAACCACGTTCCAGTATTGGTCAAAGCCCTGTGTTCGATGCTACTGCACATGGTTCATTCAAATACTACCCTGAACTATGGTTAAATAGTTTAAATACGTATGTAGGTGATGTATCTATACATTTACAACTTACGCAATGCCTGTAATGGTTAAAAATGCGTAGATATGTAGTGTATCTATGCATTCACAACTTTGGCAATGCCTGTAATGTAGAAACCACGTTCCAGTATTGGCCAAAGCCCTGTGTTCGATGCTACTGCACATGGTTCATTCAAATACTACCCTTAACTAGTTTAAATACGTTTGTAGGTGATGTATCTATACATTCACAACTCTCGCAATGCCTGTAATGGTTAAAAATGTAGAAACCACGTTCCAGTATTGGCCAAAGCCCTGTGTTCGATGCTACTGCACATGGTTCATTCAAATACTACCCTTAACTAGTTTAAATACGTATGTAGGTGATGTATCTATACATTCACAACTCTCGCAATGCCTGTAATGGTTAAAAAAGCGTACATATGTAGTGTATCTATGCATTCACAACTTTGGCAATGCCTGTAATGTAGAAACCACGTTCCACTATTGGCCAAAGCCCTGTGTTCGATGCTACTGCACATGGTTCATTCAAATACTACCCTTAACTATGGTTAAATAGTTTAAATACGTATGTAGGTGATGTATCTATACATTTACAACTTACGCAATGCCTGTAATGGTTAAAAATGCGTATATATGTAGTGTATCTATGCATTCAGAACTTTGGCAATGCCTGTAATGTAGAAACCACGTTCCAGTATTGGCCAAAGCCCTGTGTTCGATGCTACTGCACATGGTTCATTCAAATACTACCCTTAACTATGGTTAAATAGTTTAAATACGT
This sequence comes from Haliotis asinina, assembly GCF_037392515.1. Classification (NCBI taxonomy): domain Eukaryota; kingdom Metazoa; phylum Mollusca; class Gastropoda; order Lepetellida; family Haliotidae; genus Haliotis; species Haliotis asinina. The sequence goes on along the minus strand of NC_090292.1, from coordinate 36,481,376 downwards.
ATGTAGGTGATGTATCTATACATTTACAACTTACGCAATGCCTGTAATGGTTAAAAATGCGTATATATGTAGTGTATCTATGCATTCAGAACTTTGGCAATGCCTGTAATGTAGAAACCACGTTCCAGTATTGGCCAAAGCCCTGTGTTCGATGCTACTGCACATGGTTCATTCAAATACTACCCTTAACTAGTTTAAATACGTATGTAGGTGATGTATCTATACATTTACAACTTACGCAATGCCTGTAATGGTTAAAAATGCGTAGATATGTAGTGTATCTATGCATTCACAACTTTGGCAATGCCTGTAATGTAGAAACCACGTTCCAGTATTGGCCAAAGCCCTGTGTTCGATGCTACTGCACATGGTTCATTCAAATACTACCCTTAACTAGTTTAAATACGTATGTAGGTGATGTATCTATACGTTCACAGCTCTCGCAATGCCTGTAATGTAGAAACCACGTTCCAGTATTGGTCAAAGCCCTGTGTTCGATGCTACTGCACATGGTTCATTCAAATACTACCCTTAACTATGGTTAAATAGTTTAAATACGTATGTAGGTGATGTATCTATACATTTACAACTTACGCAATGCCTGTAATGGTTAAAAATGCGTATATATGTAGTGTATCTATGCATTCACAACTTTGGCAATGCCTGTAATGTAGAAACCACGTTCCAGTATTGGCCAAAGCCCTGTGTTCGATGCTACTGCACATGGTTCATTCAAATACTACCCTTAACTAGTTTAAATACGTATGTAGGTGATGTATCTATACATTTACAACTTACGCAATGCCTGTAATGGTTAAAAATGCGTAGATATGTAGTGTATCTATGCATTCACAACTTTGGCAATGCCTGTAATGTAGAAACCACGTTCCAGTATTGGCCAAAGCCCTGTGTTCGATGCTACTGCACATGGTTCATTCAAATACTACCCTTAACTAGTTTAAATACGTATGTAGGTGATGTATCTATACATTTACAACTTACGCAATGCCTGTAATGGTTAAAAATGCGTAGATATGTAGTGTATCTATGCATTCACAACTTTGGCAATGCCTGTAATGTAGAAACCACGTTCCAGTATTGGTCAAAGCCCTGTGTTCGATGCTACTGCACATGGTTCATTCAAATACTACCCTGAACTATGGTTAAATAGTTTAAATACGTATGTAGGTGATGTATCTATACATTTACAACTTACGCAATGCCTGTAATGGTTAAAAATGCGTATATATGTAGTGTATCTATGCATTCACAACTTTGGCAATGCCTGTAATGTAGAAACCACGTTCCAGTATTGGCCAAAGCCCTGTGTTCGATGCTACTGCACATGGTTCATTCAAATACTACCCTTAACTAGTTTAAATACGTTTGTAGGTGATGTATCTATACATTCACAACTCTCGCAATGCCTGTAATGGTTAAAAATGTAGAAACCACGTTCCAGTATTGGCCAAAGCCCTGTGTTCGATGCTACTGCACATGGTTCATTCAAATACTACCCTTAACTAGTTTAAATACGTATGTAGGTGATGTATCTATACATTCACAACTCTCGCAATGCCTGTAATGGTTAAAAATGTAGAAACCACGTTCCAGTATTGGCCAAAGCCCTGTGTTCGATGCTACTGCACATGGTTCATTCAAATACTACCCTTAACTAGTTTAAATACGTATGTAGGTGATGTATCTATACATTCACAACTCTCGCAATGCCTGTAATGGTTAAAAATGCGTACATATGTAGTGTATCTATGCATTCACAACTTTGGCAATGCCTGTAATGTAGAAACCACGTTCCACTATTGGCCAAAGCCCTGTGTTCGATGCTACTGCACATGGTTCATTCAAATACTACCCTTAACTAGTTTAAATACGTATGTAGGTGATGTATCTATACATTCACAACTCTCGCAATGCCTGTAATGGAGAAACCACGTTCCAGTATTGGTCAAAGCCCTGTGTTCGATGCTACTGCACATGGTTCATTCAAATACTACCCTTAACTATGGTTAAATAGTTTAAATACGTATGTAGGTGATGTATCTATACATTTACAACTTACGCAATGCCTGTAATGGTTAAAAATGCGTAGATATGTAGTGTATCTATGCATTCACAACTTTGGCAATGCCTGTAATGTAGAAACCACGTTCCAGTATTGGCCAAAGCCCTCTGTTCGATGCTACTGCACATGGTTCATTCAAATACTACCCTTAACTAGTTTAAATACGTATGTAGGTGATGTATCTATACATTTACAACTTACGCAATGCCTGTAATGGTTAAAAATGCGTATATATGTAGTGTATCTATGCATTCACAACTTTGGCAATGCCTGTAATGTAGAAACCACGTTCCAGTATTGGCCAAAGCCCTGTGTTCGATGCTACTGCACATGGTTCATTCAAATACTACCCTTAACTAGTTTAAATACCTATGTAGGTGATGTATCTATACATTCACAACTCTCGCAATGCCTGTAATGTAGAAACCACGTTCCAGTATTGGTCAAAGCCCTGTGTTCGATGCTACTGCACATGGTTCATTCAAATACTACCCTGAACTATGGTTAAATAGTTTAAATACGTATGTAGGTGATGTATCTATACATTTACAACTTACGCAATGCCTGTAATGGTTAAAAATGCGTAGATATGTAGTGTATCTATGCATTCACAACTTTGGCAATGCCTGTAATGTAGAAACCACGTTCCAGTATTGGCCAAAGCCCTGTGTTCGATGCTACTGCACATGGTTCATTCAAATACTACCCTTAACTAGTTTAAATACGTTTGTAGGTGATGTATCTATACATTCACAACTCTCGCAATGCCTGTAATGGTTAAAAATGTAGAAACCACGTTCCAGTATTGGCCAGAGCCCTGTGTTCGATGCTACTGCACATGGTTCATTCAAATACTACCCTTAACTAGTTTAAATACGTATGTAGGTGATGTATCTATACATTCACAACTCTCGCAATGCCTGTAATGGTTAAAAATGTAGAAACCACGTTCCAGTATTGGCCAAAGCCCTGTGTTCGATGCTACTGCACATGGTTCATTCAAATACTACCCTTAACTAGTTTAAATACGTATGTAGGTGATGTATCTATACATTCACAACTCTCGCAATGCCTGTAATGGTTAAAAATGCGTACATATGTAGTGTATCTATGCATTCACAACTTTGGCAATGCCTGTAATGTAGAAACCACGTTCCAGTATTGGCCAAAGCCCTGTGTTCGATGCTACTGCACATGGTTCATTCAAATACTACCCTTAACTAGTTTAAATACGTATGTAGGTGATGTATCTATACATTCACAACTCTCGCAATGCCTGTAATGGAGAAACCACGTTCCAGTATTGGTCAAAGCCCTGTGTTCGATGCTACTGCACATGGTTCATTCAAATACTACCCTTAACTATGGTTAAATAGTTTAAATACGTATGTAGGTGATGTATCTATACATTTACAACTTACGCAATGCCTGTAATGGTTAAAAATGCGTAGATATGTAGTGTATCTATGCATTCACAACTTTGGCAATGCCTGTAATGTAGAAACCACGTTCCAGTATTGGCCAAAGCCCTGTGTTCGATGCTACTGCACATGGTTCATTCAAATACTACCCTTAACTAGTTTAAATACGTATGTAGGTGATGTATCTATACATTTACAACTTACGCAATGCCTGTAATGGTTAAAAATGCGTATATATGTAGTGTATCTATGCATTCACAACTTTGGCAATGCCTGTAATGTAGAAACCACGTTCCAGTATTGGCCAAAGCCCTGTGTTCGATGCTACTGCACATGGTTCATTCAAATACTACCCTTAACTAGTTTAAATACCTATGTAGGTGATGTATCTATACATTCACAACTCTCGCAATGCCTGTAATGTAGAAACCACGTTCCAGTATTGGTCAAAGCCCTGTGTTCGATGCTACTGCACATGGTTCATTCAAATACTACCCTGAACTATGGTTAAATAGTTTAAATACGTATGTAGGTGATGTATCTATACATTTACAACTTACGCAATGCCTGTAATGGTTAAAAATGCGTAGATATGTAGTGTATCTATGCATTCACAACTTTGGCAATGCCTGTAATGTAGAAACCACGTTCCAGTATTGGCCAAAGCCCTGTGTTCGATGCTACTGCACATGGTTCATTCAAATACTACCCTTAACTAGTTTAAATACGTTTGTAGGTGATGTATCTATACATTCACAACTCTCGCAATGCCTGTAATGGTTAAAAATGTAGAAACCACGTTCCAGTATTGGCCAGAGCCCTGTGTTCGATGCTACTGCACATGGTTCATTCAAATACTACCCTTAACTAGTTTAAATACGTATGTAGGTGATGTATCTATACATTCACAACTCTCGCAATGCCTGTAATGGTTAAAAATGTAGAAACCACGTTCCAGTATTGGCCAAAGCCCTGTGTTCGATGCTACTGCACATGGTTCATTCAAATACTACCCTTAACTAGTTTAAATACGTATGTAGGTGATGTATCTATACATTCACAACTCTCGCAATGCCTGTAATGGTTAAAAATGCGTACATATGTAGTGTATCTATGCATTCACAACTTTGGCAATGCCTGTAATGTAGAAACCACGTTCCAGTATTGGCCAAAGCCCTGTGTTCGATGCTACTGCACATGGTTCATTCAAATACTACCCTTAACTAGTTTAAATACGTATGTAGGTGATGTATCTATACATTCACAACTCTCGCAATGCCTGTAATGGTTAAAAATGCGTACATATGTAGTGTATCTATGCATTCACAACTTTGGCAATGCCTGTAATGGAGAAACCACGTTCCAGTATTGGTCAAAGCCCTGTGTTCGATGCTACTGCACATGGTTCATTCAAATACTACCCTTAACTATGGTTAAATAGTTTAAATACGTATGTAGGTGATGTATCTATACATTTACAACTTACGCAATGCCTGTAATGGTTAAAAATGCGTAGATATGTAGTGTATCTATGCATTCACAACTTTGGCAATGCCTGTAATGTAGAAACCACGTTCCAGTATTGGCCAAAGCCCTGTGTTCGATGCTACTGCACATGGTTCATTCAAATACTACCCTTAACTAGTTTAAATACCTATGTAGGTGATGTATCTATACATTCACAACTCTCGCAATGCCTGTAATGTAGAAACCACGTTCCAGTATTGGTCAAAGCCCTGTGTTCGATGCTACTGCACATGGTTCATTCAAATACTACCCTGAACTATGGTTAAATAGTTTAAATACGTATGTAGGTGATGTATCTATACATTTACAACTTACGCAATGCCTGTAATGGTTAAAAATGCGTAGATATGTAGTGTATCTATGCATTCACAACTTTGGCAATGCCTGTAATGTAGAAACCACGTTCCAGTATTGGCCAAAGCCCTGTGTTCGATGCTACTGCACATGGTTCATTCAAATACTACCCTTAACTAGTTTAAATACGTATGTAGGTGATGTATCTATACATTCACAACTCTCGCAATGCCTGTAATGTAGAAACCACGTTCCAGTATTGGTCAAAGCCCTGTGTTCGATGCTACTGCACATGGTTCATTCAAATACTACCCTGAACTATGGTTAAATAGTTTAAATACGTATGTAGGTGATGTATCTATACATTTACAACTTACGCAATGCCTGTAATGGTTAAAAATGCGTAGATATGTAGTGTATCTATGCATTCACAACTTTGGCAATGCCTGTAATGTAGAAACCACGTTCCAGTATTGGCCAAAGCCCTGTGTTCGATGCTACTGCACATGGTTCATTCAAATACTACCCTGAACTAGTTTAAATACGTTTGTAGGTGATGTATCTATACATTCACAACTCTCGCAATGCCTGTAATGGTTAAAAATGTAGAAACCACGTTCCAGTATTGGCCAAAGCCCTGTGTTCGATGCTACTGCACATGGTTCATTCAAATACTACCCTTAACTAGTTTAAATACGTATGTAGGTGATGTATCTATACATTCACAACTCTCGCAATGCCTGTAATGGTTAAAAATGTAGAAACCACGTTCCAGTATTGGCCAAAGCCCTGTGTTCGATGCTACTGCACATGGTTCATTCAAATACTACCCTTAACTAGTTTAAATACGTATGTAGGTGATGTATCTATACATTCACAACTCTCGCAATGCCTGTAATGGTTAAAAATGCGTACATATGTAGTGTATCTATGCATTCACAACTTTGGCAATGCCTGTAATGTAGAAACCACGTTCCACTATTGGCCAAAGCCCTGTGTTCGATGCTACTGCACATGGTTCATTCAAATACTACCCTTAACTAGTTTAAATACGTATGTAGGTGATGTATCTATACATTCACAACTCTCGCAATGCCTGTAATGGAGAAACCACGTTCCAGTATTGGTCAAAGCCCTGTGTTCGATGCTACTGCACATGGTTCATTCAAATACTACCCTTAACTATGGTTAAATAGTTTAAATACGTATGTAGGTGATGTATCTATACATTTACAACTTACGCAATGCCTGTAATGGTTAAAAAATGCGTAGATATGTAGTGTATCTATGCATTCAGAACTTTGGCAATGCCTGTAATGTAGAAACCACGTTCCAGTATTGGCCAAAGCCCTGTGTTCGATGCTACTGCACATGGTTCATTCAAATACTACCCTTAACTAGTTTAAATACGTATGTAGGTGATGTATCTATACATTCACAACTCTCGCAATGCCTGTAATGTAGAAACCACGTTCCAGTATTGGTCAAAGCCCTGTGTTCGATGCTACTGCACATGGTTCATTCAAATACTATCCTTAACTATGGTTAAATAGTTTAAATACGTATGTAGGTGATGTATCTATACATTTACAACTTACGCAATGCCTGTAATGGTTAAAAATGCGTAGATATGTAGTGTATCTATGCATTCACAACTTTGGCAATGCCTGTAATGTAGAAACCACGTTCCAGTATTGGCCAAAGCCCTGTGTTCGATGCTACTGCACATGGTTCATTCAAATACTACCCTTAACTAGTTTAAATACCTATGTAGGTGATGTATCTATACATTCACAACTCTCGCAATGCCTGTAATGTAGAAACCACGTTCCAGTATTGGCCAAAGCCCTGTGTTCGATGCTACTGCACATGGTTCATTCAAATACTACCCTTAACTATGGTTAAATAGTTTAAATACGTATGTAGGTGATGTATCTATACATTTACAACTTACGCAATGCCTGTAATGGTTAAAAATGCGTAGATATGTAGTGTATCTATGCATTCAGAACTTTGGCAATGCCTGTAATGTAGAAACCACGTTCCAGTATTGGCCAAAGCCCTGTGTTCGATGCTACTGCACATGGTTCATTCAAATACTACCCTTAACTAGTTTAAATACCTATGTAGGTGATGTATCTATACATTCACAACTCTCGCAATGCCTGTAATGTAGAAACCACGTTCCAGTATTGGTCAAAGCCCTGTGTTCGATGCTACTGCACATGGTTCATTCAAATACTATCCTTAACTATGGTTAAATAGTTTAAATACGTATGTAGGTGATGTATCTATACATTTACAACTTACGCAATGCCTGTAATGGTTAAAAATGCGTAGATATGTAGTGTATCTATGCATTCACAACTTTGGCAATGCCTGTAATGTAGAAACCACGTTCCAGTATTGGCCAAAGCCCTGTGTTCGATGCTACTGCACATGGTTCATTCAAATACTACCCTTAACTAGTTTAAATACGTATGTAGGTGATGTATCTATACATTCACAACTCTCGCAATGCCTGTAATGGTTAAAAATGTAGAAACCACGTTCCAGTATTGGTCAAAGCCCTGTGTTCGATGCTACTGCACATGGTTCATTCAAATACTACCCTTAACTATGGTTAAATAGTTTAAATACGTATGTAGGTGATGTATCTATACATTTACAACTTACGCAATGCCTGTAATGGTTAAAAATGCGTATATATGTAGTGTATCTATGCATTCACAACTTTGGCAATGCCTGTAATGTAGAAACCACGTTCCAGTATTGGCCAAAGCCCTGTGTTCGATGCTACTGCACATGGTTCATTCAAATACTACCCTTAACTATGGTTAAATAGTTTAAATACGTATGTAGGTGATGTATCTATACATTTACAACTTACGCAATGCCTGTAATGGTTAAAAATGCGTAGATATGTAGTGTATCTATGCATTCACAACTTTGGCAATGCCTGTAATGTAGAAACCACGTTCCAGTATTGGCCAAAGCCCTGTGTTCGATGCTACTGCACATGGTTCATTCAAATACTACCCTCAACTAGTTTAAATACCTATGTAAGTGATGTATCTATACATTCACAACTCTCGCAATGCCTGTAATGTAGAAACCACGTTCCAGTATTGGTCAAAGCCCTGTGTTCGATGCTACTGCACATGGTTCATTCAAATACTACCCTTAGCTATGGTTAAATAGTTTAAATACGTATGTAGTTGATGTATCTATACATTTACAACTTACCCAATGCCTGTAATGGTTAAAAATGCGTATATATGTAGTGTATCTATGCATTCACAACTTTGGCAATGCCTGTAATGTAGAAACCACGTTCCAGTATTGGCCAAAGCCCTGTGTTCGATGCTACTGCACATGGTTCATTCAAATACTACCCTTAACTAGTTTAAATACGTATGTAGGTGATGTATCTATACATTCACAACTCTCGCAATGCCTGTAATGTAGAAACCACGTTCCAGTATTGGTCAAAGCCCTGTGTTCGATGCTACTGCACATGGTTCATTCAAATACTACCCTTAACTATGGTTAAATAGTTTAAATACGTATGTAGGTGATGTATCTATACATTTACAACTTACGCAATGCCTGTAATGGTTAAAAATGCGTAGATATGTAGTGTATCTATGCATTCACAACTTTGGCAATGCCTGTAATGTAGAAACCACGTTCCACTATTGGCCAAAGCCCTGTGTTCGATGCTACTGCACATGGTTCATTCAAATACTACCCTTAACTAGTTTAAATACGTATGTAGGTGATGTATCTATACATTCACAACTCTCGCAATGCCTGTAATGGTTAAAAATGTAGAAACCACGTTCCAGTATTGGTCAAAGCCCTGTGTTCGATGCTACTGCACATGGTTCATTCAAATACTACCCTTAACTATGGTTAAATAGTTTAAATACGTATGTAGGTGATGTATCTATACATTTACAACTTACGCAATGCCTGTAATGGTTAAAAATGCGTAGATATGTAGTGTATCTATGCATTCACAACTTTGGCAATGCCTGTAATGTAGAAACCACGTTCCAGTATTGGCCAAAGCCCTGTATTCGATGCTACTGCACATGGTTCATTCAAATACTACCCTTAATTAGTTTAAATACGTTTGTAGGTGATGTATCTATACATTCACAACTCTCGCAATGCCTGTAATGGTTAAAAATGTAGAAACCACGTTCCAGTATTGGTCAAAGCCCTGTGTTCGATGCTACTGCACATGGTTCATTCAAATACTACCCTTAACTAGTTTAAATACGTATGTAGGTGATGTATCTATGCATTCACAACTATGGCAATGCCTGTAATGTAGAAACCACGTTCCAGTATTGGCCAAAGCCCTGTGTTCGATGCTACTGCACATGGTTCATTCAAATACTACCCTTAACTAGTTTAAATACCTATGTAGGTGATGTATCTATACATTCACAACTCTCGCAATGCCTGTAATGTAGAAACCACGTTCCAGTATTGGTCAAAGCCCTGTGTTCGATGCTACTGCACATGGTTCATTCAAATACTATCCTTAACTATGGTTAAATAGTTTAAATACGTATGTAGGTGATGTATCTATACATTTACAACTTACGCAATGCCTGTAATGGTTAAAAATGCGTAGATATGTAGTGTATCTATGCATTCACAACTTTGGCAATGCCTGTAATGTAGAAACCACGTTCCAGTATTGGCCAAAGCCCTGTGTTCGATGCTACTGCACATGGTTCATTCAAATACTACCCTTAACTAGTTTAAATACGTATGTAGGTGATGTATCTATACATTTACAACTCTCGCAATGCCTGTAATGTAGAAACCACGTTCCAGTATTGGTCAAAGCCCTGTGTTCGATGCTACTGCACATGGTTCATTCAAATACTACCCTGAACTATGGTTAAATAGTTTAAATACGTATGTAGGTGATGTATCTATACATTCACAACTCTCGCAATGCCTGTAATGTAGAAACCACGTTCCAGTATTGGTCAAAGCCCTGTGTTCGATGCTACTGCACATGGTTCATTCAAATACTACCCTTAACTATGGTTAAATAGTTTAAATACGTATGTAGGTGATGTATCTATACATTTACAACTTACGCAATGCCTGTAATGGTTAAAAATGCGTAGATATGTAGTGTATCTATGCATTCACAACTTTGGCAATGCCTGTAATGTAGAAACCACGTTCCACTATTGGCCAAAGCCCTGTGTTCGATGCTACTGCACATGGTTCATTCAAATACTACCCTTAACTAGTTTAAATACGTATGTAGGTGATGTATCTATACATTCACAACTCTCGCAATGCCTGTAATGGTTAAAAATGTAGAAACCACGTTCCAGTATTGGTCAAAGCCCTGTGTTCGATGCTACTGCACATGGTTCATTCAAATACTACCCTTAACTATGGTTAAATAGTTTAAATACGTATGTAGGTGATGTATCTATACATTTACAACTTACGCAATGCCTGTAATGGTTAAAAATGCGTAGATATGTAGTGTATCTATGCATTCACAACTTTGGCAATGCCTGCAATGTAGAAACCACGTTCCAGTATTGGCCAAAGCCCTGTATTCGATGCTACTGCACATGGTTCATTCAAATACTACCCTTAATTAGTTTAAATACGTTTGTAGGTGATGTATCTATACATTCACAACTCTCGCAATGCCTGTAATGGTTAAAAATGTAGAACCACGTTCCAGTATTGGTCAAAGGACTGTGTTCGATGCTACTGCACATGGTTCATTCAAATACTACCCTTAACTAGTTTAAATACGTATGTAGGTGATGTATCTATGCATTCACAACTATGGCAATGCCTGTAATGTAGAAACCACGTTCCAGTATTGGCCAAAGCCCTGTGTTCGATGCTACTGCACATGGTTCATTCAAATACTACCCTTAACTAGTTTAAATACGTATGTAGGTGATGTATCTATACATTCACAACTCTCGCAATGCCTGTAATGTAGAAACCACGTTCCAGTATTGGTCAAAGCCCTGTGTTCGATGCTACTGCACATGGTTCATTCAAATACTACCCTTAACTATGGTTAAATAGTTTAAATACGTATGTAGGTGATGTATCTATACATTTACAACTTACGCAATGCCTGTAATGGTTAAAAATGCGTAGATATGTAGTGTATCTATGCATTCACAACTTTGGCAATGCCTGTAATGTAGAAACCACGTTCCAGTATTGGCCAAAGCCCTGTGTTCGATGCTACTGCACATGGTTCATTCAAATACTACCCTTAACTAGTTTAAATACCTATGTAGGTGATGTATCTATACATTCACAACTCTCGCAATGCCTGTAATGTAGAAACCACGTTCCAGTATTGGTCAAAGCCCTGTGTTCGATGCTACTGCACATGGTTCATTCAAATACTATCCTTAACTATGGTTAAATAGTTTAAATACGTATGTAGGTGATGTATCTATACATTTACAACTTACGCAATGCCTGTAATGGTTAAAAATGCGTAGATATGTAGTGTATCTATGCATTCACAACTTTGGCAATGCCTGTAATGTAGAAACCACGTTCCAGTATTGGCCAAAGCCCTGTGTTCGATGCTACTGCACATGGTTCATTCAAATACTACCCTTAACTAGTTTAAATACGTATGTAGATGATGTATCTATACATTTACAACTCTCGCAATGCCTGTAATGTAGAAACCACGTTCCAGTATTGGTCAAAGCCCTGTGTTCGATGCTACTGCACATGGTTCATTCAAATACTACCCTTAACTATGGTTAAATAGTTTAAATACGTATGTAGGTGATGTATCTATACATTTACAACTTACGCAATGCCTGTAATGGTTAAAAATGCGTAGATATGTAGTGTATCTATGCATTCACAACTTTGGCAATGCCTGTAATGTAGAAACCACGTTCCAGTATTGGCCAAAGCCCTGTGTTCGATGCTACTGCACATGGTTCATTCAAATACTACCCTTAACTAGTTTAAATACCTATGTAGGTGATGTATCTATACATTCACAACTCTCGCAATGCCTGTAATGTAGAAACCACGTTCCAGTATTGGTCAAAGCCCTGTGTTCGATGCTACTGCACATGGTTCATTCAAATACTACCCTTAACTATGGTTAAATAGTTTAAATACGTATGTAGGTGATGTATCTATACATTTACAACTTACGCAATGCCTGTAATGGTTAAAAATGCGTATATATGTAGTGTATCTATGCATTCACAACTTTGGCAATGCCTGTAATGTAGAAACCACGTTCCAGTCTTGGCCAAAGCCCTGTGTTCGATGCTACTGCACATGGTTCATTCAAATACTACCCTTAACTAGTTTAAATACCTATGTAGGTGATGTATCTATACATTCACAACTCTCGCAATGCCTGTAATGTAGAAACCACGTTCCAGTATTGGTCAAAGCCCTGTGTTCGATGCTACTGCACATGGTTCATTCAAATACTACCCTTAACTAGTTTAAATACGTATGTAGGTGATGTATCTATACATTTACAACTCTCGCAATGCCTGTAATGTAGAAACCACGTTCCAGTATTGGTCAAAGCCCTGTGTTCGATGCTACTGCACATGGTTCATTCAAATACTACCCTTAACTAGTTTAAATACGTATGTAGGTGATGTATCTATACATTCACAACTCTCGCAATGCCTGTAATGTAGAAACCACGTTCCAGTATTGGTCAAAGCCCTGTGTTCGATGCTACTGCACATGGTTCATTCAAATACTACCCTTAACTAGTTTAAATACGTATGTAGGTGATGTATCTATACATTTACAACTCTCGCAATGCCTGTAATGTAGAAACCACGTTCCAGTATTGGTCAAAGCCCTGTGTTCGATGCTACTGCACATGGTTCATTCAAATACTACCCTTAACTATGGTTAAATAGTTTAAATACGTATGTAGGTGATGTATCTATACATTTACAACTTACGCAATGCCTGTAATGGTTAAAAATGCGTAGATATGTAGTGTATCTATGCATTCACAACTTTGGCAATGCCTGTAATGTAGAAACCACGTTCCAGTATTGGCCAAAGCCCTGTGTTCGATCCTACTGCACATGGTTCATTCAAATACTACCCTTAACTAGTTTAAATACCTATGTAGGTGATGTATCTATACATTCACAACTCTCGCAATGCCTGTAATGTAGAAACCACGTTCCAGTATTGGTCAAAGCCCTGTGTTCGATGCTACTGCACATGGTTCATTCAAATACTACCCTTAACTATGGTTAAATAGTTTAAATACGTATGTAGGTGATGTATCTATACATTTACAACTTACGCAATGCCTGTAATGGTTAAAAATGCGTAGATATGTAGTGTATCTATGCATTCACAACTTTGGCAATGCCTGTAATGTAGAAACCACGTTCCAGTATTGGCCAAAGCCCTGTGTTCGATGCTACTGCACATGGTTCATTCAAATACTACCCTTAACTAGTTTAAATACGTATGTAGGTGATGTATCTATACATTTACAACTTACGCAATGCCTGTAATGGTTAAAAATGCGTATATATGTAGTGTATCTATGCATTCACAACTTTGGCAATGCCTGTAATGTAGAAACCACGTTCCAGTATTGGCCAAAGCCCTGTGTTCGATGCTACTGCACATGGTTCATTCAAATACTACCCTTAACTAGTTTAAATACCTATGTAGGTGATGTATCTATACATTCACAACTCTCGCAATGCCTGTAATGTAGAAACCACGTTCCAGTATTGGTCAAAGCCCTGTGTTCGATGCTACTGCACATGGTTCATTCAAATACTACCCTTAACTATGGTTAAATAGTTTAAATACGTATGTAGGTGATGTATCTATACATTTACAACTTACGCAATGCCTGTAATGGTTAAAAATGCGTAGATATGTAGTGTATCTATGCATTCACAACTTTGGCAATGCCTGTAATGTAGAAACCACGTTCCAGTATTGGCCAAAGCCCTGTGTTCGATGCTACTGCACATGGTTCATTCAAATACTACCCTTAACTAGTTTAAATACGTATGTAGGTGATGTATCTATACATTTACAACTTACGCAATGCCTGTAATGGTTAAAAATGCGTATATATGTAGTGTATCTATGCATTCACAACTTTGGCAATGCCTGTAATGTAGAAACCACGTTCCAGTATTGGCCAAAGCCCTGTGTTCGATGCTACTGCACATGGTTCATTCAAATACTACCCTTAACTAGTTTAAATACCTATGTAGGTGATGTATCTATACATTCACAACTCTCGCAATGCCTGTAATGTAGAAACCACGTTCCAGTATTGGTCAAAGCCCTGTGTTCGATGCTACTGCACATGGTTCATTCAAATACTACCCTTAACTATGGTTAAATAGTTTAAATACGTATGTAGGTGATGTATCTATACATTTACAACTTACGCAATGCCTGTAATGGTTAAAAATGCGTAGATATGTAGTGTATCTATGCATTCACAACTTTGGCAATGCCTGTAATGTAGAAACCACGTTCCAGTATTGGCCAAAGCCCTGTGTTCGATGCTACTGCACATGGTTCATTCAAATACTACCCTTAACTAGTTTAAATACCTATGTAGGTGATGTATCTATACATTCACAACTCTCGCAATGCCTGTAATGTAGAAACCACGTTCCAGTATTGGTCAAAGCCCTGTGTTCGATGCTACTGCACATGGTTCATTCAAATACTATCCTTAACTATGGTTAAATAGTTTAAATACGTATGTAGGTGATGTATCTATACATTTACAACTTACGCAATGCCTGTAATGGTTAAAAATGCGTAGATATGTAGTGTATCTATGCATTCACAACTTTGGCAATGCCTGTAATGTAGAAACCACGTTCCAGTATTGGCCAAAGCCCTGTGTTCGATGCTACTGCACATGGTTCATTCAAATACTACCCTCAACTAGTTTAAATACGTATGTAGGTGATGTATCTATACATTTACAACTCTCGCAATGTCTGTAATGTAGAAACCACGTTCCAGTATTGGTCAAAGCCCTGTGTTCGATGCTACTGCACATGGTTCATTCAAATACTACCCTGAACTATGGTTAAATAGTTTAAATACGTATGTAGGTGATGTATCTATACATTTACAACTTACGCAATGCCTGTAATGGTTAAAAATGCGTAGATATGTAGTGTATCTATGCATTCACAACTTTGGCAATGCCTGTAATGTAGAAACCACGTTCCAGTATTGGCCAAAGCCCTGTGTTCGATGCTACTGCACATGGTTCATTCAAATACTACCCTTAACTAGTTTAAATACCTATGTAGGTGATGTATCTATACATTCACAACTCTCGCAATGCCTGTAATGTAGAAACCACGTTCCAGTATTGGTCAAAGCCCTGTGTTCGATGCTACTGCACATGGTTCATTCAAATACTACCCTTAACTATGGTTAAATAGTTTAAATACGTATGTAGGTGATGTATCTATACATTTACAACTTACGCAATGCCTGTAATGGTTAAAAATGCGTATATATGTAGTGTATCTATGCATTCACAACTTTGGCAATGCCTGTAATGTAGAAACCACGTTCCAGTATTGGCCAAAGCCCTGTGTTCGATGCTACTGCACATGGTTCATTCAAATACTACCCTTAACTAGTTTAAATACGTATATAGGTGATGTATCTATACATTCACAACTGTCGCAATGCCTGTAATGGTTAAAAATGCGTAGATATGTAGTGTATCTATGCATTCACAACTTTGGCAATGCCTGTAATGTAGAAACCACGTTCCAGTATTGGCCAAAGCCCTGTGTTCGATGCTACTGCACATGGTTCATTCAAATACTACCCTTAACTAGTTTAAATACCTATGTAGGTGATGTATCTATACATTCACAACTCTCGCAATGCCTGTAATGTAGAAACCACGTTCCAGTATTGGTCAAAGCCCTGTGTTCGATGCTACTGCACATGGTTCATTCAAATACTACCCTTAACTATGGTTAAATAGTTTAAATACGTATGTAGGTGATGTATCTATACATTCACAACTCTCGCAATGCCTGTAATGTAGAAACCACGTTCCAGTATTGGCCAAAGCCCTGTGTTCGATGCTACTGCACATGGTTCATTCAAATACTACCCTTAACTAGTTTAAATACGTATGTAGGTGATGTATCTATACATTTACAGCTTACGCAATGCCTGTAATGGTTAAAAATGCGTATATATGTAGTGTATCTATGCATTCACAACTTTGGCAATGCCTGTAATGTAGAAACCACGTTCCAGTATTGGCCAAAGCCCTGTGTTCGATGCTACTGCACATGGTTCATTCAAATACGACCCTTTACTATGGTTAAATAGTTTAAATACGTATGTAGGTGATGTATCTATACATTTACAACTTACGCAATGCCTGTAATGGTTAAAAATGCGTAGATATGTAGTGTATCTATGCATTCACAACTTTGGCAATGCCTGTAATGTAGAAACCACGTTCCAGTATTGGCCAAAGCCCTGTGTTCGATGCTACTGCACATGGTTCATTCAAATACTACCCTTAACTAGTTTAAATACGTATGTAGGTGATGTATCTATACATTTACAACTTACGCAATGCCTGTAATGGTTAAAAATGCGTAGATATGTAGTGTATCTATGCATTCACAACTTTGGCAATGCCTGTAATGTAGAAACCACGTTCCAGTATTGGCCAAAGCCCTGTGTTCGATGCTACTGCACATGGTTCATTCAAATACTACCCTTAACTAGTTTAAATACGTATGTAGTTGATGTATCTATACATTCACAACTCTCGCAATGCCTGTAATGTAGAAACCACGTTCCAGTATTGGTCAAAGCCCTGTGTTCGATGCTACTGCACATGGTTCATTCAAATACTACCCTTAACTAGTTTAAATACGTATGTAGGTGATGTATCTATACATTCACAACTCTTGCAATGCCTGTAATGGTTAAAAATGCGTAGATATGTAGTGTATCTATGCATTCACAACTTTGGCAATGCCTGTAATGTAGAAACCACGTTCCAGTATTGGCCAAAGCCCTGTGTTCGATGCTACTGCACATGGTTCATTCAAATACTACCCTTAACTAGTTTAAATACGTATGTAGGTGATGTATCTATACATTCACAACTGTCGCAATACCTGTAATGGTTAAAAATGCGTAGATATGTAGTGTATCTATGCATTCACAACTTTGGCAATGCCTGTAATGTAGAAACCACGTTCCAGTATTGGCCAAAGCCCTGTGTTCGATGCTACTGCACATGGTTCATTCAAATACTACCCTTAACTAGTTTAAATACGTATGTAGGTGATGTATCCTGACATTCACAACTCTCGCAATGCCTGTAATGTAGAAACCACGTTCCAGTATTGGTCAAAGCCCTGTGTTCGATGCTACTGCACATGGTTCATTCAAATACTACCCCTAACTATGGTTAAATAGTTTAAATACGTATGTAGGTGATGTATCTATACATTTACAACTTACGCAATGCCTGTAATGGTTAAAAATGCGTATATATGTAGTGTATCTATGCATTCACAACTTTGGCAATGCCTGTAATGTAGAAACCACGTTCCAGTATTGGCCAAAGCCCTGTGTTCGATGCTACTGCACATGGTTCATTCAAATACTATCCTTAACTAGTTTAAATACGTATGTAGGTGATGTATCTATACATTCACAACTCTCGCAATGCCTGTAATGTAGAAACCACGTTCCAGTATTGGTCAAAGCCCTGTGTTCGATGCTACTGCACATGGTTCATTCAAATACTACCCTTAACTATGGTTAAATAGTTTAAATACGTATGTAGGTGATGTATCTATACATTTACAACTTACGCAATGCCTGTAATGGTTAAAAATGCGTAGATATGTAGTGTATCTATGCATTCACAACTTTGGCAATGCCTGTAATGTAGAAACCACGTTCCAGTATTGGCCAAAGCCCTGTGTTCGATGCTACTGCACATGGTTCATTCAAATACTACCCTTAACTAGTTTAAATACCTATGTAGGTGATGTATCTATACATTCACAACTCTCGCAATGCCTGTAATGTAGAAACCACGTTCCAGTATTGGTCAAAGCCCTGTGTTCGATGCTACTGCACATGGTTCATTCAAATACTACCCTTAACTATGGTTAAATAGTTTAAATACGTATGTAGGTGATGTATCTATACATTCACAACTCTCGCAATGCCTGTAATGTAGAAACCACGTTCCAGTATTGGCCAAAGCCCTGTGTTCGATGCTACTGCACATGGTTCATTCAAATACTACCCTTAACTAGTTTAAATACGTATGTAGGTGATGTATCTATACATTTACAACTTACGCAATGCCTGTAATGGTTAAAAATGCGTATATATGTAGTGTATCTATGCATTCACAACTTTGGCAATGCCTGTAATGTAGAAACCACGTTCCAGTATTGGCCAAAGCCCTGTGTTCGATGCTACTGCACATGGTTCATTCAAATACGACCCTTTACTATGGTTAAATAGTTTAAATACGTATGTAGGTGATGTATCTATACATTTACAACTTACGCAATGCCTGTAATGGTTAAAAATGCGTAGATATGTAGTGTATCTATGCATTCACAACTTTGGCAATGCCTGTAATGTAGAAACCACGTTCCAGTATTGGCCAAAGCCCTGTGTTCGATGCTACTGCACATGGTTCATTCAAATACTACCCTTAACTAGTTTAAATACGTATGTAGGTGATGTATCTATACATTTACAACTTACGCAATGCCTGTAATGGTTAAAAATGCGTAGATATGTAGTGTATCTATGCATTCACAACTTTGGCAATGCCTGTAATGTAGAAACCACGTTCCAGTATTGGCCAAAGCCCTGTGTTCGATGCTACTGCACATGGTTCATTCAAATACTACCCTTAACTAGTTTAAATACGTATGTAGTTGATGTATCTATACATTCACAACTCTCGCAATGCCTGTAATGTAGAAACCACGTTCCAGTATTGGTCAAAGCCCTGTGTTCGATGCTACTGCACATGGTTCATTCAAATGCTACCCTTAACTATGGTTAAATAGTTTCAATACGTATGTAGGTGATGTATCTATACATTTACAACTTACGCAATGCCTGTAATGGTTAAAAATGCGTAGATATGTAGTGTATCTATGCATTCACAACTTTGGCAGTGCCTGTAATGTAGAAACCACGTTCCAGTATTGGCCAAAGCCCTGTGTTCGATGCTACTGCACATGGTTCATTCAAATACTACCCTTAACTAGTTTAAATACGTATGTAGGTGATGTATCTATACATTTACAACTCTCGCAATGCCTGTAATGGTTAAAAATGCGTAGATATGTAGTGTATCTATGCATTCACAACTTTGGCAATGCCTGTAATGTAGAAACCACGTTCCAGTATTGGCCAAAGCCCTGTGTTCGATGCTACTGCACATGGTTCATTCAAATACTACCCTTAACTAGTTTAAATACGTATGTAGGTGATGTATCTATACATTCACAACTCTCGCAATGCCTGTAATGTAGAAACCACGTTCCAGTATTGGTCAAAGCCCTGTGTTCGATGCTACTGCACATGGTTCATTCAAATACTACCCTTAACTATGGTTAAATAGTTTAAATACGTATGTAGGTGATGTATCTATACATTTACAACTTACGCAATGCCTGTAATGGTTAAAAATGCGTAGATATGTAGTGTATCTATGCATTCACAACTTTGGCAATGCCTGTAATGTAGAAACCACGTTCCAGTATTGGCCAAAGCCCTGTGTTCGATGCTACTGCACATGGTTCATTCAAATACTACCCTTAACTAGTTTAAATACGTATGTAGGTGATGTATCTATACATTTACAACTTACGCAATGCCTGTAATGGTTAAAAATGCGTATATATGTAGTGTATCTATGCATTCACAACTTTGGCAATGCCTGTAATGTAGAAACCACGTTCCAGTATTGGCCAAAGCCCTGTGTTCGATGCTACTGCACATGGTTCATTCAAATACTACCCTTAACTAGTTTAAATACCTATGTAGGTGATGTATCTATACATTCACAACTCTCGCAATGCCTGTAATGTAGAAACCACGTTCCAGTATTGGTCAAAGCCCTGTGTTCGATGCTACTGCACATGGTTCATTCAAATACTATCCTTAACTATGGTTAAATAGTTTAAATACGTATGTAGGTGATGTATCTATACATTTACAACTTACGCAATGCCTGTAATGGTTAAAAATGCGTAGATATGTAGTGTATCTATGCATTCACAACTTTGGCAATGCCTGTAATGTAGAAACCACGTTCCAGTATTGGCCAAAGCCCTGTGTTCGATGCTACTGCACATGGTTCATTCAAATACTACCCTTAACTAGTTTAAATACCTATGTAGGTGATGTATCTATACATTCACAACTCTCGCAATGCCTGTAATGTAGAAACCACGTTCCAGTATTGGTCAAAGCCCTGTGTTCGATGCTACTGCACATGGTTCATTCAAATACTATCCTTAACTATGGTTAAATAGTTTAAATACGTATGTAGGTGATGTATCTATACATTTACAACTTACGCAATGCCTGTAATGGTTAAAAATGCGTAGATATGTAGTGTATCTATGCATTCACAACTTTGGCAATGCCTGTAATGTAGAAACCACGTTCCAGTATTGGCCAAAGCCCTGTGTTCGATGCTACTGCACATGGTTCATTCAAATACTACCCTCAACTAGTTTAAATACGTATGTAGGTGATGTATCTATACATTTACAACTCTCGCAATGCCTGTAATGTAGAAACCACGTTCCAGTCTTGGCCAAAGCCCTGTGTTCGATGCTACTGCACATGGTTCATTCAAATACTACCCTTAACTAGTTTAAATACGTATGTAGGTGATGTATCTATACATTCACAACTCTCGCAATGCCTGTAATGTAGAAACCACGTTCCAGTATTGGTCAAAGCCCTGTGTTCGATGCTACTGCACATGGTTCATTCAAATATTACCCTCAACTATGGTTAAATAGTTTAAATACGTATGTAGGTGATGTATCTATACATTTACAACTTACGCAATGCCTGTAATGGTTAAAAATGCGTATATATGTAGTGTATCTATGCATTCACAACTTTGGCAATGCCTGTAATGTAGAAACCACGTTCCAGTATTGGCCAAAGCCCTGTGTTCGATGCTACTGCACATGGTTCATTCAAATACTACCCTTAACTAGTTTAAATACGTATGTAGGTGATGTATCTATACATTCACAACTCTCGCAATGCCTGTAATGTAGAAACCACGTTCCAGTATTGGTCAAAGCCCTGTGTTCGATGCTACTGCACATGGTTCATTCAAATACTACCCTTAACTAGTTTAAATACGTATGTAGGTGATGTATCTATACATTTACAACTCTCGCAATGCCTGTAATGTAGAAACCACGTTCCAGTATTGGTCAAAGCCCTGTGTTCGATGCTACTGCACATGGTTCATTCAAATACTACCCTTAACTATGGTTAAATAGTTTAAATACGTATGTAGGTGATGTATCTATACATTTACAACTTACGCAATGCCTGTAATGGTTAAAAATGCGTAGATATGTAGTGTATCTATGCATTCACAACTTTGGCAATGCCTGTAATGTAGAAACCACGTTCCAGTATTGGCCAAAGCCCTGTGTTCGATCCTACTGCACATGGTTCATTCAAATACTACCCTTAACTAGTTTAAATACGTATGTAGGTGATGTATCTATACATTCACAACTCTCGCAATGCCTGTAATGTAGAAACCACGTTCCAGTATTGGTCAAAGCCCTGTGTTCGATGCTACTGCACATGGTTCATTCAAATACTACCCTTAACTATGGTTAAATAGTTTAAATACGTATGTAGGTGATGTATCTATACATTCACAACTGTCGCAATGCCTGTAATGGTTAAAAATGCGTAGATATGTAGTGTATCTATGCATTCACAACTTTGGCAATGCCTGTAATGTAGAAACCACGTTCCAGTATTGGCCAAAGCCCTGTGTTCGATGCTACTGCACATGGTTCATTCAAATACTACCCTTAACTAGTTTAAATACGTATGTAGGTGATGTATCTATACATTCACAACTCTCGCAATGCCTGTAATGTAGAAACCACGTTCCAGTATTGGTCAAAGCCCTGTGTTCGATGCTACTGCACATGGTTCATTCAAATACTACCCTTAACTATGGTTAAATAGTTTAAATACGTATGTAGGTGATGTATCTATACATTCACAACTCTCGCAATGCCTGTAATGTAGAAACCACGTTCCAGTATTGGCCAAAGCCCTGTGTTCGATGCTACTGCACATGGTTCATTCAAATACTACCCTTAACTAGTTTAAATACGTATGTAGGTGATGTATCTATACATTTACAACTTACGCAATGCCTGTAATGGTTAAAAATGCGTATATATGTAGTGTATCTATGCATTCACAACTTTGGCAATGCCTGTAATGTAGAAACCACGTTCCAGTATTGGCCAAAGCCCTGTGTTCGATGCTACTGCACATGGTTCATTCAAATACGACCCTTTACTATGGTTAAATAGTTTAAATACGTATGTAGGTGATGTATCTATACATTTACAACTTACGCAATGCCTGTAATGGTTAAAAATGCGTAGATATGTAGTGTATCTATGCATTCACAACTTTGGCAATGCCTGTAATGTAGAAACCACGTTCCAGTATTGGCCAAAGCCCTGTGTTCGATGCTACTGCACATGGTTCATTCAAATACTACCCTTAACTAGTTTAAATACGTATGTAGGTGATGTATCTATACATTTACAACTTACGCAATGCCTGTAATGGTTAAAAATGCGTAGATATGTAGTGTATCTATGCATTCACAACTTTGGCAATGCCTGTAATGTAGAAACCACGTTCCAGTATTGGCCAAAGCCCTGTGTTCGATGCTACTGCACATGGTTCATTCAAATACTACCCTTAACTAGTTTAAATACGTATGTAGTTGATGTATCTATACATTCACAACTCTCGCAATGCCTGTAATGTAGAAACCACGTTCCAGTATTGGTCAAAGCCCTGTGTTCGATGCTACTGCACATGGTTCATTCAAATACTACCCTTAACTAGTTTAAATACGTATGTAGGTGATGTATCTATACATTCACAACTCTCGCAATGCCTGTAATGGTTAAAAATGCGTAGATATGTAGTGTATCTATGCATTCACAACTTTGGCAATGCCTGTAATGTAGAAACCACGTTCCAGTATTGGCCAAAGCCCTGTGTTCGATGCTACTGCACATGGTTCATTCAAATACTACCCTTAACTAGTTTAAATACGTATGTAGGTGATGTATCTATACATTCACAACTGTCGCAATGCCTGTAATGGTTAAAAATGCGTAGATATGTAGTGTATCTATGCATTCACAACTTTGGCAATGCCTGTAATGTAGAAACCACGTTCCAGTATTGGCCAAAGCCCTGTGTTCGATGCTACTGCACATGGTTCATTCAAATACTACCCTTAACTAGTTTAAATACGTATGTAGGTGATGTATCTATACATTCACAACTCTCGCAATGCCTGTAATGTAGAAACCACGTTCCAGTATTGGTCAAAGCCCTGTGTTCGATGCTACTGCACATGGTTCATTCAAATACTACCCCTAACTATGGTTAAATAGTTTAAATACGTATGTAGGTGATGTATCTATACATTTACAACTTACGCAATGCCTGTAATGGTTAAAAATGCGTATATATGTAGTGTATCTATGCATTCACAACTTTGGCAATGCCTGTAATGTAGAAACCACGTTCCAGTATTGGCCAAAGCCCTGTGTTCGATGCTACTGCACATGGTTCATTCAAATACTATCCTTAACTAGTTTAAATACGTATGTAGGTGATGTATCTATACATTCACAACTCTCGCAATGCCTGTAATGTAGAAACCACGTTCCAGTATTGGTCAAAGCCCTGTGTTCGATGCTACTGCACATGGTTCATTCAAATACTACCCTTAACTATGGTTAAATAGTTTAAATACGTATGTAGGTGATGTATCTATACATTTACAACTTACGCAATGCCTGTAATGGTTAAAAATGCGTAGATATGTAGTGTATCTATGCATTCACAACTTTGGCAATGCCTGTAATGTAGAAACCACGTTCCAGTATTGGCCAAAGCCCTGTGTTCGATGCTACTGCACATGGTTCATTCAAATACTACCCTTAACTAGTTTAAATACCTATGTAGGTGATGTATCTATACATTCACAACTCTCGCAATGCCTGTAATGTAGAAACCACGTTCCAGTATTGGTCAAAGCCCTGTGTTCGATGCTACTGCACATGGTTCATCCAAATACTACCCTTAACTATGGTTAAATAGTTTAAATACGTATGTAGGTGATGTATCTATACATTCACAACTCTCGCAATGCCTGTAATGTAGAAACCACGTTCCAGTATTGGCCAAAGCCCTGTGTTCGATGCTACTGCACATGGTTCATTCAAATACTACCCTTAACTAGTTTAAATACGTATGTAGGTGATGTATCTATACATTTACAACTTACGCAATGCCTGTAATGGTTAAAAATGCGTAGATATGTAGTGTATCTATGCATTCACAACTTTGGCAATGCCTGTAATGTAGAAACCACGTTCCAGTATTGGCCAAAGCCCTGTGTTCGATGCTACTGCACATGGTTCATTCAAATACTACCCTTAACTAGTTTAAATACGTATGTAGTTGATGTATCTATACATTCACAACTCTCGCAATGCCTGTAATGTAGAAACCACGTTCCAGTATTGGTCAAAGCCCTGTGTTCGATGCTACTGCACATGGTTCATTCAAATACTACCCTTAACTAGTTTAAATACGTATGTAGGTGATGTATCTATACATTCACAACTCTCGCAATGCCTGTAATGGTTAAAAATGCGTAGATATGTAGTGTATCTATGCATTCACAACTTTGGCAATGCCTGTAATGTAGAAACCACGTTCCAGTATTGGCCAAAGCCCTGTGTTCGATGCTACTGCACATGGTTCATTCAAATACTACCCTTAACTAGTTTAAATACGTATGTAGGTGATGTATCTATACATTCACAACTGTCGCAATGCCTGTAATGGTTAAAAATGCGTAGATATGTAGTGTATCTATGCATTCACAACTTTGGCAATGCCTGTAATGTAGAAACCACGTTCCAGTATTGGCCAAAGCCCTGTGTTCGATGCTACTGCACATGGTTCATTCAAATACTACCCTTAACTAGTTTAAATACGTATGTAGGTGATGTATCTATACATTCACAACTCTCGCAATGCCTGTAATGTAGAAACCACGTTCCAGTATTGGTCAAAGCCCTGTGTTCGATGCTACTGCACATGGTTCATTCAAATACTACCCCTAACTATGGTTAAATAGTTTAAATACGTATGTATGTGATGTATCTATACATTTACAACTTACGCAATGCCTGTAATGGTTAAAAATGCGTATATATGTAGTGTATCTATGCATTCACAACTTTGGCAATGCCTGTAATGTAGAAACCACGTTCCAGTATTGGCCAAAGCCCTGTGTTCGATGCTACTGCACATGGTTCATTCAAATACTATCCTTAACTAGTTTAAATACGTATGTAGGTGATGTATCTATACATTCACAACTCTCGCAATGCCTGTAATGTAGAAACCACGTTCCAGTATTGGTCAAAGCCCTGTGTTCGATGCTACTGCACATGGTTCATTCAAATACTACCCTTAACTATGGTTAAATAGTTTAAATACGTATGTAGGTGATGTATCTATACATTTACAACTTACGCAATGCCTGTAATGGTTAAAAATGCGTAGATATGTAGTGTATCTATGCATTCACAACTTTGGCAATGCCTGTAATGTAGAAACCACGTTCCAGTATTGGCCAAAGCCCTGTGTTCGATGCTACTGCACATGGTTCATTCAAATACTACCCTTAACTAGTTTAAATACCTATGTAGGTGATGTATCTATACATTCACAACTCTCGCAATGCCTGTAATGTAGAAACCACGTTCCAGTATTGGTCAAAGCCCTGTGTTCGATGCTACTGCACATGGTTCATTCAAATACTACCCTTAACTATGGTTAAATAGTTTAAATACGTATGTAGGTGATGTATCTATACATTCACAACTCTCGCAATGCCTGTAATGTAGAAACCACGTTCCAGTATTGGCCAAAGCCCTGTGTTCGATGCTACTGCACATGGTTCATTCAAATACTACCCTTAACTAGTTTAAATACGTATGTAGGTGATGTATCTATACATTTACAACTTACGCAATGCCTGTAATGGTTAAAAATGCGTATATATGTAGTGTATCTATGCATTCACAACTTTGGCAATGCCTGTAATGTAGAAACCACGTTCCAGTATTGGCCAAAGCCCTGTGTTCGATGCTACTGCACATGGTTCATTCAAATACGACCCTTTACTATGGTTAAATAGTTTAAATACGTATGTAGGTGATGTATCTATACATTTACAACTTACGCAATGCCTGTAATGGTTAAAAATGCGTAGATATGTAGTGTATCTATGCATTCACAACTTTGGCAATGCCTGTAATGTAGAAACCACGTTCCAGTATTGGCCAAAGCCCTGTGTTCGATGCTACTGCACATGGTTCATTCAAATACTACCCTTATGTGTTCGATGCTACTGCACATGGTTCATTCAAATACGACCCTTTACTATGGTTAAATAGTTTAAATACGTATGTAGGTGATGTATCTATACATTTACAACTTACGCAATGCCTGTAATGGTTAAAAATGCGTAGATATGTAGTGTATCTATGCATTCACAACTTTGGCAATGCCTGTAATGTAGAAACCACGTTCCAGTATTGGCCAAAGCCCTGTGTTCGATGCTACTGCACATGGTTCATTCAAATACTACCCTTAACTAGTTTAAATACGTATGTAGGTGATGTATCTATACATTTACAACTTACGCAATGCCTGTAATGGTTAAAAATGCGTAGATATGTAGTGTATCTATGCATTCACAACTTTGGCAATGCCTGTAATGTAGAAACCACGTTCCAGTATTGGCCAAAGCCCTGTGTTCGATGCTACTGCACATGGTTCATTCAAATACTACCCTTAACTAGTTTAAATACGTATGTAGTTGATGTATCTATACATTCACAACTCTCGCAATGCCTGTAATGTAGAAACCACGTTCCAGTATTGGTCAAAGCCCTGTGTTCGATGCTACTGCACATGGTTCATTCAAATACTACCCTTAACTAGTTTAAATACGTATGTAGGTGATGTATCTATACATTCACAACTCTCGCAATGCCTGTAATGGTTAAAAATGCGTAGATATGTAGTGTATCTATGCATTCACAACTTTGGCAATGCCTGTAATGTAGAAACCACGTTCCAGTATTGGCCAAAGCCCTGTGTTCGATGCTACTGCACATGGTTCATTCAAATACTACCCTTAACTAGTTTAAATACCTATGTAGGTGATGTATCTATACATTCACAACTCTCGCAATGCCTGTAATGTAGAAACCACGTTCCAGTATTGGTCAAAGCCCTGTGTTCGATGCTACTGCACATGGTTCATTCAAATACTACCCTTAACTATGGTTAAATAGTTTAAATACGTATGTAGGTGATGTATCTATACATTCACAACTCTCGCAATGCCTGTAATGTAGAAACCACGTTCCAGTATTGGCCAAAGCCCTGTGTTCGATGCTACTGCACATGGTTCATTCAAATACTACCCTTAACTAGTTTAAATACGTATGTAGGTGATGTATCTATACATTTACAACTTACGCAATGCCTGTAATGGTTAAAAATGCGTATATATGTAGTGTATCTATGCATTCACAACTTTGGCAATGCCTGTAATGTAGAAACCACGTTCCAGTATTGGCCAAAGCCCTGTGTTCGATGCTACTGCACATGGTTCATTCAAATACGACCCTTTACTATGGTTAAATAGTTTAAATACGTATGTAGGTGATGTATCTATACATTTACAACTTACGCAATGCCTGTAATGGTTAAAAATGCGTAGATATGTAGTGTGTCTATGCATTCACAACTTTGGCAATGCCTGTAATGTAGAAACCACGTTCCAGTATTGGCCAAAGCCCTGTGTTCGATGCTACTGCACATGGTTCATTCAAATACTACCCTTAACTAGTTTAAATACGTATGTAGGTGATGTATCTATACATTTACAACTTACGCAATGCCTGTAATGGTTAAAAATGCGTAGATATGTAGTGTATCTATGCATTCACAACTTTGGCAATGCCTGTAATGTAGAAACCACGTTCCAGTATTGGCCAAAGCCCTGTGTTCGATGCTACTGCACATGGTTCATTCAAATACTACCCTTAACTAGTTTAAATACGTATGTAGTTGATGTATCTATACATTCACAACTCTCGCAATGCCTGTAATGTAGAAACCACGTTCCAGTATTGGTCAAAGCCCTGTGTTCGATGCTACTGCACATGGTTCATTCAAATACTACCCTTAACTAGTTTAAATACGTATGTAGGTGATGTATCTATACATTCACAACTCTCGCAATGCCTGTAATGTAGAAACCACGTTCCAGTATTGGTCAAAGCCCTGTGTTCGATGCTACTGCACATGGTTCATTCAAATACTACCCTTAACTATGGTTAAATAGTTTAAATACGTATGTAGGTGATGTATCTATACATTTACAACTTACGCAATGCCTGTAATGGTTAAAAATGCGTAGATATGTAGTGTATCTATGCATTCACACACTACATATCTACGCATTCACAACTTTGGCAATGCCTATAATGTAGAAACCACGTTCCAGTATTGGCCAAAGCCCTGTGTTCGATGCTACTGCACATGGTTCATTCAAATACTACCCTTAACTAGTTTAAATACGTATGTAGGTGATGTATCTATACATTCACAACTCTCGCAATGCCTGTAATGCTTAAAAATGTAGAAACCACGTTCCAGTATTGGTCAAAGCCCTGTGTTCGATGCTACTGCACATGGTTCATTCAAATACTACCCTTAACTATGGTTAAATAGTTTAAATACGTATGTAGGTGATGTGTCTATACATTTACAACTTACGCAATGCCTGTAATGGTTAAAAATGCGTACATATGTAGTGTATCTATGCATTCACAACTTTGGCAATGCCTGTAATGTAGAAACCACGTTCCAGTATTGGCCAAAGCCCTGTGTTCGATGCTACTGCACATGGTTCATTCAAATACTACCCTTAACTAGTTTAAATACGTTTGTAGGTGATGTATCTATACATTCACAACTCTCGCAATGCCTGTAATGGTTAAAAATGTAGAAACCACGTTCCAGTATTGGTCAAAGCCCTGTGTTCGATGCTACTGCACATGGTTCATTCAAATACTACCCTTAACTAGTTTAAATACGTATGTAGGTGATGTATCTATACATTCACAACTCTCACAATGCCTGTAATGGTTAAAAATGCGTAGATATGTAGTGTATCTATGCATTCACAACTTTGGCAATGCCTATAATGTAGAAACCACGTTCCAGTATTGGCCAAAGCCCTGTGTTCGATGCTACTGCACATGGTTCATTCAAATACTACCCTTAACTAGTTTAAATACGTATGTAGGTGATGTATCTATACATTCACAACTCTCGCAATGCCTGTAATGCTTAAAAATGTAGAAACCACGTTCCAGTATTGGTCAAAGCCCTGTGTTCGATGCTACTGCACATGGTTCATTCAAATACTACCCTTAACTATGGTTAAATAGTTTAAATACGTATGTAGGTGATGTGTCTATACATTTACAACTTACGCAATGCCTGTAATGGTTAAAAATGCGTACATATGTAGTGTATCTATGCATTCACAACTTTGGCAATGCCTGTAATGTAGAAACCACGTTCCAGTATTGGCCAAAGCCCTGTGTTCGATGCTACTGCACATGGTTCATTCAAATACTACCCTTAACTAGTTTAAATACCTATGTAGGTGATGTATCTATACATTCACAACTCTCGCAATGCCTGTAATGTAGAAACCACGTTCCAGTATTGGTCAAAGCCCTGTGTTCGATGCTACTGCACATGGTTCATTCAAATACTACCCTTAACTATGGTTAAATAGTTTAAATACGTATGTAGGTGATGTATCTATACATTCACAACTCTCGCAATGCCTGTAATGTAGAAACCACGTTCCAGTATTGGCCAAAGCCCTGTGTTCGATGCTACTGCACATGGTTCATTCAAATACTACCCTTAACTAGTTTAAATACGTATGTAGGTGATGTATCTATACATTTACAACTTACGCAATGCCTGTAATGGTTAAAAATGCGTATATATGTAGTGTATCTATGCATTCACAACTTTGGCAATGCCTGTAATGTAGAAACCACGTTCCAGTATTGGCCAAAGCCCTGTGTTCGATGCTACTGCACATGGTTCATTCAAATACGACCCTTTACTATGGTTAAATAGTTTAAATACGTATGTAGGTGATGTATCTATACATTTACAACTTACGCAATGCCTGTAATGGTTAAAAATGCGTAGATATGTAGTGTGTCTATGCATTCACAACTTTGGCAATGCCTGTAATGTAGAAACCACGTTCCAGTATTGGCCAAAGCCCTGTGTTCGATGCTACTGCACATGGTTCATTCAAATACTACCCTTAACTAGTTTAAATACGTATGTAGGTGATGTATCTATACATTTACAACTTACGCAATGCCTGTAATGGTTAAAAATGCGTAGATATGTAGTGTATCTATGCATTCACAACTTTGGCAATGCCTGTAATGTAGAAACCACGTTCCAGTATTGGCCAAAGCCCTGTGTTCGATGCTACTGCACATGGTTCATTCAAATACTACCCTTAACTAGTTTAAATACGTATGTAGTTGATGTATCTATACATTCACAACTCTCGCAATGCCTGTAATGTAGAAACCACGTTCCAGTATTGGTCAAAGCCCTGTGTTCGATGCTACTGCACATGGTTCATTCAAATACTACCCTTAACTAGTTTAAATACGTATGTAGGTGATGTATCTATACATTCACAACTCTCGCAATGCCTGTAATGTAGAAACCACGTTCCAGTATTGGTCAAAGCCCTGTGTTCGATGCTACTGCACATGGTTCATTCAAATACTACCCTTAACTATGGTTAAATAGTTTAAATACGTATGTAGGTGATGTATCTATACATTTACAACTTACGCAATGCCTGTAATGGTTAAAAATGCGTAGATATGTAGTGTATCTATGCATTCACACACTACATATCTACGCATTCACAACTTTGGCAATGCCTATAATGTAGAAACCACGTTCCAGTATTGGCCAAAGCCCTGTGTTCGATGCTACTGCACATGGTTCATTCAAATACTACCCTTAACTAGTTTAAATACGTATGTAGGTGATGTATCTATACATTCACAACTCTCGCAATGCCTGTAATGCTTAAAAATGTAGAAACCACGTTCCAGTATTGGTCAAAGCCCTGTGTTCGATGCTACTGCACATGGTTCATTCAAATACTACCCTTAACTATGGTTAAATAGTTTAAATACGTATGTAGGTGATGTGTCTATACATTTACAACTTACGCAATGCCTGTAATGGTTAAAAATGCGTACATATGTAGTGTATCTATGCATTCACAACTTTGGCAATGCCTGTAATGTAGAAACCACGTTCCAGTATTGGCCAAAGCCCTGTGTTCGATGCTACTGCACATGGTTCATTCAAATACTACCCTTAACTAGTTTAAATACGTTTGTAGGTGATGTATCTATACATTCACAACTCTCGCAATGCCTGTAATGGTTAAAAATGTAGAAACCACGTTCCAGTATTGGTCAAAGCCCTGTGTTCGATGCTACTGCACATGGTTCATTCAAATACTACCCTTAACTAGTTTAAATACGTATGTAGGTGATGTATCTATGCATTCACAACTATGGCAATGCCTGTAATGTAGAAACCACGTTCCAGTATTGGCCAAAGCCCTGTGTTCGATGCTACTGCACATGGTTCATTCAAATACTACCCTTAACTAGTTTAAATACGTATGTAGGTGATGTATCTATACATTCACAACTCTCGCAATGCCTGTAATGTAGAAACCACGTTCCAGTATTGGTCAAAGCCCTGTGTTCGATGCTACTGCACATGGTTCATTCAAATACTGCCCTTAACTATGGTTAAATAGTTTAAATACGTATGTAGGTGATGTATCTATACATTTACAACTTACGCAATGCCTGTAATGGTTAAAAATGCGTAGATATGTAGTGTATCTATGCATTCACAACTTTGGCAATGCCTGTAATGTAGAAACCACGTTCCAGTATTGGCCAAAGCCCTGTGTTCGATGCTACTGCACATGGTTCATTCAAATACTACCCTTAACTAGTTTAAATACGTATGTAGGTGATGTATCTATACATTCACAACTCTCGCAATGCCTGTAATGGTTAAAAATGTAGAAACCACGTTCCAGTATTGGTCAAAGCCCTGTGTTCGATGCTACTGCACATGGTTCATTCAAATACTACCCTTAACTAGTTTAAATACGTATGTAGGTGATGTATCTATGCATTCACAACTATGGCAATGCCTGTAATGTAGAAACCACGTTCCAGTATTGGCCAAAGCCCTGTGTTCGATGCTACTGCACATGGTTCATTCAAATACTACCCTTAACTAGTTTAAATACGTATGTAGGTGATGTATCTATACATTCACAACTCTCGCAATGCCTGTAATGTAGAAACCACGTTCCAGTATTGGTCAAAGCCCTGTGTTCGATGCTACTGCACATGGTTCATTCAAATACTATCCTTAACTATGGTTAAATAGTTTAAATACGTATGTAGGTGATGTATCTATACATTTACAACTTACGCAATGCCTGTAATGGTTAAAAATGCGTAGATATGTAGTGTATCTATGCATTCACAACTTTGGCAATGCCTGTAATGTAGAAACCACGTTCCAGTATTGGCCAAAGCCCTGTGTTCGATGCTACTGCACATGGTTCATTCAAATACTACCCTTAACTAGTTTAAATACGTATGTAGGTGATGTATCTATACATTCACAACTCTCGCAATGCCTGTAATGTAGAAACCACGTTCCAGTATTGGTCAAAGCCCTGTGTTCGATTATACTGCACATGGTTCATTCAAATACTGCCCTTAACTATGGTTAAATAGTTTAAATACGTATGTAGGTGATGTATCTATACATTTACAACTTACGCAATGCCTGTAATGGTTAAAAATGCGTATATATGTAGTGTATCTATGCATTCACAACTTTGGCAATGCCTGTAATGTAGAAACCACGTTCCAGTATTGGCCAAAGCCCTGTGTTCGATGCTACTGCACATGGTTCATTCAAATACTACCCTTAACTAGTTTAAATACGTATGTAGGTGATGTATCTATACATTCACAACTCTCGCAATGCCTGTAATGTAGAAACCACGTTCCAGTATTGGTCAAAGCCCTGTGTTCGATGCTACTGCACATGGTTCATTCAAATACTACCCTGAACTATGGTTAAATAGTTTAAATACGTATGTAGGTGATGTATCTATACATTTACAACTTACGCAATGCCTGTAATGGTTAAAAATGCGTAGATATGTAGTGTATCTATGCATTCACAACTTTGGCAATGCCTGTAATGTAGAAACCACGTTCCAGTATTGGCCAAAGCCCTGTGTTCGATGCTACTGCACATGGTTCATTCAAATACTACCCTTAACTAGTTTAAATACGTATGTAGATGATGTATCTATACATTCACAACTCTCGCAATGCCTGTAATGCTTAAAAATGTAGAAACCACGTTCCAGTATTGGTCAAAGCCCTGTGTTCGATGCTACTGCACATGGTTCATTCAAATACTACCCTTAACTATGGTTAAATAGTTTAAATACGTATGTAGGTGATGTATCTATACATTTACAACTTACGCAATGCCTGTAATGGTTAAAAATGCGTATATATGTAGTGTATCTATGCATTCACAACTTTGGCAATGCCTGTAATGTAGAAACCACGTTCCAGTATTGGCCAAAGCCCTGTGTTCGATGCTACTGCACATGGTTCATTCAAATACTACCCTTAACTAGTTTAAATACGTATGTAGGTGATGTATCTATACATTCACAACTCTCGCAATGCCTGTAATGTAGAAACCACGTTCCAGTATTGGTCAAAGCCCTGTGTTCGATGCTACTGCACATGGTTCATTCAAATACTACCCTGAACTATGGTTAAATAGTTTAAATACGTATGTAGGTGATGTATCTATACATTTACAACTTACGCAATGCCTGTAATGGTTAAAAATGCGTAGATATGTAGTGTATCTATGCATTCACAACTTTGGCAATGCCTGTAATGTAGAAACCACGTTCCAGTATTGGCCAAAGCCCTGTGTTCGATGCTACTGCACATGGTTCATTCAAATACTACCCTTAACTAGTTTAAATACGTATGTAGGTGATGTATCTATACATTCACAACTCTCGCAATGCCTGTAATGGTTAAAAATGTAGAAACCACGTTCCAGTATTGGTCAAAGCCCTGTGTTCGATGCTACTGCACATGGTTCATTCAAATACTACCCTTAACTATGGTTAAATAGTTTAAATACGTATGTAGGTGATGTATCTATACATTTACAACTTACGCAATGCCTGTTATGGTTAAAAATGCGTACATATGTAGTGTATCTTTGCATTCACAACTCTCGCAATGCCTGTAATGTAGAAACCACGTTCCAGTATTGGCCAAAGCCCTGTGTTCGATGCTACTGCACATGGTTCATTCAAATACTACCCTTAACTAGTTTAAATACGTATGTAGGTGATGTATCTATACATTCACAACTCTCGCAATGCCTGTAATGTAGAAACCACGTTCCAGTATTGGTCAAAGCCCTGTGTTCGATGCTACTGCACATGGTTCATTCAAATACTACCCTGAACTATGGTTAAATAGTTTAAATACGTATGTAGGTGATGTATCTATACATTTACAACTTACGCAATGCCTGTAATGGTTAAAAATGCGTACATATGTAGTGTATCTATGCATTCACAACTTTGGCAATGCCTGTAATGTAGAAACCACGTTCCAGTATTGGCCAAAGCCCTGTGTTCGATGCTACTGCACATGGTTCATTCAAATACTACCCTTAACTAGTTTAAATACGTATGTAGGTGATGTATCTATACATTCACAACTCTCGCAATGCCTGTAATGCTTAAAAATGTAGAAACCACGTTCCAGTATTGGTCAAAGCCCTGTGTTCGATGCTACTGCACATGGTTCATTCAAATACTACCCTTAACTATGGTTAAATAGTTTAAACACGTATGTAGGTGATGTATCTATACATTTACAACTTACGCAATGCCTGTAATGGTTAAAAATGCGAATATATGTAGAGTATCTATGCATTCACAACTTTGGCAATGCCTGTAATGTAGAAACCACGTTCCAGTATTGGCCAAAGCCCTGTGTTCGATGCTACTGCACATGGTTCATTCAAATACTACCCTTAACTAGTTTAAATACGTATGTAGGTGATGTATCTATACATTCACAACTCTCGCAATGCCTGTAATGTAGAAACCACGTTCCAGTATTGGTCAAAGCCCTGTGTTCGATGCTACTGCACATGGTTCATTCAAATACTACCCTGAACTATGGTTAAATAGTTTAAATACGTATGTAGGTGATGTATCTATACATTTACAACTTACGCAATGCCTGTAATGGTTAAAAATGCGTAGATATGTAATGTATCTATGCATTCACAACTTTGGCAATGCCTGTAATGTAGAAACCACGTTCCAGTATTGGCCAAAGCCCTGTGTTCGATGCTACTGCACATGGTTCATTCAAATACTACCCTTAACTAGTTTAAATACGTATGTAGGTGATGTATCTATACATTCACAACTCTCGCAATGCCTGTAATGGTTGAAAATGTAGAAACCACGTTCCAGTATTGGTCAAAGCCCTGTGTTCGATGCTACTGCACATGGTTCATTCAAATACTACCCTTAACTATGGTTAAATAGTTTAAATACGTATGTAGGTGATGTATCTATACATTTACAACTTACGCAATGCCTGTTATGGTTAAAAATGCGTACATATGTAGTGTATCTTTGCATTCACAACTCTCGCAATGCCTGTAATGTAGAAACCACGTTCCAGTATTGGCCAAAGCCCTGTGTTCGATGCTACTGCACATGGTTCATTCAAATACTACCCTTAACTAGTTTAAATACGTATGTAGGTGATGTATCTATACATTCACAACTCTCGCAATGCCTGTAATGTAGAAACCACGTTCCAGTATTGGTCAAAGCCCTGTGTTCGATGCTACTGCACATGGTTCATTCAAATACTACCCTGAACTATGGTTAAATAGTTTAAATACGTATGTAGGTGATGTATCTATACATTTACAACTTACGCAATGCCTGTAATGGTTAAAAATGCGTAGATATGTAGTGTATCTATGCATTCACAACTTTGGCAATGCCTGTAATGTAGAAACCACGTTCCAGTATTGGCCAAAGCCCTGTGTTCGATGCTACTGCACATGGTTCATTCAAATACTACCCTTAACTAGTTTAAATACGTATGTAGGTGATGTATCTATACATTCACAACTCTCGCAATGCCTGTAATGCTTAAAAATGTAGAAACCACGTTCCAGTATTGGTCAAAGCCCTGTGTTCGATGCTACTGCACATGGTTCATTCAAATACTACCCTTAACTATGGTTAAATAGTTTAAATACGTATGTAGGTGATGTATCTATACATTTACAACTTACGCAATGCCTGTAATGGTTAAAAATGCGTATATATGTAGTGTATCTATGCATTCACAACTTTGGCAATGCCTGTAATGTAGAAACCACGTTCCAGTATTGGCCAAAGCCCTGTGTTCGATGCTACTGCACATGGTTCATTCAAATACTACCCTTAACTAGTTTAAATACGTATGTAGGTGATGTATCTATACATTCACAACTCTCGCAATGCCTGTAATGTAGAAACCACGTTCCAGTATTGGTCAAAGCCCTGTGTTCGATGCTACTGCACATGGTTCATTCAAATACTACCCTGAACTATGGTTAAATAGTTTAAATACGTATGTAGGTGATGTATCTATACATTTACAACTTACGCAATGCCTGTAATGGTTAAAAATGCGTAGATATGTAGTGTATCTATGCATTCACAACTTTGGCAATGCCTGTAATGTAGAAACCACGTTCCAGTATTGGCCAAAGCCCTGTGTTCGATGCTACTGCACATGGTTCATTCAAATACTACCCTTAACTAGTTTAAATACGTATGTAGGTGATGTATCTATACATTCACAACTCTCGCAATGCCTGTAATGGTTAAAAATGTAGAAACCACGTTCCAGTATTGGTCAAAGCCCTGTGTTCGATGCTACTGCACATGGTTCATTCAAATACTACCCTTAACTATGGTTAAATAGTTTAAATACGTATGTAGGTGATGTATCTATACATTTACAACTTACGCAATGCCTGTTATGGTTAAAAATGCGTACATATGTAGTGTATCTTTGCATTCACAACTCTCGCAATGCCTGTAATGTAGAAACCACGTTCCAGTATTGGCCAAAGCCCTGTGTTCGATGCTACTGCACATGGTTCATTCAAATACTACCCTTAACTAGTTTAAATACGTATGTAGGTGATGTATCTATACATTTACAACTTACGCAATGCCTGTAATGGTTAAAAATGCGTAGATATGTAGTGTATCTATGCATTCATAACTTTGGCAATGCCTGTAATGTAGAAACCACGTTCCAGTATTGGCCAAAGCCCTGTGTTCGATGCTACTGCACATGGTTCATTCAAATACTACCCTTAACTAGTTTAAATACGTATGTAGGTGATGTATCTATACATTCACAACTCTCGCAATGCCTGTAATGTAGAAACCACGTTCCAGTATTGGTCAAAGCCCTGTGTTCGATGCTACTGCACATGGTTCATTCAAATACTACCCTCAACTATGGTTAAATAGTTTAAATACGTATGTAGGTGATGTATCTATACATTTACAACTTACGCAATGCCTGTAATGGTTAAAAATGCGTAGATATGTAGTGTATCTATGCATTCAGAACTTTGGCAATGCCTGTAATGTAGAAACCACGTTCCAGTATTGGCCAAAGCCCTGTGTTCGATGCTACTGCACATGGTTCATTCAAAAACTACCCTTAACTAGTTTAAATACGTATGTAGGTGATGTATCTATACATTCACAACTCTCGCAATGCCTGTAATGGTTAAAAATGTAGAAACCACGTTCCAGTATAGGTCAAAGCCCTGTGTTCGATGCTACTGCACATGGTTCATTCAAATACTACCCTTAACTATGGTTAAATAGTTTAAATACGTATGTAGGTGATGTATCTATACATTTACAACTTACGCAATGCCTGTTATGGTTAAAAATGCGTACATATGTAGTGTATCTATGCATTCACAACTTTGGCAATGCCTGTAATGTAGAAACCACGTTCCAGTATTGGCCAAAGCCCTGTGTTCGATGCTACTGCACATGGTTCATTCAAATACTACCCTTAACTAGTTTAAATACGTATGTAGGTGATGTATCTATACATTCACAACTCTCGCAATGCCTGTAATGTAGAAACCACGTTCCAGTATTGGTCAAAGCCCTGTGTTCGATGCTACTGCACATGGTTCATTCAAATACTACCCTCAACTATGGTTAAATAGTTTAAATACGTATGTAGGTGATGTATCTATACATTTACAACTTACGCAATGCCTGTAATGGTTAAAAATGCGTAGATATGTAGTGTATCTATGCATTCAGAACTTTGGCAATGCCTGTAATGTAGAAACCACGTTCCAGTATTGGCCAAAGCCCTGTGTTCGATGCTACTGCACATGGTTCATTCAAATACTACCCTTAACTAGTTTAAATACCTATGTAGGTGATGTATCTATACATTCACAACTCTCGCAATGCCTGTAATGGTTAAAAATGTAGAAACCACGTTCCAGTATTGGTCAAAGCCCTGTGTTCGATGCTACTGCACATGGCTCATTCAAATACTACCCTTAACTATGGTTAAATAGTTTAAATACGTATGTAGGTGATGTATCTATACATTTACAACTTACGCAATGCCTGTTATGGTTAAAAATGCGTACATATGTAGTGTATCTTTGCATTCACAACTCTCGCAATGCCTGTAATGTAGAAACCACGTTCCAGTATTGGCCAAAGCCCTGTGTTCGATGCTACTGCACATGGTTCATTCAAATACTACCCTTAACTAGTTTAAATACGTATGTAGGTGATGTATCTATACATTTACAACTTACGCAATGCCTGTAATGGTTAAAAATGCGTAGATATGTAGTGTATCTATGCATTCATAACTTTGGCATTGCCTGTAATGTAGAAACCACGTTCCAGTATTGGCCAAAGCCCTGTGTTCGATGCTACTGCACATGGTTCATTCAAATACTACCCTTAACTAGTTTAAATACGTATGTAGGTGATGTATCTATACATTCACAACTCTCGCAATGCCTGTAATGTAGAAACCACGTTCCAGTATTGGTCAAAGCCCTGTGTTCGATGCTACTGCACATGGTTCATTCAAATACTACCCTCAACTATGGTTAAATAGTTTAAATACGTATGTAGGTGATGTATCTATACATTTACAACTTACGCAATGCCTGTAATGGTTAAAAATGCGTAGATATGTAGTGTATCTATGCATTCAGAACTTTGGCAATGCCTGTAATGTAGAAACCACGTTCCAGTATTGGCCAAAGCCCTGTGTTCGATGCTACTGCACATGGTTCATTCAAATACTACCCTTAACTAGTTTAAATACGTATGTAGGTGATGTATCTATACATTCACAACTCTCGCAATGCCTGTAATGGTTAAAAATGTAGAAACCACGTTCCAGTATAGGTCAAAGCCCTGTGTTCGATGCTACTGCACATGGTTCATTCAAATACTACCCTTAACTATGGTTAAATAGTTTAAATACGTATGTAGGTGATGTATCTATACATTTACAACTTACGCAATGCCTGTTATGGTTAAAAATGCGTACATATGTAGTGTATCTATGCATTCACAACTTTGGCAATGCCTGTAATGTAGAAACCACGTTCCAGTATTGGCCAAAGCCCTGTGTTCGATGCTACTGCACATGGTTCATTCAAATACTACCCTTAACTAGTTTAAATACGTATGTAGGTGATGTATCTATACATTCACAACTCTCGCAATGCCTGTAATGTAGAAACCACGTTCCAGTATTGGTCAAAGCCCTGTGTTCGATGCTACTGCACATGGTTCATTCAAATACTACCCTCAACTATGGTTAAATAGTTTAAATACGTATGTAGGTGATGTATCTATACATTTACAACTTACGCAATGCCTGTTATGGTTAAAAATGCGTACATATGTAGTGTATCTATGCATTCACAACTTTGGCAATGCCTGTAATGTAGAAACCACGTTCCAGTATTGGCCAAAGCCCTGTGTTCGATGCTACTGCACATGGTTCATTCAAATACTACCCTTAACTAGTTTAAATACGTATGTAGGTGATGTATCTATACATTTACAACTTACGCAATGCCTGTAATGGTTAAAAATGCGTATATATGTAGTGTATCTATGCATTCATAAATTTGGCAATGCCTGTAATGTAGAAACCACGTTCCAGTATTGGCCAAAGCCCTGTGTTCGATGCTACTGCACATGGTTCATTCAAATACTACCCTTAACTAGTTTAAATACGTATGTAGGTGATGTATCTATACATTCACAACTCTCGCAATGCCTGTAATGTAGAAACCACGTTCCAGTATTGGTCAAAGCCCTGTGTTCGATGCTACTGCACATGGTTCATTCAAATACTACCCTGAACTATGGTTAAATAGTTTAAATACGTATGTAGGTGATGTATCTATACATTTACAACTTACGCAATGCCTGTTATGGTTAAAAATGCGTACATATGTAGTGTATCTATGCATTCACAACTTTGGCAATGCCTGTAATGTAGAAACCACGTTCCAGTATTGGCCAAAGCCCTGTGTTCGATGCTACTGCACATGGTTCATTCAAATACTACCCTTAACTAGTTTAAATACGTATGTAGGTGATGTATCTATACATTTACAACTTACGCAATGCCTGTAATGGTTAAAAATGCGTATATATGTAGTGTATCTATGCATTCATAACTTTGGCAATGCCTGTAATGTAGAAACCACGTTCCAGTATTGCCCAAAGCCCTGTGTTCGATGCTACTGCACATGGTTCATTCAAATACTACCCTTAACTAGTTTAAATACGTATGTAGGTGATGTATCTATACATTCACAACTCTCGCAATGCCTGTAATGTAGAAACCACGTTCCAGTATTGGTCAAAGCCCTGTGTTCGATGCTACTGCACATGGTTCATTCAAATACTACCCTGAACTATGGTTAAATAGTTTAAATACGTATGTAGGTGATGTATCTATACATTTACAACTTACGCAATGCCTGTAATGGTTGAAAATGCGTAGATATGTAGTGTATCTATGCATTCACAACTTTGGCAATGCCTGTAATGTAGAAACCACGTTCCAGTATTGGCCAAAGCCCTGTGTTCGATGCTACTGCACATGGTTCATTCAAATACTACCCTTAACTAGTTTAAATACGTTTGTAGGTGATGTATCTATACATTCACAACTCTCGCAATGCCTGTAATGGTTAAAAATGTAGAAACCACGTTCCAGTATTGGTCAAAGCCCTGTGTTCGATGCTACTGCACATGGTTCATTCAAATACTACCCTTAACTAGTTTAAATACGTATGTAGGTAATGTATCTATACATTCACAACTCTCGCAATGCCTGTAATGGTTAAAAACGTAGAAACCACGTTCCAGTATTGGCCAAAGCCCTGTGTTCGATGCTACTGCACATGGTTCATTCAAATACTACCCTTAACTAGTTTAAATACGTATGTAGGTGACGTATCTATACATTCACAACTCTCGCAATGCCTGTAATGTAGAAACCACGTTCCAGTATTGGTCAAAGCCCTGTGTTCGATGCTACTGCACATGGTTCATTCAAATACTACCCTGAACTATGGTTAAATAGTTTAAATACGTATGTAGGTGATGTATCTATACATTTACAACTTACGCAATGCTTGTAATGGTTAAAAATGCGTATATATGTAGTGTATCTATGCATTCACAACTTTGGCAATGCCTGTAATGTAGAAACCACGTTCCAGTATTGGCCAAAGCCCTGTGTTCGATGCTACTGCACATGGTTCATTCAAATACTACCCTTAACTAGTTTAAATACGTATGTAGGTGATGTATCTATACATTCACAACTCTCGCAATGCCTGTAATGTAGAAACCACGTTCCAGTATTGGTCAAAGCCCTGTGTTCGATGCTACTGCACATGTTTCATTCAAATACTACCCTCAACTATGGTTAAGTAGTTTAAATACGTATGTAGGTGATGTATCTATACATTTACAACTTACGCAATGCCTGTAATGGTTAAAAATGCGTAGATATGTAGTGTATCTATGCATTCACAACTTTGGCAATGCCTGTAATGTAGAAACCACGTTCCAGTATTGGCCAAAGCCCTGTGTTCGATGCTACTGCACATGGTTCATTCAAATACTACCCTTAACTAGTTTAAATACGTTTGTAGGTGATGTATCTATACATTCACAACTCTCGCAATGCCTGTAATGGTTAAAAATGTAGAAACCACGTTCCAGTATTGGCCAAAGCCCTGTGTTCGATGCTACTGCACATGGTTCATTCAAATACTACCCTGAACTAGTTTAAATACGTATGTAGGTGATGTATCTATACATTCACAACTCTCGCAATGCCTGTAATGGTTAAAAGTGCGTGAATATGTAGTGTATCTATGCATTGACAACTTTGGCAATGCCTGTAATGTAGAAACCACGTTCCAGTATTGGCCAAAGCCCTGTGTTCGATGCTACTGCACATGGTTCATTCAAATACTACCCTTAACTAGTTTAAATACGTATGTAGGTGATGTATCTATACA
Organism: Haliotis asinina; assembly: GCF_037392515.1. Taxonomy (NCBI): domain Eukaryota; kingdom Metazoa; phylum Mollusca; class Gastropoda; order Lepetellida; family Haliotidae; genus Haliotis; species Haliotis asinina. Next base: position 36,437,645 of record NC_090292.1, on the reverse strand, counting down.
TTCACAACTCTCGCAATGCCTGTAATGTAGAAACCACGTTCCAGTATTGGTCAAAGCCCTGTGTTCGATGCTACTGCACATGGTTCATTCAAATACTACCCTTAACTATGGTTAAATAGTTTAAATACGTATGTAGGTGATGTATCTATACATTTACAACTTACGCAATGCCTGTAATGGTTAAAAATGCGTAGATATGTAGTGTATCTATGCATTCACAACTTTGGCAATGCCTGTAATGTAGAAACCACGTTCCAGTATTGGCCAAAGCCCTGTGTTCGATGCTACTGCACATGGTTCATTCAAATACTATCCTTAACTAGTCTAAATACCTATGTAGGTGATGTATCTATACATTCACAACTCTCGCAATGCCTGTAATGTAGAAACCACGTTCCAGTATTGGTCAAAGCCCTGTGTTCGATGCTACTGCACATGGTTCATTCAAATACTATCCTTAACTATGGTTAAATAGTTTAAATACGTATGTAGCTGATGTATCTATACATTTACAACTTACGCAATGCCTGTAATGGTTAAAAATGCGTAGATATGTAGTGTATCTATGCATTCACAACTTTGGCAATGCCTGTAATGTAGAAACCACGTTCCAGTATTGGCCAAAGCCCTGTGTTCGATGCTACTGCACATGGTTCATTCAAATAATACCCTTAACTAGTTTAAATACGTATGTAGGTGATGTATCTATACATTCACAACTCTCGCAATGCCTGTAATGTAGAAACCACGTTCCAGTATTGGTCAAAGCCCTGTGTTCGATGCTACTGCACATGGTTCATTCAAATACTACCCTGAACTATGGTTAAATAGTTTAAATACGTATGTAGGTGATGTATCTATACATTTACAACTTACGCAATGCCTGTAATGGTTAAAAATGCGTATATATGTAGTGTATCTATGCATTCACAACTTTGCCAATGCCTGTAATGTAGAAACCACGTTCCAGTATTGGTCAAAGCCCTGTGTTCGATGCTACTGCACATGGTTCATTCAAATACTACCCTTAACTAGTTTAAATACCTATGTAGGTGATGTATCTATACATTTACAACTTACGCAATGCCTGTAATGGTTAAAAATGCGTAGATATGTAGTGTATCTATGCATTCACAACTTTGGCAATGCCTGTAATGTAGAAACCACGTTCCAGTATTGGCCAAAGCCCTGTGTTCGATGCTACTGCACATGGTTCATTCAAATAATACCCTTAACTAGTTTAAATACGTATGTAGGTGATGTATCTATACATTCACAACTCTCGCAATGCCTGTAATGTAGAAACCACGTTCCAGTATTGGTCAAAGCCCTGTGTTCGATGCTACTGCACATGGTTCATTCAAATACTACCCTGAACTATGGTTAAATAGTTTAAATACGTATGTAGGTGATGTATCTATACATTTACAACTTACGCAATGCCTGTAATGGTTAAAATGCGTATATATGTAGTGTATCTATGCATTCACAACTTTGGCAATGCCTGTAATGTAGAAACCACGTTCCAGTATTGGCCAAAGCCCTGTGTTCGATGCTACTGCACATGGTTCATTCAAATACTACCCTTAACTAGTTTAAATACGTTTGTAGGTGATGTATCTATACATTCACAACTCTTGCAATGCCTGTAATGGTTAAAAATGTAGAAACCACGTTCCAGTATTGGCCAAAGCCCTGTGTTCGATGCTACTGCACATGGTTCATTCAAATAATACCCTTAACTAGTTTAAATACGTATGTAGGTGATGTATCTATACATTCACAACTCTCGCAATGCCTGTAGTGTAGAAACCACGTTCCAGTATTGGTCAAAGCCCTGTGTTCGATGCTACTGCACATGGTTCATTCAAATACTACCCTGAACTATGGTTAAATAGTTTAAATACGTATGTAGGTGATGTATCTATACATTTACAACTTACGCAATGCCTGTAATGGTTAAAAATGCGTAGATATGTAGTGTATCTATGCATTCACAACTTTGGCAATGCCTGTAATGTAGAAACCACGTTCCAGTATTGGCCAAAGCCCTGTGTTCGATGCTACTGCACATGGTTCATTCAAATACTACCCTTAACTAGTTTAAATACCTATGTAGGTGATGTATCTATACATTTACAACTTACGCAATGCCTGTAATGGTTAAAAATGCGTAGATATGTAGTGTATCTATGCATTCACAACTTTGGCAATGCCTGTAATGTAGAAACCACGTTCCAGTATTGGCCAAAGCCCTGTGTTCGATGCTACTGCACATGGTTCATTCAAATACTACCCTTAACTAGTTTAAATACGTTTGTAGGTGATGTATCTATACATTCACAACTCTCGCAATGCCTGTAATGGTTAAAAATGTAGAAACCACGTTCCAGTATTGGCCAAAGCCCTGTGTTCGATGCTACTGCACATGGTTCATTCAAATACTACCCTTAACTATGGTTAAATAGTTTAAATACGTATGTAGGTGATGTATCTATACATTTACAACTTACGCAATGCCTGTAATGGTTAAAAATGCGTAGATATGTAGTGTATCTATGCATTCACAACTTTGGCAATGCCTGTAATGTAGAAACCACGTTCCAGTATTGGCCAAAGCCCTGTGTTCGATGCTACTGCACATGGTTCATTCAAATACTACCCTTAACTAGTTTAAATACGTATGTAGTTGATGTATCTATACATTCACAACTCTCGCAATGCCTGTAATGTAGAAACCACGTTCCAGTATTGGTCAAAGCCCTGTGGTCGATGCTACTGCACATGGTTCATTCAAATACTACCCTTAACTATGGTTAAATAGTTTAAATACGTATGTAGGTGATGTATCTATACATTTACAACTTACGCAATGCCTGTAATGGTTAAAAATGCGTAGATATGTAGTGTATCTATGCATTCACAACTTTGGCAATGCCTGTAATGTAGAAACCACGTTCCAGTATTGGCCAAAGCCCTGTGTTCGATGCTACTGCACATGGTTCATTCAAATACTACCCTTAACTAGTTTAAATACCTATGTAGGTGATGTATCTATACATTCACAACTCTCGCAATGCCTGTAATGTAGAAACCACGTTCCAGTATTGGTCAAAGCCCTGTGTTCGATGCTACTGCACATGGTTCATTCAAATACTATCCTTAACTATGGTTAAATAGTTTAAATACGTATGTAGGTGATGTATCTATACATTTACAACTTACGCAATGCCTGTAATGGTTAAAAATGCGTATATATGTAGTGTATCTATGCATTCACAACTTTGGCAATGCCTGTAATGTAGAAACCACGTTCCAGTATTGGCCAAAGCCCTGTGTTCGATGCTACTGCACATGGTTCATTCAAATACTACCCTTAACTAGTTTAAAAACCTATGTAGGTGATGTATCTATACATTCACAACTCTCGCAATGCCTGTAATGTAGAAACCACGTTCCAGTATTGGTCAAAACCCTGTGTTCGATGCTACTGCACATGGTTCATTCAAATACTACCCTTAACTATGGTTAAATAGTTTAAATACGTATGTAGGTGATGTATCTATACATTTACAACTTACGCAATGCCTGTAATGGTTAAAAATGCGTAGATATGTAGTGTATCTATGCATTCACAACTTTGGCAATGCCTGTAATGTAGAAACCACGTTCCAGTATTGGCCAAAGCCCTGTGTTCGATGCTACTGCACATGGTTCATTCAAATACTACCCTTAACTAGTTTAAATACCTATGTACGTGATGTATCTATACATTCACAACTCTCGCAATGCCTGTAATGTAGAAACCACGTTCCAGTATTGGTCAAAGCCCTGTGTTCGATGCTACTGCACATGGTTCATTCAAATACTACCCTTAACTATGGTTAAATAGTTTAAATACGTATGTAGGTGATGTATCTATACATTTACAACTTACGCAATGCCTGTAATGGTTAAAAATGCGTATATATGTAGTGTATCTATGCATTCACAACTTTGGCAATGTCTGTAATGTAGAAACCACGTTCCAGTATTGGCCAAAGCCCTGTGTTCGATGCTACTGCACATGGTTCATTCAAATACTACCCTTAACTAGTTTAAATACCTATGTAGGTGATGTATCTATACATTTACAACTCTCGCAATGCCTGTAATGGTTAAAAATGTAGAAACCACGTTCCAGTATTGGCCAAAGCCCTGTGTTCGATGCTACTGCACATGGTTCATTCAAATACTACCCTTAACTATGGTTAAATAGTTTAAATACGTATGTAGGTGATGTATCTATACATTTACAACTTACGCAATGCCTGTAATGGTTAAAAATGCGTAGATATGTAGTGTATCTATGCATTCACAACTTTGGCAATGCCTGTAATGTAGAAACCACGTTCCAGTATTGGCCAAAGCCCTGTGTTCGATGCTACTGCACATGGTTCATTCAAATACTACCCTTAACTAGTTTAAATACGTATGTAGTTGATGTATCTATACATTCACAACTCTCGCAATGCCTGTAATGTAGAAACCACGTTCCAGTATTGGTCAAAGCCCTGTGTTCGATGCTACTGCACATGGTTCATTCAAATACTACCCTTAACTATGGTTAAATAGTTTAAATACGTATGTAGGTGATGTATCTATACATTTACAACTTACGCAATGCCTGTAATGGTTAAAAATGCGTAGATATGTAGTGTATCTATGCATTCACAACTTTGGCAATGCCTGTAATGTAGAAACCACGTTCCAGTATTGGCCAAAGCCCTGTGTTCGATGCTACTGCACATGGTTCATTCAAATACTACCCTTAACTAGTTTAAATACGTATGTAGGTGATGTATCTATACATTCACAACTCTCGCAATGCCTGTAATGTAGAAACCACGTTCCAGTACTGGTCAAAGCCCTGTGTTCGATGCTACTGCACATGGTTCATTCAAATACTATCTTTAACTATGGTTAAATAGTTTAAATACGTATGTAGGTGATGTATCTATACATTTACAACTTACGCAATGCCTGTAATGGTTAAAAATGCGTATATATGTAGTGTATCTATGCATTCACAACTTTGGCAATGCCTGTAATGTAGAAACCACGTTCCAGTATTGGCCAAAGCCCTGTGTTCGATGCTACTGCACATGGTTCATTCAAATACTACCCTTAACTAGTTTAAAAACCTATGTAGGTGATGTATCTATACATTCACAACTCTCGCAATGCCTGTAATGTAGAAACCACGTTCCAGTATTGGTCAAAGCCCTGTGTTCGATGCTACTGCACATGGTTCATTCAAATACTACCCTTAACTATGGTTAAATAGTTTAAATACGTATGTAGGTGATGTATCTATACATTTACAACTTACGCAATGCCTGTAATGGTTAAAAATGCGTAGATATGTAGTGTATCTATGCATTCACAACTTTGGCAATGCCTGTAATGTAGAAACCACGTTCCAGTATTGGCCAAAGCCCTGTGTTCGATGCTACTGCACATGGTTCATTCAAATACTACCCTTAACTAGTTTAAATACCTATGTACGTGATGTATCTATACATTCACAACTCTCGCAATGCCTGTAATGTAGAAACCACGTTCCAGTATTGGTCAAAGCCCTGTGTTCGATGCTACTGCACATGGTTCATTCAAATACTACCCTTAACTATGGTTAAATAGTTTAAATACGTATGTAGGTGATGTATCTATACATTTACAACTTACGCAATGCCTGTAATGGTTAAAAATGCGTAGATATGTAGTGTATCTATGCATTCACAACTTTGGCAATGCCTGTAATGTAGAAACCACGTTCCAGTATTGGCCAAAGCCCTGTGTTCGATGCTACTGCACATGGTTCATTCAAATACTACCCTTAACTAGTTTAAATACCTATGTAGGTGATGTATCTATACATTCACAACTCTCGCAATGCCTGTAATGTAGAAACCACGTTCCAGTATTGGTCAAAGCCCTGTGTTCGATGCTACTGCACATGGTTCATTCAAATACTATCTTTAACTATGGTTAAATAGTTTAAATACGTATGTAGGTGATGTATCTATACATTTACAACTTACGCAATGCCTGTAATGGTTAAAAATGCGTATATATGTAGTGTATCTATGCATTCACAACTTTGGCAATGCCTGTAATGTAGAAACCACGTTCCAGTATTGGCCAAAGCCCTGTGTTCGATGCTACTGCACATGGTTCATTCAAATACTACCCTTAACTAGTTTAAAAACCTATGTAGGTGATGTATCTATACATTCACAACTCTCGCAATGCCTGTAATGTAGAAACCACGTTCCAGTATTGGTCAAAGCCCTGTGTTCGATGCTACTGCACATGGTTCATTCAAATACTACCCTTAACTATGGTTAAATAGTTTAAATACGTATGTAGGTGATGTATCTATACATTTACAACTTACGCAATGCCTGTAATGGTTAAAAATGCGTAGATATGTAGTGTATCTATGCATTCACAACTTTGGCAATGCCTGTAATGTAGAAACCACGTTCCAGTATTGGCCAAAGCCCTGTGTTCGATGCTACTGCACATGGTTCATTCAAATACTACCCTTAACTAGTTTAAATACGTATGTAGGTGATGTATCTATACATTCACAACTCTCGCAATGCCTGTAATGTAGAAACCACGTTCCAGTACTGGTCAAAACCCTGTGTTCGATGCTACTGCACATGGTTCATTCAAATACTACCCTGAACTATGGTTAAATAGTTTAAATACGTATGTAGGTGATGTATCTATACATTTACAACTTACGCAATGCCTGTAATGGTTAATAATGCGTATATATGTAGTGTATCTATGCATTCACAACTTTGGCAATGCCTGTAATGTAGAAACCACGTTCCAGTATTGGCCAAAGCCCTGTGTTCGATGCTACTGCACATGGTTCATTCAAATACTACCCTTAACTAGTTTAAATACCTATGTAGGTGATGTATCTATACATTCACAACTCTCGCAATGCCTGTAATGTAGAAACCACGTTCCAGTATTGGTCAAAGCCCTGTGTTCGATGCTACTGCACATGGTTCATTCAAATACTACCCTTAACTATGGTTAAATAGTTTAAATACGTATGTAGGTGATGTATCTATACATTTACAACTTACGCAATGCCTGTAATGGTTAAAAATGCGTAGATATGTAGTGTATCTATGCATTCACAACTTTGGCAATGCCTGTAATGTAGAAACCACGTTCCAGTATTGGCCAAAGCCCTGTGTTCGATGCTACTGCACATGGTTCATTCAAATACTACCCTTAACTAGTTTAAATACCTATGTAGTTGATGTATCTATACATTCACAACTCTCGCAATGCCTGTAATGTAGAAACCACGTTCCAGTATTGGTCAAAGCCCTGTGTTCGATGCTACTGCACATGGTTCATTCAAATACTACCCTGAACTATGGTTAAATAGTTTAAATACGTATGTAGGTGATGTATCTATACATTTACAACTTACGCAATGCCTGTAATGGTTAAAAATGCGTAGATATGTAGTGTATCTATGCATTCACAACTTTGGCAATGCCTGTAATGTAGAAACCACGTTCCAGTATTGGCCAAAGCCCTGTGTTCGATGCTACTGCACATGGTTCATTCAAATACTACCCTTAACTAGTTTAAATACGTATGTAGGTGATGTATCTATACATTCACAACTCTCGCAATGCCTGTAATGTAGAAACCACGTTCCAGTACTGGTCAAAACCCTGTGTTCGATGCTACTGCACATGGTTCATTCAAATACTACCCTTAACTATGGTTAAATAGTTTAAATACGTATGTAGGTGATGTATCTATACATTTACAACTTACGCAATGCCTGTAATGGTTAAAAATGCGTAGATATGTAGTGTATCTATGCATTCACAACTTTGGCAATGCCTGTAATGTAGAAACCACGTTCCAGTATTGGCCAAAGCCCTGTGTTCGATGCTACTGCACATGGTTCATTCAAATACTACCCTTAACTAGTTTAAATACCTATGTAGGTGATGTATCTATACATTCACAACTCTCGCAATGCCTGTAATGTAGAAACCACGTTCCACTATTGGTCAAAGCCCTGTGTTCGATGCTACTACACATGGTTCATTCAAATACTACCCTTAACTAGTTTAAATACCTATGTAGGTGATGTATCTATACATTCACAACTCTCGCAATGCCTGTAATGTAGAAACCACGTTCCAGTACTGGTCAAAACCCTGTGTTCGATGCTACTGCACATGGTTCATTCAAATACTACCCTGAACTATGGTTAAATAGTTTAAATACGTATGTAGGTGATGTATCTATACATTTACAACTGACGCAATGCCTGTAATGGTTAAAAATGCGTAGATATGTAGTGTATCTATGCATTCACAACTTTGGCAATGCCTGTAATGTAGAAACCACGTTCCAGTATTGGCCAAAGCCCTGTGTTCGATGCTACTGCACATGGTTCATTCAAATACTACCCTTAACTAGTTTAAATACCTATGTAGGTGATGTATCTATACATTCACAACTCTCGCAATGCCTGTAATGGTTAAAAATGCGTAGATTTGTAGTGTATCTATGCATTCACAACTTTGGCAATGCCTGTAATGTAGAAACCACGTTCCAGTATTGGCCAAAGCCCTGTGTTCGACGCTACTGCACATGGTTCATTCAAATACTACCCTTAACTAGTTTAAATACGTATGTAGGTGATGTATCTATACATTCACAACTCTCGCAATGCCTGTAATGTAGAAACCACGTTCCAGTATTGGTCAAAGCCCTGTGTTCGATGCTACTGCACATGGTTCATTCAAATACTACCCTTAACTATGGTTAAATAGTTTAAATACGTATGTAGGTGATGTATCTATACATTTACAACTTACGCAATGCCTGTAATGGTTAAAAATGCGTAGATATGTAGTGTATCTATGCATTCACAACTTTGGCAATGCCTGTAATGTAGAAACCACGTTCCAGTATTGGCCAAAGCCCTGTGTTCGATGCCACTGCACATGGTTCATTCAAATACTACCCTTAACTAGTTTAAATACGTATGTAGGTGATGTATCTATACATTCACAACTCTCGCAATGCCTGTAATGTAGAAACCACGTTCCAGTACTGGTCAAAACCCTGTGTTCGATGCTACTGCACATGGTTCATTCAAATACTACCCTTAACTATGGTTAAATATTTTAAATACGTATGTAGGTGATGTATCTATACATTTACAACTTACGCAATGCCTGTAATGGTTAAAAATGCGTAGATATGTAGTGTATCTATGCATTCACAACTTTGGCAATGCCTGTAATGGTTAAAAATGCGTAGATATGTAGTGTATCTATGCATTCACAACTTTGGCAATGCCTGTAATGTAGAAACCACGTTCCAGTATTGGCCAAAGCCCTGTGTTCGATGCTACTGCACATGGTTCATTCAAATACTACCCTTAACTAGTTTAAATACCTATGTAGGTGATGTATCTATACATTCACAACTCTCGCAATGCCTGTAATGTAGAAACCACGTTCCAGTATTGGTCAAAGCCCTGTGTTCGATGCTACTGCACATGGTTCATTCAAATACTACCCTTAACTATGGTTAAATAGTTTAAATACGTATGTAGGTGATGTATCTATACATTTACAACTTACGCAATGCCTGTAATGGTTAAAAATGCGTAGATATGTAGTGTATCTATGCATTCACAACTTTGGCAATGCCTGTAATGTAGAAACCACGTTCCAGTATTGGCCAAAGCCCTGTGTTCGATGCTACTGCACATGGTTCATTCAAATACTACCCTTAACTAGTTTAAATACCTATGTAGGTGATGTATCTATACATTCACAACTCTCGCAATGCCTGTAATGTAGAAACCACGTTCCGGTACTGGTCAAAACCCTGTGTTCGATGCTACTGCACATGGTTCATTCAAATACTACCCTTAACTATGTTTAAATAGTTTAAATACGTATGTAGGTGATGTATCTATACATTTACAACTTACGCAATGCCTGTAATGGTTAAAAATGCGTAGATATGTAGTGTATCTATGCATTCACAACTTTGGCAATGCCTGTAATGTAGAAACCACGTTCCAGTATTGGCCAAAGCCCTGTGTTCGATGCTACTGCACATGGTTCATTCAAATACTACCCTTAACTAGTTTAAATACGTATGTAGTTGATGTATCTATACATTCACAACTCTCGCAATGCCTGTAATGTAGAAACCACGTTCCAGTATTGGTCAAAGCCCTGTGTTCGATGCTACTGCACATGGTTCATTCAAATACTACCCTGAACTATGGTTAAATAGTTTAAATACGTATGTAGGTGATGTATCTATACATTTACAACTTACGCAATGCCTGTAATGGTTAAAAATGCGTAGATATGTAGTGTATCTATGCATTCACAACTTTGGCAATGCCTGTAATGTAGAAACCACGTTCCAGTATTGGCCAAAGCCCTGTGTTCGATGCTACTGCACATGGTTCATTCAAATACTACCCTTAACTAGTTTAAATACGTATGTAGGTGATGTATCTATACATTCACAACTCTCGCAATGCCTGTAATGTAGAAACCACGTTCCAGTACTGGTCAAAACCCTGTGTTCGATGCTACTGCACATGGTTCATTCAAATACTACCCTTAACTATGGTTAAATAGTTTAAATACGTATGTAGGTGATGTATCTATACATTTACAACTTACGCAATGCCTGTAATGGTTAAAAATGCGTAGATATGTAGTGTATCTATGCATTCACAACTTTGGCAATGCCTGTAATGTAGAAACCACGTTCCAGTATTGGCCAAAGCCCTGTGTTCGATGCTACTGCACATGGTTCATTCAAATACTACCCTTAACTAGTTTAAATACCTATGTAGGTGATGTATCTATACATTCACAACTCTCGCAATGCCTGTAATGTAGAAACCACGTTCCACTATTGGTCAAAGCCCTGTGTTCGATGCTACTACACATGGTTCATTCAAATACTACCCTTAACTAGTTTAAATACCTATGTAGGTGATGTATCTATACATTCACAACTCTCGCAATGCCTGTAATGTAGAAACCACGTTCCAGTACTGGTCAAAACCCTGTGTTCGATGCTACTGCACATGGTTCATTCAAATACTACCCTGAACTATGGTTAAATAGTTTAAATACGTATGTAGGTGATGTATCTATACATTTACAACTGACGCAATGCCTGTAATGGTTAAAAATGCGTAGATATGTAGTGTATCTATGCATTCACAACTTTGGCAATGCCTGTAATGTAGAAACCACGTTCCAGTATTGGCCAAAGCCCTGTGTTCGATGCTACTGCACATGGTTCATTCAAATACTACCCTTAACTAGTTTAAATACCTATGTAGGTGATGTATCTATACATTCACAACTCTCGCAATGCCTGTAATGGTTAAAAATGCGTAGATTTGTAGTGTATCTATGCATTCACAACTTTGGCAATGCCTGTAATGTAGAAACCACGTTCCAGTATTGGCCAAAGCCCTGTGTTCGACGCTACTGCACATGGTTCATTCAAATACTACCCTTAACTAGTTTAAATACGTATGTAGGTGATGTATCTATACATTCACAACTCTCGCAATGCCTGTAATGTAGAAACCACGTTCCAGTATTGGTCAAAGCCCTGTGTTCGATGCTACTGCACATGGTTCATTCAAATACTACCCTTAACTATGGTTAAATAGTTTAAATACGTATGTAGGTGATGTATCTATACATTTACAACTTACGCAATGCCTGTAATGGTTAAAAATGCGTAGATATGTAGTGTATCTATGCATTCACAACTTTGGCAATGCCTGTAATGTAGAAACCACGTTCCAGTATTGGCCAAAGCCCTGTGTTCGATGCCACTGCACATGGTTCATTCAAATACTACCCTTAACTAGTTTAAATACGTATGTAGGTGATGTATCTATACATTCACAACTCTCGCAATGCCTGTAATGTAGAAACCACGTTCCAGTACTGGTCAAAACCCTGTGTTCGATGCTACTGCACATGGTTCATTCAAATACTACCCTTAACTATGGTTAAATATTTTAAATACGTATGTAGGTGATGTATCTATACATTTACAACTTACGCAATGCCTGTAATGGTTAAAAATGCGTAGATATGTAGTGTATCTATGCATTCACAACTTTGGCAATGCCTGTAATGGTTAAAAATGCGTAGATATGTAGTGTATCTATGCATTCACAACTTTGGCAATGCCTGTAATGTAGAAACCACGTTCCAGTATTGGCCAAAGCCCTGTGTTCGATGCTACTGCACATGGTTCATTCAAATACTACCCTTAACTAGTTTAAATACCTATGTAGGTGATGTATCTATACATTCACAACTCTCGCAATGCCTGTAATGTAGAAACCACGTTCCAGTATTGGTCAAAGCCCTGTGTTCGATGCTACTGCACATGGTTCATTCAAATACTACCCTTAACTATGGTTAAATAGTTTAAATACGTATGTAGGTGATGTATCTATACATTTACAACTTACGCAATGCCTGTAATGGTTAAAAATGCGTAGATATGTAGTGTATCTATGCATTCACAACTTTGGCAATGCCTGTAATGTAGAAACCACGTTCCAGTATTGGCCAAAGCCCTGTGTTCGATGCTACTGCACATGGTTCATTCAAATACTACCCTTAACTAGTTTAAATACCTATGTAGGTGATGTATCTATACATTCACAACTCTCGCAATGCCTGTAATGTAGAAACCACGTTCCGGTACTGGTCAAAACCCTGTGTTCGATGCTACTGCACATGGTTCATTCAAATACTACCCTTAACTATGTTTAAATAGTTTAAATACGTATGTAGGTGATGTATCTATACATTTACAACTTACGCAATGCCTGTAATGGTTAAAAATGCGTAGATATGTAGTGTATCTATGCATTCACAACTTTGGCAATGCCTGTAATGTAGAAACCACGTTCCAGTATTGGCCAAAGCCCTGTGTTCGATGCTACTGCACATGGTTCATTCAAATACTACCCTTAACTAGTTTAAATACGTATGTAGTTGATGTATCTATACATTCACAACTCTCGCAATGCCTGTAATGTAGAAACCACGTTCCAGTATTGGTCAAAACCCTGTGTTCGATGCTACTGCACATGGTTCATTCAAATACTACCCTTAACTAGTTTAAATACGTATGTAGGTGATGTATCTATACATTCACAACTCTCGCAATGCCTGTAATGTAGAAACCACGTTCCAGTACTGGTCAAAACCCTGTGTTCGATGCTACTGCACATGGTTCATTCAAAAACGACCCTTAACTATGGTTAAATAGTTTAAATACGTATGTAGGTGATGTATCTATACATTTACAACTTACGCAATGCCTGTAATGGTTAAAAATGCGTAGATATGTAGTGTATCTATGCATTCACAACTTTGGCAATGCCTGTAATGTAGAAACCACGTTCCAGTATTGGCCAAAGCCCTGTGTTCGATGCTACTGCACATGGTTCATTCAAATGCTACCCTTAACTAGTTTAAATACCTATGTACGTGATGTATCTATACATTCACAACTCTCGCAATGCCTGTAATGGTTAAAAATGCGTAGATTTGTAGTGTATCTATGCATTCACAACTTTGGCAATTTGGCAATGCCTGTAATGTAGAAACCACGTTCCAGTATTGGCCAAAGCCCTGTGTTCGACGCTACTGCACATGGTTCATTCAAATACTACCCTTAACTAGTTTAAATACCTATGTAGGTGATGTATCTATACATTCACAACTCTCGCAATGCCTGTAATGTAGAAACCACGTTCCAGTATTGGTCAAAGCCCTGTGTTCGATGCTACTACACATGGTTCATTCAAATACTACCCTTAACTATGGTTAAATAGTTTAAATACGTATTTAGGTGATGTATCTATACATTTACAACTTACGCAATGCCTGTAATGGTTAAAAATGCGTATATATGTAGTGTATCTATGCATTCACAACTTTGGCAATGCCTGTAATGTAGAAACCACGTTCCAGTATTGGCCAAAGCCCTGTGTTCGATGCTACTGCACATGGTTCATTCAAATACTACCCTTAACTAGTTTAAATACGTAGGTAGGTGATGTATCTATACATTCACAACTTACGCAGTGCCTGTAATGGTTAAAAATGCGTAGATATGTAGTGTATCTATGCATTCACAACTTTGGCAATGCCTGTAATGTAGAAACCACGTTCCAGTTTTGGCCAAAGCCCTGTGTTCGATGCTACTGCACATGGTTCATTCAAATACTACCCTTAACTAGTTTAAATACCTATGTAGGTGATGTATCTATACATTCACAACTCTCGCAATGCCTGTAATGTAGAAACCACGTTCCAGTATTGGTCAAAGCCCTGTGTTCGATGCTACTGCACATGGTTCATTCAAATACTACCCTGAACTATGGTTAAATAGTTTAAATACGTATGTAGGTGATGTATCTATACATTTACAACTTACGCAATGCCTGTAATGGTTAAAAATGCGTAGATATGTAGTGTATCTATGCATTCACAACTTTGGCAATGCCTGTAATGTAGAAACCACGTTCCAGTATTGGCCAAAGCCCTGTGTTCGATGCTACTGCACATGGTTCATTCAAATACTACCCTTAACTGGTTTAAATACGTATGTAGTTGATGTATCTATACATTCACAACTCTCGCAATGCCTGTAATGTAGAAACCACGTTCCAGTATTGGTCAAAACCCTGTGTTCGATGCTACTGCACATGGTTCATTCAAATACTACCCTTAACTAGTTTAAATACGTATGTAGGTGATGTATCTATACATTCACAACTCTCGCAATGCCTGTAATGTAGAAACCACGTTCCAGTACTGGTCAAAACCCTGTGTTCGATGCTACTGCACATGGTTCATTCAAATACTACCCTTAACTATGGTTAAATAGTTTAAATACGTATGTAGGTGATGTATCTATACATTTACAACTTACGCAATGCCTGTAATGGTTAAAAATGCGTAGATATGTAGTGTATCTATGCATTCACAACTTTGGCAATGCCTGTAATGTAGAAACCACGTTCCAGTATTGGCCAAAGCCCTGTGTTCGATGCTACTGCACATGGTTCATTCAAATACTACCCTTAACTAGTTTAAATACCTATGTAGGTGATGTATCTATACATTCACAACTCTCGCAATGCCTGTAATGTAGAAACCACGTTCCGGTACTGGTCAAAACCCTGTGTTCGATGCTACTGCACATGGTTCATTCAAATACTACCCTTAACTATGGTTAAATAGTTTAAATACGTATGTAGGTGATGTATCTATACATTTACAACTTACGCAATGCCTGTAATGGTTAAAAATGCGTAGATATGTAGTGTATCTATGCATTCACAACTTTGGCAATGCCTGTAATGTAGAAACCACGTTCCAGTATTGGCCAAAGCCCTGTGTTCGATGCTACTGCACATGGTTCATTCAAATACTACCCTTAACTAGTTTAAATAGTTTAAATACGTATGTAGGTGATGTATCTATACATTTACAACTTACGCAATGCCTGTAATGGTTAAAAATGCGTAGATATGTAGTGTATCTATGCATTCACAACTTTGGCAATGCCTGTAATGTAGAAACCACGTTCCAGTATTGGCCAAAGCCCTGTGTTCGATGCTACTGCACATGGTTCATTCAAATGCTACCCTTAACTAGTTTAAATACCTATGTACGTGATGTATCTATACATTCACAACTCTCGCAATGCCTGTAATGGTTAAAAATGCGTAGATTTGTAGTGTATCTATGCATTCACAACTTTGGCAATTTGGCAATGCCTGTAATGTAGAAACCACGTTCCAGTATTGGCCAAAGCCCTGTGTTCGACGCTACTGCACATGGTTCATTCAAATACTACCCTTAACTAGTTTAAATACCTATGTAGGTGATGTATCTATACATTCACAACTCTCGCAATGCCTGTAATGTAGAAACCACGTTCCAGTATTGGTCAAAGCCCTGTGTTCGATGCTACTACACATGGTTCATTCAAATACTACCCTTAACTATGGTTAAATAGTTTAAATACGTATTTAGGTGATGTATCTATACATTTACAACTTACGCAATGCCTGTAATGGTTAAAAATGCGTATATATGTAGTGTATCTATGCATTCACAACTTTGGCAATGCCTGTAATGTAGAAACCACGTTCCAGTATTGGCCAAAGCCCTGTGTTCGATGCTACTGCACATGGTTCATTCAAATACTACCCTTAACTAGTTTAAATACGTATGTAGGTGATGTATCTATACATTCACAACTTACGCAATGCCTGTAATGGTTAAAAATGCGTAGATATGTAGTGTATCTATGCATTCACAACTTTGGCAATGCCTGTAATGTAGAAACCACGTTCCAGTTTTGGCCAAAGCCCTGTGTTCGATGCTACTGCACATGGTTCATTCAAATACTACCCTTAACTAGTTTAAATACCTATGTAGGTGATGTATCTATACATTCACAACTCTCGCAATGCCTGTAATGTAGAAACCACGTTCCAGTATTGGTCAAAGCCCTGTGTTCGATGCTACTGCACATGGTTCATTCAAATACTACCCTGAACTATGGTTAAATAGTTTAAATACGTATGTAGGTGATGTATCTATACATTTACAACTTACGCAATGCCTGTAATGGTTAAAAATGCGTAGATATGTAGTGTATCTATGCATTCACAACTTTGGCAATGCCTGTAATGTAGAAACCACGTTCCAGTATTGGCCAAAGCCCTGTGTTCGATGCTACTGCACATGGTTCATTCAAATACTACCCTTAACTGGTTTAAATACGTATGTAGGTGATGTATCTATACATTCACAACTCTCGCAATGCCTATAATGTAGAAACCACGTTCCAGTATTGGTCAAAGCCCTGTGTTCGATGCTACTGCACATGGTTCATTCAAATACTACCCTTAACTATGGTTAAATAGTTTAAATACGTATGTAGGTGATGTATCTATACATTTACAACTTACGCAATGCCTGTAATGGTTAAAAATGCGTAGATATGTAGTGTATCTATGCATTCACAACTTTGGCAATACCTGTAATGTAGAAACCACGTTCCAGTATTGGCCAAAGCCCTGTGTTCGATGCTACTGCACATGGTTCATTCAAACACTACCCTTAACTAATTTAAATACGTATGTAGGTGATGTATCTATACATTCACAACTCTCGCAATGCCTGTAATGGTTAAAAATGCGTAGATATGTAGTGTATCTATGCATTCACAACTTTGGCAATGCCTGTAATGTAGAAACCACGTTCCAGTATTGGTCAAAGCCCTGTGTTCGATGCTACTGCACATGGTTCATTCAAATACTACCCTTAACTAGTTTAAATACCTATGTACGTGATGTATCTATACATTCACAACTCTCGCAATGCCTGTAATGTAGAAACCACGTTCCAGTACTGGTCAAAACCCTGTGTTCGATGCTACTGCACATGGTTCATTCAAATACTACCCTTAACTATGGTTAAATAGTTTAAATACGTATTTAGGTGATGTATCTATACATTTACAACTTACGCAATGCCTGTAATGGTTAAAAATGCGTAGATATGTAGTGTATCTATGCATTCACAACTTTGGCAATGCCTGTAATGTAGAAACCACGTTCCAGTATTGGCCAAAGCCCTGTGTTCGATGCTACTGCACATGGTTCATTCAAATGCTACCCTTAACTAGTTTAAATACCTATGTACGTGATGTATCTATACATTCACAACTCTCGCAATGCCTGTAATGGTTAAAAATGCGTAGATTTGTAGTGTATCTATGCATTCACAACTTTGGCAATTTGGCAATGCCTGTAATGTAGAAACCACGTTCCAGTATTGGCCAAAGCCCTGTGTTCGACGCTACTGCACATGGTTCATTCAAATACTACCCTTAACTAGTTTAAATACCTATGTAGGTGATGTATCTATACATTCACAACTCTCGCAATGCCTGTAATGTAGAAACCACGTTCCAGTATTGGTCAAAGCCCTGTGTTCGATGCTACTACACATGGTTCATTCAAATACTACCCTTAACTATGGTTAAATAGTTTAAATACGTATTTAGGTGATGTATCTATACATTTACAACTTACGCAATGCCTGTAATGGTTAAAAATGCGTATATATGTAGTGTATCTATGCATTCACAACTTTGGCAATGCCTGTAATGTAGAAACCACGTTCCAGTATTGGCCAAAGCCCTGTGTTCGATGCTACTGCACATGGTTCATTCAAATACTACCCTTAACTAGTTTAAATACGTATGTAGGTGATGTATCTATACATTCACAACTTACGCAATGCCTGTAATGGTTAAAAATGCGTAGATATGTAGTGTATCTATGCATTCACAACTTTGGCAATGCCTGTAATGTAGAAACCACGTTCCAGTTTTGGCCAAAGCCCTGTGTTCGATGCTACTGCACATGGTTCATTCAAATACTACCCTTAACTAGTTTAAATACCTATGTAGGTGATGTATCTATACATTCACAACTCTCGCAATGCCTGTAATGTAGAAACCACGTTCCAGTATTGGTCAAAGCCCTGTGTTCGATGCTACTGCACATGGTTCATTCAAATACTACCCTGAACTATGGTTAAATAGTTTAAATACGTATGTAGGTGATGTATCTATACATTTACAACTTACGCAATGCCTGTAATGGTTAAAAATGCGTAGATATGTAGTGTATCTATGCATTCACAACTTTGGCAATGCCTGTAATGTAGAAACCACGTTCCAGTATTGGCCAAAGCCCTGTGTTCGATGCTACTGCACATGGTTCATTCAAATACTACCCTTAACTGGTTTAAATACGTATGTAGGTGATGTATCTATACATTCACAACTCTCGCAATGCCTATAATGTAGAAACCACGTTCCAGTATTGGTCAAAGCCCTGTGTTCGATGCTACTGCACATGGTTCATTCAAATACTACCCTTAACTATGGTTAAATAGTTTAAATACGTATGTAGGTGATGTATCTATACATTTACAACTTACGCAATGCCTGTAATGGTTAAAAATGCGTAGATATGTAGTGTATCTATGCATTCACAACTTTGGCAATACCTGTAATGTAGAAACCACGTTCCAGTATTGGCCAAAGCCCTGTGTTCGATGCTACTGCACATGGTTCATTCAAACACTACCCTTAACTAATTTAAATACGTATGTAGGTGATGTATCTATACATTCACAACTCTCGCAATGCCTGTAATGGTTAAAAATGCGTAGATATGTAGTGTATCTATGCATTCACAACTTTGGCAATGCCTGTAATGTAGAAACCACGTTCCAGTATTGGTCAAAGCCCTGTGTTCGATGCTACTGCACATGGTTCATTCAAATACTACCCTTAACTAGTTTAAATACCTATGTACGTGATGTATCTATACATTCACAACTCTCGCAATGCCTGTAATGTAGAAACCACGTTCCAGTACTGGTCAAAACCCTGTGTTCGATGCTACTGCACATGGTTCATTCAAATACTACCCTTAACTATGGTTAAATAGTTTAAATACGTATTTAGGTGATGTATCTATACATTTACAACTTACGCAATGCCTGTAATGGTTAAAAATGCGTAGATATGTAGTGTATCTATGCATTCACAACTTTGGCAATGCCTGTAATGTAGAAACCACGTTCCAGTATTGGCCAAAGCCCTGTGTTCGATGCTACTGCACATGGTTCATTCAAATACTACCCTTAACTAGTTTAAATACGTATGTAGGTGATGTATCTATACATTCACAACTCTCGCAATGCCTGTAATGGTTAAAAATGCGTAGATATGTAGTGTATCTATGCATTCACAACTTTGGCAATGCCTGTAATGTAGAAACCACGTTCCAGTATTGGCCAAAGCCCTGTGTTCGATGCTACTGCACATGGTTCATTCAACTACTACCCTTAACTAGTTTAAATACCTATGTAGGTGATGTATCTATACATTCACAACTCTCGCAATGCCTGTAATGTAGAACCCACGTTCCAGTACTGGTCAAAACCCTGTGTTCGATGCTACTGCACATGGTTCATTCAAATACTACCCTTAACTATGGTAAAATATTTTAAATACGTATGTAGGTGATGTATCTATACATTTACAACTTACGCAATGCCTGTAATGGTTAAAAATGCGTACATATGTAGTGTATCTATGCATTCACAACTTTGGCAATGCCTGTAATGGTTAAAAATGCGTAGATATGTAGTGTATCTATGCATTCACAACTTTGGCAATGCCTGTAATGTAGAAACCACGTTCCAGTATTGGCCAAAGCCCTGTGTTCGATGCTACTGCACATGGTTCATTCAAATACTACCCTTAACTAGTTTAAATACCTATGTAGGTGATGTATCTATACATTCACAACTCTCGCAATGCCTGTAATGTAGAAACCACGTTCCAGTATTGGTCAAAGCCCTGTGTTCGATGCTACTGCACATGGTTCATTCAAATACTACCCTTAACTATGGTTAAATAGTTTAAATACGTATGTAGGTGATGTATCTATACATTTACAACTTACGCAATGCCTGTAATGGTTAAAAATGCGTAGATATGTAGTGTATCTATGCATTCACAACTTTGGCAATGCCTGTAATGTAGAAACCACGTTCCAGTATTGGCCAAAGCCCTGTGTTCGATGCTACTGCACATGGTTCATTCAAATACTACCCTTAACTAGTTTAAATCCGTATGTAGGTGATGTATCTATACATTCACAACTCTCGCAATGCCTGTAATGTAGAAACCACGTTCCCGTACTGGTCAAAACCCTGTGTTCGATGCTACTGCACATGGTTCATTCAAATACTACCCTTAACTATGGTTAAATAGTTTAAATACGTATGTAGGTGATGTATCTATACACTTACAACTTACGCAATGCCTGTAATGGTTAAAAATGCGTAGATATGTAGTGTATCTATGCATTCACAACTTTGGCAATGCCTGTAATGTAGAAACCACGTTCCAGTATTGGCCAAAGCCCTGTGTTCGATGCTACTGCACATGGTTCATTCAAATACTACCCTTAACTAGTTTAAATACGTATGTAGTTGATGTATCTATACATTCACAACTTTGGCAATGCCTGTAATGTAGAAACCACGTTCCAGTATTGGTCAAAGCCCTGTGTTCGATGCTACTGCACATGGTTCATTCAAATACTACCCTGAACTATGGTTAAATAGTTTAAATACGTATGTAGGTGATGTATCTATACATTTACAACTTACGCAATGCCTGTAATGGTTAAAAATGCGTAGATATGTAGTGTATCTATGCATTCACAACTTTGGCAATGCCTGTAATGTAGAAACCACGTTCCAGTATTGGCCAAAGCCCTGTGTTCGATGCTACTGCACATGGTTCATTCAAATACTACCCTTAACTAGTTTAAATACGTATGTAGGTGATGTATCTATACATTCACAACTCTCGCAATGCCTGTAATGTAGAAACCACGTTCCAGTACTGGTCAAAACCCTGTGTTCGATGCTACTGCACATGGTTCATTCAAATACTACCCTTAACTAGTTTAAATACGTATGTAGGTGATGTATCTATACATTCACAACTCTCGCAATGCCTGTAATGGTTAAAAATGCGTAGATATGTAGTGTATCTATGCATTCACAACTTTGGCAATGCCTGTAATGTAGAAACCACGTTCCAGTATTGGCCAAAGCCCTGTGTTCGATGCTACTGCACATGGTTCATTCAAATACTACCCTTAACTAGTTTAAATACGTATGTAGGTGATGTATCTATACATTCACAACTCTCGCAATGCCTGTAATGGTTAAAAATGCGTAGATATGTAGTGTATCTATGCATTCACAACTTTGGCAATGCCTGTAATGTAGAAACCACGTTCCAGTATTGGCCAAAGCCCTGTGTTCGATGCTACTGCACATGGTTCATTCAACTACTACCCTTAACTAGTTTAAATACCTATGTAGGTGATGTATCTATACATTCACAACTCTCGCAATGCCTGTAATGTAGAACCCACGTTCCAGTACTGGTCAAAACCCTGTGTTCGATGCTACTGCACATGGTTCATTCAAATACTACCCTTAACTATGGTTAAATATTTTAAATACGTATGTAGGTGATGTATCTATACATTTACAACTTACGCAATGCCTGTAATGGTTAAAAATGCGTACATATGTAGTGTATCTATGCATTCACAACTTTGGCAATGCCTGTAATGGTTAAAAATGCGTAGATATGTAGTGTATCTATGCATTCACAACTTTGGCAATGCCTGTAATGTAGAAACCACGTTCCAGTATTGGCCAAAGCCCTGTGTTCGATGCTACTGCACATGGTTCATTCAAATACTACCCTTAACTAGTTTAAATACCTATGTAGGTGATGTATCTATACATTCACAACTCTCGCAATGCCTGTAATGTAGAAACCACGTTCCAGTATTGGTCAAAGCCCTGTGTTCGATGCTACTGCACATGGTTCATTCAAATACTACCCTTAACTATGGTTAAATAGTTTAAATACGTATGTAGGTGATGTATCTATACATTTACAACTTACGCAATGCCTGTAATGGTTAAAAATGCGTAGATATGTAGTGTATCTATGCATTCACAACTTTGGCAATGCCTGTAATGTAGAAACCACGTTCCAGTATTGGCCAAAGCCCTGTGTTCGATGCTACTGCACATGGTTCATTCAAATACTACCCTTAACTAGTTTAAATCCGTATGTAGGTGATGTATCTATACATTCACAACTCTCGCAATGCCTGTAATGTAGAAACCACGTTCCCGTACTGGTCAAAACCCTGTGTTCGATGCTACTGCACATGGTTCATTCAAATACTACCCTTAACTATGGTTAAATAGTTTAAATACGTATGTAGGTGATGTATCTATACACTTACAACTTACGCAATGCCTGTAATGGTTAAAAATGCGTAGATATGTAGTGTATCTATGCATTCACAACTTTGGCAATGCCTGTAATGTAGAAACCACGTTCCAGTATTGGCCAAAGCCCTGTGTTCGATGCTACTGCACATGGTTCATTCAAATACTACCCTTAACTAGTTTAAATACGTATGTAGTTGATGTATCTATACATTCACAACTTTGGCAATGCCTGTAATGTAGAAACCACGTTCCAGTATTGGTCAAAGCCCTGTGTTCGATGCTACTGCACATGGTTCATTCAAATACTACCCTTAACTAGTTTAAATACGTATGTAGGTGATGTATCTATACATTCACAACTCTCGCAATGCCTGTAATGTAGAAACCACGTTCCAGTATTGGTCAAAGCCCTGTGTTCGATGCTACTGCACATGGTTCATTCAAATACTACCCTGAACTATGGTTAAATAGTTTAAATACGTATGTAGGTGATGTATCTATACATTTACAACTTACGCAATGCCTGTAATGGTTAAAAATGCGTAGATATGTAGTGTATCTATGCATTCACAACTTTGGCAATGCCTGTAATGTAGAAACCACGTTCCAGTATTGGCCAAAGCCCTGTGTTCGATGCTACTGCACATGGTTCATTCAAATACTACCCTTAACTGGCTTAAATACGTATGTAGGTGATGTATCTATACATTCACAACTCTCGCAATGCCTATAATGTAGAAACCACGTTCCAGTATTGGTCAAAGCCCTGTGTTCGATGCTACTGCACATGGTTCATTCAAATACTACCCTGAACTATGGTTAAATAGTTTAAATACGTATGTAGGTGATGTATCTATACATTTACAACTTACGCAATGCCTGTAATGGTTAAAAATGCGTAGATATATAGTGTATCTATGCATTAACAACTTTGGCAATACCTGTAATGTAGAAACCACGTTCCAGTATTGGCCAAAGCCCTGTGTTCGATGCTACTGCACATGGTTCATTCAAACACTACCCTTAACTAATTTAAATACGTATGTAGGTGATGTATCTATACATTCACAACTCTCGCAATGCCTGTAATGGTTAAAAATGCGTAGATATGTAGTGTATCTATGCATTCACAACTTTGGCAATGCCTGTAATGTAGAAACCACGTTCCAGTATTGGTCAAAGCCCTGTGTTCGATGCTACTGCACATGGTTCATTCAAATACTACCCTTAACTAGTTTAAATACCTATGTAGGTGATGTATCTATACATTCACAACTCTCGCAATGCCTGTAATGTAGAAACCACGTTCCAGTACTGGTCAAAACCCTGTGTTCGATGCTACTGCACATGGTTCATTCAAATACTACCCTTAACTATGGTTAAATAGTTTAAATACGTATTTAGGTGATGTATCTATACATTTACAACTTAAGCAATGCCTGTAATGGTTAAAAATGCGTAGATATGTAGTGTATCTATGCATTCACAACTTTGGCAATGCCTGTAATGTAGAAACCACGTTCCAGTATTGGCCAAAGCCCTGTGTTCGATGCTACTGCACATGGTTCATTCAAATACTACCCTTAACTAGTTTAAATACGTATGTAGGTGATGTATCTATACATTCACAACTCTCGCAATGCCTGTAATGGTTAAAAATGCGTAGATATGTAGTGTATCTATGCATTCACAACTTTGGCAATGCCTGTAATGTAGAAACCACGTTCCAGTATTGGCCAAAGCCCTGTGTTCGATGCTACTGCACATGGTTCATTCAACTACTACCCTTAACTAGTTTAAATACCTATGTAGGTGATGTATCTATACATTCACAACTCTCGCAATGCCTGTAATGTAGAACCCACGTTCCAGTACTGGTCAAAACCCTGTGTTCGATGCTACTGCACATGGTTCATTCAAATACTACCCTTAACTATGGTTAAATATTTTAAATACGTATGTAGGTGATGTATCTATACATTTACAACTTACGCAATGCCTGTAATGGTTAAAAATGCGTACATATGTAGTGTATCTATGCATTCACAACTTTGGCAATGCCTGTAATGGTTAAAAATGCGTAGATATGTAGTGTATCTATGCATTCACAACTTTGGCAATGCCTGTAATGTAGAAACCACGTTCCAGTATTGGCCAAAGCCCTGTGTTCGATGCTACTGCACATGGTTCATTCAAATACTACCCTTAACTAGTTTAAATACCTATGTAGGTGATGTATCTATACATTCACAACTCTCGCAATGCCTGTAATGTAGAAACCACGTTCCAGTATTGGTCAAAGCCCTGTGTTCGATGCTACTGCACATGGTTCATTCAAATACTACCCTTAACTATGGTTAAATAGTTTAAATACGTATGTAGGTGATGTATCTATACATTTACAACTTACGCAATGCCTGTAATGGTTAAAAATGCGTAGATATGTAGTGTATCTATGCATTCACAACTTTGGCAATGCCTGTAATGTAGAAACCACGTTCCAGTATTGGCCAAAGCCCTGTGTTCGATGCTACTGCACATGGTTCATTCAAATACTACCCTTAACTAGTTTAAATCCGTATGTAGGTGATGTATCTATACATTCACAACTCTCGCAATGCCTGTAATGTAGAAACCACGTTCCCGTACTGGTCAAAACCCTGTGTTCGATGCTACTGCACATGGTTCATTCAAACACTACCCTTAACTATGGTTAAATAGTTTAAATACGTATGTAGGTGATGTATCTATACACTTACAACTTACGCAATGCCTGTAATGGTTAAAAATGCGTAGATATGTAGTGTATCTATGCATTCACAACTTTGGCAATGCCTGTAATGTAGAAACCACGTTCCAGTATTGGCCAAAGCCCTGTGTTCGATGCTACTGCACATGGTTCATTCAAATACTACCCTTAACTAGTTTAAATACGTATGTAGTTGATGTATCTATACATTCACAACTTTGGCAATGCCTGTAATGTAGAAACCACGTTCCAGTATTGGTCAAAGCCCTGTGTTCGATGCTACTGCACATGGTTCATTCAAATACTACCCTTAACTAGTTTAAATACGTATGTAGGTGATGTATCTATACATTCACAACTCTCGCAATGCCTGTAATGTAGAAACCACGTTCCAGTATTGGTCAAAGCCCTGTGTTCGATGCTACTGCACATGGTTCATTCAAATACTACCCTTAACTATGGTTAAATAGTTTAAATACGTATGTAGGTGATGTATCTATACATTTACAACTTACGCAATGCCTGTAATGGTTAAAAATGCGTATATATGTAGTGTATCTATGCATTCACAACTTTGGCAATGCCTGTAATGTAGAAACCACGTTCCAGTATTGGTCAAAGCCCTGTGTTCGATGCTACTGCACATGGTTCATTCAAATACTACCCTTAACTAATTTAAATACGTATGTAGGTGATGTATCTATACATTCACAACTCTCGCAATGCCTGTAATGGTTAAAAATGCGTAGATATGTAGTGTATCTATGCATTCACAACTTAGGCAATGCCTGTAATGTAGAAACCACGTTCCAGTATTGGTCAAAGCCCTGTGTTCGATGCTACTGCACATGGTTCATTCAAATACTACCCTTAACTAGTTTAAATTCCTATGTAGGTGATGTATCTATACATTTACAACTTACGTAATGCCTGTAATGGTTAAAAATGCGTATATATGTAGTGTATCTATGCATTCACAACTTTGGCAATGCCTGTAATGTAGAAACCACGTTCAAGTATTGGTCAAAGCCCTGTGTTCGATGCTACTGCACATGGTTCATTCAAATACTACCCTTAACTAATTTAAATACGTATGTAGGTGATGTATCTATACATTCACAACTCTCGCAATGCCTGTAATGGTTAAAAATGCGTAGATATGTAGTGTATCTATGCATTCACAACTTTGGCAATGCCTGTAATGTAGAAACCACGTTCCAGTATTGGCCAAAGCCCTGTGTTCGATGCTACTGCACATGGTTCATTCAAATACTACCCTTAACTAGTTTAAATACCTATGTAGGTGATGTATCTATACATTCACAACTCTCGCAATGCCTGTAATGTAGAAACCATGTTCCAGTACTGGTCAAAACCCTGTGTTCGATGCTACTGCACATGGTTCATTCAAATACTACCCTTAACTATGGTTAAATAGTTTAAATACGTATGTAGGTGATGTATCTATACATTTACAACTTACGCAATGCCTGTAATGGTTAAAAATGCGTAGATATGTAGTGTATCTATGCATTCACAACTTTGGCAATGCCTGTAATGTAGAAACCACGTTCCAGTATTGGCCAAAGCCCTGTGTTCGATGCTACTGCACATGGTTCATTCAAATACTACCCTCAACTAGTTTAAATACCTATGTAGGTGATGTATCTATACATTCACAACTCTCGCAATGCCTGTAATGTAGAAACCACGTTCCAGTATTGGTCAAAGCCCTGTGTTCGATGCTACTGCACATGGTTCATTCAAATACTACCCTTAACTATGGTTAAATAGTTTAAATACGTATGTAGGTGATGTATCTATACATTTACAACTTACGCAATGCCTGTAATGGTTAAAAATGCGTATATATGTAGTGTATCTATGCATTCACAACTTTGGCAATGCCTGTAATGTAGAAACCACGTTCCAGTATTGGCCAAAGCCCTGTGTTCGATGCTACTGCACATGGTTCATTCAAATACTACCCTTAACTAGTTTAAATACGTATGTAGTTGATGTATCTATACATTCACAACTCTCGCAATGCCTGTAATGTAGAAACCACGTTCCAGTACTGGTCAAAACCCTGTGTTCGATGCTACTGCACATGGTTCATTCAAATACTACCCTTAACTATGGTTAAATAGTTTAAATACGTATGTAGGTGATGTATCTATACATTTACAACTTACGCAATGCCTGTAATGGTTAAAAATGCGTATATATGTAGTGTATCTATGCATTCACAACTTTGGCAATGCCTGTAATGTAGAAACCACGTTCCAGTATTGGCCAAAGCCCTGTGTTCGATGCTACTGCACATGGTTCATTCAAATACAACCCTTAACTAGTTTAAATCCGTATGTAGGTGATGTATCTATGCATTCACAACTTTGGCAATGCCTGTAATGTAGAAACCACGTTCCAGTATTGGTGAAAACCCTGTGTTCGATGCTACTGCACATGGTTCATTCAAATACTACCCTTAACTAGTTTAAATACGTATGTAGGTGATGTATCTATACATTCACAACTCTCGCAATGCCTGTAATGTAGAAACCACGTTCCAGTACTGGTCAAAGCCCTGTGTTCGATGCTACTGCACATGGTTCATTCAAATACTACCCTTAACTAGTTTAAATACGTATGTAGTTGATGTATCTATACATTCACAACTTTGGCAATGCCTGTAATGTAGAAACCACGTTCCAGTATTGGTCAAAGCCCTGTGTTCGATGCTACTGCACATGGTTCATTCAAATACTACCCTTAACTAGTTTAAATACCTATGTAGGTGATGTATCTATATATTCACAACTCTCGCAATGCCTGTAATGTAGAAACCACGTTCCAGTACTGGTAAAAAACCCTGTGTTCGATGCTACTGCACATGGTTCATTCAAATACTACCCTCAACTATGGTTAAATAGTTTAAATACGTATGTAGGTGATGTATCTATACATTTACAACTTACGCAATGCCTGTAATGTAGAAACCACGTTCCAGTATTGGTCAAAGCCCTGTGTTCGATGCTACTGCACATGGTTCATTCAAATACTACCCTTAACTATGGTTAAATAGTTTAAATACGTATGTAGGTGATGTATCTATACATTTACAACTTACGCAATGCCTGCAATGGTTAAAAATGCGTATATATGTAGTGTATCTATGCATTCACAACTTTGGCAATGCCTGTAATGTAGAAACCACGTTCCAGTATTGGCCAAAGCCCTGTGTTCGATGCTACTGCACATGGTTCATTCAAATACTACCCTTAACTAGTTTAAATACGTATGTAGGTGATGTATCTATACATTCACAACTCTCGCAATGCCTGTAATGGTTAAAAATGCGTAGATATGTAGTGTATCTATGCATTCACAACTTTGGCAATGCCTGTAATGTAGAAACCACGTTCCAGTATTGGCCAAAGCCCTGTGTTCGATGCTACTGCACATGGTTCATTCAAATACTACCCTTAACTAGTTTAAATGCGTATGTAGGTGATGTATCTATACATTCACAACTCTCGCAATGCCTGTAATGTAGAAACCACGTTCCAGTATTGGTCAAAGCCCTGTGTTCGATGCTACTGCACATGGTTCATTCAAATACTACCCTGAACTATGGTTAAATAGTTTCAATACGTATGTAGGTGATGTATCTATACATTTACAACTTACGCAATGCCTGTAATGGTTAAAAATGCGTAGATATATAGTGTATCTATGCATTCACAACTTTGGCAATGCCTGTAATGTAGAAACCACGTTCCAGTATTGGCCAAAGCCCTGTGTTCGATGCTACTGCACATGGTTCATTCAAATACTACCCTTAACTAGTTTAAATACGTATGTAGGTGATGTATCTATACATTCACAACTCTCGCAATGCCTGTAATGTAGAAACCACGTTCCAGTATTGGTCAAAGCCCTGTGTTCGCAACTTTGGCAATGCCTGTAATGTAGAAACCACGTTCCAGTATTGGCCAAAGCCCTGTGTTCGATGCTACTGCACATGGTTCATTCAAATACTACCCTTAACTAGTTTAAATACGTATGTAGGTGATGTATCTATACATTCACAACTCTCGCAATGCCTGTAATGTAGAAACCACGTTCCAGTATTGGTCAAAGCCCTGTGTTCGATGCTACTGCACATGGTTCATTCAAATACTACCCTTAAATAGTTTAAATACGTATGTAGGTGATGTATCTATACATTTACAACTTACGCAATGCCTGTAATGGTTAAAAATGCGTAGATATGTAGTGTATCTATGCATTCACAACTTTGGCAATGCCTGTAATGTAGAAACCACGTTCCAGTATTGGCCAAAGCCCTGTGTTCGATGCTACTGCACATGGTTCATTCAAATACTACCCTTAACTAGTTTAAATACCTATGTAGGTGATGTATCTATACATTCACAACTCTCGCAATGCCTGTAATGTAGAAACCACGTTCCAGTACTGGTCAAAACCCTGTGTTCGATGCTACTACACATGGTTCATTCAAATACTACCCTTAACTATGGTTAAATAGTTTAAATACGTATGTAGGTGATGTATCTATACATTTACAACTTACGCAATGCCTGTAATGGTTAAAAATGCGTAGATATGTAGTGTATCTATGCATTCACAACTTTGGCAATGCCTGTAATGTAGAAACCACGTTCCAGTATTGGCCAAAGCCCTGTGTTCGATGCTACTGCACATGGTTCATTCAAATACTACCCTTAACTAGTTTAAATACGTATGTAGGTGATGTATCTATACATTCACAACTCTCGCAATGCCTGTAATGTAGAAACCACGTTCCAGTATTGGTCAAAGCCCTGTGTTCGATGCTACTGCACATGGTTCATTCAAATACTACACTTAACTATGGTTAAATAGTTTAAATACGTATGTAGGTGATGTATCTATACATTTACAACTTACGCAATGCCTGTAATGGTTAAAAATGCGTATATATGTAGTGTATCTATGCATTCACAACTTTGGCAATGCCTGTAATGTAGAAACCACGTTCCAGTATTGGCCAAAGCCCTGTGTTCGATGCTACTGCACATGGTTCATTCAAATACTACCCTTAACTAGTTTAAATACGTATGTAGTTGATGTATCTATACATTCACAACTTTGGCAATGCCTGTAATGTAGAAACCACGTTCCAGTATTGGTCAAAGCCCTGTGTTCGATGCTACTGCACATGGTTCATTCAAATACTACCCTTAACTAGTTTTAATACCTATGTAGGTGATGTATCTATATATTCACAACTCTCGCAATGCCT
Source organism: Haliotis asinina (assembly GCF_037392515.1). Lineage (NCBI taxonomy): Eukaryota > Metazoa > Mollusca > Gastropoda > Lepetellida > Haliotidae > Haliotis > Haliotis asinina. The sequence continues at coordinate 36,406,504 of NC_090292.1, read as the reverse complement.
GTAATGTAGAAACCACGTTCCAGTACTGGTAAAAAACCCTGTGTTCGATGCTACTGCACATGGTTCATTCAAATACTACCCTCAACTATGGTTAAATAGTTTAAATACGTATGTAGGTGATGTATCTATACATTTACAACTTACGCAATGCCTGTAATGTAGAAACCACGTTCCAGTATTGGTCAAAGCCCTGTGTTCGATGCTACTGCACATGGTTCATTCAAATACTACCCTTAACTATGGTTAAATAGTTTAAATACGTATGTAGGTGATGTATCTATACATTTACAACTTACGCAATGCCTGCAATGGTTAAAAATGCGTATATATGTAGTGTATCTATGCATTCACAACTTTGGCAATGCCTGTAATGTAGAAACCACGTTCCAGTATTGGCCAAAGCCCTGTGTTCGATGCTACTGCACATGGTTCATTCAAATACTACCCTTAACTAGTTTAAATACGTATGTAGGTGATGTATCTATACATTCACAACTCTCGCAATGCCTGTAATGGTTAAAAATGCGTAGATATGTAGTGTATCTATGCATTCACAACTTTGGCAATGCCTGTAATGTAGAAACCACGTTCCAGTATTGGCCAAAGCCCTGTGTTCGATGCTACTGCACATGGTTCATTCAAATACTACCCTTAACTAGTTTAAATGCGTATGTAGGTGATGTATCTATACATTCACAACTCTCGCAATGCCTGTAATGTAGAAACCACGTTCCAGTATTGGTCAAAGCCCTGTGTTCGATGCTACTGCACATGGTTCATTCAAATACCACCCTTAAATAGTTTAAATACGTATGTAGGTGATGTATCTATACATTTACAACTTACGCAATGCCTGTAATGGTTAAAAATGCGTAGATATGTAGTGTATCTATGCATTCACAACTTTGGCAATGCCTGTAATGTAGAAACCACGTTCCAGTATTGGCCAAAGCCCTGTGTTCGATGCTACTGCACATGGTTCATTCAAATACTACCCTTAACTAGTTTAAATACCTATGTAGGTGATGTATCTATACATTCACAACTCTCGCAATGCCTGTAATGTAGAAACCACGTTCCAGTACTGGTCAAAAGCCTGTGTTCGATGCTACTGCACATGGTTCATTCAAATACTACCCTTAACTATGGTTAAATAGTTTAAATACGTATGTAGGTGATGTATCTATACATTTACAACTTACGCAATGCCTGTAATGGTTAAAAATGCGTAGATATGTAGTGTATCTATGCATTCAGAACTTTGGCAATGCCTGTAATGTAGAAACCACGTTCCAGTATTGGCCAAAGCCCTGTGTTCGATGCTACTGCACATGGTTCATTCAAATACTACCCTTAACTAGTTTAAATACGTATGTAGGTGATGTATCTATACATTCACAACTCTCGCAATGCCTGTAATGTAGAAACCACGTTCCAGTATTGGTCAAAGCCCTGTGTTCGATGCTACTGCACATGGTTCATTCAAATACTACACTTAACTATGGTTAAATAGTTTAAATACGTATGTAGTTGATGTATCTATACATTTACAACTTACGCAATGCCTGTAATGGTTAAAAATGCGTATATATGTAGTGTATCTATGCATTCACAACTTTGGCAATGCCTGTAATGTAGAAACCACGTTCCAGTATTGGCCAAAGCCCTGTGTTCGATGCTACTGCACATGGTTCATTCAAATACTACCCTTAACTAGTTTAAATACGTATGTAGGTGATGTATCTATACATTCACAACTCTCGCAATGCCTGTAATGTAGAAACCACGTTCCAGTACTGGTCAAAACCCTGTGCTCGATGCTACTGCACATGGTTCATTCAAATACTACCCTTAACTATGGTTAAATAGTTTAAATACGTATGTAGGTGATGTATCTATACATTTACAACTTACGCAATGCCTGTAATGGTTAAAAATGCGTAGATATGTAGTGTATCTATGCATTCACAACTCTCGCAATGCCTGTAATGTAGAAACCACGTTCCAGTATTGGCCAAAGCCCTGTGTTCGATGCTACTGCACATGGTTCATTCAAATACTACCCTTAACTAGTTTAAATACGTATGTAGGTGATGTATCTATACATTCACAACTCTCGCAATGCCTGTAATGTAGAAACCACGTTCCAGTATTGGTCAAAGCCCTGTGTTCGATGCTACTGCACATGGTTCATTCAAATACTACCCTTAACTATGGTTAAATAGTTTAAATACGTATGTAGGTGATGTATCTATACATTTACAACTTACGCAATGCCTGTAATGGTTAAAAATGCGTAGATATGTAGTGTATCTATGCATTCACAACTTTGGCAATGCCTGTAATGTAGAAACCACGTTCCAGTATTGGCCAAAGCCCTGTGTTCGATGCTACTGCACATGGTTCATTCAAATACTACCCTTAACTAGTTTAAATACGTATGTAGGTGATGTATCTATACATTCACAACTCTCGCAATGCCTGTAATGTAGAAACCACGTTCCAGTACTGGTCAAAACCCTGTGCTCGATGCTACTGCACATGGTTCATTCAAATGCTATCCTTAACTATGGTTAAATAGTTTAAATACGTATGTAGGTGATGTATCTATACATTTACAACTTACGCAATGCCTGTAATGGTTAAAAATGCGTAGATATGTAGTGTATCTATGCATTCACAACTCTCGCAATGCCTGTAATGTAGAAACCACGTTCCAGTATTGGCCAAAGCCCTGTGTTCGATGCTACTGCACATGGTTCATTCAAATACTACCCTTAACTAGTTTAAATACGTATGTAGGTGATGTATCTATACATTCACAACTCTCGCAATGCCTGTAATGTAGAAACCACGTTCCAGTACTGGTCAAAACCCTGTGTTCGATGCTACTGCACATGGTTCATTCAAATACTACCCTTAACTATGGTTAAATAGTTTAAATACGTATGTAGGTGATGTATCTATACATTTACAACTTACGCAATGCCTGTAATGGTTAAAAATGCGTAGATATGTAGTGTATCTATGCATTCACAACTTTGGCAATGCCTGTAATGTAGAAACCACGTTCCAGTATTGGCCAAAGCCCTGTGTTCGATGCTACTGCACATGGTTCATTCAAATACTACCCTTAACTAGTTTAAATACCTATGTAGGTGATGTATCTATACATTCACAACTCTCGCAATGCCTGTAATGTAGAAACCACGTTCCAGTATTGGCCAAAGCCCTGTGTTCGATGCTACTGCACATGGTTCATTCAAATACTACCCTTAACTATGGTTAAATAGTTTAAATACGTATGTAGGTGATGTATCTATACATTTACAACTTACGCAATGCCTGTAATGGTTAAAAATGCGTAGATTTGTAGTGTATCTATGCATTCACAACTTTGGCAATGCCTGTAATGTAGAAACCACGTTCCAGTATTGGCCAAAGCCCTGTGTTCGACGCCACTGCACATGGTTCATTCAAATACTACCCTTAACTAGTTTAAATACGTATGTAGGTGATGTATCTATACATTCACAACTCTCGCAATGCCTGTAGTGTAGAACCCACGTTCCAGTATTGGTCAAAGCCCTGTGTTCGATGCTACTGCACATGGTTCATTCAAATACTACCCTTAACTATGGTTAAATAGTTTAAATACGTATGTAGGTGATGTATCTATACATTTACAACTTACGCAATGCCTGTAATGGTTAAAAATGCGTACATATGTAGTGTATCTATGCATTCACAACTTACGCAATGCCTGTAATGGTTAAAAATGCGTAGATATGTAGTGTATCTATGCATTCACAACTTTGGCAATGCCTGTAATGTAGAAACCACGTTCCAGTATTGGCCAAAGCCCTGTGTTCGATGCTACTGCACATGGTTCATTCAAATACTACCCTTAACTAGTTTAAATACGTATGTAGGTGATGTATCTATACATTTACAACTTACGCAATGCCTGTAATGGTTAAAAATGCGTAGATATGTAGTGTATCTATGCATTCACAACTTTGGCAATGCCTGTAATGTAGAAACCACGTTCCAGTACTGGTCAAAACCCTGTGTTCGATGCTACTGCACATGGTTCATTCAAATACTACCCTTAACTATGGTTAAATAGTTTAAATACGTATGTAGGTGATGTATCTATACATTTACAACTTACGCAATGCCTGTAATGGTTAAAAATGCGTAGATATGTAGTGTATCTATGCATTCACAACTTTGGCAATGCCTGTAATGTAGAAACCACGTTCCAGTATTGGCCAAAGCCCTGTGTTCGATGCTACTGCACATGGTTCATTCAAATACTACCCTTAACTAGTTTAAATACCTATGTAGGTGATGTATCTATACATTCACAACTCTCGCAATGCCTGTAATATAGAAACCACGTTCCAGTACTGGTCAAAGCCCTGTGTTCGATGCTACTGCACATGGTTCATTCAAATACTACCCTTAACTAGTTTAAATACGTATGTAGGTGATGTATCTATACATTCACAACTCTCGCAATGCCTGTAATGGTTAAAAATGCGTAGATATGTAGTGTATCTATGCATTCACAACTTTGGCAATGCCTGTAATGTAGAAACCACGTTCCAGTATTGGCCAAAGCCCTGTGTTCGATGCTACTGCACATGGTTCATTCAAATACTACCCTTAACTAGTTTAAATGCGTATGTAGGTGATGTATCTATACATTCACAACTCTCGCAATGCCTGTAATGTAGAAACCACGTTCCAGTATTGGTCAAAGCCCTGTGTTCGATGCTACTGCACATGGTTCATTCAAATACTACCCTGAACTATGGTTAAATAGTTTAAATACGTATGTAGGTGATGTATCTATACATTTACAACTTACGCAATGCCTGTAATGGTTAAAAATGCGTACATATGTAGTGTATCCATGCATTCACAACTTACGCAATGCCTGTAATGGTTAAAAATGCGTAGATATGTAGTGTATCTATGCATTCACAACTTTGGCAATGCCTGTAATGTAGAAACCACGTTCCAGTATTGGCCAAAGCCCTGTGTTCGATGCTACTGCACATGGTTCATTCAAATACTACCCTTAACTAGTTTAAATACGTATGTAGGTGATGTATCTATACATTTACAACTTACGCAATGCCTGTAATGGTTAAAAATGCGTAGATATGTAGTGTATCTATGCATTCACAACTTTGGCAATGCCTGTAATGTAGAAACCACGTTCCAGTACTGGTCAAAACCATGTGTTCGATGCTACTGCACATGGTTCATTCAAATACTACCCTTAACTATGGTTAAATAGTTTAAATACGTATGTAGGTGATGTATCTATACATTTACAACTTACGCAATGCCTGTAATGGTTAAAAATGCGTAGATATGTAGTGTATCTATGCATTCACAACTTTGGCAATGCCTGTAATGTAGAAACCACGTTCCAGTATTGGCCAAAGCCCTGTGTTCGATGCTACTGCACATGGTTCATTCAAATACTACCCTTAACTAGTTTAAATACCTATGTAGGTGATGTATCTATACATTCACAACTCTCGCAATGCCTGTAATGTAGAAACCACGTTCCAGTACTGGTCAAAGCCCTGTGTTCGATGCTACTGCACATGGTTCATTCAAATACTACCCTTAACTAGTTTAAATACGTATGTAGGTGATGTATCTATACATTCACAACTCTCGCAATGCCTGTAATGGTTAAAAATGCGTAGATATGTAGTGTATCTATGCATTCACAACTTTGGCAATGCCTGTAATGTAGAAACCACGTTCCAGTATTGGCCAAAGCCCTGTGTTCGATGCTACTGCACATGGTTCATTCAAATACTACCCTTAACTAGTTTAAATGCGTATGTAGGTGATGTATCTATACATTCACAACTCTCGCAATGCCTGTAATGTAGAAACCACGTTCCAGTATTGGTCAAAGCCCTGTGTTCGATGCTACTGCACATGGTTCATTCAAATACTACCCTGAACTATGGTTAAATAGTTTAAATACGTATGTAGGTGATGTATCTATACATTTACAACTTACGCAATGCCTGTAATGGTTAAAAATGCGTAGATATATAGTGTATATATGCACTCACAACTTTGGCAATGCCTGTAATGTAGAAACCACGTTCCAGTATTGGCCAAAGCCCTGTGTTCGATGCTACTGCACATGGTTCATTCAAATACTACCCTTAACTAGTTTAAATACGTATGTAGGTGATGTATCTATACATTCACAACTCTCGCAATGCCTGTAATGTAGAAACCACGTTCCAGTATTGGCCAAAGCCCTGTGTTCGATGCTACTGCACATGGTTCATTCAAATACTACCCTTAAATAGTTTAAATACGTATGTAGGTGATGTATCTATACATTTACAACTTACGCAATGCCTGTAATGGTTAAAAATGCGTAGATATGTAGTGTATCTATGCATTCACAACTTTGGCAATGCCTGTAATGTAGAAACCACGTTCCAGTATTGGCCAAAGCCCTGTGTTCGATGCTACTGCACATGGTTCATTCAAATACTACCCTTAACTAGTTTAAATACCTATGTAGGTGATGTATCTATACATTCACAACTCTCGCAATGCCTGTAATGTAGAAACCACGTTCCAGTATTGGCCAAAGCCCTGTGTTCGATGCTACTGCACATGGTTCATTCAAATACTACCCTTAACTATGGTTAAATAGTTTAAATACGTATGTAGGTGATGTATCTATACATTTACAACTTACGCAATGCCTGTAATGGTTAAAAATGCGTAGATTTGTAGTGTATCTATGCATTCACAACTTTGGCAATGCCTGTAATGTAGAAACCACGTTCCAGTATTGGCCAAAGCCCTGTGTTCGATGCTACTGCACATGGTTCATTCAAATACTACCCTTAACTAGTTTAAATACGTATGTAGGTGATGTATCTATACATTTACAACTTACGCAATGCCTGTAATGGTTAAAAATGCGTAGATATGTAGTGTATCTATGCATTCACAACTTTGGCAATGCCTGTAATGTAGAAACCACGTTCCAGTATTGGTCAAAACCCTGTGTTCGATGCTACTGCACATGGTTCATTCAAATACTACCCTTAGCTATGGTTAAATAGTTTAAATACGTATGTAGGTGATGTATCTATACATTTACAACTTACGCAATGCCTGTAATGGTTAAAAATGCGTAGATATGTAGTGTATCTATGCATTCACAACTTTGGCAATGCCTGTAATGTAGAAACCACGTTCCAGTATTGGCCAAAGCCCTGTGTTCGATGCTACTGCACATGGTTCATTCAAATACTACCCTTAACTAGTTTAAATACCTATGTAGGTGATGTATCTATACATTCACAACTCTCGCAATGCCTGTAATGTAGAAACCACGTTCCAGTACTGGTCAAAGCCCTGTGTTCGATGCTACTGCACATGGTTCATTCAAATACTACCCTTAACTAGTTTAAATACGTATGTAGGTGATGTATCTATACATTCACAACTCTCGCAATGCCTGTAATGGTTAAAAATGCGTAGATATGTAGTGTATCTATGCATTCACAACTTTGGCAATGCCTGTAATGTAGAAACCACGTTCCAGTATTGGCCAAAGCCCTGTGTTCGATGCTACTGCACATGGTTCATTCAAATACTACCCTTAACTAGTTTAAATGCGTATGTAGGTGATGTATCTATACATTCACAACTCTCGCAATGCCTGTAATGTAGAAACCACGTTCCAGTATTGGTCAAAGCCCTGTGTTCGATGCTACTGCACATGGTTCATTCAAATACTACCCTGAACTATGGTTAAATAGTTTAAATACGTATGTAGGTGATGTATCTATACATTCACAACTTACGCAATACCTGTAATGGTTAAAAATGCGTAGATATATAGTGTATCTATGCATTCACAACTTTGGCAATGCCTGTAATGTAGAAACCACGTTCCAGTATTGGCCAAAGCCCTGTGTTCGATGCTACTGCACATGGTTCATTCAAATACTACCCTTAACTAGTTTAAATACGTATGTAGGTGATGTATCTATACATTCACAACTCTCGCAATGCCTGTAATGTAGAAACCACGTTCCAGTATTGGTCAAAGCCCTGTGTTCGATGCTACTGCACATGGTTCATTCAAATACTACCCTTAAATAGTTTAAATACGTATGTAGGTGATGTATCTATACATTTACAACTTACGCAATGCCTGTAATGGTTAAAAATGCGTAGATATGTAGTGTATCTATGCATTCACAACTTTGGCAATGCCTGTAATGTAGAAACCACGTTCCAGTATTGGCCAAAGCCCTGTGTTCGATGCTACTGCACATGGTTCATTCAAATACTACCCTTAACTAGTTTAAATACGTATGTAGGTGATGTATCTATACATTCACAACTCTCGCAATGCCTGTAATGTAGAAACCACGTTCCAGTACTGGTCAAAACCCTGTGTTCGATGCTACTGCACATGGTTCATTCAAATACTACCCTTAACTATGGTTAAATAGTTTAAATACTTATGTATGTGATGTATCTATACATTTACAACTTACGCAATGCCTGTAATGGTTAAAAATGCGTAGATATGTAGTGTATCTATGCATTCACAACTTTGGCAATGCCTGTAATGTAGAAACCACGTTCCAGTATTGGCCAAAGCCCTGTGTTCGATGCTACTGCACATGGTTCATTCAAATACTACCCTTAACTAGTTTAAATACGTATGTAGGTGATGTATCTATACATTCACAACTCTCGCAATGCCTGTAATGTAGAAACCACGTTCCAGTATTGGTCAAAGCCCTGTGTTCGATGCTACTGCACATGGTTCATTCAAATACTACCCTTAACTAGTTTAAATACGTATGTAGTTGATGTATCTATACATTCACAACTCTCACAATGCCTGTAATGTAGAAACCACGTTCCAGTTTTGGTCAAAGCCCTGTGTTCGATGCTACTGCACATGGTTCATTCAAATACTACCCTTAACTAGTTTAAATACCTATGTAGGTGATGTATCTATACATTCACAACTCTCGCAATGCCTGTAATGTAGAAACAACGTTCCAGTACTGGTCAAAACCCTGTGTTCGATGCTACTGCACATGGTTCATTCAAATACTACCCTAAACTATGGTTAAATAGTTTAAATACGTATGTAGGTGATGTATCTATACATTTACAACTTACACAATGCCTGTAATGGTTAAAAATGCGTAGATATGTAGTGTATCTATGCATTCACAACTTTGGCAATGCCTGTAATGTAGAAACCACGTTCCAGTATTGGCCAAAGCCCTGTGTTCGATGCTACTGCACATGGTTCATTCAAATACTACCTTTAACTAGTTTAAATACCTATGTAGGTGATGTATCTATACATTCACAACTCTCGCAATGCCTGTAATGGTTAAAAATGCGTAGATTTGTAGTGTATCTATGCATTCACAACTTTGGCAATGCCTGTAATGTAGAAACCACGTTCCAGTATTGGCCAAAGCCCTGTGTTCGATGCTACTGCACATGGTTCATTCAAATACTACCCTTAACTATGGTTAAATAGTTTAAATACGTATGTAGGTGATGTATCTATACATTTACAACTTACGCAATGCCTGTAATGGTTAAAAATGCGTATATATGTAGTGTATCTATGCATTCACAACTTTGGCAATGCCTGTAATGTAGAAACCACGTTCCAGTATTGGCCAAAGCCCTGTGTCCGATGCTACTGCACATGGTTCATTCAAATACTACCCTTAACTAGTTTAAATACGTATGTAGGTTATGTATCTATACATTCACAACTCTCGCAATGCCTGTAATGTAGAAACCACGTTCCAGTACTGGTCAAAACCCTGTGTTCGATGCTACTGCACATGGTTCATTCAAATACTACCCTTAACTATGGTTAAATATTTTACATACGTATGTAGGTGATGTATCTATACATTTACAACTTACGCAATGCCTGTAATGGTTAAAAATGCGTACATATGTAGTATATCTATGCATTCACAACTTTGGCAATGCCTGTAATGGTTAAAAATGCGTAGATATGTAGTGTATCTATGCATTCAAAACTTTGGCAATGCCTGTAATGTAGAAACCACGTTCCAGTATTGGCCAAAGCCCTGTGTTCGATGCTACTGCACATGGTTCATTCAAATACTACCCTTAACTAGTTTAAATACGTATGTAGGTGATGTATCTCTACATTCACAACTGTCGCAATGCCTGTAATGTAGAAACCACGTTCCAGTATTGGTCAAAGCCCTGTGTTCGATGCTACTGCACATGGTTCATTCAAATACTACCCTTAACTAGTTTAAATACCTATGTAGTTGATGTATCTATACATTCACAACTCTCACAATGCCTGTAATGTAGAAACCACGTTCCAGTATTGGTCAAAGCCCTGTGTTCGATGCTACTGCACATGGTTCATTCAAATACTACCCTTAACTAGTTTAAATACCTATGTAGGTGATGTATCTATACATTCACAACTCTCGCAATGCCTGTAATGTAGAAACAACGTTCCAGTACTGGTCAAAACCCTGTGTTCGATGCTACTGCACATGGTTCATTCAAATACTACCCTCAACTATGGTTAAATATTTTAAATACGTATGTAGGTGATGTATCTATACATTTACAACTTACACAATGCCTGTAATGGTTAAAAATGCGTAGATATGTAGTGTATCTATGCATTCACAACTTTGGCAATGCCTGTAATGTAGAAACCACGTTCCAGTATTGGCCAAAGCCCTGTGTTCGATGCTACTGCACATGGTTCATTCAAATACTACCCCTAACTATGGTTAAATAGTTTAAATACGTATGTAGGTGATGTATCTATACATTTACAACTTACGCAATGCCTGTAATGGTTAAAAATGCGTAGATATGTAGTGTATCTATGCATTCACAACTTTGGCAATGCCTGTAATGTAGAAACCACGTTCCAGTATTGGCCAAAGCCCTGTGTTCGATGCTACTGCACATGGTTCATTCAAATACTACCCTTAACTAGTTTAAATACGTATATAGGTGATGTATCTATACATTCACAACTCTCGCAATGCCTGTAATGTAGAAACCACGTTCCAGTATTGGTCAAAGCCCTGTGTTCGATACTACTGCACATGGTTCATTCAAATACTACCCTTAACTATGGTTAAATAGTTTAAATACGTATGTAGGTGATGTATCTATACATTTACAACTTACGCAATGCCTGTAATGGTTAAAAATGCGTAGATATGTAGTGTATCTATGCATTCACAACTTTGGCAATGCCTGTAATGTAGAAACCACGTTCCAGTATTGGCCAAAGACCTGTGTTCGATGCTACTGCACATGGTTCATTCAAATACTACCCTTAACTAGTTTAAATACGTATGTAGGTGATGTATCTATACATTCACAACTCTCGCAATGCCTGTAATGTAGAAACCACGTTCCAGTACTGGTCAAAACCCTGTGTTCGATGCTACTGCACATGGTTCATTCAAATACTACCTTGAACTATGGTTAAATAGTTTAAATACGTATGTAGGTGATGTATCTATACATTTACAACTTACGCAATGCCTGTAATGGTTAAAAATGCGTAGATATGTAGTGTATCTATGCATTCAAAACTTTGGCAATGCCTGTAATGTAGAAACCACGTTCCAGTATTGGCCAAAGCTCTATGTTCGATGCTACTGCACATGGTTCATTCAAATACTACCCTTAACTAGTTTAAATACGTATGTAGTTGATGTATCTATACATTCACAACTCTCACAATGCCTGTAATGTAGAAACCACGTTCCAGTATTGGTCAAAGCCCTGTGTTCGATGCTACTGCACATGGTTCATTCAAATACTACCCTTAACTAGTTTAAATACGTATGTAGGTGATGTATCTATACATTCACAACTCTCGCAATGCCTGTAATGTAGAAACCACGTTCCAGTACTGGTCAAAACCCTGTGTTCGATGCTACTGCACATGGTTCATTCAAATACTACCCTTAACTATGGTTAAATAGTTTAAATACGTATGTAGGTGATGTATGTATACATTTACAACTTACACAATGCCTGTAATGGTTAAAAATGCGTAGATATGTAGTGTATCTATGCATTCACAACTTTGGCAATGCCTGTAATGTAGAAACCACGTTCCAGTATTGGCCAAAGCCCTGTGTTCGATGCTACTGCACATGGTTCATTCAAATACTACCCTTAACTATGGTTAAATAGTTTAAATACGTATGTAGGTGATGTATCTATACATTTACAACTTACGCAATGCCTGTAATGGTTAAAAATGCGTAGATATGTAGTGTATCTATGCATTCACAACTTTGGCAATGCCTGTAATGTAGAAACCACGTTCCAGTATTGGCCAAAGCCCTGTGTTCGATGCTACTGCACATGGTTCATTCAAATACTACCCTTAACTAGTTTAAATACGTATGTAGGTGATGTATCTATACATTCACAACTCTCGCAATGCCTGTAATGTAGAAACCACGTTCCAGTACTGGTCAAAACCCTGTGTTCGATGCTACTGCACATGGTTCATTCAAATACTACCTTGAACTATGGTTAAATAGTTTAAATACGTATGTAGGTGATGTATCTATACATTTACAACTTACGCAATGCCTGTAATGGTTAAAAATGCGTAGATATGTAGTGTGTCTATGCATTCACAACTTTGGCAATGCCTGTAATGTAGAAACCACGTTCCAGTATTGGCCAAAGCCCTGTGTTCGATGCTACTGCACATGGTTCATTCAAATACTACCCTTAACTAGTTTAAATACGTATGTAGTTGATGTATCTATACATTCACAACTCTCACAATGCCTGTAATGTAGAAACCACGTTCCAGTATTGGTCAAAGCCCTGTGTTCGATGCTACTGCACATGGTTCATTCAAATACTACCCTTAACTAGTTTAAATACCTATGTAGGTGATGTATCTATACATTCACAACTCTCGCAATGCCTGTAATGTAGAAACCACGTTCCAGTACTGGTCAAAACCCTGTGTTCGATGCTACTGCACATGGTTCATTCAAATACTACCCTTAACTATGGTTAAATAGTTTAAATACGTATGTAGGTGATGTATCTATACATTTACAACTTACACAATGCCTGTAATGGTTAAAAATGCGTAGATATGTAGTGTATCTATGCATTCACAACTTTGGCAATGCCTGTAATGTAGAAACCACGTTCCAGTATTGGCCAAAGCCCTATGTTCGATGCTACTGCACATGGTTCATTCAAATACTACCCTTAACTATGGTTAAATAGTTTAAATACGTATGTAGGTGATGTATCTATACATTTACAACTTACGCAATGCCTGTAATGGTTAAAAATGCGTAGATATGTAGTGTATCTATGCATTCACAACTTTGGCAATGCCTGTAATGTAGAAACCACGTTCCAGTATTGGCCAAAGCCCTATGTTCGATGCTACTGCACATGGTTCATTCAAATACTACCCTTAACTAGTTTAAATACGTATGTAGGTGATGTATCTATACATTCACAACTCTCGCAATGCCTGTAATGTAGAAACCACGTTCCAGTACTGGTCAAAACCCTGTGTTCGATGCTACTGCACATGGTTCATTCAAATACTACCCTGAACTATGGTTAAATAGTTTAAATACGTATGTAGGTGATGTATCTATACATTTACAACTTACGCAATGCCTGTAATGGTTAAAAATGCGTACATGTGTAGTGTATCTATGCATTCACAACTCTCGCAATGCCTGTAATGGTTAAAAATGCGTAGATATGTAGTGTATCTATGCATTCACAACTTTGGCAATGCCTGTAATGTAGAAACCACGTTCCAGTATTGGCCAAAGCCCTGTGTTCGATGCTACTGCACATGGTTCATTCAAATACTACCCTTAACTAGTTTAAATACGTATGTAGGTGATGTATCTATACATTCACAACTCTCGCAATGCCTGTAATGTAGAAACCACGTTCCAGTATTGGTCAAAGCCCTGTGTTCGATGCTACTGCACATGGTTCATTCAAATACTACCCTTAACTATGGTTAAATAGTTTAAACACGTATGTAGGTGATGTATCTATACATTTACAACTTACGCAATGCCTGTAATGGTTAAAAATGCGTAGATATGTAGTGTATCTATGCATTCACAACATTGGCAATGCCTGTAATGTAGAAACCACGTTCCAGTATTGGCCAAAGCCCTGTGTTCGATGCTACTGCACATGGTTCATTCAAATACTACCCTTAACTAGTTTAAATACGTATGTAGTTGATGTATCTATACATTCACAACTCTCGCAATGCCTGTAATGTAGAAACCACGTTCCAGTATTGGTCAAAGCCCTGTGTTCGATGCTACTGCACATGGTTCATTCAAATACTACCCTTAACTAGTTTAAATACGTATGTACGTGATGTATCTATACATTCACAACTCTCGCAATGCCTGTAATGTAGAAACCACGTTCCAGTACTGGTCAAAACCCTGTGTTCGATGCTACTGCACATGGTTCATTCAAATACTACCTTGAACTATGGTTAAATAGTTTAAATACGTATGTAGGTGATGTATCTATACATTTACAACTTACGCAATGCCTGTAATGGTTAAAAATGCGTAGATATGTAGTGTATCTATGCATTCACAACTTTGGCAATGCCTGTAATGTAGAAACCACGTTCCAGTATTGGCCAAAGCCCTGTGTTCGATGCTACTGCACATGGTTCATTCAAATACTACCCTTAACTAGTTTAAATACGTATGTAGTTGATGTATCTATACATTCACAACTCTCACAATGCCTGTAATGTAGAAACCACGTTCCAGTATTGGTCAAAGCCCTGTGTTCGATGCTACTGCACATGGTTCATTCAAATACTACCCTTAACTAGTTTAAATACCTATGTAGGTGATGATTCTATACATTCACAACTCTCGCAATGCCTGTAATGTAGAAACCACGTTCCAGTACTGGTCAAAACCCTGTGTTCGATGCTACTGCACATGGTTCATTCAAATACTACCCTTAACTATGGTTAAATAGTTTAAATACGTATGTAGGTGATGTATGTATACATTTACAACTTACACAATGCCTGTAATGGTTAAAAATGCGTAGATATGTAGTGTATCTATGCATTCACAACTTTGGCAATGCCTGTAATGTAGAAACCACGTTCCAGTATTGGCCAAAGCCCTGTGTTCGATGCTACTGCACATGGTTCATTCAAATACTACCCTTAACTATGGTTAAATAGTTTAAATACGTATGTAGGTGATGTATCTATACATTTACAACTTACGCAATGCCTGTAATGGTTAAAAATGCGTAGATATGTAGTGTATCTATGCATTCACAACTTTGGCAATGCCTGTAATGTAGAAACCACGTTCCAGTATTGGCCAAAGCCCTGTGTTCGATGCTACTGCACATGGTTCATTCAAATACTACCCTTAACTAGTTTAAATACGTATGTAGGTGATGTATCTATACATTCACAACTCTCGCAATGCCTGTAATGTAGAAACCACGTTCCAGTACTTTTCAAAACCCTGTGTTCGATGCTACTGCACATGGTTCATTCAAATACTACCCTGAACTATGGTTAAATAGTTTAAATACGTATGTAGGTGATGTATCTATACATTTACAACTTACGCAATGCCTGTAATGGTTAAAAATGCGTACATATGTAGTGTATCTATGCATTCACAACTCTCGCAATGCCTATTATGGTTAAAAATGCGTAGATATGTAGTGTATCTATGCATTCACAACTTTGGCAATGCCTGTAATGTAGAAACCACGTTCCAGTATTGGCCAAAGCCCTGTGTTCGATGCTACTGCACATGGTTCATTCAAATACTACCCTTAACTAGTTTAAATACGTATGTAGGTGATGTATCTATACATTCACAACTCTCGCAATGCCTGTAATGTAGAAACCACGTTCCAGTATTGGTCAAAGCCCTGTGTTCGATGCTACTGCACATGGTTCATTCAAATACTACCCTTAACTATGGTTAAATAGTTTAAATACGTGTGTAGGTGATGTATCTATACATTTACAACTTACGCAATGCCTGTAATGGTTAAAAATGCGTAGATATGTAGTGTATCTATGCATTCACAACATTGGCAATGCCTGTAATGTAGAAACCACGTTCCAGTATTGGCCAAAGCCCTGTGTTCGATGCTACTGCACATGGTTCATTCAAATACTACCCTTAACTAGTTTAAATACGTATGTAGTTTATGTATCTATACATTCACAACTCTCGCAATGCCTGTAATGTAGAAACCACGTTCCAGTATTGGTCAAAGCACTGTGTTCGATGCTACTGCACATGGTTCATTCAAATACTACCCTTAACTAGTTTAAATACCTATGTAGGTGATGTATCTATACATTCACAACTCTCGCAATGCCTGTAATGTAGAAACAACGTTCCAGTACTGGTTAAAACCCTGTGTTCGATGCTACTGCACATGGTTCATTCAAATACTACCCTTAACTATGGTTAAATAGTTTAAATACGTATGTAGGTGATGTATCTATACATTTACAACTTACACAATGCCTGTAATGGTTAAAAATGCGTAGATATGTAGTGTATCTATGCATTCACAACTTTGGCAATGCCTGTAATGTAGAAACCACGTTCCAGTATTGGCCAAAGCCCTGTGTTCGATGCTACTGCACATGGTTCATTCAAATACTACCTTTAACTAGTTTAAATACCTATGTAGGTGATGTATCTATACATTCACAACTCTCGCAATGCCTGTAATGGTTAAAAATGCGTAGATTTGTAGTGTATCTATGCATTCACAACTTTGGCAATGCCTGTAATGTAGAAACCACGTTCCAGTATTGGCCAAAGCCCTGTGTTCGATGCTACTGCACATGGTTCATTCAAATACTACCCTTAACTATGGTTAAATAGTTTAAATACGTATGTAGGTGATGTATCTATACATTTACAACTTACGCAATGCCTGTAATGGTTAAAAATGCGTATATATGTAGTGTATCTATGCATTCACAACTTTGGCAATGCCTGTAATGTAGAAACCACGTTCCAGTATTGGCCAAAGCCCTGTGTTCGATGCTACTGCACATGGTTCATTCAAATACTACCCTTAACTAGTTTAAATACGTATGTAGGTGATGTATCTATACATTCACAACTCTCGCAATGCCTGTAATGTAGAAACCACGTTCCAGTACTGGTCAAAACCCTGTGTTCGATGCTACTGCACATGGTTCATTCAAATACTACCCTTAACTATGGTTAAATATTTTACATACGTATGTAGGTGATGTATCTATACATTTACAACTTACGCAATGCCTGTAATGGTTAAAAATGCGTACATATGTAGTGTATCTATGCATTCACAACATTGGCAATGCCTGTAATGGTTAAAAATGCGTAGATATGTAGTGTATCTATGCATTCACAACTTTGGCAATGCCTGTAATGTAGAAACCACGTTCCAGTATTGGCCAAAGCTCTGTGTTCGATGCTACTGCACATGGTTCATTCAAATACTACCCTTAACTAGTTTAAATACGTATGTAGGTGATGTATCTATACATTCACAACTCTCGCAATGCCTGTAATGTAGAAACCACGTTCCAGTATTGGTCAAAGCCCTGTGTTCGATGCTACTGCACATGGTTCATTCAAATACTACCCTTAACTATGGTTAAATATTTTAAATACGTATGTAGGTGATGTATCTATACATTTACAACTTACGCAATGCCTGTAATGGTTAAAAATGCGTAGATATGTAGTGTATCTATGCATTCACAACTTTGGCAATGCCTGTAATGTAGAAACCACGTTCCAGTATTGGCCAAAGCCCTGTGTTCGATGCTACTGCACATGGTTCATTCAAATACTACCCTTAACTAGTTTAAATACCTATGTAGGTGATGTATCTATACATTCACAACTCTCGCAATGCCTGTAATGTAGAAACCACGTTCCAGTACTGGTCAAAACCCTGTGTTCGATGCTACTGCACATGGTTCATTCAAATACTACCCTTAACTATGGTTAAATATTTTAAATACGTATGTAGGTGATGTATCTATACATTTACAACTTACGCAATGCCTGTAATGGTTAAAAATGCGTACATATGTAGTGTATCTATGCATTCACAACTCTCGCAATGCCTGTAATGGTTAAAAATGCGTAGATATGTAGTGTATCTATGCATTCACAACTTTGGCAATGCCTGTAATGTAGAAACCACGTTCCAGTATTGGCCAAAGGCCTGTGTTCGATGCTACTGCACATGGTTCATTCAAATACTACCCTTAACTAGTTTAAATACGTATGTACGTGATGTATCTATACATTCACAACTCTCGCAATGCCTGTAATGTAGAAACCACGTTCCAGTATTGGTCAAAGCCCTGTGTTCGATGCTACTGCACATGGTTCATTCAAATACTACCCTTAACTAGTTTAAATACGTATGTAGTTGATGTATCTATACATTCACAACTCTCGCAATGCCTGTAATGTAGAAACCACGTTCCAGTATTGGTCAAAGCCCTGTGTTCGATGCTACTGCACATGGTTCATTCAAATACTACCCTTAACTAGTTTAAATACCTATGTAGGTGATGTATCTATACATTCACAACTCTCGCAATGCCTGTAATGTAGAAACAACGTTCCAGTACTGGTCAAAACCCTGTGTTCGATGCTACTGCACATGGTTCATTCAAATACTACCCTTAACTATGGTTAAATATTTTAAATACGTATGTAGGTGATGTATCTATACATTTACAACTTACACAATGCCTGTAATGGTTAAAAATGCGTAGATATGTAGTGTATCTATGCATTCACAACTTTGGCAATGCCTGTAATGTAGAAACCACGTTCCAGTATTGGCCAAAGCCCTGTGTTCGATGCTACTGCACATGGTTCATTCAAATACTAATACTACCTTTAACTAGTTTAAATACCTATCTAGGTGATGTATCTATACATTCACAACTCTTGCAATGCCTGTAATGGTTAAAAATGCGTAGATTTGTAGTGTATCTATGCATTCACAACTTTGGCAATGCCTGTAATGTAGAAACCACGTTCCAGTATTGGCCAAAGACCTGTGTTCGATGCTACTGCACATGGTTCATTCAAATACTACCCTTAACTAGTTTAAATACCTATGTAGGTGATGTATCTATACATTCACAACTCTCGCAATGCCTGTAATGTAGAAACCACGTTCCAGTACTGGTCAAAACCCTGTGTTCGATGCTACTGCACATGGTTCATTCAAATACTACCCTTAACTATGGTTAAATATTTTAAATACGTATGTAGGTGATGTATCTATACATTCACAACTCTCGCAATGCCTGTAATGTAGAAACCACGTTCCAGTATTGGTCAAAGCCCTGTGTTCGATGCTACTGCACATGGTTCATTCAAATACTACCCTTAACTATGGTTAAATAGTTTAAATACGTATGTAGGTGATGTATCTATACATTTACAACTTACGCAATGCCTGTAATGGTTAAAAATGCGTAGATATGTAGTGTATCTATGCATTCACAACTTTGGCAATGCCTGTAATGTAGAAACCACGTTCCAGCATTAGCCAAAGCCCTGTGTTCGATGCTACTGCACATGGTTCATTCAAATACTATCCTTAACTATGGTTAAATAGTTTAAATACGTATGTAGGTGATGTATCTATACATTTACAACTTACGCAATGCCTGTAATGGTTAAAAATGCGTAGATATGTAGTGTATCTATGCATTCACAACTTTGGCAATGCCTGTAATGTAGAAACCACGTTCCAGTATTGGCCAAAGGCCTGTGTTCGATGCTACTGCACATGGTTCATTCAAATACTACCCTTAACTAGTTTAAATACGTATGTACGTGATGTATCTATACATTCACAACTCTCGCAATGCCTGTAATGTAGAAACCACGTTCCAGTATTGGTCAAAGCCCTGTGTTCGATGCTACTGCACATGGTTCATTCAAATACTACCCTTAACTATGGTTAAATAGTTTAAATACGTATGTAGGTGATGTATCTATACATTTACAACTTACGCAATGCCTGTAATGGTTAAAAATGCGTAGATATGTAGTGTATCTATGCATTCACAACATTGGCAATGCCTGTAATGTAGAAACCACGTTCCAGTATTGGCCAAAGCCCTGTGTTCGATGCTACTGCACATGGTTCATTCAAATACTACCCTTAACTAGTTTAAATACGTATGTAGTTGATGTATCTATACATTCACAACTCTCGCAATGCCTGTAATGTAGAAACCACGTTCCAGTATTGGTCAAAGCCCTGTGTTCGATGCTACTGCACATGGTTCATTCAAATACTACCCTTAACTAGTTTAAATACCTATGTAGGTGATGTATCTATACATTCACAACTCTCGCAATGCCTGTAATGTAGAAACAACGTTCCAGTACTGGTCAAAACCCTGTGTTCGATGCTACTGCACATGGTTCATTCAAATACTACCCTTAACTATGGTTAAATATTTTAAATACGTATGTAGGTGATGTATCTATACATTTACAACTTACACAATGCCTGTAATGGTTAAAAATGCGTAGATATGTAGTGTATCTATGCATTCACAACTTTTGCAATGCCTGTAATGTAGAAACCACGTTCCAGTATTGGCCAAAGCCCTGTGTTCGATGCTACTGCACATGGTTCATTCAAATACTAATACTACCTTTAACTAGTTTAAATACCTATCTAGGTGATGTATCTATACATTCACAACTCTTGCAATGCCTGTAATGGTTAAAAATGCGTAGATTTGTAGTGTATCTATGCATTCACAACTTTGGCAATGCCTGTAATGTAGAAACCACGTTCCAGTATTGGCCAAAGACCTGTGTTCGATGCTACTGCACATGGTTCATTCAAATACTACCCTTAACTAGTTTAAATACCTATGTAGGTGATGTATCTATACATTCACAACTCTCGCAATGCCTGTAATGTAGAAACCACGTTCCAGTACTGGTCAAAACCCTGTGTTCGATGCTACTGCACATGGTTCATTCAAATACTACCCTTAACTATGGTTAAATATTTTAAATACGTATGTAGGTGATGTATCTATACATTCACAACTCTCGCAATGCCTGTAATGTAGAAACCACGTTCCAGTATTGGTCAAAGCCCTGTGTTCGATGCTACTGCACATGGTTCATTCAAATACTACCCTTAACTATGGTTAAATAGTTTAAATACGTATGTAGGTGATGTATCTATACATTTACAACTTACGCAATGCCTGTAATGGTTAAAAATGCGTAGATATGTAGTGTATCTATGCATTCACAACTTTGGCAATGCCTGTAATGTAGAAACCACGTTCCAGCATTAGCCAAAGCCCTGTGTTCGATGCTACTGCACATGGTTCATTCAAATACTATCCTTAACTATGGTTAAATAGTTTAAATACGTATGTAGGTGATGTATCTATACATTTACAACTTACGCAATGCCTGTAATGGTTAAAAATGCGTAGATATGTAGTGTATCTATGCATTCACAACTTTGGCAATGCCTGTAATGTAGAAACCACGTTCCAGTATTGGCCAAAGGCCTGTGTTCGATGCTACTGCACATGGTTCATTCAAATACTACCCTTAACTAGTTTAAATACGTATGTACGTGATGTATCTATACATTCACAACTCTCGCAATGCCTGTAATGTAGAAACCACGTTCCAGTATTGGTCAAAGCCCTGTGTTCGATGCTACTGCACATGGTTCATTCAAATACTACCCTTAACTATGGTTAAATAGTTTAAATACGTATGTAGGTGATGTATCTATACATTTACAACTTACGCAATGCCTGTAATGGTTAAAAATGCGTAGATATGTAGTGTATCTATGCATTCACAACATTGGCAATGCCTGTAATGTAGAAACCACGTTCCAGTATTGGCCAAAGCCCTGTGTTCGATGCTACTGCACATGGTTCATTCAAATACTACCCTTAACTAGTTTAAATACGTATGTAGTTGATGTATCTATACATTCACAACTCTCGCAATGCCTGTAATGTAGAAACCACGTTCCAGTATTGGTCAAAGCCCTGTGTTCGATGCTACTGCACATGGTTCATTCAAATACTACCCTTAACTAGTTTAAATACCTATGTAGGTGATGTATCTATACATTCACAACTCTCGCAATGCCTGTAATGTAGAAACAACGTTCCAGTACTGGTCAAAACCCTGTGTTCGATGCTACTGCACATGGTTCATTCAAATACTACCCTTAACTATGGTTAAATATTTTAAATACGTATGTAGGTGATGTATCTATACATTTACAACTTACACAATGCCTGTAATGGTTAAAAATGCGTAGATATGTAGTGTATCTATGCATTCACAACTTTGGCAATGCCTGTAATGTAGAAACCACGTTCCAGTATTGGCCAAAGCCCTGTGTTCGATGCTACTGCACATGGTTCATTCAAATACTAATACTACCTTTAACTAGTTTAAATACCTATGTAGGTGATGTATCTATACATTCACAACTCTTGCAATGCCTGTAATGGTTAAAAATGCGTAGATTTGTAGTGTATCTATGCATTCACAACTTTGGCAATGCCTGTAATGTAGAAACCACGTTCCAGTATTGGCCAAAGACCTGTGTTCGATGCTACTGCACATGGTTCATTCAAATACTACCCTTAACTAGTTTAAATACCTATGTAGGTGATGTATCTATACATTCACAACTCTCGCAATGCCTGTAATGTAGAAACCACGTTCCAGTACTGGTCAAAACCCTGTGTTCGATGCTACTGCACATGGTTCATTCAAATACTACCCTTAACTATGGTTAAATATTTTAAATACGTATGTAGGTGATGTATCTATACATTCACAACTCTCGCAATGCCTGTAATGTAGAAACCACGTTCCAGTATTGGTCAAAGCCCTGTGTTCGATGCTACTGCACATGGTTCATTCAAATACTACCCTTAACTATGGTTAAATAGTTTAAATACGTATGTAGGTGATGTATCTATACATTTACAACTTACGCAATGCCTGTAATGGTTAAAAATGCGTAGATATGTAGTGTATCTATGCATTCACAACTTTGGCAATGCCTGTAATGTAGAAACCACGTTCCAGCATTAGCCAAAGCCCTGTGTTCGATGCTACTGCACATGGTTCATTCAAATACTATCCTTAACTATGGTTAAATAGTTTAAATACGTATGTAGGTGATGTATCTATACATTTACAACTTACGCAATGCCTGTAATGGTTAAAAATGCGTAGATATGTAGTGTATCTATGCATTCACAACTTTGTCAATGCCTGTAATGTAGAAACCACGTTCCAGTATTGGCCAAAGCCCTGTGTTCGATGCTACTGCACATGGTTCATTCAAATACTACCCTTAACTAGTTTAAATACGTATGTAGGTGATGTGTCTATACATTCACAACTCTCGCAATGCCTGTAATGGTTAAAAATGCTTAGATATGTAGTGTATCTATGCATTCACAACTTTGGCAATGCCTGTAATGTAGAAACCACGTTCCAGTACTGGTCAAAACCCTGTGTTCGATGCTACTGCACATGGTTCATTTAAATACTACCCTTAACTATGGTTAAATAGTTTAAATACGTATGTAGGTGATGTATCTATACATTTACAACTCTCGCAATGCCTGTAATGGTTAAAAATGCGTAGATATGTAGTGTATCTATGCATTCACAACTTTGGCAATGCCTGTAATGTAGAAACCACGTTCCAGTATTGGCCAAAGCCCTGTGTTCGATGCTACTGCACATGGTTCATTCAAATACTACCCTTAACTAGTTTAAATACGTATGTAGGTGATGTATCTATACATTCACAACTCTCGCAATGCCTGTAATGTAGAAACCACGTTCCAGTATTGGTCAAAGCCCTGTGTTCGATGCTACTGCACATGGTTCATTCAAATACTACCCTTAACTATGGTTAAATAGTTTAAATACGTATGTAGGTGATGTATCTATACATTTACAACTTACGCAATGCCTGTAATGGTTAAAAATGCGTATATATGTAGTGTATCTATGCATTCACAACTTTGGCAATGCCTGTAATGTAGAAACCACGTTCCAGTATTGGCCAAAGCCCTGTGTTCGATGCTACTGCACATGGTTCATTCAAATACTACCCTTAACTAGTTTAAATACGTATGTACGTGATGTATCTATACATTCACAACTCTCGCAATGCCTGTAATGTAGAAACCACGTTCCAGTATTGGTCAAAGCCCTGTGTTCGATGCTACTGCACATGGTTCATTCAAATACTACCCTTAACTATGGTTAAATATTTTAAATACGTATGTAGGTGATGTATCTATACATTTACAACTTACGCAATGCCTGTAATGGTTAAAAATGCGTAGATATGTAGTGTATCTATGCATTTACAACTTTGGCAAAGCCTGTAATGTAGAAACCACGTTCCAGTATTGGCCAAAGCCCTGTGTTCGATGCTACTGCACATGGTTCATTCAAATACTACCCTTAACTAGTTTAAATACGTATGTAGGTGATGTATCTATACATTCACAACTCTCGCAATGCCTGTAATGTAGAAACCACGTTCCAGTATTGGTCAAAGCCCTGTGTTCGATGCTACTGCACATGGTTCATTCAAATACTACCCTTAACTATGGTTAAATAGTTTAAATACGTATGTAGGTGATGTATCTATACATTTACAACTTACGCAATGCCTGTAATGGTTAAAAATGCGTAGATATGTAGTGTATCTATGCATTCAGAACTTTGGCAATGCCTGTAATGTAGAAACCACGTTCCAGTATTGGCCAAAGCCCTGTGTTCGATGCTACTGCACATGGTTCATTCAAATACTACCCTTAACTAGTTTAAATACGTATGTAGGTGATGTATCTATACATTCACAACTCTCGCAATGCCTGTAATGTAGAAACCACGTTCCAGTATTGGTCAAAGCCCTGTGTTCGATGCTACTGCACATGGTTCATTCAAATACTACCCTTAACTATGGTTAAATAGTTTAAATACGTATGTAGGTGATGTATCTATACATTTACAACTTACGCAATGCCTGTAATGGTTAAAAATGCGTATATATGTAGTGTATCTATGCATTCACAACTTTGGCAATGCCTGTAATGTAGAAACCACGTTCCAGTATTGGCCAAAGCCCTGTGTTCGATGCTACTGCACATGGTTCATTCAAATACTACCCTTAACTAGTTTAAATACGTATGTAGGTGATGTATCTATACATTCACAACTCTCGCAATGCCTGTAATGTAGAAACAACGTTCCAGTACTGGTCAAAACCCTGTGTTCGATGCTACTGCACATGGTTCATTCAAATACTACCCTTAACTATGGTTAAATATTTTAAATACGTATGTAGGTGATGTATCTATACATTTACAACTTACACAATGCCTGTAATGGTTAAAAATGCGTAGATATGTAGTGTATCTATGCATTCACAACTTTGGCAATGCCTGTAATGTAGAAACCACGTTCCAGTATTGGCCAAAGCCCTGTGTTCGATGCTACTGCACATGGTTCATTCAAATACTAATACTACCTTTAACTAGTTTAAATACCTATGTAGGTGATGTATCTATACATTCACAACTCTTGCAATGCCTGTAATGGTTAAAAATGCGTAGATTTGTAGTGTATCTATGCATTCACAACTTTGGCAATGCCTGTAATGTAGAAACCACGTTCCAGTATTGGCCAAAGACCTGTGTTCGATGCTACTGCACATGGTTCATTCAAATACTACCCTTAACTAGTTTAAATACCTATGTAGGTGATGTATCTATACATTCACAACTCTCGCAATGCCTGTAATGTAGAAACCACGTTCCAGTACTGGTCAAAACCCTGTGTTCGATGCTACTGCACATGGTTCATTCAAATACTACCCTTAACTATGGTTAAATATTTTAAATACGTATGTAGGTGATGTATCTATACATTCACAACTCTCGCAATGCCTGTAATGTAGAAACCACGTTCCAGTATTGGTCAAAGCCCTGTGTTCGATGCTACTGCACATGGTTCATTCAAATACTACCCTTAACTATGGTTAAATAGTTTAAATACGTATGTAGGTGATGTATCTATACATTTACAACTTACGCAATGCCTGTAATGGTTAAAAATGCGTAGATATGTAGTGTATCTATGCATTCACAACTTTGGCAATGCCTGTAATGTAGAAACCACGTTCCAGCATTAGCCAAAGCCCTGTGTTCGATGCTACTGCACATGGTTCATTCAAATACTATCCTTAACTATGGTTAAATAGTTTAAATACGTATGTAGGTGATGTATCTATACATTTACAACTTACGCAATGCCTGTAATGGTTAAAAATGCGTAGATATGTAGTGTATCTATGCATTCACAACTTTGGCAATGCCTGTAATGTAGAAACCACGTTCCAGTATTGGCCAAAGCCCTGTGTTTGATGCTACTGCACATGGTTCATTCAAATACTACCCTTAACTAGTTTAAATACGTATGTAGGTGATGTATCTATACATTCACAACTCTCGCAATGCCTGTAATGTAGAAACAACGTTCCAGTACTGGTCAAAACCCTGTGTTCGATGCTACTGCACATGGTTCATTCAAATACTACCCTTAACTATGGTTAAATATTTTAAATACGTATGTAGGTGATGTATCTATACATTTACAACTTACACAATGCCTGTAATGGTTAAAAATGCGTAGATATGTAGTGTATCTATGCATTCACAACTTTGGCAATGCCTGTAATGTAGAAACCACGTTCCAGTATTGGCCAAAGCCCTGTGTTCGATGCTACTGCACATGGTTCATTCAAATACTAATACTACCTTTAACTAGTTTAAATACCTATGTAGGTGATGTATCTATACATTCACAACTCTTGCAATGCCTGTAATGGTTAAAAATGCGTAGATTTGTAGTGTATCTATGCATTCACAACTTTGGCAATGCCTGTAATGTAGAAACCACGTTCCAGTATTGGCCAAAGACCTGTGTTCGATGCTACTGCACATGGTTCATTCAAATACTACCCTTAACTAGTTTAAATACCTATGTAGGTGATGTATCTATACATTCACAACTCTCGCAATGCCTGTAATGTAGAAACCACGTTCCAGTACTGGTCAAAACCCTGTGTTCGATGCTACTGCACATGGTTCATTCAAATACTACCCTTAACTATGGTTAAATATTTTAAATACGTATGTAGGTGATGTATCTATACATTCACAACTCTCGCAATGCCTGTAATGTAGAAACCACGTTCCAGTATTGGTCAAAGCCCTGTGTTCGATGCTACTGCACATGGTTCATTCAAATACTACCCTTAACTATGGTTAAATAGTTTAAATACGTATGTAGGTGATGTATCTATACATTTACAACTTACGCAATGCCTGTAATGGTTAAAAATGCGTAGATATGTAGTGTATCTATGCATTCACAACTTTGGCAATGCCTGTAATGTAGAAACCACGTTCCAGCATTAGCCAAAGCCCTGTGTTCGATGCTACTGCACATGGTTCATTCAAATACTATCCTTAACTATGGTTAAATAGTTTAAATACGTATGTAGGTGATGTATCTATACATTTACAACTTACGCAATGCCTGTAATGGTTAAAAATGCGTAGATATGTAATGTATCTATGCATTCACAACTTTGGCAATGCCTGTAATGTAGAAACCACGTTCCAGTATTGGCCAAAGGCCTGTGTTCGATGCTACTGCACATGGTTCATTCAAATACTACCCTTAACTAGTTTAAATACGTATGTACGTGATGTATCTATACATTCACAACTCTCGCAATGCCTGTAATGTAGAAACCACGTTCCAGTATTGGTCAAAGCCCTGTGTTCGATGCTACTGCACATGGTTCATTCAAATACTACCCTTAACTAGTTTAAATACCTATGTAGGTGATGTATCTATACATTCACAACTCTCGCAATGCCTGTAATGTAGAAACAACGTTCCAGTACTGGTCAAAACCCTGTGTTCGATGCTACTGCACATGGTTCATTCAAATACTACCCTTAACTATGGTTAAATATTTTAAATACGTATGTAGGTGATGTATCTATACATTTACAACTTACACAATGCCTGTAATGGTTAAAAATGCGTAGATATGTAGTGTATCTATGCATTCACAACTTTGGCAATGCCTGTAATGTAGAAACCACGTTCCAGTATTGGCCAAAGCCCTGTGTTCGATGCTACTGCACATGGTTCATTCAAATACTAATACTACCTTTAACTAGTTTAAATACCTATGTAGGTGATGTATCTATACATTCACAACTCTTGCAATGCCTGTAATGGTTAAAAATGCGTAGATTTGTAGTGTATCTATGCATTCACAACTTTGGCAATGCCTGTAATGTAGAAACCACGTTCCAGTATTGGCCAAAGACCTGTGTTCGATGCTACTGCACATGGTTCATTCAAATACTACCCTTAACTAGTTTAAATACCTATGTAGGTGATGTATCTATACATTCACAACTCTCGCAATGCCTGTAATGTAGAAACCACGTTCCAGTACTGGTCAAAACCCTGTGTTCGATGCTACTGCACATGGTTCATTCAAATACTACCCTTAACTATGGTTAAATATTTTAAATACGTATGTAGGTGATGTATCTATACATTCACAACTCTCGCAATGCCTGTAATGTAGAAACCACGTTCCAGTATTGGTCAAAGCCCTGTGTTCGATGCTACTGCACATGGTTCATTCAAATACTACCCTTAACTATGGTTAAATAGTTTAAATACGTATGTAGGTGATGTATCTATACATTTACAACTTACGCAATGCCTGTAATGGTTAAAAATGCGTAGATATGTAGTGTATCTATGCATTCACAACTTTGGCAATGCCTGTAATGTAGAAACCACGTTCCAGCATTAGCCAAAGCCCTGTGTTCGATGCTACTGCACATGGTTCATTCAAATACTATCCTTAACTATGGTTAAATAGTTTAAATACGTATGTAGGTGATGTATCTATACATTTACAACTTACGCAATGCCTGTAATGGTTAAAAATGCGTAGATATGTAGTGTATCTATGCATTCACAACTTTGGCAATGCCTGTAATGTAGAAACCACGTTCCAGTATTGGCCAAAGGCCTGTGTTCGATGCTACTGCACATGGTTCATTCAAATACTACCCTTAACTAGTTTAAATACGTATGTACGTGATGTATCTATACATTCACAACTCTCGCAATGCCTGTAATGTAGAAACCACGTTCCAGTATTGGTCAAAGCCCTGTGTTCGATGCTACTGCACATGGTTCATTCAAATACTACCCTTAACTAGTTTAAATACCTATGTAGGTGATGTATCTATACATTCACAACTCTCGCAATGCCTGTAATGTAGAAACAACGTTCCAGTACTGGTCAAAACCCTGTGTTCGATGCTACTGCACATGGTTCATTCAAATACTACCCTTAACTATGGTTAAATATTTTAAATACGTATGTAGGTGATGTATCTATACATTTACAACTTACACAATGCCTGTAATGGTTAAAAATGCGTAGATATGTAGTGTATCTATGCATTCACAACTTTGGCAATGCCTGTAATGTAGAAACCACGTTCCAGTATTGGCCAAAGCCCTGTGTTCGATGCTACTGCACATGGTTCATTCAAATACTAATACTACCTTTAACTAGTTTAAATACCTATGTAGGTGATGTATCTATACATTCACAACTCTTGCAATGCCTGTAATGGTTAAAAATGCGTAGATTTGTAGTGTATCTATGCATTCACAACTTTGGCAATGCCTGTAATGTAGAAACCACGTTCCAGTATTGGCCAAAGACCTGTGTTCGATGCTACTGCACATGGTTCATTCAAATACTACCCTTAACTAGTTTAAATACCTATGTAGGTGATGTATCTATACATTCACAACTCTCGCAATGCCTGTAATGTAGAAACCACGTTCCAGTACTGGTCAAAACCCTGTGTTCGATGCTACTGCACATGGTTCATTCAAATACTACCCTTAACTATGGTTAAATATTTTAAATACGTATGTAGGTGATGTATCTATACATTCACAACTCTCGCAATGCCTGTAATGTAGAAACCACGTTCCAGTATTGGTCAAAGCCCTGTGTTCGATGCTACTGCACATGGTTCATTCAAATACTACCCTTAACTATGGTTAAATAGTTTAAATACGTATGTAGGTGATGTATCTATACATTTACAACTTACGCAATGCCTGTAATGGTTAAAAATGCGTAGATATGTAGTGTATCTATGCATTCACAACTTTGGCAATGCCTGTAATGTAGAAACCACGTTCCAGCATTAGCCAAAGCCCTGTGTTCGATGCTACTGCACATGGTTCATTCAAATACTATCCTTAACTATGGTTAAATAGTTTAAATACGTATGTAGGTGATGTATCTATACATTTACAACTTACGCAATGCCTGTAATGGTTAAAAATGCGTAGATATGTAGTGTATCTATGCATTCACAACTTTGGCAATGCCTGTAATGTAGAAACCACGTTCCAGTATTGGCCAAAGCCCTGTGTTCGATGCTACTGCACATGGTTCATTCAAATACTACCCTTAACTAGTTTAAATACGTATGTAGGTGATGTGTCTATACATTCACAACTCTCGCAATGCCTGTAATGGTTAAAAATACTTAGATATGTAGTGTATCTATGCATTCACAACTTTGGCAATGCCTGTAATGTAGAAACCACGTTCCAGTACTGGTCAAAACCCTGTGTTCGATGCTACTGCACATGGTTCATTTAAATACTACCCTTAACTATGGTTAAATAGTTTAAATACGTATGTAGGTGATGTATCTATACATTTACAACTCTCGCAATGCCTGTAATGGTTAAAAATGCGTAGATATGTAGTGTATCTATGCATTCACAACTTTGGCAATGCCTGTAATGTAGAAACCACGTTCCAGTATTGGCCAAAGCCCTGTGTTCGATGCTACTGCACATGGTTCATTCAAATACTACCCTTAACTAGTTTAAATACGTATGTAGGTGATGTATCTATACATTCACAACTCTCGCAATGCCTGTAATGTAGAAACCACGTTCCAGTATTGGTCAAAGCCCTGTGTTCGATGCTACTGCACATGGTTCATTCAAATACTACCCTTAACTATGGTTAAATAGTTTAAATACGTATGTAGGTGATGTATCTATACATTTACAACTTACGCAATGCCTGTAATGGTTAAAAATGCGTATATATGTAGTGTATCTATGCATTCACAACTTTGGCAATGCCTGTAATGTAGAAACCACGTTCCAGTATTGGCCAAAGCCCTGTGTTCGATGCTACTGCACATGGTTCATTCAAATACTACCCTTAACTAGTTTAAATACGTATGTAGGTGATGTATCTATACATTCACAACTCTCGCAATGCCTGTAATGTAGAAACCACGTTCCAGTATTGGTCAAAGCCCTGTGTTCGATGCTACTGCACATGGTTCATTCAAATACTACCCTTAACTATGGTTAAATATTTTAAATACGTATGTAGGTGATGTATCTATACATTTACAACTTACGCAATGCCTGTAATGGTTAAAAATGCGTAGATATGTAGTGTATCTATGCATTTACAACTTTGGCAAAGCCTGTAATGTAGAAACCACGTTCCAGTATTGGCCAAAGCCCTGTGTTCGATGCTACTGCACATGGTTCATTCAAATACTACCCTTAACTAGTTTAAATACGTATGTAGGTGATGTATCTATACATTCACAACTCTCGCAATGCCTGTAATGTAGAAACCACGTTCCAGTATTGGTCAAAGCCCTGTGTTCGATGCTACTGCACATGGTTCATTCAAATACTACCCTTAACTATGGTTAAATAGTTTAAATACGTATGTAGGTGATGTATCTATACATTTACAACTTACGCAATGCCTGTAATGGTTAAAAATGCGTAGATATGTAGTGTATCTATGCATTCACAACTTTGGCAATGCCTGTAATGTAGAAACCACGTTCCAGTATTGGCCAAAGCCCTGTGTTCGATGCTACTGCACATGGTTCATTCAAATACTACCCTTAACTAGTTTAAATACGTATGTAGGTGATGTATCTATACATTCACAACTCTCGCAATGCCTGTAATGTAGAAACCACGTTCCAGTATTGGTCAAAGCCCTGTGTTCGATGCTACTGCACATGGTTCATTCAAATACTACCCTTAACTATGGTTAAATAGTTTAAATACGTATGTAGGTGATGTATCTATACATTTACAACTTACGCAATGCCTGTAATGGTTAAAAATGCGTATATATGTAGTGTATCTATGCATTCACAACTTTGGCAATGCCTGTAATGTAGAAACCACGTTCCAGTATTGGCCAAAGCCCTGTGTTCGATGCTACTGCACATGGTTCATTCAAATACTACCCTTAACTAGTTTAAATACGTATGTAGGTGATGTATCTATACATTCACAACTCTCGCAATGCCTGTAATGTAGAAACCACGTTCCAGTACTGGTCAAAACCCTGTGTTCGATGCTACTGCACATGGTTCATTCAAATACTACCCTTAACTATGGTTAAATAGTTTAAATACGTATGTAGGTGATGTATCTATACATTTACAACTTACGCAATGCCTCTAATGGTTAAAAATGCGTATATATGTAGTGTATCTATGCATTCACAACTTTGGCAATGCCTGTAATGTAGAAACCACGTTCCAGTATTGGCCAAAGCCCTGTGTTCGATGCTACTGCACATGGTTCATTCAAATACTACCCTTAACTATGGTTAAATATTTTAAATACGTATGTAGGTGATGTATCTATACATTTACAACTTACGCAATGAATGTAATGGTTAAAAATGAGTACATATGTAGTGTATCTATGCATTCACAACTTTGGCAATGCCTGTAATGGTTAAAAATGCGTATATATGTAGTGTATCTATGCATTCACAACTTTGGCAATGCCTGTAATGTAGAAACCACGTTCCAGTATTGGCCAAAGCCCTGTGTTCGATGCTACTGCACATGGTTCATTCAAATACTACCCTTAACTAGTTTAAATACGTATGTAGGTGATGTATCTATACATTCACAACTCTCGCAATGCCTGTAATGTAGAAACCACGTTCCAGTATTGGTCAAAGCCCTGTGTTCGATGCTACTGCACATGGTTCATTCAAATACTACAGTTAACTATGGTTCAATAGTTTGAATACGTATGTAGCTGATGTATCTATACATTTACAACTTACGCAATGCCTGTAATGGTTAAAAATGCGTATATATGTAGTGTATCTATGCATTCACAACTTTGGCAATGCCTGTAATGTAGAAACCACGTTCCAGTATTGGCCAAAGCCCTGTGTTCGATGCTACTGCACATGGTTTATTCAAATACTACCCTTAACTAGTTTAAACACGTATGTAGGTGATGTATCTATACATTCACAACTCTCGCAATGCCTGTAATGTAGAAACCACGTTCCAGTATTGGTCAAAGCCCTGTGTTTGATGCTACTGCACATGGCTCATTCAAATACTATCCTTAACTATGGTTAAATAGTTTAAATACGTATGTAGGTGATGTATCTATACATTTACAACTTACTCAATGTCTGTAATGGTTAAAAATGCGTATATATGTAGTGTATCTATGCATTCACAACTTTGGCAATGCCTGTAATGTAGAAACCACGTTCCAGTATTGGCCAAAGCCCTGTGTTCGATGCTACTGCACATGGTTCATTCAAATACTACCCTTAACTAGTTTAAATACGTATGTAGGTGATGTATCTATACATTCACAACTCTCGCAATGCCTGTAATGTAGAAACCACGTTCCAGTATTGGTCAAAACCCTGTGTTCGATGCTACTGCACATGGTTCATTCAAATACTACCCTTAACTATGGTTAAATAGTTTAAATACGTATATAGGTGATGTATCTATACATTCACAACTCTCGCAATGCCTGTAATGTAGAAACCACGTTCCAGTATTGGTCAAAGCCCTGTGTTCGGTGCTACTGCACATGGTTCATTCAAATACTACCCTTAACTAGTTTAAATACGTATGTAGGTGATGTATCTATACATTCACAACTCTCGCAATGCCTGTAATGTAGAAACCACGTTCCAGTACTGGTCAAAACCCTGTGTTCGATGCTATTGCACATGTATCATTCAAATACTACCCTTAACTATGGTTAAATAGTTTAAATACGTATGTAGGTGATGTATGTATACATTTACAACTTACGCAATGCCTGTAATGGTTAAAAATGCGTATATATGTAGTGTATCTATGCATTCACAACTTTGGCAATGCCTGTAATGTAGAAACCACGTTCCAGTATTGGCCAAAGCCCTGTGTTCGACGCTACTGCACATGGTTCATTCAAATACTACCCTTAACTAGTTTAAATACGTATGTAGTTGATGTATCTATACATTCACAACTCTCGCAATGCCTGTAATGTAGAAACCACGTTCCAGTATTGGTCAAAACCCTGTGTTCGATGCTACTGCACATGGTTCATTCAAATACTACCCTTAACTATGGTTAAATAGTTTAAATACGTATGTAGGTGATGTATGTATACATTTACAACTTACGCAATGCCTGTAATGGTTAAAAATGCGTAGATATGTAGTGTATCTATGCACTCACAACTTTGGCAATGCCTGTAATGTAGAAACCACGTTCCAGTATTGGCCAAAGTCCTGTGTTCGATGCTACTGCACATGGTTCATTCAAATACTACCCTTAACTAGTTTAAATACGTATGTAGTTGATGTATCTATACATTCACAACTCTCGCAATGCCTGTAATGTAGAAACCACGTTCCAGTATTGGCCAAAGCCCTGTGTTCGATGCTACTGCACATGGTTCATTCAAATACTACCCTTAACTAGTTTAAATACCTATGTAGGTGATGTATCTATACATTCACAACTCTCGCAATGCCTGTAATGGTTAAAAATGCGTAGATATGTAGTGTATCTATGCATTCACAACTTTGTCAATGCCTGTAATGTAGAAACCACGTTCCAGTATTGGCCAAAGCCCTGTGTTCGACGCTACTGCACATGGTTCATTCAAATACTACCCTTAACTAGTTTAAATACGTATGTAGGTGATGTATCTATACATTCACAACTCTCGCAATGCCTGTAATGTAGAAACCACGTTCCAGTATTGGCCAAAGCCCTGTGTTCGATGCTACTGCACATGGTTCATTCAAATACTACCCTTAACTAGTTTAAATACCTATGTAGGTGATGTATCTATACATTCACAACTCTCGCAATGCCTGTAATGGTTAAAAATGCGTAGATATGTAGTGTATCTATGCATTCACAACTTTGTCAATGCCTGTAATGTAGAAACCACGTTCCAGTATTGGCCAAAGCCCTGTGTTCGACGCTACTGCACATGGTTCATTCAAATACTACCCTTAACTAGTTTAAATACGTATGTAGTTGATGTATCTATACATTCACAACTCTCGCAATGCCTGTAATGTAGAAACCACGTTCCAGTATTGGCCAAAGCCCTGTGTTCGATGCTACTGCACATGGTTCATTCAAATACTACCCTTAACTAGTTTAAATACCTATGTAGGTGATGTATCTATACATTCACAACTCTCGCAATGCCTGTAATGGTTAAAAATGCGTAGATATGTAGTGTATCTATGCATTCACAACTTTGTCAATGCCTGTAATGTAGAAACCACGTTCCAGTATTGGCCAAAGCCCTGTGTTCGACGCTACTGCACATGGTTCATTCAAATACTACCCTTAACTAGTTTAAATACGTATGTAGGTGATGTATCTATACATTCACAACTCTCGCAATGCCTGTAATGTAGAAACCACGTTCCAGTATTGGCCAAAGCCCTGTGTTCGATGCTACTGCACATGGTTCATTCAAATACTACCCTTAACTATGGTTAACTAGTTTAAATACGTATGTAGGTGATGTATCTATACATTTACAACTTACGCAATGCCTGTAATGGTTAAAAATGCGTAGATTTGTAGTGTATCTATGCATTCACAACTTTGGCAATGCCTGTAATGTAGAAACCACGTTCCAGTATTGGCCAAAGCCCTGTGTTCGATGCTACTCCACATGGTTCATTCAAATACTACCCTCAACTAGTTTAAATACGTATGTAGTTGATGTATCTATACATTCACAACTCTCGCAATGCCTGTAATGTAGAAACCACGTTCCAGTATTGGCCAAAGCCCTGTGTTCGATGCTACTGCACATGGTTCATTCAAATACTACCCTTAACTAGTTTAAATACCTATGTAGGTGATGTATCTATACATTCACAACTCTCGCAATGCCTGTAATGGTTAAAAATGCGTAGATATGTAGTGTATCTATGCATTCACAACTTTGTCAATGCCTGTAATGTAGAAACCACGTTCCAGTATTGGCCAAAGCCCTGTGTTCGACGCTACTGCACATGGTTCATTCAAATACTACCCTTAACTAGTTTAAATACGTATGTAGGTGATGTATCTATACATTCACAACTCTCGCAATGCCTGTAATGTAGAAACCACGTTCCAGTATTGGCCAAAGCCCTGTGTTCGATGCTACTGCACATGGTTCATTCAAATACTACCCTTAACTAGTTTAAATACCTATGTAGGTGATGTATCTATACATTCACAACTCTCGCAATGCCTGTAATGGTTAAAAATGCGTAGATATGTAGTGTATCTATGCATTCACAACTTTGTCAATGCCTGTAATGTAGAAACCACGTTCCAGTATTGGCCAAAGCCCTGTGTTCGACGCTACTGCACATGGTTCATTCAAATACTACCCTTAACTAGTTTAAATACGTATGTAGGTGATGTATCTATACATTCACAACTCTCGCAATGCCTGTAATGTAGAAACCACGTTCCAGTATTGGTCAAAGCCCTGTGTTCGATGCTACTGCACATGGTTCATTCAAATACTACCCTTAACTAGTTTAAATACGTATGTAGGTGATGTATCTATACATTCACAACTCTCGCAATGCCTGTAATGTAGAAACCACGTTCCAGTACTGGTCAAAACCCTGTGTTCGATGCTATTGCACATGTATCATTCAAATACTACCCTTAACTATGGTTAAATAGTTTAAATACGTATGTAGGTGATGTATGTATACATTTACAACTTACGCAATGCCTGTAATGGTTAAAAATGCGTATATATGTAGTGTATCTATGCATTCACAACTTTGGCAATGCCTGTAATGTAGAAACCACGTTCCAGTATTGGCCAAAGCCCTGTGTTCGATGCTACTGCACATGGTTCATTCAAATACTACCCTTAACTAGTTTAAATACGTATGTAGTTGATGTATCTATACATTCACAACTCTCGCAATGCCTGTAATGTAGAAACCACGTTCCAGTATTGGTCAAAACCCTGTGTTCGATGCTACTGCACATGGTTCATTCAAATACTACCCTTAACTATGGTTAAATAGTTTAAATACGTATGTAGGTGATGTATCTATACATTTACAACTTACGCAATGCCTGTAATGGTTAAAAATGCGTAGATATGTAGTGTATCTATGCACTCACAACTTTGGCAATGCCTGTAATGTAGAAACCACGTTCCAGTATTGGCCAAAGCCCTGTGTTCGATGCTACTGCACATGGTTTATTCAAATACTACCCTTAACTAGTTTAAATACGTATGTAGTTGATGTATCTATACATTCACAACTCTCGCAATGCCTGTAATGTAGAAACCACGTTCCAGTATTGGTCAAAGCCCTGTGTTCGATGCTACTGCACATGGTTCATTCAAATACTACCCTTAACTAGTTTAAATACGTATGTAGGTGATGTATCTATACATTCACAACTCTCGCAATGCCTGTAATGTAGAAACCACGTTCCAGTACTGGTCAAAACCCTGTGTTCGATGCTATTGCACATGTATCATTCAAATACTACCCTTAACTATGGTTAAATAGTTTAAATACGTATGTAGGTGATGTATGTATACATTTACAACTTACGCAATGCCTGTAATGGTTAAAAATGCGTATATATGTAGTGTATCTATGCATTCACAACTTTGGCAATGCCTGTAATGTAGAAACCACGTTCCAGTATTGGCCAAAGCCCTGTGTTCGACGCTACTGCACATGGTTCATTCAAATACTACCCTTAACTAGTTTAAATACGTATGTAGTTGATGTATCTATACATTCACAACTCTCGCAATGCCTGTAATGTAGAAACCACGTTCCAGTATTGGTCAAAACCCTGTGTTCGATGCTACTGCACATGGTTCATTCAAATACTACCCTTAACTATGGTTAAATAGTTTAAATACGTATGTAGGTGATGTATGTATACATTTACAACTTACGCAATGCCTGTAATGGTTAAAAATGCGTAGATATGTAGTGTATCTATGCACTCACAACTTTCGCAATGCCTGTAATGTAGAAACCACGTTCCAGTATTGGCCAAGGTCCTGTGTTCGATGCTACTGCACATGGTTCATTCAAATACTACCCTTAACTAGTTTAAATACGTATGTAGTTGATGTATCTATACATTCACAACTCTCGCAATGCCTGTAATGTAGAAACCACGTTCCAGTATTGGCCAAAGCCCTGTGTTCGATGCTACTGCACATGGTTCATTCAAATACTACCCTTAACTAGTTTAAATACGTATGTAGGTGATGTATCTATACATTCACAACTCTCGCAATGCCTCTAATGGTTAAAAATGCGTAGATATGTAGTGTATCTATGCATTCACAACTTTGTCAATGCCTGTAATGTAGAAACCACGTTCCAGTATTGGCCAAAGCCCTGTGTTCGACGCTACTGCACATGGTTCATTCAAATACTACCCTTAACTAGTTTAAATACGTATGTAGGTGATGTATCTATACATTCACAACTCTCGCAATGCCTGTAATGTAGAAACCACGTTCCAGTATTGGCCAAAGCCCTGTGTTCGATGCTACTGCACATGGCTCATTCAAATACTACCCTTAACTATGGTTAAATAGTTTAAATACGTATGTAGGTGATGTATCTATACATTTACAACTTACGCAATGCCTGTAATGGTTAAAAATGCGTATATATGTAGTGTATCTATGCATTCACAACTTTGGCAATGCCTGTAATGTAGAAACCACGTTCCAGTATTGGCCAAAGCCCTGTGTTCGATGCTACTGCACATGGTTCATTCAAATACTACCCTCAACTAGTTTAAATACGTATGTAGTTGATGTATCTATACATTCACAACTCTCGCAATGCCTGTAATGTAGAAACCACGTTCCAGTATTGGCCAAAGCCCTGTGTTCGATGCTACTGCACATGGTTCATTCAAATACTACCCTTAACTAGTTTAAATACCTATGTAGGTGATGTATCTATACATTCACAACTCACGCAATGCCTGTAATGGTTAAAAATGCGTAGATATGTAGTGTATCTATGCATTCACAACTTTGGCAATGCCTGTAATGTAGAAACCACGTTCCAGTATTGGCCAAAGCCCTGTGTTCGACGCTACTGCACATGGTTCATTCAAATACTACCCTTAACTAGTTTAAATACGTATGTAGGTGATGTATCTATACATTCACAACTCTCGCAATGCCTGTAATGTAGAAACCACGTTCCAGTATTGGCCAAAGCCCTGTGTTCGATGCTACTGCACATGGTTCATTCAAATACTACCCTTAACTAGTTTAAATACCTATGTAGGTGATGTATCTATACATTCACAACTCTCGCAATGCCTGTAATGGTTAAAAATGCGTAGATATGTAGTGTATCTATGCATTCACAACTTTGTCAATGCCTGTAATGTAGAAACCACGTTCCAGTATTGGCCAAAGCCCTGTGTTCGATGCTACTGCACATGGTTCATTCAAATACTACCCTTAACTAGTTTAAATACGTATGTAGGTGATGTATCTATACATTCACAACTCTCGCAATGCCTGTAATGTAGAAACCACGTTCCAGTATTGGTCAAAGCCCTGTGTTCGATGCTACTGCACATGGTTCATTCAAATACTACCCTTAACTAGTTTAAATACGTATGTAGGTGATGTATCTATACATTCACAACTCTCGCAATGCCTGTAATGTAGAAACCACGTTCCAGTACTGGTCAAAACCCTGTGTTCGATGCTATTGCACATGTATCATTCAAATACTACCCTTAACTATGGTTAAATAGTTTAAATACGTATGTAGGTGATGTATGTATACATTTACAACTTACGCAATGCCTGTAATGGTTAAAAATGCGTATATATGTAGTGTATCTATGCATTCACAACTTTGGCAATGCCTGTAATGTAGAAACCACGTTCCAGTATTGGCCAAAGCCCTGTGTTCGATGCTACTGCACATGGTTCATTCAAATACTACCCTTAACTAGTTTAAATACGTATGTAGTTGATGTATCTATACATTCACAACTCTCGCAATGCCTGTAATGTAGAAACCACGTTCCAGTATTGGTCAAAACCCTGTGTTCGATGCTACTGCACATGGTTCATTCAAATACTACCCTTAACTATGGTTAAATAGTTTAAATACGTATGTAGGTGATGTATCTATACATTTACAACTTACGCAATGCCTGTAATGGTTAAAAATGCGTAGATATGTAGTGTATCTATGCACTCACAACTTTGGCAATGCCTGTAATGTAGAAACCACGTTCCAGTATTGGCCAAAGCCCTGTGTTCGATGCTACTGCACATGGTTTATTCAAATACTACCCTTAACTAGTTTAAATACGTATGTAGTTGATGTATCTATACATTCACAACTCTCGCAATGCCTGTAATGTAGAAACCACGTTCCAGTATTGGTCAAAGCCCTGTGTTCGATGCTACTGCACATGGTTCATTCAAATACTACCCTTAACTAGTTTAAATACGTATGTAGGTGATGTATCTATACATTCACAACTCTCGCAATGCCTGTAATGTAGAAACCACGTTCCAGTACTGGTCAAAACCCTGTGTTCGATGCTATTGCACATGTATCATTCAAATACTACCCTTAACTATGGTTAAATAGTTTAAATACGTATGTAGGTGATGTATGTATACATTTACAACTTACGCAATGCCTGTAATGGTTAAAAATGCGTATATATGTAGTGTATCTATGCATTCACAACTTTGGCAATGCCTGTAATGTAGAAACCACGTTCCAGTATTGGCCAAAGCCCTGTGTTCGACGCTACTGCACATGGTTCATTCAAATACTACCCTTAACTAGTTTAAATACGTATGTAGTTGATGTATCTATACATTCACAACTCTCGCAATGCCTGTAATGTAGAAACCACGTTCCAGTATTGGTCAAAACCCTGTGTTCGATGCTACTGCACATGGTTCATTCAAATACTACCCTTAACTATGGTTAAATAGTTTAAATACGTATGTAGGTGATGTATGTATACATTTACAACTTACGCAATGCCTGTAATGGTTAAAAATGCGTAGATATGTAGTGTATCTATGCACTCACAACTTTGGCAATGCCTGTAATGTAGAAACCACGTTCCAGTATTGGCCAAAGTCCTGTGTTCGATGCTACTCCACATGGTTCATTCAAATACTACCCTTAACTAGTTTAAATACGTATGTAGTTGATGTATCTATACATTCACAACTCTCGCAATGCCTGTAATGTAGAAACCACGTTCCAGTATTGGCCAAAGCCCTGTGTTCGATGCTACTGCACATGGTTCATTCAAATACTACCCTTAACTAGTTTAAATACCTATGTAGGTGATGTATCTATACATTCACAACTCTCGCAATGCCTCTAATGGTTAAAAATGCGTAGATATGTAGTGTATCTATGCATTCACAACTTTGTCAATGCCTGTAATGTAGAAACCACGTTCCAGTATTGGCCAAAGCCCTGTGTTCGACGCTACTGCACATGGTTCATTCAAATACTACCCTTAACTAGTTTAAATACGTATGTAGGTGATGTATCTATACATTCACAACTCTCGCAATGCCTGTAATGTAGAAACCACGTTCCAGTATTGGCCAAAGCCCTGTGTTCGATGCTACTGCACATGGTTCATTCAAATACTACCCTTAACTATGGTTAAATAGTTTAAATACGTATGTAGGTGATGTATCTATACATTTACAACTTACGCAATGCCTGTAATGGTTAAAAATGCGTATATATGTAGTGTATCTATGCATTCACAACTTTGGCAATGCCTGTAATGTAGAAACCACGTTCCAGTATTGGCCAAAGCCCTGTGTTCGATGCTACTGCACATGGTTCATTCAAATACTACCCTCAACTAGTTTAAATACGTATGTAGTTGATGTATCTATACATTCACAACTCTCGCAATGCCTGTAATGTAGAAACCACGTTCCAGTATTGGCCAAAGCCCTGTGTTCGATGCTACTGCACATGGTTCATTCAAATACTACCCTTAACTAGTTTAAATACGTATGTAGGTGATGTATCTATACATTCACAACTCTCGCAATGCCTGTAATGGTTAAAAATGCGTAGATATGTAGTGTATCTATGCATTCACAACTTTGTCAATGCCTGTAATGTAGAAACCACGTTCCAGTATTGGCCAAAGCCCTGTGTTCGACGCTACTGCACATGGTTCATTCAAATACT
This sequence comes from Haliotis asinina, assembly GCF_037392515.1. Classification (NCBI taxonomy): domain Eukaryota; kingdom Metazoa; phylum Mollusca; class Gastropoda; order Lepetellida; family Haliotidae; genus Haliotis; species Haliotis asinina. Next base: position 36,363,529 of record NC_090292.1, on the reverse strand, counting down.
ACCCTTAACTAGTTTAAATACGTATGTAGGTGATGTATCTATACATTCACAACTCTCGCAATGCCTGTAATGTAGAAACCACGTTCCAGTATTGGTCAAAGCCCTGTGTTCGATGCTACTGCACATGGTTCATTCAAATACTACCCTTAACTAGTTTAAATACGTATGTAGGTGATGTATCTATACATTCACAACTCTCGCAATGCCTGTAATGTAGAAACCACGTTCCAGTACTGGTCAAAACCCTGTGTTCGATGCTATTGCACATGTATCATTCAAATACTACCCTTAACTATGGTTAAATAGTTTAAATACGTATGTAGGTGATGTATGTATACATTTACAACTTACGCAATGCCTGTAATGGTTAAAAATGCGTATATATGTAGTGTATCTATGCATTCACAACTTTGGCAATGCCTGTAATGTAGAAACCACGTTCCAGTATTGGCCAAAGCCCTGTGTTCGATGCTACTGCACATGGTTCATTCAAATACTACCCTTAACTAGTTTAAATACGTATGTAGTTGATGTATCTATACATTCACAACTCTCGCAATGCCTGTAATGTAGAAACCACGTTCCAGTATTGGTCAAAACCCTGTGTTCGATGCTACTGCACATGGTTCATTCAAATACTACCCTTACCTATGGTTAAATAGTTTAAATACGTATGTAGGTGATGTATCTATACATTTACAACTTACGCAATGCCTGTAATGGTTAAAAATGCGTAGATATGTAGTGTATCTATGCACTCACAACTCTCGCAATGCCTGTAATGTAGAAACCACATTCCAGTATTGGCCAAAGCCCTGTGTTCGATGCTACTGCACATGGTTCATTCAAATACTACCCTTAACTAGTTTAAATACCTATGTAGGTGATGTATCTATACATTCACAACTCTCGCAATGCCTGTAATGGTTAAAAATGCGTAGATATGTAGTGTATCTATGCATTCACAACTTTGTCAATGCCTGTAATGTAGAAACCACGTTCCAGTATTGGCCAAAGCCCTGTGTTCGATGCTACTGCACATGGTTCATTCAAATACTACCCTTAACTAGTTTAAATACGTATGTAGGTGCTGTACATATACATTCACAACTCTCGCAATGCCTGTAATGTACAAACCACGTTCCAGTATTGGTCAAAGCCCTGTGTTCGATGCTACTGCACATGGTTCATTCAAATACTACCCTTAACTATGGTTAAATAGTTTAAATACGTATGTAGGTGATGTATCTATACATTTACAACTTACGCAATGCCTGTAATGGTTAAAAATGCGTAGATATGTAGTGTATCTATGCATTCACAACTTTGGAAATGCCTGTAATGTAGAAACCACGTTCCAGTATTGGCCAAAGCCCTGTGTTCGATGCTACTGCACATGGTTCATTCAAATACTACCCTTAACTAGTTTAAATACGTATGTAGTTGATGTATCTATACATTCACAACTCTCGCAATGCCTGTAATGTAGAAACCACGTTCCAGTATTGGTCAAAGCCCTGTGTTCGATGCTACTGCACATGGTTCATTCAAATACTACCCTTAACTAGTTTAAATACGTATGTAGTTGATGTATCTATACATTCACAACTCTCGCAATGCCTGTAATGTAGAAACCACGTTCCAGTACTGGTCACAACCCTGTGTTCGATGCTACTGCACATGGTTCATTCAAATACTACCCTTAACTATGGTTAAATAGTTTAAATACGTATGTAGGTGATGTATCTATACATTCACAACTTACGCAATGCCTGTAATGGTTAAAAATGCGTAGATATGTAGTGTATCTATGCATTCACAACTTTGGCAATGCCTGTAATGTAGAAACCACGTTCCAGTATTGGCCAAAGCCCTGTGTTCGACGCTACTGCACATGGTTCATTCAAATACTACCCTTAACTAGTTTAAATACGTATGTAGGTGATGTATCTATACATTCACAACTCTCGCAATGCCTGTAATGTAGAAACCACGTTCCAGTGCTGGTCAAAACCCTGTGTTCGATGCTACTGCACATGGTTCATTCAAATACTACCCTTAACTATGGTTAAATAGTTTAAATACGTATGTAGGTGATGTATCTATACATTTACAACTTACGCAATGCCTGTAATGGTTAAAAATGCGTATATGTGTAGTGTATCTATGCATTCACAACTTTGGCAATGCCTGTAATGTAGAAACCACGTTCCAGTATTGGCCAAAGCCCTGTGTTCGATGCTACTGCACATGGTTCATTCAAATACTACCCTTAACTAGTTTAAATACGTATGTAGGTGATGTATCTATACATTCACAACTCTCGCAATGCCTGTAATGTAGAAACCACGTTCCAGTACTGGTCAAAACCCTGTGTTCGATGCTACTGCACATGGTTCATTCAAATACTACCCTTAACTATGGTTAAATAGTTTAAATACGTATGTAGGTGATGTATCTATACATTTACAACTTACGCAATGCCTGTAATGGTTAAAAATGCGTATATGTGTAGTGTATCTATGCATTCACAACTTTGGCAATGCCTGTAATGTAGAAACCACGTTCCAGTATTGGCCAAAGCCCTGTGTTCGATGCTACTGCACATGGTTCATTCAAATACTACCCTTAACTAGTTTAAATACGTATGTAGGTGATGTATCTATACATTCACAACTCTCGCAATGCCTGTAATGTAGAAACCACGTTCCAGTACTGGTCAAAACCCTGTGTTCGATGCTACTGCACATGGTTCATTCAAATACTACCCTTAACTATGGTTAAATAGTTTAAATACGTATGTAGGTGATGTATCTATACATTTACAACTTACGCAATGCCTGTAATGGTTAAAAATGCGTAGATATGTAGTGTATCTATGCATTCACAACTTTGGCAATGCCTGTAATGTAGAAACCACGTTCCAGTATTGGCCAAAGCCCTGTGTTCGATGCTACTGCACATGGTTCATTCAAATACTACCCTTAACTAGTTTAAATACGTATGTACTTGATGTATCTATACATTCACAACTTTCGCAATGCCTGTAATGTAGAAACCACGTTCCAGTATTGGTCAAAGCCCTGTGTTCGATGCTACTGCACATGGTTCATTCAAATACTACCCTTAACTATGGTTAAATAGTTTAAATACGTATGTAGGTGATGTATCTATACATTTACAACTTACGCAATGCCTGTAATGGTTAAAAATGCGTAGATATGTAGTGTATCTATGCATTCACAACTTTGGCAATGCCTGTAATGTAGAAACCACGTTCCAGTATTGGCCAAAGCCCTGTGTTCGATGCTACTGCACATGGTTCATTCAAATACTACCCTTAACTAGTTTAAATACGTATGTAGGTGATGTATCTATACATTCACAACTCTCGCAATGTCTGTAATGTAGAAACCACGTTCCAGTATTGGTCAAAACCCTGTGTTCGATGCTACTGCACATGGTTCATTCAAATACTACCCTTAACTATGGTTAAATAGTTTAAATACGTATGTAGGTGATGTATCTATACATTTACAACTTACGCAATGCCTGTAATGGTTAAAAATGCGTAGATATGTAGTGTATCTATGCATTCACAACTTTGGCAATGCCTGTAATGTAGAAACCACGTTCCAGTATTGGCCAAAGCCCTGTGTTCGATGCTACTGCACATGGTTCATTCAAATACTACCCTTAACTAGTTTAAATACCTATGTAGGTGATGTATCTATACATTCACAACTCTCGCAATGCCTGTAATGTAGAAACCACGTTCCAGTACTGGTCAAAACACTGTGTTCGATGCTACTGCACATGGTTCATTCAAATACTACCCTTAACTATGGTTAAATAGTTTAAATACGTATGTAGGTGATGTATCTATACATTTACAACTTACGCAATGCCTGTAATGGTTAAAAATGCGTAGATATGTAGTGTATCTATGCATTCACAACTTTGGAAATGCCTGTAATGTAGAAACCACGTTCCAGTATTGGCCAAAGCCCTGTGTTCGATGCTACTGCACATGGTTCATTCAAATACTACCCTTAACTAGTTTAAATACGTATGTAGTTGATGTATCTATACATTCACAACTCTCGCAATGCCTGTAATGTAGAAACCACGTTCCAGTATTGGTCAAAGCCCTGTGTTCGATGCTACTGCACATGGTTCATTCAAATACTACCCTTAACTAGTTTAAATACCTATGTAGGTGATGTATCTATACATTCACAACTCTCGCAATGCCTGTAATGTAGAAACCACGTTCCAGTACTGGTCACAACCCTGTGTTCGATGCTGCTGCACATGGTTCATTCAAATACTACCCTTAACTATGGTTAAATAGTTTAAATACGTATGTAGGTGATGTATCTATACATTCACAACTTACGCAATGCCTGTAATGGTTAAAAATGCGTATATATGTATTGTATCTATGCATTCACAACTTTGGCAATGCCTGTAATGTAGAAACCACGTTCCAGTATTGGCCAAAGCCCTGTGTTCGATGCTACTGCACATGCTTCATTCAAATACTACCCTTAACTAGTTTAAATACCTATGTAGGTGATGTATCTATACATTCACAACTCTCGCAATGCCTGTAATGTAGAAACCACGTTCCAGTATTGGTCAAAGCCCTGTGTTCGATGCTACTGCACATGGTTCATTCAAATACTACCCTTAACTATGGTTAAATAGTTTAAATACGTATGTAGGTGATGTATCTATACATTCACAACTTACGCAATGCCTGTAATGGTTAAAAATGCGTAGATATGTAGTGTATCTATGCATTCACAACTTTGGCAATGCCTGTAATGTAGAAACCACGTTCCAGTATTGGCCAAAGCCCTGTGTTCGATGCTACTGCACATGGTTCATTCAAATACTACCCTTAACTAGTTTAAATACGTATGTAGGTGATGTATCTATACATTCACAACTCTCGCAATGCCTGTAATGTAGAAACCACGTTCCAGTATTGGTCAAAACCCTGTGTTCGATGCTACTGCACATGGTTCATTCAAATACTACCCTTAACTATGGTTAAATAGTTTAAATACGTATGTAGGTGATGTATCTATACATTTACAACTTACGCAATGCCTGTAATGGTTAAAAATGCGTATATGTGTAGTGTATCTATGCATTCACAACTTTGGCAATGCCTGTAATGTAGAAACCACGTTCCAGTATTGGCCAAAGCCCTGTGTTCGATGCTACTGCACATGGTTCATTCAAATACTACCCTTAACTAGTTTAAATACCTATGTAGGTGATGTATCTATACATTCACAACTCTCGCAATGCCTGTAATGTAGAAACCACGTTCCAGTACTGGTCAAAACCCTGTGTTCGATGCTACTGCACATGGTTCATTCAAATACTACCCTTAACTATGGTTAAATAGTTTAAATACGTATGTAGGTGATGTATCTATACATTTACAACTTACGCAATGCCTGTAATGGTTAAAAATGCGTAGATATGTAGTGTATCTATGCATTCACAACTTTGGCAATGCCTGTAATGTAGAAACCACGTTCCAGTATTGGCCAAAGCCCTGTGTTCGATGCTACTGCACATGGTTCATTCAAATACTACCCTTAACTAGTTTAAATACCTATGTAGGTGATGTATCTATACATTCACAACTCTCGCAATGCCTGTAATGTAGAAACCACGTTCCAGTACTGGTCAAAACCCTGTGTTCGATGCTACTGCACATGGTTCATTCAAATACTACCCTTAACTATGGTTAAATAGTTTAAATACGTATGTAGGTGATGTATCTATACATTTACAACTTACGCAATGCCTGTAATGGTTAAAAATGCGTAGATATGTAGTGTATCTATGCATTCACAACTTTGGCAATGCCTGTAATGTAGAAACCACGTTCCAGTATTGGCCAAAGCCCTGTGTTCGATGCTACTGCACATGGTTCATTCAAATACTACCCTTAACTAGTTTAAATACGTATGTAGTTGATGTATCTATACATTCACAACTCTCGCAATGCCTGTAATGTAGAAACCACGTTCCAGTATTGGTCAAAGCCCTGTGTTCGATGCTACTGCACATGGTTCATTCAAATACTACCCTTAACTAGTTTAAATACCTATGTAGGTGATGTATCTATACATTCACAACTCTCGCAATGCCTGTAATGGTTAAAAATGCGTAGATATGTAGTGTATCTATGCATTCACAACTTTGTCAATGCCTGTAATGTAGAAACCACGTTCCAGTATTGGCCAAAGCCCTGTGTTCGACGCTACTTCACATGGTTCATTCAAATACTATCCTTAACTAGTTTAAATACGTATGTAGGTGATGTATCTATACATTCACAACTCTCGCAATGCCTGTAATGTAGAACCCACGTTCCAGTATTGGTCAAAGCCCTGTGTTCGATGCTACTGCACATGGTTCATTCAAATACTACCCTTAACTATGGTTAAATAGTTTAAATACGTATGTAGGTGATGTATCTATACATTTACAACTTACGCAATGCCTGTAATGGTTAAAAATGCGTAGATATGTAGTGTATCTATGCATTCACAACTTTCGCAATGCCTGTAATGTAGAAACCACGTTCCAGTATTGGCCAAAGCCCTGTGTTCGATGCTACTGCACATGGTTCATTCAAATACTACCCTTAACTAGTTTAAATACGTATGTAGGTGATGTATCTATACATTCACAACTCTCGCAATGTCTGTAATGTAGAAACCACGTTCCAGTATTGGTCAAAACCCTGTGTTCGATGCTACTGCACATGGTTCATTCAAATACTACCCTTAACTATGGTTAAATAGTTTAAATACGTATGTAGGTGATGTATCTATACATTTACAACTTACGCAATGCCTGTAATGGTTAAAAATGCGTAGATATGTAGTGTATCTATGCATTCACAACTTTGGCAATGCCTGTAATGTAGAAACCACGTTCCAGTACTGGTCCAAACCCTGTGTTCGATGCTACTGCACATGGTTCATTCAAATACCACCCTTAACTATGGTTAAATAGTTTAAATACGTATGTAGGTGATGTATCTATACATTTACAACTTACGCAATGCCTGTAATGGTTAAAAATGCGTAGATATGTAGTGTATCTATGCATTCACAACTTTCGCAATGCCTGTAATGTAGAAACCACGTTCCAGTATTGGCCAAAGCCCTGTGTTCGATGCTACTGCACATGGTTCATTCAAATACTACCCTTAACTAGTTTAAATACGTATGTAGGTGATGTATCTATACATTCACAACTCTCGCAATGTCTGTAATGTAGAAACCACGTTCCAGTATTGGTCAAAACCCTGTGTTCGATGCTACTGCACATGGTTCATTCAAATACTACCCTTAACTATGGTTAAATAGTTTAAATACGTATGTAGGTGATGTATCTATACATTTACAACTTACGCAATGCCTGTAATGGTTAAAAATGCGTAGATATGTAGTGTATCTATGCATTCACAACTTTGGCAATGCCTGTAATGTAGAAACCACGTTCCAGTATTGGCCAAAGCCCTGTGTTCGATGCTACTGCACATGGTTCATTCAAATACTACCCTTAACTAGTTTAAATACCTATGTAGGTGATGTATCTATACATTCACAACTCTCGCAATGCCTGTAATGTAGAAACCACGTTCCAGTACTGGTCAAAACCCTGTGTTCGATGCTACTGCACATGGTTCATTCAAATACTACCCTTAACTAGTTTAAATACCTATGTAGGTGATGTATCTATACATTCACAACTCTCGCAATGCCTGTAATGGTTAAAAATGCGTAGATATGTAGTGTATCTATGCATTCACAACTTTGGCAATGCCTGTAATGTAGAAACCACGTTCCAGTATTGGCCAAAGCCCTGTGTTCGATGCTACTGCACATGGTTCATTCAAATACTACCCTTAACTAGTTTAAATACCTATGTAGGTGATGTATCTATACATTCACAACTCTCGCAATGCCTGTAATGTAGAAACCACGTTCCAGTACTGGTCCAAACCCTGTGTTCGATGCTACTGCACATGGTTCATTCAAATACCACCCTTAACTATGGTTAAATAGTTTAAATACGTATGTAGGTGATGTATCTATACATTTACAACTTACGCAATGCCTGTAATGGTTAAAAATGCGTACATATGTAGTGTATCTATGCATTCACAACTTTGGCAATGCCTGTAATGTAGAAACCACGTTCCAGTATTGGCCAAAGCCCTGTGTTCGATGCTACTGCACATGGTTCATTCAAATACTACCCTTAACTAGTTTAAATACGTATGTAGTTGATGTATCTATACATTCACAACTCTTGCAATGCCTGTAATGTAGAAACCACGTTCCAGTATTGGTCAAAGCCCTGTGTTCGATGCTACTGCACATGGTTCATTCAAATACTACCCTTAACTAGTTTAAATACCTATGTAGGTGATGTTTCTATACATTCACAACTCTCGCAATGCCTGTAATGGTTAAAAATGCGTAGATATGTAGTGTATCTATGCATTCACAACTTTGGCAATGCCTGTAATGTAGAAACCACGTTCCAGTATTGGCCAAAGCCCTGTGTTCGACGCTACTGCACATGGTTCATTCAAATACTACCCTTAACTAGTTTAAATACGTATGTAGGTGATGTATCTATACATTCACAACTCTCGCAATGCCTGTAATGTAGAAACCACGTTCCAGTATTGGTCAAAGCCCTGTGTTCGATGCTACTGCACATGGTTCATTCAAATACTACCCTTAACTATGGTTAAATAGTTTAAATACGTATGTAGGTGATGTATCTATACATTTACAACTTACGCAATGCCTGTAATGGTTAAAAATGCGTATATATGTAGTGTATCTATGCATTCACAACTTTGTCAATGCCTGTAATGTAGAAACCACGTTCCAGTATTGGCCAAAGCCCTGTGTTCGATGCTACTGCACATGGTTCATTCAAATACTACCCTTAACTAGTTTAAATACCTATGTAGGTGATGTATCTATACATTCACAACTCTCGCAATGCCTGTAATGGTTAAAAATGCGTAGTTATGTAGTGTATCTATGCATTCACAACTTTGGCAATGCCTGTAATGTAGAAACCACGTTCCAGTATTGGCCAAAGCCCTGTGTTCGATGCTACTGCACATGGTTCATTCAAATACTACCCTTAACTAGTTTAAATACGTATGTAGGTGATGTATCTATACATTCACAACTCTCGCAATGCCTGTAATGTAGAAACCACGTTCCAGTATTGGTCAAAGCCCTGTGTTCGATGCTACTGCACATGGTTCATTCAAATACTACCCTTAACTATGGTTAAATAGTTTAAACACGTATGTAGGTGATGTATCTATACATTTACAACTTACGCAATGCCTGTAATGGTTAAAAATGCGTACATATGTAATGTATCTATGCATTCACAACTTTGGCAATGCCTGTAATGTAGAAACCACGTTCCAGTATTGGCCAAAGCCCTGTGTTCGATGCTACTGCACATGGTTCATTCAAATACTACCCTTAACTAGTTTAAATACGTATGTAGTTGATGTATCTATACATTCACAACTCTTGCAATGCCTGTAATGTAGAAACCACGTTCCAGTATTGGTCAAAGCCCTGTGTTCGATGCTACTGCACATGGTTCATTCAAATACTACCCTTAACTAGTTTAAATACCTATGTAGGTGATGTTTCTATACATTCACAACTCTCGCAATGCCTGTAATGGTTAAAAATGCGTAGATATGTAGTGTATCTATGCATTCACAACTTTGGCAATGCCTGTAATGTAGAAACCACGTTCCAGTATTGGCCAAAGCCCTGTGTTCGACGCTACTGCACATGGTTCATTCAAATACTACCCTTAACTAGTTTAAATACGTATGTAGGTGATGTATCTATACATTCACAACTCTCGCAATGCCTGTAATGTAGAAACCACGTTCCAGTATTGGTCAAAGCCCTGTGTTCGATGCTACTGCACATGGTTCATTCAAATACTACCCTTAACTATGGTTAAATAGTTTAAATACGTATGTAGGTGATGTATCTATACATTTACAACTTACGCAATGCCTGTAATGGTTAAAAATGCGTATATATGTAGTGTATCTATGCATTCACAACTTTGTCAATGCCTGTAATGTAGAAACCACGTTCCAGTATTGGCCAAAGCCCTGTGTTCGATGCTACTGCACATGGTTCATTCAAATACTACCCTTAACTAGTTTAAATACGTATGTAGGTGATGTATCTATACATTCACAACTCTCGCAATGCCTGTAATGGTTAAAAATGCGTAGTTATGTAGTGTATCTATGCATTCACAACTTTGGCAATGCCTGTAATGTAGAAACCACGTTCCAGTATTGGCCAAAGCCCTGTGTTCGATGCTACTGCACATGGTTCATTCAAATACTACCCTTAACTAGTTTAAATACGTATGTAGGTGATGTATCTATACATTCACAACTCTCGCAATGCCTGTAATGTAGAAACCACGTTCCAGTATTGGTCAAAGCCCTGTGTTCGATGCTACTGCACATGGTTCATTCAAATACTACCCTTAACTATGGTTAAATAGTTTAAATACGTATGTAGGTGATGTATCTATACATTTACAACTTACGCAATGCCTGTAATGGTTAAAAATGCGTGTATATGTAGTGTATCTATGCATTCACAACTTTGGCAATGCCTGTAATGTAGAAACCACGTTCCAGTATTGGCCAAAGCCCTGTGTTCGATGCTACTGCACATGGTTCATTCAAATACTACCCTTAACTAGTTTAAATACCTATGTAGGTGATGTATCTATACATTCACAACTCTCGCAATGCCTGTAATGGTTAAAAATGCGTAGATATGTAATGTATCTATGCATTCACAACTTTGGCAATGCCTGTAATGTAGAAACCACGTTCCAGTATTGGCCAAAGCCCTGTGTTCGATGCTACTGCACATGGTTCATTCAAATACTACCCTTAACTAGTTTAAATACGTATGTAGGTGATGTATCTATACATTCACAACTCTCGCAATGCCTGTAATGTAGAAACCACGTTCCAGTACTGGTCAAAACCCTGTGTTCGATGCTACTGCACATGGTTCATTCAAATACTACCCTTAACTATGGTTAAATAGTTTAAATACGTATGTAGGTGATGTATCTATACATTTACAACTTACGCAATGCCTGTAATGGTTAAAAATGCGTAGATATGTAGTGTATCTATGCATTCACAACTCTCGCAATGCCTGTAATGTAGAAACCACGTTCCAGTATTAGCCAAAGCCCTGTGTTCGATGCTACTGCACATGGTTCATTCAAATACTACCCTTAACTAGTTTAAATACGTATGTAGGTGATGTATCTATACATTCACAACTCTCGCAATGCCTGTAATGTAGAAACCACGTTCCAGTATTGGTCAAAGCCCTGTGTTCGATGCTACTGCACATGGTTCATTCAAATACTACCCTTAACTATGGTTAAATAGTTTAAATACGTATGTAGGTGATGTATCTATACATTTACAACTTACGCAATGCCTGTAATGGTTAAAAATGCGTAGATATATAGTGTATCTATGCATTCACAACTTTGGCAATGCCTGTAATGTAGAAACCACGTTCCAGTATTGGCCAAAGCCCTGTGTTCGATGCTACTGCACATGGTTCATTCAAATACTACCCTTAACTAGTTTAAATACCTATGTAGGTGATGTATCTATACATTCACAACTCTCGCAATGCCTGTAATGGTTAAAAATGCGTAGATATGTAGTGTATCTATGCATTCACAACTTTGGCAATGCCTGTAATGTAGAAACCACGTTCCAGTATTGGCCAAAGCCCTGTGTTCGATGCTACTGCATATGGTTCATTCAAATACTACCCTTAACTAGTTTAAATACGTATGTAGGTGATGTATCTATACATTCACAACTCTCGCAATGCCTGTAATGTAGAAACCACGTTCCAGTACTGGTCAAAACCCTGTGTTCGATGCTACTGCACATGGTTCATTCAAATACTACCCTTAACTATGGTTAAATAGTTTAAATACGTATGTAGGTGATGTATCTATACATTTACAACTTACGCAATGCCTGTAATGGTTAAAAATGCGTACATATGTAGTGTATCTATGCATTCACAACTTTGGCAATGCCTGTAATGTAGAAACCACGTTCCAGTATTGGCCAAAGCCCTGTGTTCGATGCTACTGCACATGGTTCATTCAAATACTACCCTTAACTAGTTTAAATACGTATGTAGTTGATGTATCTATACATTCACAACTCTTGCAATGCCTGTAATGTAGAAACCACGTTCCAGTATTGGTCAAAGCCCTGTGTTCGATGCTACTGCACATGGTTCATTCAAATACTACCCTTAACTAGTTTAAATACCTATGTAGGTGATGTATCTATACATTCACAACTCTCGCAATGCCTGTAATGGTTAAAAATGCGTAGATATGTAGTGTATCTATGCATTCACAACTTTGGCAATGCCTGTAATGTAGAAACCACGTTCCAGTATTGGCCAAAGCCCTGTGTTCGACGCTACTGCACATGGTTCATTCAAATACTACCCTTAACTAGTTTAAATACGTATGTAGGTGATGTATCTATACATTCACAACTCTCGCAATGCCTGTAATGTAGAAACCACGTTCCAGTATTGGTCAAAGCCCTGTGTTCGATGCTACTGCACATGGTTCATTCAAATACTACCCTTAACTATGGTTAAATAGTTTAAATACGTATGTAGGTGATGTATCTATACATTTACAACTTACGCAATGCCTGTAATGGTTAAAAATGCGTATATATGTAGTGTATCTATGCATTCACAACTTTGTCAATGCCTGTAATGTAGAAACCACGTTCCAGTATTGGCCAAAGCCCTGTGTTCGATGCTACTGCACATGGTTCATTCAAATACTACCCTTAACTAGTTTAAATACGTATGTAGGTGATGTATCTATACATTCACAACTCTCGCAATGCCTGTAATGGTTAAAAATGCGTAGTTATGTAGTGTATCTATGCATTCACAACTTTGGCAATGCCTGTAATGTAGAAACCACGTTCCAGTATTGGCCAAAGCCCTGTGTTCGATGCTATTGCACATGGTTCATTCAAATACTACCCTTAACTAGTTTAAATACGTATGTAGGTGATGTATCTATACATTCACAACTCTCGCAATGCCTGTAATGTAGAAACCACGTTCCAGTATTGGTCAAAGCCCTGTGTTCGATGCTACTGCACATGGTTCATTCAAATACTACCCTTAACTATGGTTAAATAGTTTAAATACGTATGTAGGTGATGTATCTATACATTTACAACTTACGCAATGCCTGTAATGGTTAAAAATGCGTGTATATGTAGTGTATCTATGCATTCACAACTTTGGCAATGCCTGTAATGTAGAAACCACGTTCCAGTATTGGCCAAAGCCCTGTGTTCGATGCTACTGCACATGGTTCATTCAAATACTACCCTTAACTAGTTTAAATACCTATGTAGGTGATGTATCTATACATTCACAACTCTCGCAATGCCTGTAATGGTTAAAAATGCGTAGATATGTAATGTATCTATGCATTCACAACTTTGGCAATGCCTGTAATGTAGAAACCACGTTCCAGTATTGGCCAAAGCCCTGTGTTCGATGCTACTGCACATGGTTCATTCAAATACTACCCTTAACTAGTTTAAATACGTATGTAGGTGATGTATCTATACATTCACAACTCTCGCAATGCCTGTAATGTAGAAACCACGTTCCAGTACTGGTCAAAACCCTGTGTTCGATGCTACTGCACATGGTTCATTCAAATACTACCCTTAACTATGGTTAAATAGTTTAAATACGTATGTAGGTGATGTATCTATACATTTACAACTTACGCAATGCCTGTAATGGTTAAAAATGCGTAGATATGTAGTGTATCTATGCATTCACAACTCTCGCAATGCCTGTAATGTAGAAACCACGTTCCAGTATTAGCCAAAGCCCTGTGTTCGATGCTACTGCACATGGTTCATTCAAATACTACCCTTAACTAGTTTAAATACGTATGTAGGTGATGTATCTATACATTCACAACTCTCGCAATGCCTGTAATGTAGAAACCACGTTCCAGTATTGGTCAAAGCCCTGTGTTCGATGCTACTGCACATGGTTCATTCAAATACTACCCTTAACTATGGTTAAATAGTTTAAATACGTATGTAGGTGATGTATCTATACATTTACAACTTACGCAATGCCTGTAATGGTTAAAAATGCGTAGATATATAGTGTATCTATGCATTCACAACTTTGGCAATGCCTGTAATGTAGAAACCACGTTCCAGTATTGGCCAAAGCCCTGTGTTCGATGCTACTGCACATGGTTCATTCAAATACTACCCTTAACTAGTTTAAATACCTATGTAGGTGATGTATCTATACATTCACAACTCTCGCAATGCCTGTAATGGTTAAAAATGCGTAGATATGTAGTGTATCTATGCATTCACAACTTTGGCAATGCCTGTAATGTAGAAACCACGTTCCAGTATTGGCCAATGCCCTGTGTTCGATGCTACTGCATATGGTTCATTCAAATACTACCCTTAACTAGTTTAAATACGTATGTAGGTGATGTATCTATACATTCACAACTCTCGCAATGCCTGTAATGTAGAAACCACGTTCCAGTACTGGTCAAAACCCTGTGTTCGATGCTACTGCACATGGTTCATTCAAATACTACCCTTAACTATGGTTAAATAGTTTAAATACGTATGTAGGTGATGTATCTATACATTTACAACTTACGCAATGCCTGTAATGGTTAAAAATGCGTATATATGTAGTGTATCTATGCATTCACAACTTTGGCAATGCCTGTAATGTAGAAACCACGTTCCAGTATTGGCCAAAGCCCTGTGTTCGATGCTACTGCACATGGTTCATTCAAATACTAATACTACCCTTAACTAGTTTAAATACGTATGTAGGTGATGCATCTATACATTCACAACTCTCGCAATGCCTGTAATGTAGAAACCACGTTCCAGTACTGGTCAAAACCCTGTGTTCGATGCTACTGCACATGGTTCATTCAAATACCACCCTTAACTATGGTTAAATAGTTTAAATACGTATGTAGGTGATGTATCTATACATTCACAACTTACGCAATGCCTGTAATGGTTAAAAATGCGTAGATATGTAGTGTATCTATGCATTCACAACTTTGGCAATGCCTGTAATGTAGAAACCACGTTCCAGTATTGGCCAAAGCCCTGTGTTCGATGCTACTGCACATGGTTCATTCAAATACTACCCTTAACTAGTTTAAATACGTATGTAGTTGATGTATCTATACATTCACAACTCTCGCAATGCCTGTAATGTAGAAACCACGTTCCAGTATTGGTCAAAGCCCTGTGTTCGATGCTACTGCACATGGTTCATTCAAATACTACCCTTAACTATGGTTAAATAGTTTAAATACGTATGTAGGTGATGTATCTATACATTCACAACTTACGCAATGCCTGTAATGGTTAAAAATGCGTAGATATGTAGTGTATCTATGCATTCACAACTTTGGCAATGCCTGTAATGTAGAAACCACGTTCCAGTATTGGCCAAAGCCCTGTGTTCGATGCTACTGCACATGGTTCATTCAAATACTACCCTTAACTAGTTTAAATACGTATGTAGGTGATGTATCTATACATTCACAACTCTCGCAATGCCTGTAATGTAGAAACCACGTTACAGTACTGGTCAAAACCCTGTGTTCGATGCTACTGCACTTGGTTCATTCAAATACTACCCTGAACTATGGTTAAATAGTTTAAATACGTATGTAGGTGATGTATCTATACATTTACAACTTACGCAATGCCTGTAATGGTTAAAAATGCGTATATATGTAGTGTATCTATGCATTCACAACTTTGGCAATGCCTGTAATGTAGAAACCACGTTCCAGTATTGGCCAAAGCCCTGTGTTCGATGCTACTGCACATGGTTCATTCAAATACTACCCTTAACTAGTTTAAATACGTATGTAGGTGATGTATCTATACATTCACAACTCTCGCAATGCCTGTAATGTAGAAACCACGTTCCAGTGCTGGTCAAAGCCCTGTGTTCGATGCTACTGCACATGGTTCATTCAAATACTACCCTTAACTATGGTTAAATAGTTTAAATACGTATGTAGGTGATGTATGTATACATTTACAACTTACGCAATGCCTGTAATGGTTAAAAATGCGTAGATATGTAGTGTATCTATGCATTCACAACTTTGGCAATGCCTGTAATGTAGAAACCACGTTCCAGTATTGGCCAAAGCCCTGTGTTCGATGCTACTGCACATGGTTCATTCAAATACTACCCTTAACTAGTTTAAATACGTATGTAGTTGATGTATCTATACATTCACAACTCTCGCAATGCCTGTAATGTAGAAACCACGTTCCAGTATTGGTCAAAGCCCTGTGTTCGATGCTACTGCACATGGTTCATTCAAATACTACCCTTAACTATGGTTAAATAGTTTAAATACGTATGTAGGTGATGTATCTATACATTTACAACTTACGCAATGCCTGTAATGGATAAAAATGCGTAGATATGTAGTGTATCTATGCATTCACAACTTTGGCAATGCCTGTAATGTAGAAACCACGTTCCAGTATTGGCCAAAGCCCTGTGTTCGATGCTACTGCACATGGTTCATTCAAATACTACCCTTAACTAGTTTAAATACGTATGTAGGTGATGTATCTATACATTCACAACTCTCGCAATGCCTGTAATGTAGAAACCACGTTCCAGTACTGGTCAAAGCCCTGTGTTCGATGCTACTGCACATGGTTCATTCAAATACTACCCTTAACTATGGTTAAATAGTTTAAATACGTATGTAGGTGATGTATCTATACATTTACAACTTACGCAATGCCTGTAATGGTTAAAAATGCGTAGATATGTAGTGTATCTATGCATTCACAACTTTGGCAATGCCTGTAATGTAGAAACCACGTTCCAGTATTGGCCAAAGCCCTGTGTTCGATGCTACTGCACATGGTTCATTCAAATACTACCCTTAACTAGTTTAAATACGTATGTAGTTGATGTATCTATACATTCACAACTCTCGCAATGCCTGTAATGTAGAAACCACGTTCCAGTATTGGTCAAAGCCCTGTGTTCGATGCTACTGCACATGGTTCATTCAAATACTACCCTTAACTATGGTTAAATAGTTTAAATACGTATGTAGGTGATGTATCTATACATTTACAACTTACGCAATGCCTGTAATGGTTAAAAATGCGTAGATATGTAGTGTATCTATGCATTCACAACTTTGGCAATGCCTGTAATGTAGAAACCACGTTCCAGTATTGGCCAAAGCCCTGTGTTCGATGCTACTGCACATGGTTCATTCAAATACTACCCTTAACTAGTTTAAATACGTATGTAGGTGATGTATCTATACATTCACAACTCTCGCAATGCCTGTAATGTAGAAACCACGTTCCAGTACTGGTCAAAACCCTGTGTTCGATGCTACTGCACATGGTTCATTCAAATACTACCCTTAACTATGGTTAAATAGTTTAAATACGTATGTAGGTGATGTATCTATACATTTACAACTTACGCAATGCCTGTAATGGTTAAAAATGCGTATATATGTATTGTATCTATGCATTCACAACTTTGGCAATGCCTGTAATGTAGAAACCACGTTCCAGTATTGGCCAAAGCCCTGTGTTCGATGCTACTGCACATGGTTCATTCAAATACTACCCTTAACTAGTTTAAATACGTATGTAGGTGATGTATCTATACATTCACAACTCTCGCAATGCCTGTAATGTAGAAACCACGTTCCAGTACTGGTCAAAACCCTGTGTTCGATGCTACTGCACATGGTTCATTCAAATGCTACCCTTAACTATGGTTAAATAGTTTAAATACGTATGTAGGTGATGTATCTATACATTTACAACTCTCGCAATGCCTGTAAAGTGTTAAAAATGCGTAGATATGTAGTGTATCTATGCATTCACAACTTTGTCAATGCCTGTAATGTAGAAACCACGTTCCAGTATTGGCCAAAGCCCTGTGTTCGACGCTACTGCACATGGTTCATTCAAATACTACCCTTAACTAGTTTAAATACGTATGTACGTGATGTATCTATACATTTACAACTTACGCAATGCCTGTAATGGTTAAAAATGCGTATATATGTAGTGTATCTATGCATTCACAACTTTGGCAATGCCTGTAATGTAGAAACCACGTTCCAGTATTGGTCAAAGCCCTGTGTTCGATGCTACTGCACATGGTTCATTCAAATACTACCCTTAACTAGTTTAAATACG
The DNA here is from genome assembly GCF_037392515.1 of Haliotis asinina. Lineage (NCBI taxonomy): Eukaryota > Metazoa > Mollusca > Gastropoda > Lepetellida > Haliotidae > Haliotis > Haliotis asinina. The sequence goes on along the minus strand of NC_090292.1, from coordinate 36,345,054 downwards.
TATGTAGGTGATGTATCTATACATTCACAACTCTCGCAATGCCTGTAATGGTTAAAAATGCGTAGATATGTAGTGTATCTATGCATTCACAACTTTGGCAATGCCTGTAATGTAGAAACCACGTTCCAGTATTGGCCAAAGCCCTGTGTTCGATGCTACTGCACATGGTTCATTCAAATACTACCCTTAACTAGTTTAAATACGTATGTAGGTGATGTATCTATACATTCACAACTCTCGCAATGCCTGTAATGTAGAAACCACGTTCCAGTACTGGTCAAAACCCTGTGTTCGATGCTACTGCACATGGTTCATTCAAATACTACCCTTAACTATGGTTAAATAGTTTAAATACGTATGTAGGTGATGTATCTATACATTTACAACTTACGCAATACCTGTAATGGTTAAAAATGCGTAGATATGTAGTGTATCTATGCATTCACAACTTTGGCAATGCCTGTAATGTAGAAACCACGTTCCAGTATTGGTCAAAGCCCTGTGTTCGATGCTACTGCACATGGTTCATTCAAATACTACCCTTAACTAGTTTAAATACGTTTGTAGTTGATGTATCTATACATTCACAACTCTCGCAATGCCTGTAATGTAGAAACCACGTTCCAGTATTGGTCAAAGCCCTGTGTTCGATGCTACTGCACATGGTTCATTCAAATACTACCCTTAACTAGTTTAAATACCTATGTAGGTGATGTATCTATACATTCACAACTCTCGCAATGCCTGTAATGGTTAAAAATGCGTAGATATGTAGTGTATCTATGCATTCACAACTTTGTCAATGCCTGTAATGTAGAAACCACGTTCCAGTATTGGCCAAAGCCCTGTGTTCGACGCTACTGCACATGGTTCATTCAAATACTACCCTTAACTAGTTTAAATACGTATGTAGGTGATGTATCTATACATTCACAACTCTCGCAATGCCTGTAATGTAGAAACCACGTTCCAGTATTGGTCAAAGCCCTGTGTTCGATGCTACTGCACATGGTTCATTCAAATACTACCCTTAACTATGGTTAAATAGTTTAAATACGTATGTAGGTGATGTATCTATACATTTACAACTTACGTAATGCCTGTAATGGTTAAAAATGCGTATATATGTAGTGTATCTATGCATTCACAACTTTGGCAATGCCTGTAATGTAGAAACCACGTTCCAGTATTGGCCAAAGCCCTGTGTTCGATGCTACTGCACATGGTTCATTCAAATACTACCCTTAACTAGTTTAAAAACCTATGTAGGTGATGTATCTATACATTTACAACTCTCGCAATGCCTGTAATGGTTAAAAATGCGTAGATATGTAGTGTATCTATGCATTCACAACTTTGGCAATGCCTGTAATGTAGAAACCACGTTCCAGTATTGGCCAAAGCCCTGTGTTCGATGCTACTGCACATGCTTCATTCAAATACTACCCTTAACTAGTTTAAATACGTATGTAGGTGATGTATCTATACATTCACAACTCTCGCAATGCCTGTAATGTAGAAACCACGTTCCAGTATTGGTCAAAGCCCTGTGTTCGATGCTACTGCACATGGTTCATTCAAATACTACCCTTAACTATGGTGAAATAGTTTAAATACGTATGTAGGTGATGTATCTATACATTTACAACTTACGCAATGCCTGTAATGGTTAAAAATGCGTATATATGTAGTGTATCTATGCATTCACAACTTTGGCAATGCCTGTAATGTAGAAACCACGTTCCAGTATTGGCCAAAGCCCTGTGTTCGATGCTACTGCACATGGTTCATTCAAATACTACCCTTAACTAGTTTAAATACGTATGTAGGTGATGTATCTATACATTCACAACTCTCGCAATGCCTGTAATGTAGAAACCACGTTCCAGTACTGGTCAAAACCCTGTGTTCGATGCTACTGCACATGGTTCATTTAAATACTACCCTTAACTATGGTTAAATAGTTTAAATACGTATGTAGTTGATGTATCTATACATTTACAACTTACGCAATGCCTGTAATGGTTAAAAATGCGTATATATGTAGTGTATCTATGCATTCACAACTTTTGCAATGCCTGTAATGTAGAAACCACGTTCCAGTATTGGCCAAAGCCCTGTGTTCGATGCTACTGCACATGGTTCATTCAAATACTACCCTTAACTAGTTTAAATACGTATGTAGTTGATGTATCTATACATTCACAACTCTCGCAATGCCTGTAATGTAGAAACCACGTTCCAGTATTGGTCAAAGCCCTGTGTTCGATGCTACTGCACATGGTTCATTCAAATACTACCCTTAACTAGTTTAAATACCTATGTAGGTGATGTATCTATACATTCACAACTCTCGCAATGCCTGTAATGGTTAAAAATGCGTAGATATGTAGTGTATCTATGCATTCACAACTTTGTCAATGCCTGTAATGTAGAAACCACGTTCCAGTATTGGCCAAAGCCCTGTGTTCGATGCTACTGCACATGGTTCATTCAAATACTACCCTTAACTAGTTTAAATACGTATGTAGTTGATGTATCTATACATTCACAACTCTCGCAATGCCTGTAATGTAGAAACCACGTTCCAGTATTGGTCAAAGCCCTGTGTTCGATGCTACTGCACATGGTTCATTCAAATACTACTATTAACTAGTTTAAATACCTATGTAGGTGATGTATCTATACATTCACAACTCTCGCAATGCCTGTAATGGTTAAAAATGCGTAGATATGTAGTGTATTTATGCATTCACAACTTTGTCAATGCCTGTAATGTAGAAACCACGTTCCAGTATTGGCCAAAGCCCTGTGTTCGACGCTACTGCACATGGTTCATTCAAATACTACCCTTAACTAGTTTAAATACGTATGTAGGTGATGTATCTATACATTCACAACTCTCGCAATGCCTGTAATGTAGAAACCACGTTCCAGTATTGGTCAAAGCCCTGTGTTCGATGCTACTGCACATGGTTCATTCAAATACTACCCTTAACTATAGTTAAATAGTTTAAATACGTATGTAGGTGATGTATCTATACATTTACACCTTACGCAATGCCTGTAATGGTTAAAAATGCGTAGATATGTAGTGTATCTATGCATTCACAACTTTGGCAATGCCTGTAATGTAGAAACCACGTTCCAGTATTGGCCAAAGCCCTGTGTTCGATGCTACTGCACATGGTTCATTCAAATACTACCCTTAACTAGTTTAAATACGTATGTAGGTGATGTATCTATACATTCACAACTCTCGCAATGCCTGTAATGTAGAAACCACGTTCCAGTACTGGTCAAAACCCTGTGTTCGATGCTACTGCACATGGTTCATTCAAATACTACCCTTAACTATGGTTAAATAGTTTAAATACGTATGTAGGTGATGTATCTATACATTTACAATTTACGCAATGCCTGTAATGGTTAAAAATGCGTAGATATGTAGTGTATCTATGCATTCACAACTTTGGCAATGTCTGTAATGTAGAAACCACGTTCCAGTATTGGCCAAAGCCCTGTGTTCGATGCTACTGCACATGGTTCATTCAAATACTACCCTTAACTAGTTTAAATACGTATGTAGTTGATGTATCTATACATTCACAACTCTCGCAATGCCTGTAATGTAGAAACCACGTTCCAGTATTGGTCAAAGCCCTGTGTTCGATGCTACTGCACATGGTTCATTCAAATACTACCCTTAACTAGTTTAAATACCTATGTAGGTGATGTATCTATACATTCACAACTCTCGCAATGCCTGTAATGGTTAAAAATGCGTAGATATGTAGTGTATCTATGCATTCACAACTTTGTCAATGCCTGTAATGTAGAAACCACGTTCCAGTATTGGCCAAAGCCCTGTGTTCGACGCTACTGCACATGGTTCATTCAAATACTACCCTTAACTATGGTTAAATAGTTTAAATACGTATGTAGGTGATGTATCTATACATTTACAACTTACGCAATGCCTGTAATGGTTAAAAATGCGCATATATGTAGTGTATCTATGCATTCACAACTTTGTCAATGCCTGTAATGTAGAAACCACGTTCCAGTATTGGCCAAAGCCCTGTGTTCGATGCTACTGCACATGGTTCATTCAAATACTACCCTTAACTAGTTTAAATACCTATGTAGGTGATGTATCTATACATTTACAACTCTCGCAATGCCTGTAATGGTTAAAAATGCGTAGATATGTAGTGTATCTATGCATTCACAACTTTGGCAATGCCTGTAATGTAGAAACCACGTTCCAGTATTGGCCAAAGCCCTCTGTTCGATGCTACTGCACATGGTTCATTCAAATACTACCCTTAACTAGTTTAAATACGTATGTAGGTGATGTATCTATACATTCACAACTCTCCCAATGCCTGTAATGTAGAAACCACGTTCCAGTATTGGTCAAAGCCCTGTTTCCGATGCTACTGCACATGGTTCATTCAAATACTACCCTTAACTATGGTTAAATAGTTTAAATACGTATGTAGGTGATGTATCTATACATTTACAACTTACGCAATGCCTGTAATGGTTAAAAATGCGTAGATATGTAGTGTATCTATGCATTCACAACTTTGGCAATGCCTGTAATGTAGAAACCACGTTCCAGTATTGGCCAAAGCCCTGTGTTCGATGCTACTGCACATGGTTCATTCAAAAAATACCCTTAACTAGTTTAAATACGTATGTAGTTGATGTATCTATACATTCACAACTCTCGCAATGCCTGTAATGTAGAAACCACGTTCCAGTATTGGTCAAAGCCCTGTGTTCGATGCTACTGCACATGGTTCATTCAAATACTACCCTTAACTAGTTTAAATACCTATGTAGGTGATGTATCTATACATTCACAACTCTCGCAATGCCTGTAATGGTTAAAAATGCGTAGATATGTAGTGTATCTATGCATTCACAACTTTGTCAATGCCTGTGATGTAGAAACCACGTTCCAGTATTGGCCAAAGCCCTGTGTTCGATGCTACTGCACATGGTTCATTCAAATACTACCCTTAACTAGTTTAAATACGTATGTAGGTGATGTATCTATACATTCACAACTCTCGCAATGCCTGTAATGTAGAAACCACGTTCCAGTATTGGTCAAAGCCCTGTTTCCGATGCTACTGCACATGGTTCATTCAAATACTACCCTTAACTATGGTTAAATAGTTTAAATACGTATGTAGGTGATGTATCTATACATTTACAACTTACGCAATGCCTGTAATGGTTAAAAATGCGTAGATATGTAGTGTATCTATGCATTCACAACTTTGGCAATGCCTGTAATGTAGAAACCACGTTCCAGTATTGGCCAAAGCCCTGTGTTCGATGCTACTGCACATGGTTCATTCAAATACTACCCTTAACTAGTTTAAATACGTATGTAGGTGATGTATCTATACATTCACAACTCTCGCAATGCCTGTAATGTAGAAACCACGTTCCAGTATTGGTCAAAGCCCTGTTTCCGATGCTACTGCACATGGTTCATTCAAATACTACCCTTAACTATGGTTAAATAGTTTAAATACGTATGTAGGTGATGTATCTATACATTTACAACTTACGCAATGCCTGTAATGGTTAAAAATGCGTAGATATGTAGTGTATCTATGCATTCACAACTTTGGCAATGTCTGTAATGTAGAAACCACGTTCCAGTATTGGCCAAAGCCCTGTGTTCGATGCTACTGCACATGGTTCATTCAAATACTACCCTTAACTAGTTTAAATACGTATGTAGTTGATGTATCTATACATTCACAACTCTCGCAATGCCTGTAATGTAGAAACCACGTTCCAGTATTGGTCAAAGCCCTGTGTTCGATGCTACTGCACATGGTTCATTCAAATACTACCCTTAACTAGTTTAAATACCTATGTAGGTGATGTATCTATACATTCACAACTCTCGCAATGCCTGTAATGGTTAAAAATGCGTAGATATGTAGTGTATCTATGCATTCACAACTTTGTCAATGCCTGTAATGTAGAAACCACGTTCCAGTATTGGCCAAAGCCCTGTGTTCGACGCTACTGCACATGGTTCATTCAAATACTACCCTTAACTAGTTTAAATACGTATGTAGGTGATGTATCTATACATTCACAACTCTCGCAATGCCTGTAATGTAGAAACCACGTTCCAGTATTGGTCAAAGCCCTGTGTTCGATGCTACTGCACATGGTTCATTCAAATACTACCCTTAACTATGGTTAAATAGTTTAAATACGTATGTAGGTGATGTATCTATACATTTACAACTTACGCAATGCCTGTAATGGTTAAAAATGCGCATATATGTAGTGTATCTATGCATTCACAACTTTGTCAATGCCTGTAATGTAGAAACCACGTTCCAGTATTGGCCAAAGCCCTGTGTTCGATGCTACTGCACATGGTTCATTCAAATACTACCCTTAACTAGTTTAAATACCTATGTAGGTGATGTATCTATACATTTACAACTCTCGCAATGCCTGTAATGGTTAAAAATGCGTAGATATGTAGTGTATCTATGCATTCACAACTTTGGCAATGCCTGTAATGTAGAAACCACGTTCCAGTATTGGCCAAAGCCCTCTGTTCGATGCTACTGCACATGGTTCATTCAAATACTACCCTTAACTAGTTTAAATACGTATGTAGGTGATGTATCTATACATTCACAACTCTCCCAATGCCTGTAATGTAGAAACCACGTTCCAGTATTGGTCAAAGCCCTGTTTCCGATGCTACTGCACATGGTTCATTCAAATACTACCCTTAACTATGGTTAAATAGTTTAAATACGTATGTAGGTGATGTATCTATACATTTACAACTTACGCAATGCCTGTAATGGTTAAAAATGCGTAGATATGTAGTGTATCTATGCATTCACAACTTTGTCAATGCCTGTAATGTAGAAACCACGTTCCAGTATTGGCCAAAGCCCTGTGTTCGACGCTACTGCACATGGTTCATTCAAATACTACCCTTAACTAGTTTAAATACGTATGTAGGTGATGTATCTATACATTCACAACTCTCGCAATGCCTGTAATGTAGAAACCACGTTCCAGTATTGGTCAAAGCCCTGTGTTCGATGCTACTGCACATGGTTCATTCAAATACTACCCTTAACTATGGTTAAATAGTTTAAATACGTATGTAGGTGATGTATCTATACATTTACAACTTACGCAATGCCTGTAATGGTTAAAAATGCGCATATATGTAGTGTATCTATGCATTCACAACTTTGTCAATGCCTGTAATGTAGAAACCACGTTCCAGTATTGGCCAAAGCCCTGTGTTCGATGCTACTGCACATGGTTCATTCAAATACTACCCTTAACTAGTTTAAATACCTATGTAGGTGATGTATCTATACATTTACAACTCTCGCAATGCCTGTAATGGTTAAAAATGCGTAGATATGTAGTGTATCTATGCATTCACAACTTTGGCAATGCCTGTAATGTAGAAACCACGTTCCAGTATTGGCCAAAGCCCTCTGTTCGATGCTACTGCACATGGTTCATTCAAATACTACCCTTAACTAGTTTAAATACGTATGTAGGTGATGTATCTATACATTCACAACTCTCCCAATGCCTGTAATGTAGAAACCACGTTCCAGTATTGGTCAAAGCCCTGTTTCCGATGCTACTGCACATGGTTCATTCAAATACTACCCTTAACTATGGTTAAATAGTTTAAATACGTATGTAGGTGATGTATCTATACATTTACAACTTACGCAATGCCTGTAATGGTTAAAAATGCGTAGATATGTAGTGTATCTATGCATTCACAACTTTGGCAATGCCTGTAATGTAGAAACCACGTTCCAGTATTGGCCAAAGCCCTGTGTTCGATGCTACTGCACATGGTTCATTCAAAAAATACCCTTAACTAGTTTAAATACGTATGTAGTTGATGTATCTATACATTCACAACTCTCGCAATGCCTGTAATGTAGAAACCACGTTCCAGTATTGGTCAAAGCCCTGTGTTCGATGCTACTGCACATGGTTCATTCAAATACTACCCTTAACTAGTTTAAATACCTATGTAGGTGATGTATCTATACATTCACAACTCTCGCAATGCCTGTAATGGTTAAAAATGCGTAGATATGTAGTGTATCTATGCATTCACAACTTTGTCAATGCCTGTGATGTAGAAACCACGTTCCAGTATTGGCCAAAGCCCTGTGTTCGATGCTACTGCACATGGTTCATTCAAATACTACCCTTAACTAGTTTAAATACGTATGTAGGTGATGTATCTATACATTCACAACTCTCGCAATGCCTGTAATGTAGAAACCACGTTCCAGTATTGGTCAAAGCCCTGTTTCCGATGCTACTGCACATGGTTCATTCAAATACTACCCTTAACTATGGTTAAATAGTTTAAATACGTATGTAGGTGATGTATCTATACATTTACAACTTACGCAATGCCTGTAATGGTTAAAAATGCGTAGATATGTAGTGTATCTATGCATTCACAACTTTGGCAATGCCTGTAATGTAGAAACCACGTTCCAGTATTGGCCAAAGCCCTGTGTTCGATGCTACTGCACATGGTTCATTCAAATACTACCCTTAACTAGTTTAAATACGTATGTAGGTGATGTATCTATACATTCACAACTCTCGCAATGCCTGTAATGTAGAAACCACGTTCCAGTATTGGTCAAAGCCCTGTTTCCGATGCTACTGCACATGGTTCATTCAAATACTACCCTTAACTATGGTTAAATAGTTTAAATACGTATGTAGGTGATGTATCTATACATTTACAACTTACGCAATGCCTGTAATGGTTAAAAATGCGTAGATATGTAGTGTATCTATGCATTCACAACTTTGGCAATGTCTGTAATGTAGAAACCACGTTCCAGTATTGGCCAAAGCCCTGTGTTCGATGCTACTGCACATGGTTCATTCAAATACTACCCTTAACTAGTTTAAATACGTATGTAGTTGATGTATCTATACATTCACAACTCTCGCAATGCCTGTAATGTAGAAACCACGTTCCAGTATTGGTCAAAGCCCTGTGTTCGATGCTACTGCACATGGTTCATTCAAATACTACCCTTAACTAGTTTAAATACCTATGTAGGTGATGTATCTATACATTCACAACTCTCGCAATGCCTGTAATGGTTAAAAATGCGTAGATATGTAGTGTATCTATGCATTCACAACTTTGTCAATGCCTGTAATGTAGAAACCACGTTCCAGTATTGGCCAAAGCCCTGTGTTCGACGCTACTGCACATGGTTCATTCAAATACTACCCTTAACTAGTTTAAATACGTATGTAGGTGATGTATCTATACATTCACAACTCTCGCAATGCCTGTAATGTAGAAACCACGTTCCAGTATTGGTCAAAGCCCTGTGTTCGATGCTACTGCACATGGTTCATTCAAATACTACCCTTAACTATGGTTAAATAGTTTAAATACGTATGTAGGTGATGTATCTATACATTTACAACTTACGCAATGCCTGTAATGGTTAAAAATGCGCATATATGTAGTGTATCTATGCATTCACAACTTTGTCAATGCCTGTAATGTAGAAACCACGTTCCAGTATTGGCCAAAGCCCTGTGTTCGATGCTACTGCACATGGTTCATTCAAATACTACCCTTAACTAGTTTAAATACCTATGTAGGTGATGTATCTATACATTTACAACTCTCGCAATGCCTGTAATGGTTAAAAATGCGTAGATATGTAGTGTATCTATGCATTCACAACTTTGGCAATGCCTGTAATGTAGAAACCACGTTCCAGTATTGGCCAAAGCCCTCTGTTCGATGCTACTGCACATGGTTCATTCAAATACTACCCTTAACTAGTTTAAATACGTATGTAGGTGATGTATCTATACATTCACAACTCTCCCAATGCCTGTAATGTAGAAACCACGTTCCAGTATTGGTCAAAGCCCTGTTTCCGATGCTACTGCACATGGTTCATTCAAATACTACCCTTAACTATGGTTAAATAGTTTAAATACGTATGTAGGTGATGTATCTATACATTTACAACTTACGCAATGCCTGTAATGGTTAAAAATGCGTAGATATGTAGTGTATCTATGCATTCACAACTTTGGCAATGCCTGTAATGTAGAAACCACGTTCCAGTATTGGCCAAAGCCCTGTGTTCGATGCTACTGCACATGGTTCATTCAAAAAATACCCTTAACTAGTTTAAATACGTATGTAGTTGATGTATCTATACATTCACAACTCTCGCAATGCCTGTAATGTAGAAACCACGTTCCAGTATTGGTCAAAGCCCTGTGTTCGATGCTACTGCACATGGTTCATTCAAATACTACCCTTAACTAGTTTAAATACCTATGTAGGTGATGTATCTATACATTCACAACTCTCGCAATGCCTGTAATGGTTAAAAATGCGTAGATATGTAGTGTATCTATGCATTCACAACTTTGTCAATGCCTGTGATGTAGAAACCACGTTCCAGTATTGGCCAAAGCCCTGTGTTCGATGCTACTGCACATGGTTCATTCAAATACTACCCTTAACTATGGTTAAATAGTTTAAATACGTATGTAGGTGATGTATCTATACATTTACAACTTACGCAATGCCTGTAATGGTTAAAAATGCGTAGATATGTAGTGTATCTATGCATTCACAACTTTGGCAATGCCTGTAATGTAGAAACCACGTTCCAGTATTGGCCAAAGCCCTGTGTTCGATGCTACTGCACATGGTTCATTCAAATACTACCCTTAACTAGTTTAAATACGTATGTAGGTGATGTATCTATACATTCACAACTCTCGCAATGCCTGTAATGTAGAAACCACGTTCCAGTATTGGTCAAAGCCCTGTTTCCGATGCTACTGCACATGGTTCATTCAAATACTACCCTTAACTATGGTTAAATAGTTTAAATACGTATGTAGGTGATGTATCTATACATTTACAACTTACGCAATGCCTGTAATGGTTAAAAATGCGTAGATATGTAGTGTATCTATGCATTCACAACTTTGGCAATGCCTGTAATGTAGAAACCACGTTCCAGTATTGGCCAAAGCCCTGTGTTCGATGCTACTGCACATGGTTCATTCAAATACTACCCTTAACTAGTTTAAATACGTATGTAGTTGATGTATCTATACATTCACAACTCTCGCAATGCCTGTAATGTAGAAACCACGTTCCAGTATTGGTCAAAGCCCTGTTTCCGATGCTACTGCACATGGTTCATTCAAATACTACCCTTAACTATGGTTAAATAGTTTAAATACGTATGTAGGTGATGTATCTATACATTTACAACTTACGCAATGCCTGTAATGGTTAAAAATGCGTAGATATGTAGTGTATCTATGCATTCACAACTTTGGCAATGCCTGTAATGTAGAAACCACGTTCCAGTATTGGCCAAAGCCCTGTGTTCGATGCTACTGCACATGGTTCATTCAAATACTACCCTTAACTAGTTTAAATACGTATGTAGTTGATGTATCTATACATTCACAACTCTCGCAATGCCTGTAATGTAGAAACCACGTTCCAGTATTGGTCAAAGCCCTGTGTTCGATGCTACTGCACATGGTTCATTCAAATACTACCCTTAACTAGTTTAAATACGTATGTAGGTGATGTATCTATACATTCACAACTCTCGCAATGCCTGTAATGTAGAAACCACGTTCCAGTATTGGTCAAAGCCCTGTTTCCGATGCTACTGCACATGGTTCATTCAAATACTACCCTTAACTATGGTTAAATAGTTTAAATACGTATGTAGGTGATGTATCTATACATTTACAACTTACGCAATGCCTGTAATGGTTAAAAATGCGTAGATATGTAGTGTATCTATGCATTCACAACTTTGTCAATGCCTGTAATGTAGAAACCACGTTCCAGTATTGGCCAAAGCCCTGTGTTCGATGCTACTGCACATGGTTCATTCAAAAAATACCCTTAACTAGTTTAAATACGTATGTAGTTGATGTATCTATACATTCACAACTCTCGCAATGCCTGTAATGTAGAAACCACGTTCCAGTATTGGTCAAAGCCCTGTGTTCGATGCTACTGCACATGGTTCATTCAAATACTACCCTTAACTAGTTTAAATACCTATGTAGGTGATGTATCTATACATTCACAACTCTCGCAATGCCTGTAATGGTTAAAAATGCGTAGATATGTAGTGTATCTATGCATTCACAACTTTGTCAATGCCTGTAATGTAGAAACCACGTTCCAGTATTGGCCAAAGCCCTGTGTTCGATGCTACTGCACATGGTTCATTCAAATACTACCCTTAACTAGTTTAAATACGTATGTAGGTGATGTATCTATACATTCACAACTCTCGCAATGCCTGTAATGTAGAAACCACGTTCCAGTATTGGTCAAAGCCCTGTTTCCGATGCTACTGCACATGGTTCATTCAAATACTACCCTTAACTATGGTTAAATAGTTTAAATACGTATGTAGGTGATGTATCTATACATTTACAACTTACGCAATGCCTGTAATGGTTAAAAATGCGTAGATATGTAGTGTATCTATGCATTCACAACTTTGGCAATGCCTGTAATGTAGAAACCACGTTCCAGTATTGGCCAAAGCCCTGTGTTCGATGCTACTGCACATGGTTCATTCAAATACTACCCTTAACTAGTTTAAATACGTATGTAGGTGATGTATCTATACATTCACAACTCTCGCAATGCCTGTAATGTAGAAACCACGTTCCAGTATTGGTCAAAGCCCTGTTTCCGATGCTACTGCACATGGTTCATTCAAATACTACCCTTAACTATGGTTAAATAGTTTAAATACGTATGTAGGTGATGTATCTATACATTTACAACTTACGCAATGCCTGTAATGGTTAAAAATGCGTAGATATGTAGTGTATCTATGCATTCACAACTTTGGCAATGCCTGTAATGTAGAAACCACGTTCCAGTATTGGCCAAAGCCCTGTGTTCGAGGCTACTGCACATGGTTCATTCAAATACTACCCTCAACTAGTTTAAATACGTATGTAGTTGATGTATCTATACATTCACAACTCTCGCAATGCCTGTAATGTAGAAACCACGTTCCAGTATTGGTCAAAGCCCTGTTTCCGATGCTACTGCACATGGTTCATTCAAATACTACCCTTAACTATGGTTAAATAGTTTAAATACGTATGTAGGTGATGTATCTATACATTTACAACTTACGCAATGCCTGTAATGGTTAAAAATGCGTAGATATGTAGTGTATCTATGCATTCACAACTTTGGCAATGCCTGTAATGTAGAAACCACGTTCCAGTATTGGCCAAAGCCCTGTGTTCGATGCTACTGCACATGGTTCATTCAAATACTACCCTTAACTAGTTTAAATACGTATGTAGTTGATGTATCTATACATTCACAACTCTCGCAATGCCTGTAATGTAGAAACCACGTTCCAGTATTGGTCAAAGCCCTGTGTTCGATGCTACTGCACATGGTTCATTCAAATACTACCCTTAACTAGTTTAAATACCTATGTAGGTGATGTATCTATACATTCACAACTCTCGCAATGCCTGTAATGGTTAAAAATGCGTAGATATGTAGTGTATCTATGCATTCACAACTTTGTCAATGCCTGTAATGTAGAAACCACGTTCCAGTATTGGCCAAAGCCCTGTGTTCGATGCTACTGCACATGGTTCATTCAAATACTACCCTTAACTAGTTTAAATACGTATGTAGTTGATGTATCTATACATTCACAACTCTCGCAATGCCTGTAATGTAGAAACCACGTTCCAGTATTGGCCAAAGCCCTGTGTTCGATGCTACTGCACATGGTTCATTCAAATACTACCCTTAACTAGTTTAAATACGTATGTAGTTGATGTATCTATACATTCACAACTCTCGCAATGCCTGTAATGTAGAAACCACGTTCCAGTATTGGTCAAAGCCCTGTGTTCGATGCTACTGCACATGGTTCATTCAAATACTACCCTTAACTAGTTTAAATACGTATGTAGGTGATGTATCTATACATTTACAACTCTCGCAATGCCTGTAATGGTTAAAAATGCGTAGATATGTAGTGTATCTATGCATTCACAACTTTGGCAATGCCTGTAATGTAGAAACCACGTTCCAGTATTGGCCAAAGCCCTGTGTTCGATGCTACTGCACATGGTTCATTCAAATACTACCCTTAACTAGTTTAAATACGTATGTAGGTGATGTATCTATACATTCACAACTCTCGCAATGCCTGTAATGTAGAAACCACGTTCCAGTATTGGTCAAAGCCCTGTGTTCGATGCTACTGCACATGGTTCATTCAAATACTACCCTTAACTATGGTTAAATAGTTTAAATACGTATGTAGGTGATGTATCTATACATTTACAACTTACGCAATGCCTGTAATGGTTAAAAATGCGTATATATGTAGTGTATCTATGCATTCACAACTTTGGCAATGCCTGTAATGTAGAAACCACGTTCCAGTACTGGTCAAAACCCTGTGTTCGATGCTACTGCACATGGTTCATTCAAATACTACCCTTAACTATGGTTAAATAGTTTAAATACGTATGTAGGTGATGTATCTATACATTTACAACTTACGCAATGCCTGTAATGGTTAAAAATGCGTATATATGTAGTGTATCTATGCATTCACAACTTTGGCAATGCCTGTAATGTAGAAACCACGTTCCAGTATTGGCCAAAGCCCTGTGTTCGATGCTACTGCACATGGTTCATTCAAATACTACCCTTAACTAGTTTAAATACGTATGTAGGTGATGTATCTATACATTTACAACTCTCGCAATGCCTGTAATGGTTAAAAATGCGTAGATATGTAGTGTATCTATGCATTCACAACTTTGTCAATGCCTGTAATGTAGAAACCACGTTCCAGTATTGGCCAAAGCCCTGTGTTCGATGCTACTGCACATGGTTCATTCAAATACTACCCTTAACTAGTTTAAATACGTATGTAGGTGATGTATCTATACATTCACAACTCTCGCAATGCCTGTAATGTAGAAACCACGTTCCAGTACTGGTCAAAGCCCTGTGTTCGATGCTACTGCACATGGTTCATTCAAATACTACCCTTAACTATGGTTAAATAGTTTAAATACGTATGTAGGTGATGTATCTATACATTTACAACTTACGCAATGCCTGTAATGGTTAAAAATGCGTATATATGTAGTGTATCTATGCATTCACAACTTTGGCAATGCCTGTAATGTAGAAACCACGTTCCAGTATTGGCCAAAGCCCTGTGTTCGATGCTACTGCACATGGTTCATTCAAATACTACCCTTAACTAGTTTAAATACGTATGTAGGTGATGTATCTATACATTTACAACTCTCGCAATGCCTGTAATGGTTAAAAATGCGTAGATATGTAGCGTATCTATGCATTCACAACTTTGGCAATGCCTGTAATGTAGAAACCACGTTCCAGTATTGGCCAAAGCCCTGTGTTCGATGCTACTGCACATGGTTCATTCAAATACTACCCTTAACTAGTTTAAATACGTATGTAGGTGATGTATCTATACATTCACAACTCTCGCAATGCCTGTAATGTAGAAACCACGTTCCAGTATTGGTCAAAGCCCTGTGTTCGATGCTACTGCACATGGTTCATTCAAATACTACCCTTAACTATGGTTAAATAGTTTAAATACGTATGTAGGTGATGTATCTATACATTTACAACTTACGCAATGCCTGTAATGGTTAAAAATGCGTAGATATGTAGTGTATCTATGCATTCACAACTTTGTCAATGCCTGTAATGTAGAAACCACGTTCCAGTATTGGCCAAAGCCCTGTGTTCGACGCTACTGCACATGGTTCATTCAAATACTACCCTTAACTAGTTTAAATACGTATGTAGGTGATGTATCTATACATTCACAACTCTCGCAATGCCTGTAATGTAGAAACCACGTTCCAGTATTGGTCAAAGCCCTGTGTTCGATGCTACTGCACATGGTTCATTCAAATACTACCCTTAACTATGGTTAAATAGTTTAAATACGTATGTAGGTGATGTATCTATACATTTACAACTTACGCAATGCCTGTAATGGTTAAAAATGCGTATATATGTAGTGTATCTATGCATTCACAACTTTGTCAATGCCTGTAATGTAGAAACCACGTTCCAGTATTGGCCAAAGCCCTGTGTTCGATGCTACTGCACATGGTTCATTCAAATACTACCCTTAACTAGTTTAAATACGTATGTAGGTGATGTATCTGTACATTTACAACTCTCGCAATGCCTGTAATGGTTAAAAATGCGTAGATATGTAGTGTATCTATGCATTCACAACTTTGGCAATGCCTGTAATGTAGAAACCACGTTCCAGTATTGGCCAAAGCCCTGTGTTCGATGCTACTGCACATGGTTCATTCAAATACTACCCTTAACTAGTTTAAATACGTATGTACGTGATGTATCTATACATTCACAACTCTCGCAATGCCTGTAATGTAGAAACCACGTTCCAGTACTGGTCAAAACCCTGTGTTCGATGCTACTGCACATGGTTCATTCAAATACTATCCTTAACTATGGTTAAATAGTTTAAATACGTATGTAGGTGATGTATCTATACATTTACAACTTACGCAATGCCTGTAATGGTTAAAAATGCGTATATATGTAGTGTATCTATGCATTCACAACTTTGGCAATGCCTGTAATGTAGAAACCACGTTCCAGTATTGGCCAAAGCCCTGTGTTCGATGCTACTGCACATGGTTCATTCAAATACTACCCTTAACTAGTTTAAATACGTATGTAGTTGATGTATCTATACATTCACAACTCTCGCAATGCCTGTAATGTAGAAACCACGTTCCAGTATTGGTCAAAGCCCTGTGTTCGATGCTACTGCACATGGTTCATTCAAATACTACCCTTAACAAGTTTAAATACCTATGTAGGTGATGTATCTATACATTCACAACTCTCGCAATGCCTGTAATGGTTAAAAATGCGTAGATATGTAGTGTATCTATGCATTCACAACTTTGGCAATGCCTGTAATGTAGAAACCACGTTCCAGTATTGGCCAAAGCCCTGTGTTCGACGCTACTGCACATGGTTCATTCAAATACTACCCTTAACTAGTTTAAATACGTATGTAGGTGATGTATCTATACATTCACAACTCTTGCAATGCCTGTAATGTAGAAACCACGTTCCAGTATTGGTCAAAGCCCTGTGTTCGATGCTACTGCACATGGTTCATTCAAATACTACCCTTAACTATGGTTAAATAGTTTAAATACGTATGTAGGTGATGTATCTATACATTTACAACTTACGCAATGCCTGTAATGGTTAAAAATGCGTATATATGTAGTGTATCTATGCATTCACAACTTTGGCAATGCCTGTAATGTAGAAACCACGTTCCAGTATTGGCCAAAGCCCTGTGTTCGATGCTACTGCACATGGTTCATTCAAATACTACCCTTAACTAGTTTAAATACGTATGTAGGTGATGTATCTATACATTCACAACTCTCGCAATGCCTGTAATGTAGAAACCACGTTCCAGTATTGGTCAAAGCCCTGTGTTCGATGCTACTGCACATGGTTCATTCAAATACTACCCTTAACTATGGTTAAATAGTTTAAATACGTATGTAGGTGATGTATCTATACATTTACAACTTACGCAATGCCTGTAATGGTTAAAAATGCGTATATATGTAGTGTATCTATGCATTCACAACTTTGGCAATGCCTGTAATGTAGAAACCACGTTCCAGTATTGGCCAAAGCCCTGTGTTCGATGCTACTGCACATGGTTCATTCAAATACTACCCTTAACTAGTTTAAATACGTATGTACGTGATGTATCTATACATTCACAACTCTCGCAATGCCTGTAATGTAGAAACCACGTTCCAGTACTGGTCAAAACCCTGTGTTCGATGCTACTGCACATGGTTCATTCAAATACTATCCTTAACTATGGTTAAATAGTTTAAATACGTATGTAGGTGATGTATCTATACATTTACAACTTACGCAATGCCTGTAATGGTTAAAAATGCGTAGATATGTAGTGTATCTATGCATTCACAACTTTGGCAATGCCTGTAATGTAGAAACCACGTTCCAGTTTTGGCCAAAGCCCTGTGTTCGATGCTACTGCACATGGTTCATACAAATACTACCCTTAACTAGTTTAAATACGTATGTTGTTGATGTATATATACATTCACAACTCTTGCAATGCCTGTAATGTAGAAACCACGTTCCAGTGTTGGTCAAAGCCCTGTGTTCGATGCTACTGCACATGGTTCATTCAAATACTACCCTTAACTAGTTTAAATACCTATGTAGGTGATGTATCTATACATTCACAACTCTCGCAATGCCTGTAATGGTTACAAAATGCGTAGATATGTAGTGTATCTATGCATTCACAACTTTGTCAATGCCTGTAATGTAGAAACCACGTTCCAGTATTGGCCAAAGCCCTGTGTTCGACGCTACTGCACATGGTTCATTCAAATACTACCCTTAACTAGTTTAAATACGTATGTAGGTGATGTATCTATACATTCACAACTCTTGCAATGCCTGTAATGTAGAAACCACGTTCCAGTATTGGTCAAAGCCCTGTGTTCGATGCTACTGCACATGGTTCATTCAAATACTACCCTTAACTATGGTTAAATAGTTTAAATACGTATGTAGGTGATGTATCTATACATTTACAACTTACGCAATGCCTGTAATGGTTAAAAATGCGTATATATGTAGTGTATCTATGCATTCACAACTTTGGCAATGCCTGTAATGTAGAAACCACGTTCCAGTGTTGGCCAAAGCCCTGTGTTCGCTGCTACTGCACATGGTTCATTCAAATACTACCCTTAACTAGTTTAAATACGTATGTAGGTGATGTATCTATACATTTACAACTCTCGCAATGCCTGTAATGGTTAAAAATGCGTAGATATGTAGTGTATCTATGCATTCACAACTTTGGCAATGCCTGTAATGTAGAAACCACGTTCCAGTATTGGCCAAAGCCCTGTGTTCGATGCTACTGCACATGGTTCATTCAAATACTACCCTTAACTAGTTTAAATACGTATGTAGGTGATGTATCTATACATTCACAACTCTCGCAATGCCTGTAATGTAGAAACCACGTTCCAGTATTGGTCAAAGCCCTGTGTTCGATGCTACTGCACATGGTTCATTCAAATACTACCCTTAACTATGGTTAAATAGTTTAAATACGTATGTAGGTGATGTATCTATACATTTACAACTTACGCAATGCCTGTAATGGTTAAAAATGCGTATATATGTAGTGTATCTATGCATTCACAACTTTGGCAATGCCTGTAATGTAGAAACCACGTTCCAGTATTGGTCAAAGCCCTGTGTTCGATGCTACTGCACATGGTTCATTCAAATACTACCCTTAACTAGTTTAAATACGTATGTAGTTGATGTATCTATACATTCACAACTCTCGCAATGCCTGTAATGTAGAAACCACGTTCCAGTATTGGTCAAAGCCCTGTGTTCGATGCTACTGCACATGGTTCATTCAAATACTACCCTTAACTATGGTTAAATAGTTTAAATACGTATGTAGGTGATGTATCTATACATTCACAACTTACGCAATGCCTGTAATGGTTAAAAATGCGTAGATATGTAGTGTATCTATGCATTCACAACTTTGTCAATGCCTGTAATGTAGAAACCACGTTCCAGTATTGGCCAAAGCCCTGTGTTCGATGCTACTGCACATGGTTCATTCAAATACTACCCTTAACTAGTTTAAATACGTATGTAGGTGATGTATCTATACATTCACAACTCTCGCAATGCCTGTAATGTAGAAACCACGTTCCAGTATTGGTCAAAACCCTGTGTTCGATGCTACTGCACATGGTTCATTCAAATACTACCCTTAACTATGGTTAAATAGTTTAAATACGTATGTAGGTGATCTATCTATACATTTACAACTCTCGCAATGCCTGTAATGGTTAAAAATGCGTAGATATGTAGTGTATCTATGCATTCACAACTTTGGCAATGCCTGTAATGTAGAAACCACGTTCCAGTATTGGCCAAAGCCCTGTGTTCGATGCTACTGCACATGGTTCATTCAAATACTACCCTTAACTAGTTTAAATACCTATGTAGGTGATGTATCTATACATTCACAACTCTCGCAATGCCTGTAATGTAGAAACCACGTTCCAGTATTGGTCAAAACCCTGTGTTCGATGCTACTGCACATGGTTCATTCAAATACTACCCTTAACTATGGTTAAATAGTTTAAATACGTATGTAGGTGATGTATCTATACATTTACAACTTACGCAATACCTGTAATGGTTAAAAATGCGTAGATATGTAGTGTATCTATGCATTCACAACTTTGGCAATGCCTGTAATGTAGAAACCACGTTCCAGTATTGGCCAAAGCCCTGTGTTCGATGCTACTGCACATGGTTCATTCAAATACTACCCTTAACTAGTTTAAATACGTATGTAGTTGATGTATCTATACATTCACAACTCTCGCAATGCCTGTAATGTAGAAACCACGTTCCAGTATTGGTCAAAGCCCTGTGTTCGATGCTACTGCACATGGTTCATTCAAATACTACCCTTAACTAGTTTAAATACCTATGTAGGTGATGTATCTATACATTCACAACTCTCGCAATGCCTGTAATGGTTAAAAATGCGTAGATATGTAGTGTATCTATGCATTCACAACTTTGTCAATGCCTGTAATGTAGAAACCACGTTCCAGTATTGGCCAAAGCCCTGTGTTCGACGCTACTGCACATGGTTCATTCAAATACTACCCTTAACTAGTTTAAATACGTATGTAGGTGATGTATCTATACATTCACAACTCTCGCAATGCCTGTAATGTAGAAACCACCTTCCAGTATTGGTCAAAGCCCTGTGTTCGATGCTACTGCACATGGTTCATTCAAATACTACCCTTAACTATGGTTAAATAGTTTAAATACGTATGTAGGTGATGTATCTATACATTTACAACTTACGCAATGCCTGTAATGGTTAAAAATGCGTATATATGTAGTGTATCTATGCATTCACAACTTTGGCAATGCCTGTAATGTAGAAACCACGTTCCAGTATTGGCCAAAGCCCTGTGTTCGATGCTACTGCACATGGTTCATTCAAATACTACCCTTAACTAGTTTAAATACCTATGTAGGTGATGTATCTATACATTCACAACTCTCGCAATGCCTGTAATGGTTAAAAATGCGTAGATATGTAGTGTATCTATGCATTCACAACTTTGGCAATGCCTGTAATGTAGAAACCACGTTCCAGTATTGGCCAAAGCCCTGTGTTCGATGCTACTGCACATGGTTCATTCAAATACTACCCTTAACTAGTTTAAATACGTATGTAGGTGATGTATCTATACATTCACAACTCTCGCAATGCCTGTAATGTAGAAACCACGTTCCAGTATTGGCCAAAGCCCTGTGTTCGATGCTACTGCACATGGTTCATTCAAATACTACCCTTAACTAGTTTAAATACGTATGTAGGTGATGTATCTATACATTCACAACTCTTGCAATGCCTGTAATGTAGAAACCACGTTCCAGTATTGGTCAAAGCCCTGTGTTCGATGCTACTGCACATGGTTCATTCAAATACTAGCCTTAACTATGGTTAAATAGTTTAAATACGTATGTAGGTGATGTATCTATACATATACAACTTACGCAATGCCTGCAATGGTTAAAAATGCGTATATATGTAGTGTATCTATGCATTCACAACTCTCGCAATGCCTGTAATGTAGAAACCACGTTCCAGTATTGGTCAAAGCCCTGTGTTCGATGCTACTGCACATGGTTCATTCAAATACTACCCTTAACTAGTTTAAATACCTATGTAGGTGATGTATCTATACATTCACAACTCTCGCAATGCCTGTAATGGTTAAAAATGCGTAGATATGTAGTGTATCTATGCATTCACAACTTTGTCAATGCCTGTAATGTAGAAACCACGTTCCAGTATTGGCCAAAGCCCTGTGTTCGACGCTACTGCACATGGTTCATTCAAATACTACCCTTAACTAGTTTAAATACGTATGTAGGTGATGTATCTATACATTCACAACTCTCGCAATGCCTGTAATGTAGAAACCACGTTCCAGTATTGGTCAAAGCCCTGTGTTCGATGCTACTGCACATGGTTCATTCAAATACTACCCTTAACTATGGTTAAATAGTTTAAATACGTATGTAGGTGATGTATCTATACATTCACAACTTACGCAATGCCTGCAATGGTTAAAAATGCGTATATATGTAGTGTATCTATGCATTCACAACTTTGGCAATGCCTGTAATGTAGAAACCACGTTCCAGTATTGGCCAAAGCCCTGTGTTCGATGCTACTGCACATGGTTCATTCAAATACTACCCTTAACTAGTTTAAATACGTATGTAGTTGATGTATCTATACATTCACAACTCTCGCAATGCCTGTAATGTAGAAACCACGTTCCAGTATTGGCCAAAGCCCTGTGTTCGATGCTACTGCACATGGTTCATTCAAATACTACCCTTAACTATGGTTAAATAGTTTAAATACGTATGTAGGTGATGTATCTATACATTCACAACTTACGCAATGCCTGTAATGGTTAAAAATGCGTAGATATGTAGTGTATCTATGCATTCACAACTTCGGCAATGCCTGTAATGTAGAAACCACGTTCCAGTATTGGCCAAAGCCCTGTGTTCGACGCTACTGCACATGGTTCATTCAAATACTACCCTTAACTAGTTTAAATACGTATGTAGGTGATGTATCTATACATTCACAACTCTCACAATGCCTGTAATGTAGAAACCACGTTCCAGTACTGGTCAAAACCCTGTGTTCGATGCTAATGCACATGGTTCATTCAAATACTACCCTTAACTATGGTTAAATAGTTTAAATACGTATGTAGGTGATCTATCTATACATTTACAACTCTCGCAATGCCTGTAATGGTTAAAAATGCGTAGATATGTAGTGTATCGATGCATTCACAACTTTGGCAATGCCTGTAATGTAGAAACCACGTTCCAGTATTGGCCAAAGCCCTGTGTTCGATGCTACTGCACATGGTTCATTCAAATACTACCCTTAACTAGTTTAAATACGTATGTAGTTGATGTATCTATACATTCACAACTCTCGCAATGCCTGTAATGTAGAAACCACGTTCCAGTATTGGTCAAAGCCCTGTGTTCGATGCTACTGCACATGGTTCATTCAAATACTACCCTTAACTATGGTTAAATAGTTTAAATACGTATGTAGGTGATGTATCTATACATTCACAACTTACGCAATGCCTGTAATGGTTAAAAATGCGTAGATATGTAGTGTATCTATGCATTCACAACTTTGGCAATGCCTGTAATGTAGAAACCACGTTCCAGTATTGGCCAAAGCCCTGTGTTCGATGCTACTGCACATGGTTCATTCAAATACTACCCTTAACTAGTTTAAATACCTATGTAGGTGATGTATCTATACATTCACAACTCTCGCAATGCCTGTAATGTAGAAACCACGTTCCAGTATTGGTCAAAACCCTGTGTTCGATGCTACTGCACATGGTTCATTCAAATACTACCCTTAACTATGGTTAAATAGTTTAAATACGTATGTAGGTGATGTATCTATACATTTACAACTTACGCAATACCTGTAATGGTTAAAAATGCGTAGATATGTAGTGTATCTATGCATTCACAACTTTGGCAATGCCTGTAATGTAGAAACCACGTTCCAGTATTGGCCAAAGCCCTGTGTTCGATGCTACTGCACATGGTTCATTCAAATACTACCCTTAACTAGTTTAAATACGTATGTAGTTGATGTATCTATACATTCACAACTCTCGCAATGCCTGTAATGTAGAAACCACGTTCCAGTATTGGTCAAAGCCCTGTGTTCGATGCTACTGCACATGGTTCATTCAAATACTACCCTTAACTAGTTTAAATACCTATGTAGGTGATGTATCTATACATTCACAACTCTCGCAATGCCTGTAATGGTTAAAAATGCGTAGATATGTAGTGTATCTATGCATTCACAACTTTGTCAATGCCTGTAATGTAGAAACCACGTTCCAGTATTGGCCAAAGCCCTGTGTTCGACGCGACTGCACATGGTTCATTCAAATACTACCCTTAACTAGTTTAAATACGTATGTAGGTGATGTATCTATACATTCACAACTCTCGCAATGCCTGTAATGTAGAAACCACCTTCCAGTATTGGTCAAAGCCCTGTGTTCGATGCTACTGCACATGGTTCATTCAAATACTACCCTTAACTATGGTTAAATAGTTTAAATACGTATGTAGGTGATGTATCTATACATTCACAACTTACGCAATGCCTGTAATGGTTAAAAATGCGTATATATGTAGTGTATCTATGCATTCACAACTTTGGCAATGCCTGTAATGTAGAAACCACGTTCCAGTATTGGCCAAAGCCCTGTGTTCGATGCTACTGCACATGGTTCATTCAAATACTACCCTTAACTAGTTTAAATACCTATGTAGGTGATGTATCTATACATTCACAACTCTCGCAATGCCTGTAATGGTTAAAAATGCGTAGATATGTAGTGTATCTATGCATTCACAACTTTGGCAATGCCTGTAATGTAGAAACCACGTTCCAGTATTGGCCAAAGCCCTGTGTTCGATGCTACTGCACATGGTTCATTCAAATACTACCCTTAACTAGTTTAAATACGTATGTAGGTGATGTATCTATACATTCACAACTCTCGCAATGCCTGTAATGTAGAAACCACGTTCCAGTATTGGCCAAAGCCCTGTGTTCGATGCTACTGCACATGGTTCATTCAAATACTACCCTTAACTAGTTTAAATACGTATGTAGGTGATGTATCTATACATTCACAACTCTTGCAATGCCTGTAATGTAGAAACCACGTTCCAGTATTGGTCAAAGCCCTGTGTTCGATGCTACTGCACATGGTTCATTCAAATACTACCCTTAACTATGGTTAAATAGTTTAAATACGTATGTAGGTGATGTATCTATACATATACAACTTACGCAATGCCTGCAATGGTTAAAAATGCGTATATATGTAGTGTATCTATGCATTCACAACTCTCGCAATGCCTGTAATGTAGAAACCACGTTCCAGTATTGGTCAAAGCCCTGTGTTCGATGCTACTGCACATGGTTCATTCAAATACTACCCTTAACTAGTTTAAATACCTATGTAGGTGATGTATCTATACATTCACAACTCTCGCAATGCCTGTAATGGTTAAAAATGCGTAGATATGTAGTGTATCTATGCATTCACAACTTTGTCAATGCCTGTAATGTAGAAACCACGTTCCAGTATTGGCCAAAGCCCTGTGTTCGACGCTACTGCACATGGTTCATTCAAATACTACCCTTAACTAGTTTAAATACGTATGTAGGTGATGTATCTATACATTCACAACTCTCGCAATGCCTGTAATGTAGAAACCACGTTCCAGTATTGGTCAAAGCCCTGTGTTCGATGCTACTGCACATGGTTCATTCAAATACTACCCTTAACTATGGTTAAATAGTTTAAATACGTATGTAGGTGATGTATCTATACATTTACAACTTACGCAATGCCTGCAATGGTTAAAAATGCGTATATATGTAGTGTATCTATGCATTCACAACTTTGGCAATGCCTGTAATGTAGAAACCACGTTCCAGTATTGGCCAAAGCCCTGTGTTCGATGCTACTGCACATGGTTCATTCAAATACTACCCTTAACTAGTTTAAATACGTATGTAGTTGATGTATCTATACATTCACAACTCTCGCAATGCCTGTAATGTAGAAACCACGTTCCAGTATTGGCCAAAGCCCTGTGTTCGATGCTACTGCACATGGTTCATTCAAATACTACCCTTAACTATGGTTAAATAGTTTAAATACGTATGTAGGTGATGTATCTATACATTCACAACTTACGCAATGCCTGTAATGGTTAAAAATGCGTAGATATGTAGTGTATCTATGCATTCACAACTTTGGCAATGCCTGTAATGTAGAAACCACGTTCCAGTATTGGCCAAAGCCCTGTGTTCGATGCTACTGCACATGGTTCATTCAAATACTACCCTTAACTAGTTTAAATACGTATGTAGTTGATGTATCTATACATTCACAACTCTCGCAATGCCTGTAATGTAGAAACCACGTTCCAGTATTGGTCAAAGCCCTGTGTTCGATGCTACTGCACATGGTTCATTCAAATACTACCCTTAACTAGTTTAAATACCTATGTAGGTGATGTATCTATACATTCACAACTCTCGCAATGCCTGTAATGGTTAAAAATGCGTAGATATGTAGTGTATCTATGCATTCACAACTTTGTCAATGCCTGTAATGTAGAAACCACGTTCCAGTATTGGCCAAAGCCCTGTGTTCGACGCGACTGCACATGGTTCATTCAAATACTACCCTTAACTAGTTTAAATACGTATGTAGGTGATGTATCTATACATTCACAACTCTCGCAATGCCTGTAATGTAGAAACCACCTTCCAGTATTGGTCAAAGCCCTGTGTTCGATGCTACTGCACATGGTTCATTCAAATACTACCCTTAACTATGGTTAAATAGTTTAAATACGTATGTAGGTGATGTATCTATACATTCACAACTTACGCAATGCCTGTAATGGTTAAAAATGCGTATATATGTAGTGTATCTATGCATTCACAACTTTGGCAATGCCTGTAATGTAGAAACCACGTTCCAGTATTGGCCAAAGCCCTGTGTTCGATGCTACTGCACATGGTTCATTCAAATACTACCCTTAACTAGTTTAAATACCTATGTAGGTGATGTATCTATACATTCACAACTCTCGCAATGCCTGTAATGGTTAAAAATGCGTAGATATGTAGTGTATCTATGCATTCACAACTTTGGCAATGCCTGTAATGTAGAAACCACGTTCCAGTATTGGCCAAAGCCCTGTGTTCGATGCTACTGCACATGGTTCATTCAAATACTACCCTTAACTAGTTTAAATACGTATGTAGGTGATGTATCTATACATTCACAACTCTCGCAATGCCTGTAATGTAGAAACCACGTTCCAGTATTGGCCAAAGCCCTGTGTTCGATGCTACTGCACATGGTTCATTCAAATACTACCCTTAACTAGTTTAAATACGTATGTAGGTGATGTATCTATACATTCACAACTCTTGCAATGCCTGTAATGTAGAAACCACGTTCCAGTATTGGTCAAAGCCCTGTGTTCGATGCTACTGCACATGGTTCATTCAAATACTACCCTTAACTATGGTTAAATAGTTTAAATACGTATGTAGGTGATGTATCTATACATATACAACTTACGCAATGCCTGCAATGGTTAAAAATGCGTATATATGTAGTGTATCTATGCATTCACAACTCTCGCAATGCCTGTAATGTAGAAACCACGTTCCAGTATTGGTCAAAGCCCTGTGTTCGATGCTACTGCACATGGTTCATTCAAATACTACCCTTAACTAGTTTAAATACCTATGTAGGTGATGTATCTATACATTCACAACTCTCGCAATGCCTGTAATGGTTAAAAATGCGTAGATATGTAGTGTATCTATGCATTCACAACTTTGTCAATGCCTGTAATGTAGAAACCACGTTCCAGTATTGGCCAAAGCCCTGTGTTCGACGCTACTGCACATGGTTCATTCAAATACTACCCTTAACTAGTTTAAATACGTATGTAGGTGATGTATCTATACATTCACAACTCTCGCAATGCCTGTAATGTAGAAACCACGTTCCAGTATTGGTCAAAGCCCTGTGTTCGATGCTACTGCACATGGTTCATTCAAATACTACCCTTAACTATGGTTAAATAGTTTAAATACGTATGTAGGTGATGTATCTATACATTTACAACTTACGCAATGCCTGCAATGGTTAAAAATGCGTATATATGTAGTGTATCTATGCATTCACAACTTTGGCAATGCCTGTAATGTAGAAACCACGTTCCAGTATTGGCCAAAGCCCTGTGTTCGATGCTACTGCACATGGTTCATTCAAATACTACCCTTAACTAGTTTAAATACGTATGTAGTTGATGTATCTATACATTCACAACTCTCGCAATGCCTGTAATGTAGAAACCACGTTCCAGTATTGGCCAAAGCCCTGTGTTCGATGCTACTGCACATGGTTCATTCAAATACTACCCTTAACTATGGTTAAATAGTTTAAATACGTATGTAGGTGATGTATCTATACATTCACAACTTACGCAATGCCTGTAATGGTTAAAAATGCGTAGATATGTAGTGTATCTATGCATTCACAACTTTGGCAATGCCTGTAATGTAGAAACCACGTTCCAGTATTGGCCAAAGCCCTGTGTTCGACGCTACTGCACATGGTTCATTCAAATACTACCCTTAACTAGTTTAAATACGTATGTAGGTGATGTATCTATACATTCACAACTCTCACAATGCCTGTAATGTAGAAACCACGTTCCAGTACTGGTCAAAACCCTGTGTTCGATGCTACTGCACATGGTTCATTCAAATACTACCCTTAACTATGGTTAAATAGTTTAAATACGTATGTAGGTGATCTATCTATACATTTACAACTCTCGCAATGCCTGTAATGGTTAAAAATGCGTAGATATGTAGTGTATCGATGCATTCACAACTTTGGCAATGCCTGTAATGTAGAAACCACGTTCCAGTATTGGCCAAAGCCCTGTGTTCGATGCTACTGCACATGGTTCATTCAAATACTACCCTTAACTAGTTTAAATACGTATGTAGTTGATGTATCTATACATTCACAACTCTCGCAATGCCTGTAATGTAGAAACCACGTTCCAGTATTGGTCAAAGCCCTGTGTTCGATGCTACTGCACATGGTTCATTCAAATACTACCCTTAACTATGGTTAAATAGTTTAAATACGTATGTAGGTGATGTATCTATACATTCACAACTTACGCAATGCCTGTAATGGTTAAAAATGCGTAGATATGTAGTGTATCTATGCATTCACAACTTTGGCAATGCCTGTAATGTAGAAACCACGTTCCAGTATTGGCCAAAGCCCTGTGTTCGATGCTACTGCACATGGTTCATTCAAATACTACCCTTAACTAGTTTAAATACGTATGTAGGTGATGTATCTATACATTCACAACTCTCGCAATGCCTGTAATGTAGAAACCACGTTCCAGTATTGGTCAAAGCCCTGTGTTCGATCCTACTGCACATGGTTCATTCAAATACTACCCTTAACTAGTTTAAATACCTATGTAGGTGATGTATCTATACATTCACAACTCTCACAATGCCTGTAATGGTTAAAAATGCGTATATATGTAGTGTATCTATGCATTCACAACTTTGTCAATGCCTGTAATGTAGAAACCACGTTCCAGTATTGGCCAAAGCCCTGTGTTCGACGCTACTGCACATGGTTCATTCAAATACTACCCTTAACTAGTTTAAATACGTATGTAGGTGATGTATCTATACATTCACAACTCTCGCAATGCCTGTAATGTAGAAACCACCTTCCAGTATTGGTCAAAGCCCTGTGTTCGATGCTACTGCACATGGTTCATTCAAATACTACCCTTAACTATGGTTAAATAGTTTAAATACGTATGTAGGTGATGTATCTATACATTTACAACTTACGCAATGCCTGCAATGGTTAAAAATGCGTATATATGTAGTGTATCTATGCATTCACAACTTTGGCAATGCCTGTAATGTAGAAACCACGTTCCAGTATTGGCCAAAGCCCTGTGTTCGATGCTACTGCACATGGTTCATTCAAATACTACCCTTAACTAGTTTAAATACGTATGTAGTTGATGTATCTATACATTCACAACTCTCGCAATGCCTGTAATGTAGAAACCACGTTCCAGTATTGGTCAAAGCCCTGTGTTCGATGCTACTGCACATGGTTCATTCAAATACTACCCTTAACTATGGTTAAATAGTTTAAATACGTATGTAGGTGATGTATCTATACATTCACAACTTACGCAATGCCTGTAATGGTTAAAAATGCGTAGATATGTAGTGTATCTATGCATTCACAACTTTGGCAATGCCTGTAATGTAGAAACCACGTTCCAGTATTGGCCAAAGCCCTGTGTTCGATGCTACTGCACATGGTTCATTCAAATACTACCCTTAACTAGTTTAAATACGTATGTAGGTGATGTATCTATACATTCACAACTCTCGCAATGCCTGTAATGTAGAAACCACGTTCCAGTATTGGTCAAAGCCCTGTGTTCGATGCTACTACACATGGTTCATTCAAATACTACCCTTAACTAGTTTAAATACCTATGTAGGTGATGTATCTATACATTCACAACTCTCACAATGCCTGTAATGGTTAAAAATGCGTAGATATGTAGTGTATCTATGCATTCACAACTTTGTCAATGCCTGTAATGTAGAAACCACGTTCCAGTATTGGCCAAAGCCCTGTGTTCGACGCTACTGCACATGGTTCATTCAAATACTACCCTTAACTAGTTTAAATACGTATGTAGGTGATGTATCTATACATTCACAACTCTCGCAATGCCTGTAATGTAGAAACCACGTTCCAGTATTGGTCAAAGCCCTGTGTTCGATGCTACTGCACATGGTTCATTCAAATACTACCCTTAACTATGGTTAAATAGTTTAAATACGTATGTAGGTGATGTATCTATACATTTACAACTTACGCAATGCCTGCAATGGTTAAAAATGCGTATATATGTAGTGTATCTATGCATTCACAACTTTGGCAATGCCTGTAATGTAGAAACCACGTTCCAGTATTGGCCAAAGCCCTGTGTTCGATGCTACTGCACATGGTTCATTCAAATACTACCCTTAACTAGTTTAAATACGTATGTAGTTGATGTATCTATACATTCACAACTCTCGCAATGCCTGTAATGTAGAAACCACGTTCCAGTATTGGTCAAAGCCCTGTGTTCGATGCTACTGCACATGGTTCATTCAAATACTACCCTTAACTATGGTTAAATAGTTTAAATACGTATGTAGGTGATGTATCTATACATTCACAACTTACGCAATGCCTGTAATGGTTAAAAATGCGTAGATATGTAGTGTATCTATGCATTCACAACTTTGGCAATGCCTGTAATGTAGAAACCACGTTCCAGTATTGGCCAAAGCCCTGTGTTCGATGCTACTGCACATGGTTCATTCAAATACTACCCTTAACTAGTTTAAATACGTATGTAGGTGATGTATCTATACATTCACAACTCTCACAATGCCTGTAATGTAGAAACCACGTTCCAGTACTGGTCAAAACCCTGTGTTCGATGCTACTGCACATGGTTCATTCAAATACTACCCTTAACTATGGTTAAATAGTTTAAATACGTATGTAGGTGATCTATCTATACATTTACAACTCTCGCAATGCCTGTAATGGTTAAAAATGCGTAGATATGTAGTGTATCTATGCATTCACAACTTTGGCAATGCCTGTAATGTAGAAACCACGTTCCAGTATTGGCCAAAGCCCTGTGTTCGATGCTACTGCACATGGTTCATTCAAATACTACCCTTAACTAGTTTAAATACGTATGTAGTTGATGTATCTATACATTCACAACTCTCGCAATGCCTGTAATGTAGAAACCACGTTCCAGTATTGGTCAAAGCCCTGTGTTCGATGCTACTGCACATGGTTCATTCAAATACTACCCTTAACTATGGTTAAATAGTTTAAATACGTATGTAGGTGATGTATCTATACATTTACAACTTACGCAATGCCTGTAATGGTTAAAAATGCGTAGATATGTAGTGTATCTATGCATTCACAACTTTGGCAATGCCTGTAATGTAGAAACCACGTTCCAGTATTGGCCAAAGCCCTGTGTTCGATGCTACTGCACATGGTTCATTCAAATACTACCCTTAACTAGTTTAAATACGTATGTAGTTGATGTATCTATACATTCACAACTCTCGCAATGCCTGTAATGTAGAAACCACGTTCCAGTATTGGTCAAAGCCCTGTGTTCGATGCTACTGCACATGGTTCATTCAAATACTACCCTTAACTATGGTTAAATAGTTTAAATACGTATGTAGGTGATGTATCTATACATTCACAACTTACGCAATGCCTGTAATGGTTAAAAATGCGTAGATATGTAGTGTATCTATGCATTCACAACTTTGGCAATGCCTGTAATGTAGAAACCACGTTCCAGTATTGGCCAAAGCCCTGTGTTCGATGCTACTGCACATGGTTCATTCAAATACTACCCTTAACTAGTTTAAATACGTATGTAGGTGATGTATCTATACATTCACAACTCTCGCAATGCCTGTAATGTAGAAACCACGTTCCAGTATTGGTCAAAGCCCTGTGTTCGATGCTACTGCACATGGTTCATTCAAATACTACCCTTAACTAGTTTAAATACCTATGTAGGTGATGTATCTATACATTCACAACTCTCGCAATGCCTGTAATGGTTAAAAATGCGTAGATATGTAGTGTATCTATGCATTCACAACTTTGTCAATGCCTGTAATGTAGAAACCACGTTCCAGTATTGGCCAAAGCCCTGTGTTCGACGCTACTGCACATGGTTCATTCAAATACTACCCTTAACTAGTTTAAATACGTATGTAGGTGATGTATCTATACATTCACAACTCTCGCAATGCCTGTAATGTAGAAACCACCTTCCAGTATTGGTCAAAGCCCTGTGTTCGATGCTACTGCACATGGTTCATTCAAATACTACCCTTAACTATGGTTAAATAGTTTAAATATGTATGTAGGTGATGTATCTATACATTTACAACTTACGCAATGCCTGCAATGGTTAAAAATGCGTATATATGTAGTGTATCTATGCATTCACAACTTTGGCAATGCCTGTAATGTAGAAACCACGTTCCAGTATTGGCCAAAGCCCTGTGTTCGACGCTACTGCACATGGTTCATTCAAATACTACCCTTAACTAGTTTAAATACGTATGTAGGTGATGTATCTATACATTCACAACTCTTGCAATGCCTGTAATGTAGAAACCACGTTCCAGTATTGGTCAAAGCCCTGTGTTCGATGCTACTGCACATGGTTCATTCAAATACTACCCTTAACTAGTTTAAATACGTATGTAGGTGATGTATCTATGCATTCACAACTTTGGCAATGCCTGTAATGTAGAAACCACGTTCCAGTATTGGCCAAAGCCCTGTGTTCGATGCTACTGCACATGGTTCATTCAAATACTACCCTTAACTAGTTTAAATACCTATGTAGTTGATGTATCTATACATTCACAACTCTCGCAATGCCTGTAATGTAGAAACCACGTTCCAGTATTGGTCAAAGCCCTGTGTTCGATGCTACTGCACATGGTTCATTCAAATACTACCCTTAACTATGGTTAAATAGTTTAAATACGTATGTAGGTGATGTATCTATACATTCACAACTTACGCAATGCCTGTAATGGTTAAAAATGCGTAGATATGTAGTGTATCTATGCATTCACAACTTTGGCAATGCCTGTAATGTAGAAACCACGTTCCAGTATTGGCCAAAGCCCTGTGTTCGATGCTACTGCACATGGTTCATTCAAATACTACCCTTAACTAGTTTAAATACGTATGTAGGTGATGTATCTATACATTCACAACTCTCGCAATGCCTGTAATGTAGAAACCACGTTCCAGTACTGGTCAAAACCCTGTGTTCGATGCTACTGCACATGGTTCATTCAAATACTACCCTTAACTATGGTTAAATAGTTTAAATACGTATGTAGGTGATCTATCTATACATTTACAACTCTCGCAATGCCTGTAATGGTTAAAAATGCGTAGATATGTAGTGTATCTATGCATTCACAACTTTGGCAATGCCTGTAATGTAGAAACCACGTTCCAGTATTGGCCAAAGCCCTGTGTTCGATGCTACTGCACATGGTTCATTCAAATACTACCCTTAACTAGTTTAAATACGTATGTAGGTGATGTATCTATACATTCACAACTCTCGCAATGCCTGTAATGTAGAAACCACGTTCCAGTACTGGTCAAAACCCTGTGTTCGATGCTACTGCACATGGTTCATTCAAATACTACCCTTAACTATGGTTAAATAGTTTAAATACGTATGTAGGTGATGTATCTATACATTTACAACTTACGCAATGCCTGTAATGGTTAAAAATGCGTAGATATGTAGTGTATCTATGCATTCACAACTTTGGCAATGCCTGTAATGTAGAAACCACGTTCCAGTATTGGCCAAAGCCCTGTGTTCGATGCTACTGCACATGGTTCATTCAAATACTACCCTTAACTAGTTTAAATACGTATGTAGTTGATGTATCTATACATTCACAACTCTCGCAATGCCTGTAATGTAGAAACCACGTTCCAGTATTGGTCAAAGCCCTGTGTTCGATGCTACTGCACATGGTTCATTCAAATACTACCCTTAACTAGTTTAAATACCTATGTAGGTGATGTATCTATACATTCACAACTCTCGCAATGCCTGTAATGGTTAAAAATGCGTAGATATGTAGTGTATCTATGCATTCACAACTTTGTCAATGCCTGTAATGTAGAAACCACGTTCCAGTATTGGCCAAAGCCCTGTGTTCGACGCTACTGCACATGGTTCATTCAAATACTACCCTTAACTAGTTTAAATACGTATGTAGGTGATGTATCTATACATTCACAACTCTCGCAATGCCTGTAATGTAGAAACCACCTTCCAGTATTGGTCAAAGCCCTGTGTTCGATGCTACTGCACATGGTTCATTCAAATACTACCCTTAACTATGGTTAAATAGTTTAAATACGTATGTAGGTGATGTATCTATACATTTACAACTTACGCAATGCCTGTAATGGTTAAAAATGCGTAGATATGTAGTGTATCTATGCATTCACAACTTTGGCAATGCCTGTAATGTAGAAACCACGTTCCAGTATTGGCCAAAGCCCTGTGTTCGATGCTACTGCACATGGTTCATTCAAATACTACCCTTAACTAGTTTAAATACGTATGTAGGTGATGTATCTATACATTCACAACTCTCGCAATGCCTGTAATGGTTAAAAATGCGTAGATATGTAGTGTATCTATGCATTCACAACTTTGGCAATGCCTGTAATGTAGAAACCTCGTTCCAGTATTGGCCAAAGCCCTGTGTTCGATGCTACTGCACATGGTTCATTCAAATACTACCCTTAACTAGTTTAAATACGTATGTAGGTGATGTATCTATACATTCACAACTCTCGCAATGCCTGTAATGTAGAAACCACGTTCCAGTATTGGCCAAAGCCCTGTGTTCGACGCTACTGCACATGGTTCATTCAAATACTACCCTTAACTAGTTTAAATACGTATGTAGGTGATGTATCTATACATTCACAACTCTTGCAATGCCTGTAATGTAGAAACCACGTTCCAGTATTGGTCAAAGCCCTGTGTTCGATGCTACTGCACATGGTTCATTCAAATACTACCCTTAACTATGGTTAAATAGTTTAAATACGTATGTAGGTGATGTATCTATACATTCACAACTTACGCAATGCCTGTAATGGTTAAAAATGCGTAGATATGTAGTGTATCTATGCATTCACAACTCTCGCAATGCCTGTAATGTAGAAACCACGTTCCAGTATTGGTCAAAGCCCTGTGTTCGATGCTACTGCACATGGTTCATTCAAATACTACCCTTAACTAGTTTAAATACCTATGTAGGTGATGTATCTATACATTCACAACTCTCGCAATGCCTGTAATGTAGAAACCACGTTCCAGTATTGGCCAAAGCCCTGTGTTCGACGCTACTGCACATGGTTCATTCAAATACTACCCTTAACTAGTTTAAATACGTATGTAGGTGATGTATCTATACATTCACAACTCTCGCAATGCCTGTAATGTAGAAACCACGTTCCAGTATTGGCCAAAGCCCTGTGTTCGACGCTACTGCACATGGTTCATTCAAATACTACCCTTAACTAGTTTAAATACGTATGTAGGTGATGTATCTATACATTCACAACTCTTGCAATGCCTGTAATGTAGAAACCACGTTCCAGTATTGGTCAAAGCCCTGTGTTCGATGCTACTGCACATGGTTCATTCAAATACTACCCTTAACTATGGTTAAATAGTTTAAATACGTATGTAGGTGATGTATCTATACATTTACAACTTACGCAATGCCTGTAATGGTTAAAAATGCGTATATATGTAGTGTATCTATGCATTCACAACTCTCGCAATGCCTGTAATGTAGAAACCACGTTCCAGTATTGGTCAAAGCCCTGTGTTCGACGCTAC
The DNA here is from genome assembly GCF_037392515.1 of Haliotis asinina. Lineage (NCBI taxonomy): Eukaryota > Metazoa > Mollusca > Gastropoda > Lepetellida > Haliotidae > Haliotis > Haliotis asinina. Next base: position 36,308,450 of record NC_090292.1, on the reverse strand, counting down.
TGCACATGGTTCATTCAAATACTACCCTTAACTAGTTTAAATACGTATGTAGGTGATGTATCTATACATTCACAACTCTCGCAATGCCTGTAATGGTTAAAAATGCGTAGATATGTAGTGTATCTATGCATTCACAACTTTGTCAATGCCTGTAATGTAGAAACCACGTTCCAGTATTGGCCAAAGCCCTGTGTTCGACGCTACTGCACATGGTTCATTCAAATACTACCCTTAACTAGTTTAAATACGTATGTAGGTGATGTATCTATACATTCACAACTCTCGCAATGCCTGTAATGTAGAAACCACGTTCCAGTATTGGTCAAAGCCCTGTGTTCGATGCTACTGCACATGGTTCATTCAAATACTACCCTTAACTATGGTTAAATAGTTTAAATACGTATGTAGGTGATGTATCTATACATTTACAACTTACGCAATGCCTGTAATGGTTAAAAATGCGTATATATGTAGTGTATCTATGCATTCACAACTTTGGCAATGCCTGTAATGTAGAAACCACGTTCCAGTATTGGCCAAAGCCCTGTGTTCGATGCTACTGCACATGGTTCATTCAAATACTACCCTTAACTAGTTTAAATACGTATGTAGGTGATGTATCTATACATTCACAACTCTCGCAATGCCTGTAATGGTTAAAAATGCGTAGATATGTAGTGTATCTATGCATTCACAACTTTGGCAATGCCTGTAATGTAGAAACCACGTTCCAGTATTGGCCAAAGCCCTGTGTTCGATGCTACTGCACATGGTTCATTCAAATACTACCCTTAACTAGTTTAAATACGTATGTAGGTGATGTATCTATACATTCACAACTCTCGCAATGCCTGTAATGTAGAAACCACGTTCCAGTATTGGCCAAAGCCCTGTGTTCGACGCTACTGCACATGGTTCATTCAAATACTACCCTTAACTAGTTTAAATACGTATGTAGGTGATGTATCTATACATTCACAACTCTTGCAATGCCTGTAATGTAGAAACCACGTTCCAGTATTGGTCAAAGCCCTGTGTTCGATGCTACTGCACATGGTTCATTCAAATACTACCCTTAACTATGGTTAAATAGTTTAAATACGTATGTAGGTGACGTATCTATACATTTACAACTTACGCAATGCCTGTAATGGTTAAAAATGCGTATATATGTAGTGTATCTATGCATTCACAACTCTCGCAATGCCTGTAATGTAGAAACCACGTTCCAGTATTGGTCAAAGCCCTGTGTTCGATGCTACTGCACATGGTTCATTCAAATACTACCCTTAACTAGTTTAAATACCTATGTAGGTGATGTATCTATACATTCACAACTCTCGCAATGCCTGTAATGGTTAAAAATGCGTAGATATGTAGTGTATCTATGCATTCACATCTTTGTCAATGCCTGTAATGTAGAAACCACGTTCCAGTATTGGCCAAAGCCCTGTGTTCGACGCTACTGCACATGGTTCATTCAAATACTACCCTTAACTAGTTTAAATACGTATGTAGGTGATGTATCTATACATTCACAACTCTCGCAATGCCTGTAATGTAGAAACCACGTTCCAGTATTGGTCAAAGCCCTGTGTTCGATGCTACTGCACATGGTTCATTCAAATACTACCCTTAACTATGGTTAAATAGTTTAAATACGTATGTAGGTGATGTATCTATACATTTACAACTTACGCAATGCCTGTAATGGTTAAAAATGCGTATATATGTAGTGTATCTATGCATTCACAACTCTCGCAATGCCTGTAATGTAGAAACCACGTTCCAGTATTGGTCAAAGCCCTGTGTTCGACGCTACTGCACATGGTTCATTCAAATACTACCCTTAACTAGTTTAAATACGTATGTAGGTGATGTATCTATACATTCACAACTCTCGCAATGCCTGTAATGGTTAAAAATGCGTAGATATGTAGTGTATCTATGCATTCACAACTTTGTCAATGCCTGTAATGTAGAAACCACGTTCCAGTATTGGCCAAAGCCCTGTGTTCGACGCTACTGCACATGGTTCATTCAAATACTACCCTTAACTAGTTTAAATACGTATGTAGGTGATGTATCTATACATTCACAACTCTCGCAATGCCTGTAATGTAGAAACCACGTTCCAGTATTGGTCAAAGCCCTGTGTTCGATGCTACTGCACATGGTTCATTCAAATACTACCCTTAACTATGGTTAAATAGTTTAAATACGTATGTAGGTGATGTATCTATACATTTACAACTTACGCAATGCCTGTAATGGTTAAAAATGCGTATATATGTAGTGTATCTATGCATTCACAACTTTGGCAATGCCTGTAATGTAGAAACCACGTTCCAGTATTGGCCAAAGCCCTGTGTTCGATGCTACTGCACATGGTTCATTCAAATACTACCCTTAACTAGTTTAAATACGTATGTAGGTGATGTATCTATACATTCACAACTCTCGCAATGCCTGTAATGGTTAAAAATGCGTAGATATGTAGTGTATCTATGCATTCACAACTTTGGCAATGCCTGTAATGTAGAAACCACGTTCCAGTATTGGCCAAAGCCCTGTGTTCGATGCTACTGCACATGGTTCATTCAAATACTACCCTTAACTAGTTTAAATACGTATGTAGGTGATGTATCTATACATTCACAACTCTCGCAATGCCTGTAATGTAGAAACCACGTTCCAGTATTGGCCAAAGCCCTGTGTTCGACGCTACTGCACATGGTTCATTCAAATACTACCCTTAACTAGTTTAAATACGTATGTAGGTGATGTATCTATACATTCACAACTCTTGCAATGCCTGTAATGTAGAAACCACGTTCCAGTATTGGTCAAAGCCCTGTGTTCGATGCTACTGCACATGGTTCATTCAAATACTACCCTTAACTATGGTTAAATAGTTTAAATACGTATGTAGGTGACGTATCTATACATTTACAACTTACGCAATGCCTGTAATGGTTAAAAATGCGTATATATGTAGTGTATCTATGCATTCACAACTCTCGCAATGCCTGTAATGTAGAAACCACGTTCCAGTATTGGTCAAAGCCCTGTGTTCGATGCTACTGCACATGGTTCATTCAAATACTACCCTTAACTAGTTTAAATACCTATGTAGGTGATGTATCTATACATTCACAACTCTCGCAATGCCTGTAATGGTTAAAAATGCGTAGATATGTAGTGTATCTATGCATTCACATCTTTGTCAATGCCTGTAATGTAGAAACCACGTTCCAGTATTGGCCAAAGCCCTGTGTTCGACGCTACTGCACATGGTTCATTCAAATACTACCCTTAACTAGTTTAAATACGTATGTAGGTGATGTATCTATACATTCACAACTCTCGCAATGCCTGTAATGTAGAAACCACGTTCCAGTATTGGTCAAAGCCCTGTGTTCGATGCTACTGCACATGGTTCATTCAAATACTACCCTTAACTATGGTTAAATAGTTTAAATACGTATGTAGGTAATGTATCTATACATTTACAACTTACGCAATGCCTGTAGTGGTTAAAAATGCGTATATATGTAGTGTATCTATGCATTCACAACTTTGGCAATGCCTGTAATGTAGAAACCACGTTCCAGTATTGGCCAAAGCCCTGTGTTCGATGCTACTGCACATGGTTCATTCAAATAATACCCTTAACTATGGTTAAATAGTTTAAATACGTATGTAGGTGATGTATCTATACATTCACAACTCTCGCAATGCCTGTAATGTAGAAACCACGTTCCAGTATTGGTCAAAGCCCTGTGTTCGATGCTACTGCACATGGTTCATTCAAATACTACCCTTAACTATGGTTAAATAGTTTAAATACGTATGTAGGTGATGTATCTATACATTCACAACTTACGCAATGCCTGTAATGGTTAAAAATGCGTAGATATGTAGTGTATCTATGCATTCACAACTTTGGCAATGCCTGTAATGTAGAAACCACGTTCCAGTATTGGCCAAAGCCCTGTGTTCGATGCTACTGCACATGGTTCATTCAAATACTACCCTTAACTAGTTTAAATACGTATGTAGGTGATGTATCTATACATTCACAACTCTCGCAATGCCTGTAATGTAGAAACCACGTTCCAGTACTGGTCAAAACCCTGTGTTCGATGCTACTCCACATGGTTCATTCAAATACTACCCTTAACTATGGTTAAATAGTTTAAATACGTATGTAGGTGATCTATCTATACATTTACAACTCTCGCAATGCCTGTAATGGTTAAAAATGCGTAGATATGTAGTGGATCTATGCATTCACAACTTTGGCAATGCCTGTAATGTAGAAACCACGTTCCAGTATTGGCCAAAGCCCTGTGTTCGATGCTACTGCACATGGTTCATTCAAATACTACCCTTAACTAGTTTAAATACGTATGTAGGTGATGTATCTATACATTCACAACTCTCGCAATGCCTGTAATGTAGAAACCACGTTCCAGTACTGGTCAAAACCCTGTGTTCGATGCTACTGCACATGGTTCATTCAAATACTACCCTTAACTATGGTTAAATAGTTTAAATACGTATGTAGGTGATGTATCTATACATTTACAACTTACGCAATGCCTGTAATGGTTAAAAATGCGTAGATATGTAGTGTATCTATGCATTCACAACTTTGGCAATGCCTGTAATATAGAAACCACGTTCCAGTATTGGCCAAAGCCCTGTGTTCGATGCTACTGCACATGGTTCATTCAAATACTACCCTTAACTAGTTTAAATACGAGTAGTATAGGGAATGGGGAGAAAAACCGGTAGCGGGTACACTTTTGCTTAGAAGCTTCGGAGTATAGCTAATTCTGCTACCAGCATATATATTCAACAAGACCCTTTCGATAAGACCACTTTTAGGCTGCTCCCAATTACTCCCAATTATAGTGTATTCCCAATTAGAGCTATGCGGGTACATAGACATAGAAATATGCCAGGAACCAAGCTCTCGCGAGAAGCATATACCGAGATCCGATCGGGTCGTTTGTCCATTCGGGAAGCGAAGAGGAAGTATCACATATCGCAAGCTCGATACACACGAATCCGAGGTGGTATAGACAAGCCCACAACTCCCGATATATCCGAAGACTTGGAGGCCCTGCTGCAGAAGTGTCGCCCCATGTTGCTTTCCGACCGAGAGAAACAAATCCTGGAGCAATCGGGACACACCTTCTACGAACGCTACCAGATCCCCAAACAGTTTCTCGAACTCTACTTGCTGTGCTTTCGTCCACTAGTAGAAGCCGGCAAAATAGTTGATTTCGTCTACATCTACCCACCCAACCAATTTCAACCCTCGGCGGGCAAACTCCGAATCATTCTCGCTGATAACTGCTATCCGGGCCCCAAGGACAGACACAACCGATGCACCGACTGCCTAGTCACTCTATCGGAACTGCCTGCTCTCTTCGGACCCGACAACTCTACGTGCAAGTGTGGTGCCACCAACCACTGCGTCGACAGCAAGAAATGCATTCTCTGGGAACAGAAAGCGATAGACTACACACCCCAGGAGCGACTTCCACTCGAGGTTCCAGAAGAGATCGAGGTTGGCAGCTGTTGTGTGAATATAGAGAACCTATACGACAACGCCTGCCTTTTCTGGAGCATACAATACGCACTCCTCATCAACAAATTGATGGACCGTTGTACGTGTAAGGAGAAAGAGTCTTGTATCTTCTGGCGGTTATCGGAGAAAGCAGAGGTACCACAGGGGCGGGGTAATATTTGGCATACCCCATTACCCGACTATGGTGGACCCAAGCATATGGAAGTAGCACCCCCTCCATGCAGCGAACACAAAAAAGCTGCGAACGTCCCAGAAGGAGTCTACTTATGCAAAAAGTTTGCTGTAGCGAGACACGAAGGGAAGAACCGGCTGTTATTGCTACTCGATCCCCCGACTGGGGAAACGATTCCAGTCTATGGCTACAAGATACGAGAAACGATTCGGGCTGCCGGGGGAATAGAACGCCTACGGTTAGTGCGGGAACCGTTTCTATGCAAGCTCAGTAAAATCTGCTACTCACCTATATCAGAAAAGAAAGACGATAGAGAAATCGAATTACTGCTTCCAGACATTGGACGAGAATAGGTCCGGCAGCTCACCTAGTATTTTGGTAGATGCAGTCGTGGGCTTACAAAGGACGAATACTTATCTAGGCTAGTTTTTCGTATTCCAACTGCTTTTCGTGGTACCCTACTACTTTTTTCCCCCTCAAAAACAACACTCTACTGCATAATGAAGGGATCCCCACGTTTCGTCTTGGGTGTTTCTACCTTCTCGGTCGGTGTGTGCACTGATTTGCTGTGCTTCCAGGTCTTGTAGACGACCTTCCAGAGAAAAACAGCGGCTAACGAAAGGTAGGTCCACCTTTGGGCTGTTTCTAGTATCTGCCGCACCTTCTGAATATCCAGATGGGTCTCTTCTTGTTCCTCCTCAACGTTTTCTATTTCCTCTTCCTCATTGTCCTTATCCAGCATCGACAAGATGTCGACCAACAAATTCGTGGTTTGCTCCATATGAGCCGGCAACGTATTCGTGGTTTGTTCCAAACGAGCCGACATCGCTGCAGTTTGCTTCACACTAGCCTCTAGCCTCCCCAAGCGGTTGTAGAAGTCCTGGATGGTGAACACAGTCGGCTCTGCAGCAGGCAATACGCTCTCGCTAGGGGGTAAGATGGCCGCAGGCAATACGCTGCCGGCAGACGTCTCACTAGCGGGAGCAGGCAATGCGTCTGTGCTGGTCGGAGGTTCTACAGCAGGCTCTCGCCATATGTCGTAGAGTCTTGTGGATCCAATACCGAAGCGCTTTTTGACCTCGCTTGCTGGTAGCACCCCTCGAAGGGAGCGTATTTCTTGGACCTTTTCCGAAGACAAATCTCTTCTTGGGGGCATGGGGTGTTTTTCCTGGGAATATATATATATACCATACTTCCTACTTGTCTATATAGGAACCAATCCTCTCCCAGGAAACTTCTAATAATGCTTAGCAATGCTTAGCAATGCTTAGTATTAAGCATTTGCTAAGCATTACTAAGCATTGCTAAGCATTGCTAAGCATTATTAGAAGTTTCCTGGGAGAGGATTGGTTCCTATATAGACAAGTAGGAAGTATGGTATATATATATATTCCCAGGAAAAACACCCCATGCCCCCAAGAAGAGATTTGTCTTCGGAAAAGGTCCAAGAAATACGCTCCCTTCGAGGGGTGCTACCAGCAAGCGAGGTCAAAAAGCGCTTCGGTATTGGATCCACAAGACTCTACGACATATGGCGAGAGCCTGCTGTAGAACCTCCGACCAGCACAGACGCATTGCCTGCTCCCGCTAGTGAGACGTCTGCCGGCAGCGTATTGCCTGCGGCCATCTTACCCCCTAGCGAGAGCGTATTGCCTGCTGCAGAGCCGACTGTGTTCACCATCCAGGACTTCTACAACCGCTTGGGGAGGCTAGAGGCTAGTGTGAAGCAAACTGCAGCGATGTCGGCTCGTTTGGAACAAACCACGAATACGTTGCCGGCTCATATGGAGCAAACCACGAATTTGTTGGTCGACATCTTGTCGATGCTGGATAAGGACAATGAGGAAGAGGAAATAGAAAACGTTGAGGAGGAACAAGAAGAGACCCATCTGGATATTCAGAAGGTGCGGCAGATACTAGAAACAGCCCAAAGGTGGACCTACCTTTCGTTAGCCGCTGTTTTTCTCTGGAAGGTCGTCTACAAGACCTGGAAGCACAGCAAATCAGTGCACACACCGACCGAGAAGGTAGAAACACCCAAGACGAAACGTGGGGATCCCTTCATTATGCAGTAGAGTGTTGTTTTTGAGGGGGAAAAAAGTAGTAGGGTACCACGAAAAGCAGTTGGAATACGAAAAACTAGCCTAGATAAGTATTCGTCCTTTGTAAGCCCACGACTGCATCTACCAAAATACTAGGTGAGCTGCCGGACCTATTCTCGTCCAATGTCTGGAAGCAGTAATTCGATTTCTCTATCGTCTTTCTTTTCTGATATAGGTGAGTAGCAGATTTTACCGAGCTTGCATAGAAACGGTTCCCGCACTAACCGTAGGCGTTCTATTCCCCCGGCAGCCCGAATCGTTTCTCGTATCTTGTAGCCATAGACTGGAATCGTTTCCCCAGTCGGGGGATCGAGTAGCAATAACAGCCGGTTCTTCCCTTCGTGTCTCGCTACAGCAAACTTTTTGCATAAGTAGACTCCTTCTGGGACGTTCGCAGCTTTTTTGTGTTCGCTGCATGGAGGGGGTGCTACTTCCATATGCTTGGGTCCACCATAGTCGGGTAATGGGGTATGCCAAATATTACCCCGCCCCTGTGGTACCTCTGCTTTCTCCGATAACCGCCAGAAGATACAAGACTCTTTCTCCTTACACGTACAACGGTCCATCAATTTGTTGATGAGGAGTGCGTATTGTATGCTCCAGAAAAGGCAGGCGTTGTCGTATAGGTTCTCTATATTCACACAACAGCTGCCAACCTCGATCTCTTCTGGAACCTCGAGTGGAAGTCGCTCCTGGGGTGTGTAGTCTATCGCTTTCTGTTCCCAGAGAATGCATTTCTTGCTGTCGACGCAGTGGTTGGTGGCACCACACTTGCACGTAGAGTTGTCGGGTCCGAAGAGAGCAGGCAGTTCCGATAGAGTGACTAGGCAGTCGGTGCATCGGTTGTGTCTGTCCTTGGGGCCCGGATAGCAGTTATCAGCGAGAATGATTCGGAGTTTGCCCGCCGAGGGTTGAAATTGGTTGGGTGGGTAGATGTAGACGAAATCAACTATTTTGCCGGCTTCTACTAGTGGACGAAAGCACAGCAAGTAGAGTTCGAGAAACTGTTTGGGGATCTGGTAGCGTTCGTAGAAGGTGTGTCCCGATTGCTCCAGGATTTGTTTCTCTCGGTCGGAAAGCAACATGGGGCGACACTTCTGCAGCAGGGCCTCCAAGTCTTCGGATATATCGGGAGTTGTGGGCTTGTCTATACCACCTCGGATTCGTGTGTATCGAGCTTGCGATATGTGATACTTCCTCTTCGCTTCCCGAATGGACAAACGACCCGATCGGATCTCGGTATATGCTTCTCGCGAGAGCTTGGTTCCTGGCATATTTCTATGTCTATGTACCCGCATAGCTCTAATTGGGAATACACTATAATTGGGAGTAATTGGGAGCAGCCTAAAAGTGGTCTTATCGAAAGGGTCTTGTTGAATATATATGCTGGTAGCAGAATTAGCTATACTCCGAAGCTTCTAAGCAAAAGTGTACCCGCTACCGGTTTTTCTCCCCATTCCCTATACTACTATACGTATGTAGTTGATGTATCTATACATTCACAACTCTCGCAATGCCTGTAATGTAGAAACCACGTTCCAGTATTGGTCAAAGCCCTGTGTTCGATGCTACTGCACATGGTTCATTCAAATACTACCCTAAACTAGTTTAAATACGTTTGTAGGTGATGTATCTATACATTCACAACTCTCGCAATGCCTGTAATGGTTAAAAATGTAGAAACCACGTTCCAGTATTGGTCAAAGCCCTGTGTTCGATGCTACTGCACATGGTTCATTCAAATACTACCCTTAACTAGTTTAAATACGTATGTAGGTGATGTATCTATGCATTCACAACTTTGGCAATGCCTGTAATGTAGAAACCACGTTCCAGTATTGGCCAAAGCCCTGTGTTCGATGCTACTGCACATGGTTCATTCAAATACTACCCTTAACTAGTTTAAATACCTATGTAGGTGATGTATCTATACATTCACAACTCTCGCAATGCCTGTAATGTAGAAACCACGTTCCAGTATTGGTCAAAGCCCTGTGTTCGATGCTACTGCACATGCTTCATTCAAATACTACCCTTAACTAGTTTAAATACGTATGTAGGTGATGTATCTATACATTCACAACTCTCGCAATGCCTGCAATGGTTAAAAATGTAGAAACCACGTTCCAGTATTGGTCAAAGCCCTGTGTTCGATGCTACTGCACATGGTTCATTCAAATACTACCCTTAACTATGGTTAAATAGTTTAAATACGTATGTAGTTGATGTACCTATACATTTACAACTTACGCAATGCCTGTAATGGTTAAAAATGCGTATATATGTAGTGTATCTATGCATTCACAACTTTGGCAATGCCTGTAATGTAGAAACCACGTTCCAGTATTGGCCAAAGCCCTGTGTTCGATGCTACTGCACATGGTTCATTCAAATACTACCCTTAACTAGTTTAAATACGTATGTAGGTGATGTATCTATGCATTCACAACTTTGGCAATGCCTGTAATGTAGAAACCACGTTCCAGTATTGGCCAAAGCCCTGTGTTCGATGCTACTGCACATGGTTCATTCAAATACTACCCTTAACTAGTTTAAATACCTATGTAGGTGATGTATCTAAACATTCACAACTCTCGCAATGCCTGTAGTGTAGAAACCACGTTCCAGTATTGGTCAAAGCCCTGTGTTCGATGCTACTGCACATGGTTCATTCAAATACTACCCTTAACTAGTTTAAATACGTATGTAGGTGATGTATCTATACATTTACAACTCTCGCAATGCCTGCAATGGTTAAAAATGTAGAAACCACGTTCCAGTATTGGTCAAAGCCCTGTGTTCGATGCTACTGCACATGGTTCATTCAAATACTACCCTTAACTATGGTTAAATAGTTTAAATACGTATGTAGTTGATGTACCTATACATTTACAACTTACGCAATGCCTGTAATGGTTAAAAATGCGTATATATGTAGTGTATCTATGCATTCACAACTTTGGCAATGCCTGTAATGTAGAAACCACGTTCCAGTATTGGCCAAAGCCCTGTGTTCGATGCTACTGCACATGGTTCATTCAAATACTACCCTTAACTAGTTTAAATACGTATGTAGGTGATGTATCTATACATTCACAACTCTCGCAATGCCTGTAATGTAGAAACCACGTTCCAGTATTGGTCAAAGCCCTGTGTTCGATGCTACTGCACATGGTTCATTCAAATACTACCCTTAACTAGTTTAAATACGTTTGTAGGTGATGTATCTATACATTCACAACTCTCGCAATGCCTGTAATGGTTAAAAAAGTAGAAACCACGTTCCAGTATTGGTCAAAGCCCTGGGTTCGATGCTACTGCACATGGTTCATTCAAATACTACCCTTAACTAGTTTAAATACGTATGTAGGTGATGTATCTATGCATTCACAACTTTGGCAATGCCTGTAATGTAGAAACCACGTTCCAGTATTGGCCAAAGCCCTGTGTTCGATGCTACTGCACATGGTTCATTCAAATACTACCCTTAACTAGTTTAAATACGTATGTAGGTGATGTATCTATACATTCACAACTCTCGCAATGCCTGTAATGTAGAAACCACGTTCCAGTATTGGTCAAAGCCCTGTGTTCGATGCTACTGCACATGGTTCATTCAAATACTACCCTTAACTATGGTTAAATTGTTTAAATACGTATGTAGGTGATGTATCTATACATTTACAACTTACGCAATGCCTGTAATGGTTAAAAATGCGTAGATATGTAGTGTATCTATGCATTCACAACTTTGGCAATGCCTGTAATGTAGAAACCACGTTCCAGTATTGGCCAAAGCCCTGTGTTCGATGCTACTGCACATGGTTCATTCAAATACTACCCTTAACTAGTTTAAATACGTTTGTAGGTGATGTATCTATACATTCACAACTCTCGCAATGCCTGTAATGGTTAAAAATGTAGAAACCACGTTCCAGTATTGGTCAAAGCCCTGTGTTCGATGCTACTGCACATGGTTCATTCAAATACTACCCTTAACTATGGTTAAATAGTTTAAATACGTATGTAGGTGATGTATCTATACATTTACAACTTACGCAATGCCTGTAATGGTTAAAAATGCGTAGATATGTAGTGTATCTATGCATTCACAACTTTGGCAATGCCTGTAATGTAGAAACCACGTTCCAGTATTGGCCAAAGCCCTGTGTTCGATGCTACTGCACATGGTTCATTCAAATACTACCCTTAACTAGTTTAAATACGTATGTAGGTGATGTATCTATACATTCACAACTCTCGCAATGCCTGTAATGTAGAAACCACGTTCCAGTATTGGTCAAAGCCCTGTGTTCGATGCTACTGCACATGCTTCATTCAAATACTACCCTTAACTAGTTTAAATACGTATGTAGGTGATGTATCTATACATTCACAACTCTCGCAATGCCTGCAATGGTTAAAAATGTAGAAACCACGTTCCAGTATTGGTCAAAGCCCTGTGTTCGATGCTACTGCACATGGTTCATTCAAATACTACCCTTAACTATGGTTAAATAGTTTAAATACGTATGTAGGTGATGTATCTATACATTTACAACTTACGCAATGCCTGTAATGGTTAAAAATGCGTAGATATGTAGTGTATCTATGCATTCACAACTTTGGCAATGCCTGTAATGTAGAAACCACGTTCCAGTATTGGCCAAAGCCCTGTGTTCGATGCTACTGCACATGGTTCATTCAAATACTACCCTTAACTAGTTTAAATACGTATGTAGGTGATGTATCTATACATTCACAACTCTCGCAATGCCTGTAATGTAGAAACCACGTTCCAGTATTGGTCAAAGCCCTGTGTTCGATGCTACTGCACATGGTTCATTCAAATACTACCCTTAACTATGGTTAAATAGTTTAAATACGTATGTAGGTGATGTATCTATACATTTACAACTTACGCAATGCCTGTAATGGTTAAAAATGCGTATATATGTAGTGTATCTATGCATTCACAACTTTGGCAATGCCTGTAATGTAGAAACCACGTTCCAGTATTGGCCAAAGCCCTGTGTTCGATGCTACTGCACATGGTTCATTCAAATACTACCCTTAACTAGTTTAAATACGTATGTAGGTGATGTATCTATACATTCACAACTCTCGCAATGCCTGTAATGGTTAAAAATGCGTAGATATGTAGTGTATCTATGCATTCACAACTTTGGCAATGCCTGTAATGTAGAAACCACGTTCCAGTATTGGCCAAAGCCCTGTGTTCGATGCTACTGCACATGGTTCATTCAAATACTACCCTTAACTAGTTTAAATACGTATGTAGGTGATGTATCTATACATTCACAACTCTCGCAATGCCTGTAATGTAGAAACCACGTTCCAGTATTGGCCAAAGCCCTGTGTTCGACGCTACTGCACATGGTTCATTCAAATACTACCCTTAACTAGTTTAAATACGTATGTAGGTGATGTATCTATACATTCACAACTCTTGCAATGCCTGTAATGTAGAAACCACGTTCCAGTATTGGTCAAAGCCCTGTGTTCGATGCTACTGCACATGGTTCATTCAAATACTACCCTTAACTATGGTTAAATAGTTTAAATACGTATGTAGGTGACGTATCTATACATTTACAACTTACGCAATGCCTGTAATGGTTAAAAATGCGTATATATGTAGTGTATCTATGCATTCACAACTCTCGCAATGCCTGTAATGTAGAAACCACGTTCCAGTATTGGTCAAAGCCCTGTGTTCGATGCTACTGCACATGGTTCATTCAAATACTACCCTTAACTAGTTTAAATACGTATGTAGGTGATGTATCTATACATTCACAACTCTCGCAATGCCTGTAATGGTTAAAAATGCGTAGATATGTAGTGTATCTATGCATTCACAACTTTGTCAATGCCTGTAATGTAGAAACCACGTTCCAGTATTGGCCAAAGCCCTGTGTTCGACGCTACTGCACATGGTTCATTCAAATACTACCCTTAACTAGTTTAAATACGTATGTAGGTGATGTATCTATACATTCACAACTCTCGCAATGCCTGTAATGTAGAAACCACGTTCCAGTATTGGTCAAAGCCCTGTGTTCGATGCTACTGCACATGGTTCATTCAAATACTACCCTTAACTATGGTTAAATAGTTTAAATACGTATGTAGGTAATGTATCTATACATTTACAACTTACGCAATGCCTGTAGTGGTTAAAAATGCGTATATATGTAGTGTATCTATGCATTCACAACTTTGGCAATGCCTGTAATGTAGAAACCACGTTCCAGTATTGGCCAAAGCCCTGTGTTCGATGCTACTGCACATGGTTCATTCAAATACTACCCTTAACTAGTTTAAATACCTATGTAGTTGATGTATCTATACATTCACAACTCTCGCAATGCCTGTAATGTAGAAACCACGTTCCAGTATTCGTCAAAGCCCTGTGTTCGATGCTACTGCACATGGTTCATTCAAATACTACCCTTAACTATGGTTAAATAGTTTAAATACGTATGTAGGTGATGTATCTATACATTCACAACTTACGCAATGCCTGTAATGGTTAAAAATGCGTAGATATGTAGTGTATCTATGCATTCACAACTTTGGCAATGCCTGTAATGTAGAAACCACGTTCCAGTATTGGCCAAAGCCCTGTGTTCGATGCTACTGCACATGGTTCATTCAAATACTACCCTTAACTAGTTTAAATACGTATGTAGGTGATGTATCTATACATTCACAACTCTCGCAATGCCTGTAATGTAGAAACCACGTTCCAGTACTGGTCAAAACCCTGTGTTCGATGCTACTGCACATGGTTCATTCAAATACTACCCTTAACTATGGTTAAATAGTTTAAATACGTATGTAGGTGATCTATCTATACATTTACAACTCTCGCAATGCCTGTAATGGTTAAAAATGCGTAGATATGTAGTGTATCTATGCATTCACAACTTTGGCAATGCCTGTAATGTAGAAACCACGTTCCAGTATTGGCCAAAGCCCTGTGTTCGATGCTACTGCACATGGTTCATTCAAATACTACCCTTAACTAGTTTAAATACGTATGTAGGTGATGTATCTATACATTCACAACTCTCGCAATGCCTGTAATGTAGAAACCACGTTCCAGTACTGGTCAAAACCCTGTGTTCGATGCTACTGCACATGGTTCATTCAAATACTACCCTTAACTATGGTTAAATAGTTTAAATACGTATGTAGGTGATGTATCTATACATTTACAACTTACGCAATGCCTGTAATGGTTAAAAATGCGTAGATATGTAGTGTATCTATGCATTCACAACTTTGGCAATGCCTGTAATATAGAAACCACGTTCCAGTATTGGCCAAAGCCCTGTGTTCGATGCTACTGCACATGGTTCATTCAAATACTACCCTTAACTAGTTTAAATACGTATGTAGTTGATGTATCTATACATTCACAACTCTCGCAATGCCTGTAATGTAGAAACCACGTTCCAGTATTGGTCAAAGCCCTGTGTTCGATGCTACTGCACATGGTTCATTCAAATACTACCCTTAACTAGTTTAAATACCTATGTAGGTGATGTATCTATACATTCACAACTCTCGCAATGCCTGTAATGGTTAAAAATGCGTAGATATGTAGTGTATCTATGCATTCACAACTTTGTCAATGCCTGTAATGTAGAAACCACGTTCCAGTATTGGCCAAAGCCCTGTGTTCGACGCTACTGCACATGGTTCATTCAAATACTACCCTTAACTAGTTTAAATACGTATGTAGGTGATGTATCTATACATTCACAACTCTCGCAATGCCTGTAATGTAGAAACCACGTTCCAGTATTGGTCAAAGCCCTGTGTTCGATGCTACTGCACATGGTTCATTCAAATACTACCCTTAACTATGGTTAAATAGTTTAAATACGTATGTAGGTGATGTATCTATACATTTACAACTTACGCAATGCCTGTAATGGTTAAAAATGCGTATATATGTAGTGTATCTATGCATTCACAACTTTGGCAATGCCTGTAATGTAGAAACCACGTTCCAGTATTGGCCAAAGCCCTGTGTTCGATGCTACTGCACATGGTTCATTCAAATACTACCCTTAACTAGGTTAAATACGTATGTAGGTGATGTATCTATACATTCACAACTCTCGCAATGCCTGTAATGGTTAAAAATGCGTAGATATGTAGTGTATCTATGCATTCACAACTTTGGCAATGCCTGTAATGTAGAAACCACGTTCCAGTATTGGCCAAAGCCCTGTGTTCGATCCTACTGCACATGGTTCATTCAAATACTACCCTTAACTAGTTTAAATACGTATGTAGGTGATGTATCTATACATTCACAACTCTCGCAATGCCTGTAATGTAGAAACCACGTTCCAGTATTGGTCAAAGCCCTGTGTTCGATGCTACTGCACATGGTTCATTCAAATACTACCCTTAACTATGGTTAAATAGTTTAAATACGTATGTAGGTGATGTATCTATACATTTACAACTTACGCAATGCCTGTAATGGTTAAAAATGCGTAGATATGTAGTGTATCTATGCATTCACAACTTTGGCAATGCCTGTAATGTAGAAACCACGTTCCAGTATTGGCCAAAGCCCTGTGTTCGATGCTACTGCACATGGTTCATTCAAATACTACCCTTAACTAGTTTAAATACGTATGTAGTTGATGTATCTATACATTCACAACTCTCGCAATGCCTGTAATGTAGAAACCACGTTCCAGTATTGGTCAAAGCCCTGTGTTCGATGCTACTGCACATGGTTCATTCAAATACTACCCTTAACTAGTTTAAATACCTATGTAGGTGATGTATCTATACATTCACAACTCTCGCAATGCCTGTAATGGTTAAAAATGCGTAGATATGTAGTGTATCTATGCATTCACAACTTTGGCAATGCCTGTAATGTAGAAACCACGTTCCAGTATTGGCCAAAGCCCTGTGTTCGACGCTACTGCACATGGTTCATTCAAATACTACCCTTAACTAGTTTAAATACGTATGTAGGTGATGTATCTACACATTCACAACTCTTGCAATGCCTGTAATGTAGAAACCACGTTCCAGTATTGGTCAAAGCCCTGTGTTCGATGCTACTGCACATGGTTCATTCAAATACTACCCTTAACTATGGTTAAATAGTTTAAATACGTATGTAGGTGATGTATCTATACATTTACATCTTACGCAATGCCTGTAATGGTTAAAAATGCGTATATATGTAGTGTATCTATGCATTCACAACTTTGGCAATGCCTGTAATGTAGAAACCACGTTCCAGTATTGGCCAAAGCCCTGTGTTCGATGCTACTGCACATGGTTCATTCAAATACTACCCTTAACTAGTTTAAATACGTATGTACGTGATGTATCTATACATTCACAACTCTCGCAATGCCTGTAATGTAGAAACCGCGTTCCAGTACTGGTCAAAACCCTGTGTTCGATGCTACTGCACATGGTTCATTCAAATACTACCCTTAACTATGGTTAAATAGTTTAAATACGTATGTAGGTGATGTATCTATACATTTACAACTTACGCAATGCCTGTAATGGTTAAAAATGCGTAGATATGTAGTGTATCTATGCATTCACAACTTTGGCAATGCCTGTAATGTAGAAACCACGTTCCAGTATTGGCCAAAGCCCTGTGTTCGATGCTACTGCACATGGTTCATTCAAATACTACCCTTAACTAGTTTAAATACGTATGTAGTTGATGTATCTATACATTCACAACTCTCGCAATGCCTGTAATGTAGAAACCACGTTCCAGTATTGGTCAAAGCCCTGTGTTCGATGCTACTGCACATGGTTCATTCAAATACTACCCTTAACTAGTTTAAATACCTATGTAGGTGATGTATCTATACATTCACAACTCTCGCAATGCCTGTAATGGTTAAAAATGCGTAGATATGTAGTGTATCTATGCATTCACAACTTTGGCAATGCCTGTAATGTAGAAACCACGTTCCAGTATTGGCCAAAGCCCTGTGTTCGACGCTACTGCACATGGTTCATTCAAATACTACCCTTAACTAGTTTAAATACGTATGTAGGTGATGTATCTACACATTCACAACTCTTGCAATGCCTGTAATGTAGAAACCACGTTCCAGTATTGGTCAAAGCCCTGTGTTCGATGCTACTGCACATGGTTCATTCAAATACTACCCTTAACTATGGTTAAATAGTTTAAATACGTATGTAGGTGATGTATCTATACATTTACATCTTACGCAATGCCTGTAATGGTTAAAAATGCGTATATATGTAGTGTATCTATGCATTCACAACTTTGGCAATGCCTGTAATGTAGAAACCACGTTCCAGTATTGGCCAAAGCCCTGTGTTCGATGCTACTGCACATGGTTCATTCAAATACTACCCTTAACTAGTTTAAATACCTATGTAGGTGATGTATCTATACATTTACAACTCTCGCAATGCCTGTAATGTAGAAACCACGTTCCAGTACTGGTCAAAACCCTGTGTTCGATGCTACTGCACATGGTTCATTCAAATACTACCCTTAACTATGGTTAAATAGTTTAAATACGTATGTAGGTGATCTATCTATACATTTACAACTCTCGCAATGCCTGTAATGGTTAAAAATGCGTAGATATGTAGTGTATCTATGCATTCACAACTTTGGCAATGCCTGTAATGTAGAAACCACGTTCCAGTATTGGCCAAAGCCCTGTGTTCGATGCTACTGCACATGGTTCATTCAAATACTACCCTTAACTAGTTTAAATACGTATGTAGGTGATGTATCTATACATTCACAACTCTCGCAATGCCTGTAATGTAGAAACCACGTTCCAGTACTGGTCAAAACCCTGTGTTCGATGCGACTGCACATGGTTCATTAAAATACTACCCCTAACTATGGTTAAATAGTTTAAACACCTATGAAGGTGATGTATCTATACATTTACAACTTACGCAATGCCTGTAATGGTTAAAAATGCGTAGATATGTAGTGTATCTATGCATTCACAACTTTGGCAATGCCTGTAATATAGAAACCATGTTCCAGTATTGGCCAAAGCCCTGTGTTCGATGCTACTGCACATGGTTCATTCAAATACTACCCTTAACTAGTTTAAATACGTATGTAGTTGATGTATCTATACATTCACAACTCTCGCAATGCCTGTAATGTAGAAACCACGTTCCAGTATTGGTCAAAGCCCTGTGTTCGATGCTACTGCACATGGTTCATTCAAATACTACCCTTAACTAGTTTAAATACCTATGTAGGTGATGTATCTATACATTCACAACTCTCGCAATGCCTGTAATGGTTAAAAATGCGTATATATGTAGTGTATCTATGCATTCACAACTTTGTCAATGCCTGTAATGTAGAAACCACGTTCCAGTATTGGCCAAAGCCCTGTGTTCGACGCTACTGCACATGGTTCATTCAAATACTACCCTTAACTAGTTTAAATACGTATGTAGGTGATGTATCTATACATTCACAACTCTCGCAATGCCTGTAATGTAGAAACCACGTTCCAGTATTGGTCAAAGCCCTGTGTTCGATGCTACTGCACATGGTTCATTCAAATACTACCCTTAACTATGGTTAAATAGTTTAAATACGTATGTAGGTGATGTATCTATACATTTACAACTTACGCAATGCCTGTAATGGTTAAAAATGCGTATATATGTAGTGTATCTATGCATTCACAACTTTGGCAATGCCTGTAATGTAGAAACCACGTTCCAGTATTGGCCAAAGCCCTGTGTTCGATGCTACTGCACATGGTTCATTCAAATACTACCCTTAACTAGTTTAAATACGTATGTAGGTGATGTATCTATACATTCACAACTCTCGCAATGCCTGTAATGTAGAAACCACGTTCCAGTATTGGTCAAAGCCCTGTGTTCGATGCTACTGCACATGGTTCATTCAAATACTACCCTTAACTATGGTTACATAGTTTAAATACGTATGTAGGTGATGTATCTATACATTTACAACTTACGCAATGCCTGTAATGGTTAAAAATGCGTAGATATGTAGTGTATCTATGCATTCACAACTTTGGCAATGCCTGTAATGTAGAAACCACGTTCCAGTATTGGCCAAAGCCCTGTGTTCGATGCTACTGCACATGGTTCATTCAAATACTACCCTTAACTAGTTTAAATACGTATGTAGGTGATGTATCTATACATCTACAACTCTCGCAATGCCTGTAATGGTTAAAAATGCGTAGATATGTAGTGTATCTATGCATTCACAACTTTGGCAATGCCTGTAATGTAGAAACCACGTTCCAGTATTGGCCAAAGCCCTGTGTTCGATGCTACTGCACATGGTTCATTCAAATACTACCCTTAACTAGTTTAAATACGTATGTAGGTGATGTATCTATACATTCACAACTCTCGCAATGCCTGTAATGTAGAAACCACGTTCCAGTATTGGCCAAAGCCCTGTGTTCGATGCTACTGCACATGGTTCATTCAAATACTACCCTTAACTATGGTTAAATAGTTTAAATACGTATGTAGGTGATGTATCTATACATTTACAACTTACGCAATGCCTGTAATGGTTAAAAATGCGTATATATGTAGTGTATCTATGCATTCACAACTTTGGCAATGCCTGTAATGTAGAAACCACGTTCCAGTATTGGCCAAAGCCCTGTGTTCGATGCTACTGCACATGGTTCATTCAAATACTACCCTTAACTAGTTTAAATACGTATGTAGGTGATGTATCTATACATCTACAACTCTCGCAATGCCTGTAATGGTTAAAAATGCGTAGACATGTAGTGTATCTATGCATTCACAACTTTGGCAATGCCTGTAATGTAGAAACCACGTTCCAGTATTGGCCAAAGCCCTGTGTTCGATGCTACTGCACATGGTTCATTCAAATACTACCCTTAACTAGTTTAAATACGTATGTAGGTGATGTATCTATACATTCACAACTCTCGCAATGCCTGTAATGTAGAAACCACGTTCCAGTATTGGTCAAAGCCCTGTGTTCGATGCTACTGCACATGGTTCATTCAAATACTACCCTTAACTATGGTTAAATAGTTTAAATACGTATGTAGGTGATGTATCTATACATTTACAACTTACGCAATGCCTGTAATGGTTAAAAATGCGTAGATATGTAGTGTATCTATGCATTCACAACTTTGGCAATGCCTGTAATGTAGAAACCACGTTCCAGTATTGGCCAAAGCCCTGTGTTCGATGCTACTGCACATGGTTCATTCAAATACTACCCTTAACTATGGTTAAATAGTTTAAATACGTATGTAGGTGATGTATCTATACATTCACAACTCTCGCAATGCCTGTAATGTAGAAACCACGTTCCAGTACTGGTCAAAGCCCTGTGTTCGATGCTACTGCACATGGTTCATTCAAATACTACCCTTAACTATGGTTAAATAGTTTAAATACGTATGTAGGTGATGTATCTATACATTTACAACTTACGCAATGCCTGTAATGGTTAAAAATGCGTAGATATGTAGTGTATCTATGCATTCACAACTTTGGCAATGCCTGTAATGTAGAAACCACGTTCCAGTATTGGCCAAAGCCCTGTGTTCGATGCTACTGCACATGGTTCATTCAAATACTACCCTTAACTATGGTTTAATAGTTTAAATACGTATGTAGGTGATGTATCTATACATTTACAACTTACGCAATGCCTGTAATGGTTAAAAATGCGTAGATATGTAGTGTATCTATGCATTCACAACTTTGGCAATGCCTGTAATGTAGAAACCACGTTCCAGTATTGGCCAAAGCTCTGTGTTCGATGCTACTGCACATGGTTCATTCAAATACTACCCTTAACTAGTTTAAATACGTATGTAGGTGATGTATCTATACATTCACAACTCTCGCAATGCCTGTAATGTAGAAACCACGTTCCAGTACTGGTCAAAGCCCTGTGTTCGATGCTACTGCACATGGTTCATTCAAATACTACCCTTAACTATGGTTAAATAGTTTAAATACGTATGTAGGTGATGTATCTATACATTTACAACTTACGCAATGCCTGTAATGGTTAAAAATGCGTAGATATGTAGTGTATCTATGCATTCACAACTTTGGCAATGCCTGTAATGTAGAAACCACGTTCCAGTATTGGCCAAAGCCCTGTGTTCGATGCTACTGCACATGGTTCATTCAAATACTACCCTTAACTATGGTTTAATAGTTTAAATACGTATGTAGGTGATGTATCTATACATTTACAACTTACGCAATGCCTGTAATGGTTAAAAATGCCTAGATATGTAGTGTATCTATGCATTCACAACTTTGGCAATGCCTGTAATGTAGAAACCACGTTCCAGTATTGGCCAAAGCCCTGTGTTCGATGCTACTGCACATGGTTCATTCAAATACTACCCTTAACTAGTTTAAATACGTATGTAGGTGATGTATCTATACATTCACAACTCTCGCAATGCCTGTAATGTAGAAACCACGTTCCAGTACTGGTCAAAGCCCTGTGTTCGATGCTACTGCACATGGTTCATTCAAATACTACCCTTAACTATGGTTAAATAGTTTAAATACGTATGTAGGTGATGTATCTATACATTTACAACTCTCGCAATGCCTGTAATGGTTAAAAATGCGTATATATGTAGTGTATCTATGCATTCACAACTTTGGCAATGCCTGTAATGTAGAAACCACGTTCCAGTATTGGCCAAAGCCCTGTGTTCGATGCTACTGCACATGGTTCATTCAAATACTACCCTTAACTAGTTTAAATACGTATGTAGGTGATGTATCTATACATTCACAACTCTCGCAATGCCTGTAATGTAGAAACCACGTTCCAGTACTGGTCAAAACCCTGTGTTCGATGCTACTGCACATGGTTCATTCAAATACTACCCTTAACTATGGTTAAATAGTTTAAATACGTATGTAGGTGATGTATCTATACATTTACAACTTACGCAATGCCTGTAATGGTTAAAAATGCGTAGATATGTAGTGTATCTATGCATTCACAACTTTGGCAATGCCTGTAATGTAGAAACCACTTTCCAGTATTTGCCAAAGCCCTGTGTTCGATGCTACTGCACATGGTTCATTCAAATACTACCCTTAACTAGTTTAAATACGTATGTAGTTGATGTATCTATACATTCACAACTCTCGCAATGCCTGTAATGTAGAAACCACGTTCCAGTATTGGTCAAAGCCCTGTGTTCGATGCTACTGCACATGGTTCATTCAAATACTACCCTTAACTAGTTTAAATACCTATGTAGGTGATGTATCTATACATTCACAACTCTCGCAATGCCTGTAATGGTTAAAAATGCGTAGATATGTAGTGTATCCATGCATTCACAACTTTGGCAATGCCTGTAATGTAGAAACCACGTTCCAGTATTGGCCAAAGCCCTGTGTTCGACGCTACTGCACATGGTTCATTCAAATACTACCCTTAACTAGTTTAAATACGTATGTAGGTGATGTATCTATACATTCACAACTCTCGCAATGCCTGTAATGTAGAAACCACGTTCCAGTATTGGTCAAAGCCCTGTGTTCGATGCTACTGCACATGGTTCATTCAAATACTACCCTTAACTATGGTTAAATAGTTTAAATACGTATGTAGGTGATGTATCTATACATTTTCAACTTACGCAATGCCTGTAATGGTTAAAAATGCGTATATATGTAGTGTATCTATGCATTCACAACTTTGGCAATGCCTGTAATGTAGAAACCACGTTCCAGTATTGGCCAAAGCCCTGTGTTCGATGCTACTGCACATGGTTCATTCAAATACTACCCTTAACTAGTTTAAATACGTATGTAGGTGATGTATCTATACATTCACAACTCTCGCAATGCCTGTAATGGTTAAAAATGCGTAGATATGTAGTGTATCTATGCATTCACAACTTTGGCAATGCCTGTAATGTAGAAACCACGTTCCAGTATTGGCCAAAGCCCTGTGTTCGATGCTACTGCACATGGTTCATTCAAATACTACCCTTAACTAGTTTAAATACGTATGTAGGTGATGTATCTATACATTCACAACTCTCGCAATGCCTGTAATGTAGAAACCACGTTCCAGTATTGGTCAAAGCCCTGTGTTCGATGCTACTGCACATGGTTCATTCAAATACTACCCTTAACTATGGTTAAATAGTTTAAATACGTATGTAGGTGATGTATCTATACATTTACAACTTACGCAATGCCTGTAATGGTTAAAAATGCGTAGATATGTAGTGTATCTATGCATTCACAACTTTGGCAATGCCTGTAATGTAGAAACCACGTTCCAGTATTGGCCAAAGCCCTGTGTTCGATGCTACTGCACATGGTTCATTCAAATACTACCCTTAACTAGTTTAAATACGTATGTAGGTGATGTATCTATACATTCACAACTCTCACAATGCCTGTAATGTAGAAACCACGTTCCAGTATTGGTCAAAGCCCTGTGTTCGATGCTACTGCACATGGTTCATTCAAATACTACCCTTAACTAGTTTAAATACCTATGTAGGTGATGTATCTATACATTCACAACTCTCGCAATGCCTGTAATGGTTAAAAATGCGTAGATATGTAGTGTATCTATGCATTCACAACTTTGTCAATGCCTGTAATGTAGAAACCACGTTCCAGTATTGGCCAAAGCCCTGTGTTCGATGCTACTGCACATGGTTCATTCAAATACTACCCTTAACTATGGTTAAATAGTTTAAATACGTATGTAGGTGATGTATCTATACATTTACAACTTACGCAATGCCTGTAATGGTTAAAAATGCGTAGATATGTAGTGTATCTATGCATTCACAACTTTGGCAATGCCTGTAATGTAGAAACCACGTTCCAGTATTGGCCAAAGCCCTGTGTTCGATGCTACTGCACATGGTTCATTCAAATACTACCCTTAACTATGGTTAAATAGTTTAAATACGTATGTAGGTGATGTATCTATACATTTACAACTTACGCAATGCCTGTAATGGTTAAAAATGCGTAGATATGTAGTGTATCTATGCATTCACAACTTTGGCAATGCCTGTAATGTAGAAACCACGTTCCAGTATTGGCCAAAGCCCTGTGTTCGATGCTACTGCACATGGTTCATTCAAATACTACCCTTAACTAGTTTAAATACGTATGTAGGTGATGTATCTATACATTCACAACTCTCGCAATGCCTGTAATGTAGAAACCACGTTCCAGGATTGGTCAAAGCCCTGTGTTCGATGCTACTGCACATGGTTCATTCAAATACTACCCTTAACTAGTTTAAATACCTATGTAGGTGATGTATCTATACATTCACAACTCTCGCAATGCCTGTAATGGTTAAAAATGCGTAGATATGTAGTGTATCTATGCATTCACAACTTTGGCAATGCCTGTAATGTAGAAACCACGTTCCAGTATTGGCCAAAGCCCTGTGTTCGACGCTACTGCACATGGTTCATTCAAATACTACCCTTAACTAGTTTAAATACGTATGTAGGTGATGTATCTATACATTCACAACTCTCGCAATGCCTGTAATGTAGAAACCACGTTCCAGTATTGGTCAAAGCCCTGTGTTCGATGCTACTGCACATGGTTCATTCAAATACTACCCTTAACTATGGTTAAATAGTTTAAATACGTATGTAGGTGATGTATCTATACATTTACAACTTACGCAATGCCTGTAATGGTTAAAAATGCGTATATATGTAGTGTATCTATGCATTCACAACTTTGGCAATGCCTGTAATGTAGAAACCACGTTCCAGTATTGGCCAAAGCCCTGTGTTCGATGCTACTGCACATGGTTCATTCAAATACTACCCTTAACTAGTTTAAATACGTATGTAGGTGATGTATCTATACATCTACAACTCTCGCAATGCCTGTAATGGTTAAAAATGCGTAGATATGTAGTGTATCTATGCATTCACAACTTTGGCAATGCCTGTAATGTAGAAACCACGTTCCAGTATTGGCCAAAGCCCTGTGTTCGATGCTACTGCACATGGTTCATTCAAATACTACCCTTAACTAGTTTAAATACGTATGTAGGTGATGCATCTATACATTCACAACTCTCGCAATGCCTGTAATGTAGAAACCACGTTCCAGTATTGGTCAAAGCCCTGTGTTCGATGCTACTGCACATGGTTCATTCAAATACTACCCTTAACTATGGTTAAATAGTTTAAATACGTATGTAGGTGATGTATCTATACATTTACAACTTACGCAATGCCTGTAATGGTTAAAAATGCGTAGATATGTAGTGTATCTATGCATTCACAACTTTGGCAATGCCTGTAATGTAGAAACCACGTTCCAGTATTGGCCAAAGCCCTGTGTTCGATGCTACTGCACATGGTTCATTCAAATACTACCCTTAACTAGTTTAAATACGTATGTAGGTGATGTATCTATACATTCACAACTCTCGCAATGCCTGTAATGTAGAAACCACGTTCCAGTACTGGTCAAAACCCTGTGTTCGATGCTACTCCACATGGTTCATTCAAATACTACCCTTAACTATGGTTAAATAGTTTAAATACGTATGTAGGTGATGTATCTATACATTTACAACTTACGCAATGCCTGTAATGGTTAAAAATGCGTATATATGTAGTGTATCTATGCATTCACAACTTTGGCAATGCCTGTAATGTAGAAACCACGTTCCAGTATTGGCCAAAGCCCTGTGTTCGATGCTACTGCACATGGTTCATTCAAATACTACCCTTAACTATGGTTAAATAGTTTAAATACGTATGTAGGTGATGTATCTATACATTTACAACTTACGCAATGCCTGTAATGGTTAAAAATGCGTAGATATGTAGTGTATCTATGCATTCACAACTTTGGCAATGCCTGTAATGTAGAAACCACGTTCCAGTATTGGCCAAAGCCCTGTGTTCGATGCTACTGCACATGGTTCATTCAAATACTACCCTTAACTAGTTTAAATACGTATGTAGGTGATGTATCTATACATTCACAACTCTCGCAATGCCTGTAATGTAGAAACCACGTTCCAGTACTGGTCAAAACCCTGTGTTCGATGCTACTCCACATGGTTCATTCAAATACTACCCTTAACTATGGTTAAATAGTTTAAATACGTATGTAGGTGATGTATCTATACATTTACAACTTACGCAATGCCTGTAATGGTTAAAAATGCGTATATATGTAGTGTATCTATGCATTCACAACTTTGGCAATGCCTGTAATGTAGAAACCACGTTCCAGTATTGGCCAAAGCCCTGTGTTCGATGCTACTGCACATGGTTCATTCAAATACTACCCTTAACTAGTTTAAATACGTATGTAGTTGATGTATCTATACATTCACAACTCTCGCAATGCCTGTAATGTAGAAACCACGTTCCAGTATTGGTCAAAGCCCTGTGTTCGATGCTACTGCACATGGTTCATTCAAATACTACCCTTAACTAGTTTAAATACCTATGTAGGTGATGTATCTATACATTCACAAGTCTCGCAATGCCTGTAATGGTTAAAAATGCGTAGATATGTAGTGTATCTATGCATTCACAACTTTCGCAATGCCTGTAATGTAGAAACCACGTTCCAGTATTGGCCAAAGCCCTGTGTTCGACGCGACTGCACATGGTTCATTCAAATACTACCCTTAACTAGTTTAAATACGTATGTAGGTGATGTATCTATACATTCACAACTCTCGCAATGCCTGTAATGTAGAAACCACGTTCCAGTATTGGTCAAAGCCCTGTGTTCGATGCTACTGCACATGGTTCATTCAAATACTACCCTTAACTAGTTTAAATACGTATGTAGTTGATGTATCTATACATTCAAAACTCTCGCAATGCCTGTAATGTAGAAACCACGTTCCAGTATTGGTCAAAGCCCTGTGTTCGATGCTACTGCACATGGTTCATTCAAATACTACCCTTAACTAGTTTAAATACCTATGTAGGTGATGTATCTATACATTCACAACTCTCGCAATGCCTGTAATGGTTAAAAATGCGTAGATATGTAGTGTATCTATGCATTCACAACTTTGTCAATGCCTGTAATGTAGAAACCACGTTCCAGTATTGGCCAAAGCCCTGTGTTCGACGTTACTGCACATGGTTCATTCAAATACTACCCTTAACTAGTTTAAATACGTATGTAGGTGATGTATCTATACATTCACAACTCTCGCAATGCCTGTAATGTAGAAACCACGTTCCAGTATTGGTCAAAGCCCTGTGTTCGATGCTACTGCACATGGTTCATTCAAATACTACCCTTAACTAGTTTAAATACGTATGTAGTTGATGTATCTATACATTCACAACTCTAGCAATGCCTGTAATGTAGAAACCACGTTCCAGTATTGGTCAAAGCCCTGTGTTCGATGCTACTGCACATGGTTCATTCAAATACTACCCTTAACTAGTTTAAATACCTATGTAGGTGATGTATCTATACATTCACAACTCTCGCAATGCCTGTAATGGTTAAATATGCGTAGATATGTAGTGTATCTATGCATTCACAACTTTGTCAATGCCTGTAATGTAGAAACCACGTTCCAGTATTGGCCAAAGCCCTGTGTTCGACGCGACTGCACATGGTTCATTCAAATACTACCCTTAACTAGTTTAAATACGTATGTAGGTGATGTATCTATACATTCACAACTCTCGCAATGCCTGTAATGTAGAAACCACGTTCCAGTATTGGTCAAAGCCCTGTGTTCGATGCTACTGCACATGGTTCATTCAAATACTACCCTTAACTAGTTTAAATACGTATGTAGTTGATGTATCTATACATTCACAACTCTCGCAATGCCTGTAATGTAGAAACCACGTTCCAGTATTGGTCAAAGCCCTGTGTTCGATGCTACTGCACATGGTTCATTCAAATACTACCCTTAACTAGTTTAAATACCTATGTAGGTGATGTATCTATACATTCACAACTCTCGCAATGCCTGTAATGGTTAAAAATGCGTAGATATGTAGTGTATCTATGCATTCACAACTTTGTCAATGCCTGTAATGTAGAAACCACGTTCCAGTATTGGCCAAAGCCCTGTGTTCGACGTTACTGCACATGGTTCATTCAAATACTACCCTTAACTAGTTTAAATACGTATGTAGGTGATGTATCTATACATTCACAACTCTCGCAATGCCTGTAATGTAGAAACCACGTTCCAGTATTGGTCAAAGCCCTGTGTTCGATGCTACTGCACATGGTTCATTCAAATACTACCCTTAACTATGGTTAAATAGTTTAAATACGTATGTAGGTGATGTATCTATACATTTACAACTTACGCAATGCCTGTAATGGTTAAAAATGCGTAGATATGTAGTGTATCTATGCATTCACAACTTTGGCAATGCCTGTAATGTAGAAACCACGTTCCAGTATTGGCCAAAGCCCTGTGTTCGATGCTACTGCACATGGTTCATTCAAATACTACCCTTAACTAGTTTAAATACGTATGTAGGTGATGTATCTATACATCTACAACTCTCGCAATGCCTGTAATGGTTAAAAATGCGTAGATATGTAGTGTATCTATGCATTCACAACTTTGTCAATGCCTGTAATGTAGAAACCACGTTCCAGTATTGGCCAAAGCCCTGTGTTCGACGCTACTGCACATGGTTCATTCAAATACTACCCTTAACTAGTTTAAATACGTATGTAGGTGATGTATCTATACATTCACAACTCTCGCAATGCCTGTAATGTAGAAACCACGTTCCAGTATTGGTCAAAGCCCTGTGTTCGATGCTACTGCACATGGTTCATTCAAATACTACCCTTAACTATGGTTAAATAGTTTAAATACGTATGTAGGTGATGTATCTATACATTTACAACTTACGCAATGCCTGTAATGGTTAAAAATGCGTATATATGTAGTGTATCTATGCATTCACAACTTTGGCAATGCCTGTAATGTAGAAACCACGTTCCAGTATTGGCCAAAGCCCTGTGTTCGATGCTACTGCACATGGTTCATTCAAATACTACCCTTAACTAGTTTAAATACGTATGTAGGTGATGTATCTATACATTTACAACTCTCGCAATGCCTGTAATGGTTAAAAATGCGTAGATATGTAGTGTATCTATGCATTCACAACTTTGGCAATGCCTGTAATGTAGAAACCACGTTCCAGTATTGGCCAAAGCCCTGTGTTCGATGCTACTGCACATGGTTCATTCAAATACTACCCTTAACTAGTTTAAATACGTATGTAGGTGATGCATCTATACATTCACAACTCTCGCAATGCCTGTAATGTAGAAACCACGTTACAGTATTGGTCAAAGCCCTGTGTTCGATGCTACTGCACATGGTTCATTCAAATACTACCCTTAACTATGGTTAAATAGTTTAAATACGTATGTAGGTGATGTATCTATACATTTACAACTTACGCAATGCCTGTAATGGTTAAAAATGCGTAGATATGTAGTGTATCTATGCATTCACAACTTTGGCAATGCCTGTAATGTAGAAACCACGTTCCAGTATTGGCCAAAGCCCTGTGTTCGATGCTACTGCACATGGTTCATTCAAATACTATCCTTAACTAGTTTAAATACGTATGTAGTTGATGTATCTATACATTCACAACTCTCGCAATGCCTGTAATGTAGAAACCACGTTCCAGTATTGGTCAAAGCCCTGTGTTCGATGCTACTGCACATGGTTCATTCAAATACTACCCTTAACTAGTTTAAATACCTATGTAGGTGATGTATCTATACATTCACAACTCTCGCAATGCCTGTAATGGTTAAAAATGCGTAGATATGTAGTGTATCTATGCATTCACAACTTTGGCAATGCCTGTAATGTAGAAACCACGTTCCAGTATTGGCCAAAGCCCTGTGTTCGACGCTACTGCACATGGTTCATTCAAACACTACCCTTAACTAGTTTAAATACGTATGTACGTGATGTATCTATACATTCACAACTCTCGCAATGCCTGTAATGTAGAAACCACGTTCCAGTATTGGTCAAAGCCCTGTGTTCGATGCTACTGCACATGGTTCATTCAAATACTACCCTTAACTATGGTTAAATAGTTTAAATACGTATGTAGGTGATGTATCTATACATTTACAACTTACGCAATGCCTGTAATGGTTAAAAATGCGTATATATGTAGTGTATCTATGCATTCACAACTTTGCCAATGCCTGTAATGTAGAAACCACGTTCCAGTATTGGCCAAAGCCCTGTGTTCGATGCTACTGCACATGGTTCATTCAAATACTACCCTTAACTAGTTTAAATACGTATGTAGGTGATGTATCTATACATTCACAACTCTCGCAATGCCTGTAATGGTTAAAAATGCGTAGATATGTAGTGTATCTATGCATTCACAACTTTGGCAATGCCTGTAATGTAGAAACCACGTTCCAGTATTGGCCAAAGCCCTGTGTTCGATGCTACTGCACATGGTTCATTCAAATACTACCCTTAACTAGTTTAAATACGTATGTAGGTGATGTATCTATACATTCACAACTCTCGCAATGCCTGTAATGTAGAAACCACGTTCCAGTATTGGTCAAAGCCCTGTGTTCGATGCTACTGCACATGGTTCATTCAAATACTACCCTTAACTATGGTTAAATAGTTTAAATACGTATGTAGGTGATGTATCTATACATTTACAACTTACGCAATGCCTGTAATGGTTAAAAATGCGTAGACATGTAGTGTATCTATGCATTCACAACTTTGGCAATGCCTGTAATGTAGAAACCACGTTCCAGTATTGGCCAAAGCCCTGTGTTCGATGCTACTGCACATGGTTCATTCAAATACTACCCTTAACTAGTTTAAATACGTATGTAGGTGATGTATCTATACATTCACAACTCTCGCAATGCCTGTAATGGTTAAAAATGCGTAGATATGTAGTGTATCTATGCATTCACAACTTTGGCAATGCCTGTAATGTAGAAACCACGTTCCAGTATTGGCCAAAGCCCTGTGTTCGATGCTACTGCACATGGTTCATTCAAATACTACCCTTAACTAGTTTAAATACGTATGTAGGTGATGTATCTATACATTCACAACTCTCGCAATGCCTGTAATGTAGAAACCACGTTCCAGTATTGGTCAAAGCCCTGTGTTCGATGCTACTGCACATGGTTCATTCAAATACTACCCTTAACTATGGTTAAATAGTTTAAATACGTATGTAGGTGATGTATCTATACATTTACAACTTACGCAATGCCTGTAATGGTTAAAAATGCGTATATATGTAGTTTATCTATGCATTCACAACTTTGGCAATGCCTGTAATGTAGAAACCACGTTCCAGTATTGGCCAAAGCCCTGTGTTCGATGCTACTGCACATGGTTCATTCAAATACTACCCTTAACTATGGTTAAATAGTTTAAATACGTATGTAGGTGATGTATCTATACATTTACAACTCTCGCAATGCCTGTAATGGTTAAAAATGCGTAGATATGTAGTGTATCTATGCATTCACAACTTTGGCAATGCCTGTAATGTAGAAACCACGTTCCAGTATTGGCCAAAGCCCTGTGTTCGATGCTACTGCACATGGTTCATTCAAATACTACCCTTAACTAGTTTAAATACGTATGTAGTTGATGTATCTATACATTCACAACTCTCGCAATGCCTGTAATGTAGAAACCACGTTCCAGTATTGGTCAAAGCCCTGTGTTCGATGCTACTGCACATGGTTCATTCAAATACTACCCTTAACTATGGTTAAATAGTTTAAATACGTATGTAGGTGATGTATCTATACATTTACAACTTACGCAATGCCTGTAATGGTTAAAAATGCGTATATATGTAGTGTATCTATGCATTCACAACTTTGGCAATGCCTGTAATGTAGAAACCACGTTCCAGTATTGGCCAAAGCCCTGTGTTCGATGCTACTGCACATGGTTCATTCAAATACTACCCTTAACTAGTTTAAATACGTATGTAGTTGATGTATCTATACATTCACAACTCTCGCAATGCCTGTAATGGTTAAAAATGCGTAGATATGTAGTGTATCTATGCATTCACAACTTTGGCAATGCCTGTAATGTAGAAACCACGTTCCAGTATTGGCCAAAGCCCTGTGTTCGATGCTACTGCACATGGTTCATGCAAATACCATGTGCCTGTAATGTAGAAACCACGTTCCAGTATTGGCCAAAGCCCTGTGTTCGATGCTACTGCACATGGTTCATTCAAATACTACCCTTAACTAGTTTAAATACGTATGTAGGTGATGTATCTATACATTTACAACTCTCGCAATGCCTGTAATGGTTAAAAATGCGTAGATATGTAGTGTATCTATGCATTCACAACTTTGTCAATGCCTGTAATGTAGAAACCACGTTCCAGTATTGGCCAAAGCCCTGTGTTCGACGCTACTGCACATGGTTCATTCAAATACTACCCTTAACTAGTTTAAATACGTATGTAGGTGATGTATCTATACATTCACAACTCTCGCAATGCCTGTAATGTAGAAACCACGTTCCAGTATTGGTCAAAGCCCTGTGTTCGATGCTACTGCACATGGTTCATTCAAATACTACCCTTAACTATGGTTAAATAGTTTAAATACGTATGTAGGTGATGTATCTATACATTTACAACTTACGCAATGCCTGTAATGGTTAAAAATGCGTATATATGTAGTGTATCTATGCATTCACAACTTTGGCAATGCCTGTAATGTAGAAACCACGTTCCAGTATTGGCCAAAGCCCTGTGTTCGATGCTACTGCACATGGTTCATTCAAATACTACCCTTAACTAGTTTAAATACGTATGTAGGTGATGTATCTATACATTTACAACTCTCGCAATGCCTGTAATGGTTAAAAATGCGTAGATATGTAGTGTATCTATGCATTCACAACTTTGGCAATGCCTGTAATGTAGAAACCACGTTCCAGTATTGGCCAAAGCCCTGTGTTCGATGCTACTGCACATGGTTCATTCAAATACTACCCTTAACTAGTTTAAATACGTATGTAGGTGATGCATCTATACATTCACAACTCTCGCAATGCCTGTAATGTAGAAACCACGTTCCAGTATTGGTCAAAGCCCTGTGTTCGATGCTACTGCACATGGTTCATTCAAATACTACCCTTAACTATGGTTAAATAGTTTAAATACCTATGTAGGTGATGTATCTATACATTTACAACTTACGCAATGCCTGTAATGGTTAAAAATGCGTAGATATGTAGTGTATCTATGCATTCACAACTTTGGCAATGCCTGTAATGTAGAAACCACGTTCCAGTATTGGCCAAAGCCCTGTGTTCGATGCTACTGCACATGGTTCATTCAAATACTACCCTTAACTAGTTTAAATACGTATGTAGTTGATGTATCTATACATTCACAACTCTCGCAATGCCTGTAATGTAGAAACCACGTTCCAGTATTGGTCAAAGCCCTGTGTTCGATGCTACTGCACATGGTTCATTCAAATACTACCCTTAACTAGTTTAAATACCTATGTAGGTGATGTATCTATACATTCACAACTCTCGCAATGCCTGTAATGGTTAAAAATGCGTAGATATGTAGTGTATCTATGCATTCACAACTTTGGCAATGCCTGTAATGTAGAAACCACGTTCCAGTATTGGCCAAAGCCCTGTGTTCGACGCTACTGCACATGGTTCATTCAAACACTACCCTTAACTAGTTTAAATACGTATGTACGTGATGTATCTATACATTCACAACTCTCGCAATGCCTGTAATGTAGAAACCACGTTCCAGTATTGGTCAAAACCCTGTGTTCGATGCTACTGCACATGGTTCATTCAAATACTACCCTTAACTATGGTTAAATAGTTTAAATACGTATGTAGGTGATGTATCTATACATTTACAACTTACGCAATGCCTGTAATGGTTAAAAATGCGTATATATGTAGTGTATCTATGCATTCACAACTTTGGCAATGCCTGTAATGTAGAAACCACGTTCCAGTATTGGCCAAAGCCCTGTGTTCGATGCTACTGCACATGGTTCATTCAAATACTACCCTTAACTAGTTTAAATACGTATGTAGGTGATGTATCTATACATTCACAACTCTCGCAATGCCTGTAATGGTTAAAAATGCGTAGATATGTAGTGTATCTATGCATTCACAACTTTGGCAATGCCTGTAATGTAGAAACCACGTTCCAGTATTGGCCAAAGCCCTGTGTTCGATGCTACTGCACATGGTTCATTCAAATACTACCCTTAACTAGTTTAAATACGTATGTAGGTGATGTATCTATACATTCACAACTCTCGCAATGCCTGTAATGTAGAAACCACGTTCCAGTATTGGTCAAAGCCCTGTGTTCGATGCTACTGCACATGGTTCATTCAAATACTACCCTTAACTATGGTTAAATAGTTTAAATACGTATGTAGGTGATGTATCTATACATTTACAAATTACGCAATGCCTGTAATGGTTAAAAATGCGTAGACATGTAGTGTATCTATGCATTCACAACTTTGGCAATGCCTGTAATGTAGAAACCACGTTCCAGTATTGGCCAAAGCCCTGTGTTCGATGCTACTGCACATGGTTCATTCAAATACTACCCTTAACTAGTTTAAATACGTATGTAGGTGATGTATCTATACATTCACAACTCTCGCAATGCCTGTAATGGTTAAAAATGCGTAGATATGTAGTGTATCTATGCATTCACAACTTTGGCAATGCCTGTAATGTAGAAACCACGTTCCAGTATTGGCCAAAGCCCTGTGTTCGATGCTACTGCACATGGTTCATTCAAATACTACCCTTAACTAGTTTAAATACGTATGTAGGTGATGTATCTATACATTCACAACTCTCGCAATGCCTGTAATGTAGAAACCACGTTCCAGTATTGGTCAAAGCCCTGTGTTCGATGCTACTGCACATGGTTCATTCAAATACTACCCTTAACTATGGTTAAATAGTTTAAATACGTATGTAGGTGATGTATCTATACATTTACAACTTACGCAATGCCTGTAATGGTTAAAAATGCGTATATATGTAGTGTATCTATGCATTCACAACTTTGGCAATGCCTGTAATGTAGAAACCACGTTCCAGTATTGGCCAAAGCCCTGTGTTCGATGCTACTGCACATGGTTCATTCAAATACTACCCTTAACTAGTTTAAATACGTATGTAGGTGATGTATCTATACATTCACAACTCTCGCAATGCCTGTAGTGTAGAAACCACGTTCCAGTACTGGTCAAAACCCTGTGTTCGATGCTACTGCACATGGTTCATTCAAATACTACCCTTAACTATGGTTAAATAGTTTAAATACGTATGTAGGTGATGTATCTATACATTTACAACTTTGGCAATGCCTGTAATGGTTAAAAATGCGTATATATGTAGTTTATCTATGCATTCACAACTTTGGCAATGCCTGTAATGTAGAAACCACGTTCCAGTATTGGCCAAAGCCCTGTGTTCGATGCTACTGCACATGGTTCATTCAAATACTACCCTTAACTAGTTTAAATACGTATGTAGTTGATGTATCTATACATTCACAACTCTCGCAATGCCTGTAATGTAGAAACCACGTTCCAGTATTGGTCAAAGCCCTGTGTTCGATGCTACTGCACATGGTTCATTCAAATACTACCCTTAACTATGGTTAAATAGTTTAAATACGTATGTAGGTGATGTATCTATACATTTACAACTTACGCAATGCCTGTAATGGTTAAAAATGCGTAGATATGTAGTGTATCTATGCATTCACAACTTTGGCAATGCCTGTAATGTAGAAACCACGTTCCAGTATTGGCCAAAGCCCTGTGTTCGATGCTACTGCACATGGTTCATTCAAATACTACCCTTAACTAGTTTAAATACGTATGTAGGTGATGTATCTATACATTCACAAATCTCGCAATGCCTGTAATGTAGAAACCACGTTCCAGTACTGGTCAAAACCCTGTGTTCGATGCTACTGCACATGGTTCATTCAAATACTACCCTTAACTATGGTTAAATAGTTTAAATACGTATGTAGGTGATGTATCTATACATTTACAACTCTCGCAATGCCTGTAATGGTTAAAAATGCGTAGATATGTAGTGTATCTATGCATTCACAACTTTGGCAATGCCTGTAATGTAGAAACCACGTTCCAGTATTGGCCAAAGCCCTGTGTTCGATGCTACTGCACATGGTTCATTCAAATACTACCCTTAACTAGTTTAAATACGTATGTAGGTGATGTATCTATACATTCACAACTCTCGCAATGCCTGTAATGGTTAAAAATGCGTAGATATGTAGTGTATCTATGCATTCACAACTTTGGCAATGCCTGTAATGTAGAAACCACGTTCCAGTATTGGCCAAAGCCCTGTGTTGGATGCTACTGCACATGGTTCATTCAAATACTACCCTTAACTAGTTTAAATACGTATGTAGGTGATGTATCTATACATTCACAACTCTCGCAATGCCTGTAATGTAGAAACCACGTTCCAGTATTGGTCAAAGTCCTGTGTTCGATGCTACTGCACATGGTTCATTCAAATACTACCCTTAACTATGGTTAAATAGTTTAAATACGTATGTAGGTGATGTATCTATACATTTACAACTTACGCAATGCCTGTAATGGTTAAAAATGCGTAGATATGTAGTGTATCTATGCATTCACAACTTTGGCAATGCCTGTAATGTAGAAACCACGTTCCAGTATTGGCCAAAGCCCTGTGTTCGATGCTACTGCACATGGTTCATTCAAATACTACCCTTAACTAGTTTAAATACGTATGTAGTTGATGTATCTATACATTCACAACTCTCGCAATGCCTGTAATGGTTAAAAATGCGTAGATATGTAGTGTATCTATGCATTCACAACTTTGGCAATGCCTGTAATGTAGAAACCACGTTCCAGTATTGGCCAAAGCCCTGTGTTGGATGCTACTGCACATGGTTCATTCAAATACTACCCTTAACTAGTTTAAATACGTATGTAGGTGATGTATCTATACATTCACAACTCTCGCAATGCCTGTAATGTAGAAACCACGTTCCAGTATTGGTCAAAGCCCTGTGTTCGATGCTACTGCACATGGTTCATTCAAATACTACCCTTAACTATGGTTAAATAGTTTAAATACGTATGTAGGTGATGTATCTATACATTTACAACTTACGCAATGCCTGTAATGGTTAAAAATGCGTAGATATGTAGTGTATCTATGCATTCACAACTTTGGCAATGCCTGTAATGTAGAAACCACGTTCCAGTATTGGCCAAAGCCCTGTGTTCGATGCTACTGCACATGGTTCATTCAAATACTACCCTTAACTAGTTTAAATACGTATGTAGGTGATGTATCTATACATTCACAACTCTGGCAATGCCTGTAGTGTAGAAACCACGTTCCAGTGCTGGTCAAAACCCTGTGTTCGATGCTACTGCACATGGTTCATTCAAATACTACCCTTAACTATGGTTAAATAGTTTAAATACGTATGTAGGTGATGTATCTATACATTTACAACTTACGCAATGCCTGTAATGGTTAAAAATGCGTATATATGTAGTTTATCTATGCATTCACAACTTTGGCAATGCCTGTAATGTAGAAACCACGTTCCAGTATTGGCCAAAGCCCTGTGTTCGATGCTACTGCACATGGTTCATTCAAATACTACCCTTAACTATGGTTAAATAGTTTAAATACGTATGTAGGTGATGTATCTATACATTTACAACTTACGCAATGCCTGTAATGGTTAAAAATGCGTAGATATGTAGTGTATCTATGCATTCACAACTTTGGCAATGCCTGTAATGTAGAAACCACGTTCCAGTATTGGCCAAAGCCCTGTGTTCGATGCTACTGCACATGGTTCATTCAAATACTACCCTTAACTAGTTTAAATACGTATGTAGTTGATGTATCTATACATTCACAACTCTCGCAATGCCTGTAATGTAGAAACCACGTTCCAGTATTGGTCAAAGCCCTGTGTTCGATGCTACTGCACATGGTTCATTCAAATACTACCCTTAACTAGTTTAAATACCTATGTAGGTGATGTATCTATACATTCACAACTCTCGCAATGCCTGCAATGGTTAAAAATGCGTAGATATGTAGTGTATCTATGCATTCACAACTTTGGCAATGCCTGTAATGTAGAAACCACGTTCCAGTATTGGCCAAAGCCCTGTGTTCGACGCTACTGCACATGGTTCATTCAAATACTACCCTTAACTAGTTTAAATACGTATGTAGGTGATGTATCTATACATTCACAACTCTCGCAATGCCTGTAATGTAGAAACCACGTTCCAGTATTGGTCAAAGCCCTGTGTTCGATGCTACTGCACATGGTTCATTCAAATACTACCCTTAACTATGGTTAAATAGTTTAAATACGTATGTAGGTGATGTATCTATACATTTACAACTTACGCAATGCCTGTAATGGTTAAAAATGCGTATATATGTAGTGTATCTATGCATTCACAACTTTGGCAATGCCTGTAATGTAGAAACCACGTTCCAGTATTGGCCAAAGCCCTGTGTTCGATGCTACTGCACATGGTTCATTCAAATACTACCCTTAACTAGTTTAAATACCTATGTAGGTGATGTATCTATACATTTACAACTCTCGCAATGCCTGTAATGGTTAAAAATGCGTAGATATGTAGTGTATCTATGCATTCACAACTTTGGCAATGCCTGTAATGTAGAAACCACGTTCCAGTATTGGCCAAAGCCCTGTGTTCGATGCTACTGCACATGGTTCATTCAAATACTACCCTTAACTAGTTTAAATACGTATGTAGGTGATGTATCTATACATTCACAACTCTCGCAATGCCTGTAATGTAGAAACCACGTTCCAGTATTGGTCAAAGCCCTGTATTCGATGCTACTGCACATGGTTCATTCAAATACTACCCTTAACTATGGTTAACTAGTTTAAATACGTATGTAGGTGATGTATCTATACATTTACAACTTACGCAATGCCTGTAATGGTTAAAAATGCGTAGATATGTAGTGTATCTATGCATTCACAACTTTGGCAATGCCTGTAATGTAGAAACCACGTTCCAGTATTGGCCAAAGCCCTGTGTTCGATGCTACTGCACATGGTTCATTCAAATACTACCCTTAACTAGTTTAAATACGTATGTAGGTGATGTATCTATACATTCACAACTCTCGCAATGCCTGTAATGTAGAAACCACGTTCCAGTATTGGCCAAAGCCCTGTGTTCGATGCTACTGCACATGGTTCATTCAAATACTACCCTTAACTAGGTTAAATACGTATGTAGGTGATGTATCTATACATTTACAACTTACGCAATGCCTGTAATGGTTAAAAATGCGTATATATGTAGTGTATCTATGCATTCACAACTTTGGCAATGCCTGTAATGTAGAAACCACGTTCCAGTATTGGCCAAAGCCCTGTGTTCGATGCTACTGCACATGGTTCATTCAAATACTACCCTTAACTATGGTTAAATAGTTTAAATACGTATGTAGGTGATGTATCTATACATTTACAACTTACGCAATGCCTGTAATGGTTAAAAATGCGTAGATATACAGTGTATCTATGGCAATGCCTGTAATGTAGAAACCACGTTCCAGTATTGGCCAAAGCCCTGTGTTCGATGCTACTGCACATGGTTCATTCAAATACTACCCTTAACTATGGTTAAATAGTTTAAATACGTATGTAGGTGATGTATCTATACATTTACAACTTACGCAATGCCTGTAATGGTTAAAAATGCGTAGATATGTAGTGTATCTATGCATTCACAACTTTGGCAATGCCTGTAATGTAGAAACCACGTTCCAGTATTGGCCAAAGCCCTGTGTTCGATGCTACTGCACATGGTTCATTCAAATACTACCCTTAACTATGGTTAAATAGTTTAAATACGTATGTAGGTGATGTATCTATACATTTACAACTTACGCAATGCCTGTAATGGTTAAAAATGCGTACATATGTAGTGTATCTATGCATTCACAACTTTGGCAATGCCTGTAATGTAGAAACCACGTTCCAGTATTGGCCAAAGCCCTGTGTTCGATGCTACTGCACATGGTTCATTCAAATACTACCCTTAACTAGTTTAAATACGTATGTAGTTGATGTATCTATACATTCACAACTCTCGCAATGCCTGTAATGTAGAAACCACGTTCCAGTATTGGTCAAAGCCCTGTGTTCGATGCTACTGCACATGGTTCATTCAAATACTACCCTTAACTAGTTTAAATACCTATGTAGGTGATGTATCTATACATTCACAACTCTCGCAATGCCTGTAATGGTTAAAAATGCGTAGATATGTAGTGTATCTATCCATTCACAACTTTGTCAATGCCTGTAATGTAGAAACCACGTTCCAGTATTGCCCAAAGCCCTGTGTTCGACGCTACTGCACATGGTTCATTCAAATACTACCCTTAACTAGTTTAAATACGTATGTAGGTGATGTATCTATACATTCACAACTCTCGCAATGCCTGTAATGTAGAAACCACGTTCTAGTATTGGTCAAAGCCCTGTGTTCGATGCTACTGCACATGGTTCATTCAAATACTACCCTTAGCTAGTTTAAATACGTATGTAGGTGATGTATCTATACATTCACAACTCTCGCAATGCCTGTAATGTAGAAACCACGTTCCAGTATTGGTCAAAGCCCTGTGTTCGATGCTACTGCACATGGTTCATTCAAATACTACCCTTAACTAGTTTAAATACCTATGTAGTTGATGTATCTATACATTCACAACTCTCGCAATGCCTGTAATGGTTAAAAATGCGTAGATATGTAGTGTATCTATGCATTCACAACTTTGTCAATGCCTGTAATGTAGAAACCACGTTCCAGTATTGGCCAAAGCCCTGTGTTCGACGCTACTGCACATGGTTCATTCAAATACTACCCTTAACTAGTTTAAATACGTATGTAGGTGATGTATCTATACATTCACAACTCTCGCAATGCCTGTAATGTAGAAACCACGTTCCAGTATTGGTCAAAGCCCTGTGTTCGATGCTACTGCACATGGTTCATTCAAATACTACCCTTAACTATGGTTAAATAGTTTAAATACGTATGTAGGTGATGTATCTATACATTTACAACTTACGCAATGCCTGTAATGGTTAAAAATGCGTAGATATGTAGTGTATCTATGCATTCACAACTTTGGCAATGCCTGTAATGTAGAAACCACGTTCCAGTATTGGCCAAAGCCCTGTGTTCGATGCTACTGCACATGGTTCATTCAAATACTACCCTGAACTAGTTTAAATACGTATGTAGGTGATGTATCTATACATTTACAACTTACGCAATGCCTGTAATGGTTAAAAATGCGTAGATATGTAGTGTATCTATGCATTCACAACTTTGGCAATGCCTGTAATGTAGAAACCACGTTCCAGTATTGGCCAAAGCCCTGTGTTCGATGCTACTGCACATGGTTCATTCAAATACTACCCTTAACTAGTTTAAATACGTATGTAGGTGATGTATCTATACATTCACAACTCTCGCAATGCCTGTAATGTAGAAACCACGTTCCAGTATTGGTCAAAGCCCTGTGTTCGATGCTACTGCACATGGTTCATTCAAATACTACCCTTAACTATGGTTAAATAGTTTAAATACGTATGTAGGTGATGTATCTATACATTTACAACTTACGCAATGCCTGTAATGGTTAAAAATGCGTATATATGTAGTGTATCTATGCATTCACAACTTTGGCAATGCCTGTAATGTAGAAACCACGTTCCAGTATTGGCCAAAGCCCTGTGTTCGATGCTACTGCACATGGTTCATTCAAATACTACCCTGAACTAGTTTAAATACGTATGTAGGTGATGTATCTATACATTTACAACTTACGCAATGCCTGTAATGGTTAAAAATGCGTAGATATGTAGTGTATCTATGCATTCACAACTTTGGCAATGCCTGTAATGTAGAAACCACGTTCCAGTACTGGTCAAAACCCTGTGTTCGATGCTACTGCACATGGTTCATTCAAATACTACCCTTAACTATGGTTAAATAGTTTAAATACGTATGTAGGTGATGTATCTATACATTTACAACTTACGCAATGCCTGTAATGGTTAAAAATGCGTAGATATGTAGTGTATCTATGCATTCACAACTTTGGCAATGCCTGTAATGTAGAAACCACGTTCCAGTATTGGCCAAAGCCCTGTGTTCGATGCTACTGCACATGGTTCATTCAAATACTACCCTTAACTAGTTTAAATACGTATGTAGGTGATGTATCTATACATTCACAACTCTCGCAATGCCTGTAATGTAGAAACCACGTTCCAGTATTGGTCAAAGCCCTGTGTTCGATGCTACTGCACATGGTTCATTCAAATACTACCCTTAACTATGGTTAAATAGTTTAAATACGTATGTAGGTGATGTATCTATGCATTTACAACTTACGCAATGCCTGTAATGGTTAAAAATGCGTAGATATGTAGTGTATCTATGCATTCACAACTTTGGCAATGCCTGTAATGTAGAAACCACGTTCCAGTATTGGCCAAAGCCCTGTGTTCGATGCTACTGCACATGGTTCATTCAAATACTACCCTTAACTAGTTTAAATACGTATGTAGGTGATGTATCTATACATTTACAACTCTCGCAATGCCTGTAATAGTTAAAAATGCGTAGATATGTAGTGTATCTATGCATTCACAACTTTGGCAATGCCTGTAATGTAGAAACCACGTTCCAGTATTGGCCAAAGCCCTGTGTTCGATGCTACTGCACATGGTTCATTCAAATACTACCCTTAACTAGTTTAAATACGTATGTAGGTGATGTATCTATACATTCACAACTCTCGCAATGCCTGTAATGTAGAAACCACGTTCCAGTATTGGTCAAAGCCCTGTGTTCGATGCTACTGCACATGGTTCATTCAAATACTACCCTTAACTATGGTTAACTAGTTTAAATACGTATGTAGGTGATGTATCAATACATTTACAACTTACGCAATGCCTGTAATGGTTTAAAATGCGTAGATATGTAGTGTATCTATGCATTCACAACTTTGGCAATGCCTGTAATGTAGAAACCACGTTCCAGTATTGGCCAAAGCCCTGTGTTCGATGCTACTGCACATGGTTCATTCAAATACTACCCTTAACTAGTTTAAATACGTATGTAGGTAATGTATCTATACATTCACAACTCTAGCAATGCCTGTAATGTAGAAACCACGTTCCAGTATTGGCCAAAGCCCTGTGTTCGATGCTACTGCACATAGTTCATTCAAATACTACCCTTAACTATGGTTAAATAGTTTAAATACGTATGTAGGTGATGTATCTATACATTTACAACTTACGCAATGCCTGTAATGGTTAAAAATGCGTAGATATGTAGTGTATCTATG
This sequence comes from Haliotis asinina, assembly GCF_037392515.1. Classification (NCBI taxonomy): domain Eukaryota; kingdom Metazoa; phylum Mollusca; class Gastropoda; order Lepetellida; family Haliotidae; genus Haliotis; species Haliotis asinina. The sequence goes on along the minus strand of NC_090292.1, from coordinate 36,263,934 downwards.
CATTCACAACTTTGGCAATGCCTGTAATGTAGAAACCACGTTCCAGTATTGGCCAAAGCCCTGTGTTCGATGCTACTGCACATGGTTCATTCAAATACTACCCTTAACTAGTTTAAATACGTATGTAGTTGATGTATCTATACATTCACAACTCTCGCAATGCCTGTAATGTAGAAACCACGTTCCAGTATTGGTCAAAGCCCTGTGTTCGATGCTACTGCACATGGTTCATTCAAATACTACCCTTAACTAGTTTAAATACCTATGTAGGTGATGTATCTATACATTCACAACTCTCGCAATGCCTGTAATGGTTAAAAATGCGTAGATATGTAGTGTATCTATCCATTCACAACTTTGTCAATGCCTGTAATGTAGAAACCACGTTCCAGTATTGGCCAAAGCCCTGTGTTCGACGCTACTGCACATGGTTCATTCAAATACTACCCTTAACTATGGTTAAATAGTTTAAATACCTATGTAGGTGATGTATCTATACATTCACAACTCTCGCAATGCCTGTAATGGTTAAAAATGCGTAGATATGTAGTGTATCTATGCATTCACAACTTTGGCAATGCCTGTAATGTAGAAACCACGTTCCAGTATTGGCCAAAGCCCTGTGTTCGATGCTACTGCACATGGTTCATTCAAATACTACCCTTAACTAGTTTAAATACGTATGTAGGTGATGTATCTATACATTCACAACTCTCGCAATGCCTGTAATGTAGAAACCACGTTCCAGTACTGGTCAAAACCCTGTGTTCGATGCTACTGCACATGGTTCATTCAAATACTACCCTTAACTATGGTTAAATAGTTTAAATACGTATGTAGGTGATGTATCTATACATTTACAACTTACGCAATGCCTGTAATGGTTAAAAATGCGTAGATATGTAGTGTATCTATGCATTCACAACTTTGGCAATGCCTGTAATGTAGAAACCACGTTCCAGTATTGGCCAAAGCCCTGTGTTCGATGCTACTGCACATGGTTCATTCAAATACTACCCTTAACTAGTTTAAATACGTATGAAGGTGATGTATCTATACATTCACAACTCTCGCAATGCCTGTAATGTAGAAACCACGTTCCAGTATTGGTCAAAGCCCTGTGTTCGATGCTACTGCACATGGTTCATTCAAATACTACCCTTAACTATGGTTAAATAGTTTAAATACGTATGTAGGTGATGTATCTATACATTTACAACTTACGCAATGCCTGTAATGGTTAAAAATGCGTATATATGTAGTGTATCTATGCATTCACAACTTTGGCAATGCCTGTAATGTAGAAACCACGTTCCAGTATTGGCCAAAGCCCTGTGTTCGATGCTACTGCACATGGTTCATTCAAATACTACCCTTAACTAGTTTAAATACCTATGTAGTTGATGTATCTATACATTTACAACTCTCGCAATGCCTGTAATGGTTAAAAATGCGTAGATATGTAGTGTATCTATGCATTCACAACTTTGGCAATGCCTGTAATGTAGAAACCACGTTCCAGTATTGGCCAAAGCCCTGTGTTCGATGCTACTGCACATGGTTCATTCAAATACTACCCTTAACTAGTTTAAATACGTATGTAGGTGATGTATCTATACATTCACAACTCTCGCAATGCCTGTAATGTAGAAACCACGTTCCAGTATTGGTCAAAGCCCTGTGTTCGATGCTACTGCACATGGTTCATTCAAATACTACCCTTAACTATGGTTAAATAGTTTAAATACGTATGTAGGTGATGTATCTATACATTTACAACTTACGCAATGCCTGTAATGGTTAAAAATGCGTATATATGTAGTGTATCTATGCATTCACAACTTTGGCAATGCCTGTAATGTAGAAACCACGTTCCAGTATTGGCCAAAGCCCTGTGTTCGATGCTACTGCACATGGTTCATTCAAATACTACCCTTAACTAGTTTAAATACGTATGTAGTTGATGTATCTATACATTCACAACTCTCGCAATGCCTGTAATGTAGAAACCACGTTCCAGTACTGGTCAAAACCCTGTGTTCGATGCTACTGCACATGGTTCATTCAAATACTACCCTTAACTATGGTTAAATAGTTTAAATACGTATGTAGGTGATGTATCTATACATTTACAACTTACGCAATGCCTGTAATGGTTAAAAATGCGTAGATATGTAGTGTATCTATGCATTCACAACTTTGTCAATGCCTGTAATGTAGAAACCACGTTCCAGTATTGGCCAAAGCCCTGTGTTCGATGCTACTGCACATGGTTCATTCAAATACTACCCTTAACTAGTTTAAATACGTATGTAGGTGATGTATCTATACATTCACAACTCTCGCAATGCCTGTAATGTAGAAACCACGTTCCAGTATTGGTCAAAGCCCTGTGTTCGATGCTACTGCACATGGTTCATTCAAATACTACCCTTAACTATGGTTAAATAGTTTAAATACGTATGTAGGTGATGTATCTATACATTTACAACTTACGCAATGCCTGTAATGGTTAAAAATGCGTATATATGTAGTGTATCTATGCATTCACAACTTTGGCAATGCCTGTAATGTAGATACCACGTTCCAGTATTGGCCAAAGCCCTGTGTTCGATGTTACTGCACATGGTTCATTCAAATACTACCCTTAACTAGTTTAAATACGTATGTAGGTGATGTATCTATACATTCACAACTCTCGCAATGCCTGTAATGTAGAAACCACGTTCGAGTACTGGTCAAAACCCTGTGTTCGATGCTACTGCACATGGTTCATTCAAATACTACCCTTAACTATGGTTAAATAGTTTAAATACGTATGTAGGTGATGTATCTATACATTTACAACTTACGCAATGCCTGTAATGGTTAAAAATGCGTAGATATGTAGTGTATCTATGAATTCACAACTTTGTCAATGCCTGTAATGTAGAAACCACGTTCCAGTATTGGCCAAAGCCCTGTGTTCGATGCTACTGCACATGGTTCATTCAAATACTACCCTTAACTAGTTTAAATACGTATGTAGGTGATGTATCTATACATTCACAACTCTCGCAATGCCTGTAATGTAGAAACCACGTTCCAGTATTGGTCAAAGCCCTGTGTTCGATGCTACTGCACATGGTTCATTCAAATACTACCCTTAACTATGGTTAAATAGTTTAAATACGTATGTAGGTGATGTATCTATACATTTACAACTTACGCAATGCCTGTAATGGTTAAAAATGCGTATATATGTAGTGTATCTATGCATTCACAACTTTGGCAATGCCTGTAATGTAGAAACCACGTTCCAGTATTGGCCAAAGCCCTGTGTTCGATGCTACTGCACATGGTTCATTCAAATACTACCCTTAACTAGTTTAAATACGTATGTAGGTGATGTATCTATACATTTACAACTCTCGCAATGCCTGTAATGGTTAAAAATGCGTAGATATGTAGTGTATCTATGCATTCACAACTTTGGCAATGCCTGTAATGTAGAAACCACGTTCCAGTATTGGCCAAAGCCCTGTGTTCGATGCTACTGCACATGGTTCATTCAAATACTACCCTTAACTAGTTTAAATACGTATGTAGGTGATGTATCTATACATTCACAACTCTCGCAATGCCTGTAATGTAGAAACCACGTTCCAGTATTGGTCAAAGCCCTGTGTTCGATGCTACTGCACATGGTTCATTCAAATACTACCCTTAACTATGGTTAAATAGTTTAAATACGTATGTAGGTGATGTATCTATACATTTACAACTTACGCAATGCCTGTAATGGTTAAAAATGCGTATATATGTAGTGTATCTATGCATTCACAACTCTCGCAATGCCTGTAATGTAGAAACCACGTTCCAGTATTGGCCAAAGCCCTGTGTTCGATGTTACTGCACATGGTTCATTCAAATACTACCCTTAACTAGTTTAAATACGTATGTAGGTGATGTATCTATACATTCACAACTCTCGCAATGCCTGTAATGTAGAAACCACGTTCGAGTACTGGTCAAAACCCTGTGTTCGATGCTACTGCACATGGTTCATTCAAATACTACCCTTAACTATGGTTAAATAGTTTAAATACGTATGTAGGTGATGTATCTATACATTTACAACTTACGCAATGCCTGTAATGGTTAAAAATGCGTAGATATGTAGTGTATCTATGCATTCACAACTTTGTCAATGCCTGTAATGTAGAAACCACGTTCCAGTATTGGCCAAAGCCCTGTGTTCGATGCTACTGCACATGGTTCATTCAAATACTACCCTTAACTAGTTTAAATACGTATGTAGGTGATGTATCTATACATTCACAACTCTCGCAATGCCTGTAATGTAGAAACCACGTTCCAGTATTGGTCAAAGCCCTGTGTTCGATGCTACTGCACATGGTTCATTCAAATACTACCCTTAACTATGGTTAAATAGTTTAAATACGTATGTAGGTGATGTATCTATACATTTACAACTTACGCAATGCCTGTAATGGTTAAAAATGCGTAGATATGTAGTGTATCTATGCATTCACAACTTTGGCAATGCCTGTAATGTAGAAACCACGTTCCAGTATTGGCCAAAGCCCTGTGTTCGATGCTACTGCACATGGTTCATTCAAATACTACCCTTAACTAGTTTAAATACGTATGTAGGTGATGTATCTATACATTCACAACTCTCGCAATGCCTGTAATGTAGAAACCACGTTCGAGTACTGGTCAAAACCCTGTGTTCGATGCTACTGCACATGGTTCATTCAAATACTACCCTTAACTATGGTTAAATAGTTTAAATACGTATGTAGGTGATGTATCTATACATTTACAACTTACGCAATGCCTGTAATGGTTAAAAATGCGTAGATATGTAGTGTATCTATGAATTCACAACTTTGTCAATGCCTGTAATGTAGAAACCACGTTCCAGTATTGGCCAAAGCCCTGTGTTCGATGCTACTGCACATGGTTCATTCAAATACTACCCTTAACTAGTTTAAATACGTATGTAGGTGATGTATCTATACATTCACAACTCTCGCAATGCCTGTAATGTAGAAACCACGTTCCAGTATTGGTCAAAGCCCTGTGTTCGATGCTACTGCACATGGTTCATTCAAATACTACCCTTAACTATGGTTAAATAGTTTAAATACGTATGTAGGTGATGTATCTATACATTTACAACTTACGCAATGCCTGTAATGGTTAAAAATGCGTATATATGTAGTGTATCTATGCATTCACAACTTTGGCAATGCCTGTAATGTAGAAACCACGTTCCAGTATTGGCCAAAGCCCTGTGTTCGATGCTACTGCACATGGTTCATTCAAATACTACCCTTAACTAGTTTAAATACGTATGTAGGTGATGTATCTATACATTCACAACTCTCGCAATGCCTGTAATGTAGAAACCACGTTCCAGTATTGGTCAAAGCCCTGTGTTCGATGCTACTGCACATGGTTCATTCAAATACTACCCTTAACTATGGTTAAATAGTTTAAATACGTATGTAGGTGATGTATCTATACATTTACAACTTACGCAATGCCTGTAATGGTTAAAAATGCGTAGATATGTAGTGTATCTATGCATTCACAACTTTGGCAATGCCTGTAATGTAGAAACCACGTTCCAGTATTGGCCAAAGCCCTGTGTTCGATGCTACTGCACATGGTTCATTCAAATACTACCCTTAACTAGTTTAAATACGTATGTAGGTGATGTATCTATACATTCACAACTCTCGCAATGCCTGTAATGTAGAAACCACGTTCGAGTACTGGTCAAAACCCTGTGTTCGATGCTACTGCACATGGTTCATTCAAATACTACCCTTAACTATGGTTAAATAGTTTAAATACGTATGTAGGTGATGTATCTATACATTTACAACTTACGCAATGCCTGTAATGGTTAAAAATGCGTAGATATGTAGTGTATCTATGAATTCACAACTTTGTCAATGCCTGTAATGTAGAAACCACGTTCCAGTATTGGCCAAAGCCCTGTGTTCGATGCTACTGCACATGGTTCATTCAAATACTACCCTTAACTAGTTTAAATACGTATGTAGGTGATGTATCTATACATTCACAACTCTCGCAATGCCTGTAATGTAGAAACCACGTTCCAGTATTGGTCAAAGCCCTGTGTTCGATGCTACTGCACATGGTTCATTCAAATACTACCCTTAACTATGGTTAAATAGTTTAAATACGTATGTAGGTGATGTATCTATACATTTACAACTTACGCAATGCCTGTAATGGTTAAAAATGCGTATATATGTAGTGTATCTATGCATTCACAACTTTGGCAATGCCTGTAATGTAGAAACCACGTTCCAGTATTGGCCAAAGCCCTGTGTTCGATGCTACTGCACATGGTTCATTCAAATACTACCCTTAACTAGTTTAAATACGTATGTAGGTGATGTATCTATACATTTACAACTCTCGCAATGCCTGTAATGGTTAAAAATGCGTAGATATGTAGTGTATCTATGCATTCACAACTTTGGCAATGCCTGTAATGTAGAAACCACGTTCCAGTATTGGCCAAAGCCCTGTGTTCGATGCTACTGCACATGGTTCATTCAAATACTACCCTTAACTAGTTTAAATACGTATGTAGGTGATGTATCTATACATTCACAACTCTCGCAATGCCTGTAATGTAGAAACCACGTTCCAGTATTGGTCAAAGCCCTGTGTTCGATGCTACTGCACATGGTTCATTCAAATACTACCCTTAACTATGGTTAAATAGTTTAAATACGTATGTAGGTGATGTATCTATACATTTACAACTTACGCAATGCCTGTAATGGTTAAAAATGCGTATATATGTAGTGTATCTATGCATTCACAACTCTCGCAATGCCTGTAATGTAGAAACCACGTTCCAGTATTGGCCAAAGCCCTGTGTTCGATGTTACTGCACATGGTTCATTCAAATACTACCCTTAACTAGTTTAAATACGTATGTAGGTGATGTATCTATACATTCACAACTCTCGCAATGCCTGTAATGTAGAAACCACGTTCGAGTACTGGTCAAAACCCTGTGTTCGATGCTACTGCACATGGTTCATTCAAATACTACCCTTAACTATGGTTAAATAGTTTAAATACGTATGTAGGTGATGTATCTATACATTTACAACTTACGCAATGCCTGTAATGGTTAAAAATGCGTAGATATGTAGTGTATCTATGCATTCACAACTTTGTCAATGCCTGTAATGTAGAAACCACGTTCCAGTATTGGCCAAAGCCCTGTGTTCGATGCTACTGCACATGGTTCATTCAAATACTACCCTTAACTAGTTTAAATACGTATGTAGGTGATGTATCTATACATTCACAACTCTCGCAATGCCTGTAATGTAGAAACCACGTTCCAGTATTGGTCAAAGCCCTGTGTTCGATGCTACTGCACATGGTTCATTCAAATACTACCCTTAACTATGGTTAAATAGTTTAAATACGTATGTAGGTGATGTATCTATACATTTACAACTTACGCAATGCCTGTAATGGTTAAAAATGCGTAGATATGTAGTGTATCTATGCATTCACAACTTTGGCAATGCCTGTAATGTAGAAACCACGTTCCAGTATTGGCCAAAGCCCTGTGTTCGATGCTACTGCACATGGTTCATTCAAATACTACCCTTAACTAGTTTAAATACGTATGTAGGTGATGTATCTATACATTTACAACTCTCGCAATGCCTGTAATGGTTAAAAATGCGTAGATATGTAGTGTATCTATGCATTCACAACTTTGGCAATGCCTGTAATGTAGAAACCACGTTCCAGTATTGGCCAAAGCCCTGTGTTCGATGCTACTGCACATGGTTCATTCAAATACTACCCTTAACTAGTTTAAATACGTATGTAGGTGATGTATCTATACATTCACAACTCTCGCAATGCCTGTAATGTAGAAACCACGTTCCAGTACTGGTCAAAACCCTGTGTTCGATGCTACTGCACATGGTTCATTCAAATACTACCCTTAACTATGGTTAAATAGTTTAAATACGTATGTAGGTGATGTGTCTATACATTTACAACTTACGCAATGCCTGTAATGGTTTAAAATGCGTAGATATGTAGTGTATCTATGCATTCACAACTTTGTCAATGCCTGTAATGTAGAAACCACGTTCCAGTATTGGCCAAAGCCCTGTGTTCGATGCTACTGCACATGGTTCATTCAAATACTACCCTTAACTAGTTTAAATACGTATGTAGGTGATGTATCTATACATTCACAACTCTCGCAATGCCTGTAATGGTTAAAAATGCGTATATATGTAGTGTATCTATGCATTCACAACTTTGTCAATGCCTGTAATGTAGAAACCACGTTCCAGTATTGGCCAAAGCCCTGTGTTCGATGCTACTGCACATGGTTCATTCAAATACTACCCTTAACTAGTTTAAATACGTATGTAGGTGATGTATCTATACATTTACACCTCTCGCAATGCCTGTAATGGTTAAAAATGCGTAGATATGTAGTGTATCTATGCATTCACAACTTTGGCAATGCCTGTAATGTAGAAACCACGTTCCAGTATTGGCCAAAGCCCTGTGTTCGATGCTACTGCACATGGTTCATTCAAATACCATGTGCCTGTAATGTAGAAACCACGTTCCAGTATTGGCCAAAGCCCTGTGTTCGATGCTACTGCACATGGTTCATTCAAATACTACCCTTAACTAGTTTAAATACGTATAGGTGATGTATCTATACATTTACAACTCTCGCAATGCCTGTAATGGTTAAAAATGCGTAGATATGTAGTGTATCTATGCATTCACAACTTTGGCAATGCCTGTAATGTAGAAACCACGTTCCAGTATTGGCCAAAGCCCTGTGTTCGATGCTACTGCACATGGTTCATTCAAATACTACCCTTAACTAGTTTAAATACGTATGTAGGTGATGTATCTATACATTCACAACTCTCGCAATGCCTGTAATGTAGAAACCACGTTCCAGTACTGGTCAAAACCCTGTGTTCGATGCTACTGCACATGGTTCATTCAAATACTACCCTTAACTATGGTTAAATAGTTTAAATACGTATGTAGGTGATGTGTCTATACATTTACAACTTACGCAATGCCTGTAATGGTTAAAAATGCGTAGATATGTAGTGTATCTATGCATTCACAACTTTGTCAATGCCTGTAATGTAGAAACCACGTTCCAGTATTGGCCAAAGCCCTGTGTTCGATGCTACTGCACATGGTTCATTCAAATACTACCCTTAACTAGTTTAAATACGTATGTAGGTGATGTATCTATACATTCACAACTCTCGCAATGCCTGTAATGTAGAAACCACGTTCCAGTATTGGCCAAAGCCCTGTGTTCGATGCTACTGCACATGGTTCATTCAAATACTACCCTTAACTAGTTTAAATACGTATGTAGGTGATGTATCTATACATTTACACCTCTCGCAATGAGTGTAATGGTTAAAAATGCGTAGATATGTAGTGTATCTATGCATTCACAACTTTGGCAATGCCTGTAATGTAGAAACCACGTTCCAGTATTGGCCAAAGCCCTGTGTTCGATGCTACTGCACATGGTTCATTCAAATACTACCCTTAACTAGTTTAAATACGTATGTAGGTGATGTATCTATACATTTACACCTCTCGCAATGCCTGTAATGGTTAAAAATGCGTAGATATGTAGTGTATCTATGCATTCACAACTTTGGCAATGCCTGTAATGTAGAAACCACGTTCCAGTATTGGCCAAAGCCCTGTGTTCGATGCTACTGCACATGGTTCATTCAAATACTACCCTTAACTAGTTTAAATACGTATGTAGGTGATGTATCTATACATTCACAACTCTCGCAATGCCTGTAATGTAGAAACCACGTTCCAGTATTGGTCAAAGCCCTGTGTTCGATGCTACTGCACATGGTTCATTCAAATACTACCCTTAACTATGGTTAAATAGTTTAAATACGTATGTAGGTGATGTATCTATACATTTACAACTTACGCAATGCCTGTAATGGTTAAAAATGCGTAGATATGTAGTGTATCTATGCATTCACAACTTTGGCAATGCCTGTAATGTAGAAACCACGTTCCAGTATTGGCCAAAGCCCTGTGTTCGATGCTACTGCACATGGTTCATTCAAATACTACCCTTAACTAGTTTAAATACGTATGTAGGTGATGTATCTATACATTTACAACTCTCGCAATGCCTGTAATGGTTAAAAATGCGTAGATATGTAGTGTATCTATGCATTCACAACTTTGGCAATGCCTGTAATGTAGAAACCACGTTCCAGTATTGGCCAAAGCCCTGTGTTCGATGCTACTGCACATGGTTCATTCAAATACTACCCTTAACTAGTTTAAATACGTATGTAGGTGATGTATCTATACATTCACAACTCTCGCAATGCCTGTAATGTAGAAACCACGTTCCAGTACTGGTCAAAACCCTGTGTTCGATGCTACTGCACATGGTTCATTCAAATACTACCCTTAACTATGGTTAAATAGTTTAAATACGTATGTAGGTGATGTGTCTATACATTTACAACTTACGCAATGCCTGTAATGGTTAAAAATGCGTAGATATGTAGTGTATCTATGCATTCACAACTTTGTCAATGCCTGTAATGTAGAAACCACGTTCCAGTATTGGCCAAAGCCCTGTGTTCGATGCTACTGCACATGGTTCATTCAAATACTACCCTTAACTAGTTTAAATACGTATGTAGGTGATGTATCTATACATTCACAACTCTCGCAATGCCTGTAATGTAGAAACCACGTTCCAGTATTGGCCAAAGCCCTGTGTTCGATGCTACTGCACATGGTTCATTCAAATACTACCCTTAACTAGTTTAAATACGTATGTAGGTGATGTATCTATACATTCACAACTCTCGCAATGCCTGTAATGTAGAAACCACGTTCCAGTATTGGTCAAAGCCCTGTGTTCGATGCTACTGCACATGGTTCATTCAAATACTACCCTTAACTATGGTTAAATAGTTTAAATACGTATGTAGGTGATGTATCTATACATTTACAACTTACGCAATGCCTGTAATGGTTAAAAATGCGTATATATGTAGTGTATCTATGCATTCACAACTTTGGCAATGCCTGTAATGTAGAAACCACGTTCCAGTATTGGCCAAAGCCCTGTGTTCGATGCTACTGCACATGGTTCATTCAAATACTACCCTTAACTAGTTTAAATACGTATGTAGGTGATGTATCTATACATTCACAACTCTCGCAATGCCTGTAATGTAGAAACCACGTTCCAGTACTGGTCAAAACCCTGTGTTCGATGCTACTGCACATGGTTCATTCAAATACTACCCTTAACTATGGTTAAATAGTTTAAATACGTATGTAGGTGATGTATCTATACATTTACAACTTACGCAATGCCTGTAATGGCTAAAAATGCGTAGATATGTAGTGTATCTATGCATTCACAACTTTGGCAATGCCTGTAATGTAGAAACCACGTTCCAGTATTGGCCAAAGCCCTGTGTTCGATGCTACTGCACATGGTTCATTCAAATACTACCCTTAACTAGTTTAAATACGTATGTAGGTGATGTATCTATACATTCACAACTCTCGCAATGCCTGTAATGTAGAAACCACGTTCCAGTATTGGTCAAAGCCCTGTGTTCGATGCTACTGCACATGGTTCATTCAAATACTACCCTTAACTAGTTTAAATACGTATGTAGGTGATGTATCTATACATTTACAACTTACGCAATGCCTGTAATGGTTAAAAATGCGTATATATGTAGTGTATCTATGCATTCACAACTTTGGCAATGCCTGTAATGTAGAAACCACGTTCCAGTATTGGCCAAAGCCATGTGTTCGATGCTACTGCACATGGTTCATTCAAATACCATGTGCCTGTAATGTAGAAACCACGTTCCAGTATTGGCCAAAGCCCTGTGTTCGATGCTACTGCACATGGTTCATTCAAATACTACCCTTAACTAGTTTAAATACGTATGTAGGTGATGTATCTATACATTTACAACTCTCGCAATGCCTGTAATGGTTAAAAATGCGTAGATATGTAGTGTATCTATGCATTCACAACTTTGGCAATGCCTGTAATGTAGAAACCACGTTCCAGTATTGGCCAAAGCCCTGTGTTCGATGCTACTGCACATGGTTCATTCAAATACTACCCTTAACTAGTTTAAATACGTATGTAGGTGATGTATCTATACATTCACAACTCTCGCAATGCCTGTAATGTAGAAACCACGTTCCAGTATTGGTCAAAGCCCTGTGTTCGATGCTACTGCACATGGTTCATTCAAATACTACCCTTAACTATGGTTAAATAGTTTAAATACGTATGTAGGTGATGTATCTATACATTTACAACTTACGCAATGCCTGTAATGGTTAAAAATGCGTAGATATGTAGTGTATCTATGCATTCACAACTTTGGCAATGCCTGTAATGTAGAAACCACGTTCCAGTATTGGCCAAAGCCCTGTGTTCGATGCTACTGCACATGGTTCATTCAAATACTACCCTTAACTAGTTTAAATACGTATGTAGGTGATGTATCTATACATTTACAACTCTCGCAATGCCTGTAATGGTTAAAAATGCGTAGATATGTAGTGTATCTATGCATTCACAACTTTGGCAATGCCTGTAATGTAGAAACCACGTTCCAGTATTGGTCAAAGCCCTGTGTTCGATGCTACTGCACATGGTTCATTCAAATACTACCCTTAACTATGGTTAAATAGTTTAAATACGTATGTAGGTGATGTATCTATACATTTACAACTTACGCAATGCCTGTAATGGTTAAAAATGCGTAGATATGTAGTGTATCTATGCATTCACAACTTTGGCAATGCCTGTAATGTAGAAACCACGTTCCAGTATTGGCCAAAGCCCTGTGTTCGATGCTACTGCACATGGTTCATTCAAATACTACCCTTAACTAGTTTAAATACGTATGTAGGTGATGTATCTATACATTCACAACTCTCGCAATGCCTGTAATGTAGAAACCACGTTCCAGTACTGGTCAAAACCCTGTGTTCGATGCTACTGCACATGGTTCATTCAAATACTACCCTTAACTATGGTTAAATAGTTTAAATACGTATGTAGGTGATGTATCTATACATTTACAACTTACGCAATGCCTGTAATGGCTAGAAATGCGTAGATATGTAGTGTATCTATGCATTCACAACTTTGGCAATGCCTGTAATGTAGAAACCACGTTCCAGTATTGGCCAAAGCCCTGTGTTCGATGCTACTGCACATGGTTCATTCAAATACTACCCTTAACTAGTTTAAATACGTATGTAGTTGATGTATCTATACATTCACAACTCTCGCAATGCCTGTAATGTAGAAACCACGTTCCAGTATTGGTCAAAGCCCTGTGTTCGATGCTACTGCACATGGTTCATTCAAATACTACCCTTAACTATGGTTAAATAGTTTAAATACGTATGTAGGTGATGTATCTATACATTTACAACTTACGCAATGCCTGTAATGGTTAAAAATGCGTATATATGTAGTGTATCTATGCATTCACAACTTTGGCAATGCCTGTAATGTAGAAACCACGTTCCAGTATTGGCCAAAGCCCTGTGTTCGATCCTACTGCACATGGTTCATTCAAATACTACCCTTAACTAGTTTAAATACGTATGTAGGTGATGTATCTATACATTTACAACTCTCGCAATGCCTGTAATGGTTAAAAATGCGTAGATATGTAGTGTATCTATGCATTCACAACTTTGGCAATGCCTGTAATGTAGAAACCACGTTCCAGTATTGGCCAAAGCCCTGTGTTCGATGCTACTGCACATGGTTCATTCAAATACTACCCTTAACTAGTTTAAATACGTATGTAGGTGATGTATCTATACATTCACAACTCTCGCAATGCCTGTAATGTAGAAACCACGTTCCAGTATTGGTCAAAGCCCTGTGTTCGATGCTACTGCACATGGTTCATTCAAATACTACCCTTAACTATGGTTAAATAGTTTAAATACGTATGTAGGTGATGTATCTATACATTTACAACTTACGCAATGCCTGTAATGGTTAAAAATGCGTATATATGTAGTGTATCTATGCATTCACAACTTTGGCAATGCCTGTAATGTAGAAACCACGTTCCAGTGATGTATCTATACATTCACAACTCTCGCAATGCCTGTAATGTAGAAACCACGTTCCAGTATTGGTCAAAGCCCTGTGTTCGATGCTACTGCACATGGTTCATTCAAATACTACCCTTAACTATGGTTAAATAGTTTAAATACGTATGTAGGTGATGTATCTATACATTTACAACTTACACAATGCCTGTAATAGTTAAAAATGCGTAGATATGTAGTGTATCTATGCATTCACAACTTTGGCAATGCCTGTAATGTAGAAACCACGTTCCAGTATTGGCCAAAGCCCTGTGTTCGATGCTACTGCACATGGTTCATTCAAATACTACCCTTAACTAGTTTAAATACGTATGTAGGTGATGTATCTATACATTCACAACTCTCGCAATGCCTGTAATGTAGAAACCACGTTCGAGTACTGGTCAAAACCCTGTGTTCGATGCTACTGCACATGGTTCATTCAAATACTACCCTTAACTATGGTTAAATAGTTTAAATACGTATGTAGGTGATGTATCTATACATTTACAACTTACGCAATGCCTGTAATGGTTAAAAATGCGTAGATATGTAGTGTATCTATGCATTCACAACTTTGGCAATGCCTGTAATGTAGAAACCACGTTCCAGTATTGGCCAAAGCCCTGTGTTCGAAGCTACTGCACATGGTTCATTCAAATACTACCCTTAACTAGTTTAAATACGTATGTAGTTGATGTATCTATACATTCACAACTCTCGCAATGCCTGTAATGTAGAAACCACGTTCCAGTATTGGTCAAAGCCCTGTGTTCGATGCTACTGCACATGGTTCATTCAAATACTACCCTTAACTATGGTTAAATAGTTTAAATACGTATGTAGGTGATGTATCTATACATTTACAACTTACGCAATGCCTGTAATGGTTAAAAATGCGTAGATATGTAGTGTATCTATGCATTCACAACTTTGGCAATGCCTGTAATGTAGAAACCACGTTCCAGTATTGGCCAAAGCCCTGTGTTCGATGCTACTGCACATGGTTCATTCAAATACTACCCTTAACTAGTTTAAATACGTATGTAGGTGATGTATCTATACATTTACAACTCTCGCAATGCCTGTAATGGTTAAAAATGCGTAGATATGTAGTGTATCTATGCATTCACAACTTTGGCAATGCCTGTAATGTAGAAACCACGTTCCAGTATTGGCCAAAGCCCTGTGTTCGATGCTACTGCACATGGTTCATTCAAATACTACCCTTAACTAGTTTAAATACGTATGTAGGTGATGTATCTATACATTCACAACTCTCGCAATGCCTGTAATGTAGAAACCACGTTCCAGTACTGGTCAAAACCCTGTGTTCGATGCTACTGCACATGGTTCATTCAAATACTACCCTTAACTATGGTTAAATAGTTTAAATACGTATGTAGGTGATGTGTCTATACATTTACAACTTACGCAATGCCTGTAATGGTTAAAAATGCGTAGATATGTAGTGTATCTATGCATTCACAACTTTGTCAATGCCTGTAATGTAGAAACCACGTTCCAGTATTGGCCAAAGCCCTGTGTTCGATGCTACTGCACATGGTTCATTCAAATACTACCCTTAACTAGTTTAAATACGTATGTAGGTGATGTATCTATACATTCACAACTCTCGCAATGCCTGTAATGTAGAAACCACGTTCCAGTATTGGTCAAAGCCCTGTGTTCGATGCTACTGCACATGGTTCATTCAAATACTACCCTTAACTATGGTTAAATAGTTTAAATACGTATGTAGGTGATGTATCTATACATTTACAACTTACGCAATGCCTGTAATGGTTAAAAATGCGTATATATGTAGTGTATCTATGCATTCACAACTTTGGCAATGCCTGTAATGTAGAAACCACGTTCCAGTATTGGCCAAAGCCCTGTGTTCGATGCTACTGCACATGGTTCATTCAAATACTACCCTTAACTAGTTTAAATACGTATGTAGGTGATGTATCTATACATTCACAACTCTCGCAATGCCTGTAATGTAGAAACCACGTTCCAGTACTGGTCAAAACCCTGTGTTCGATGCTACTGCACATGGTTCATTCAAATACTACCCTTAACTATGGTTAAATAGTTTAAATACGTATGTAGGTGATGTATCTATACATTTACAACTTACGCAATGCCTGTAATGGCTAAAAATGCGTAGATATGTAGTGTATCTATGCATTCACAACTTTGGCAATGCCTGTAATGTAGAAACCACGTTCCAGTATTGGCCAAAGCCCTGTGTTCGATGCTACTGCACATGGTTCATTCAAATACTACCCTTAACTAGTTTAAATACGTATGTAGTTGATGTATCTATACATTCACAACTCTCGCAATGCCTGTAATGTAGAAACCACGTTCCAGTATTGGTCAAAGCCCTGTGTTCGATGCTACTGCACATGGTTCATTCAAATACTACCCTTAACTATGGTTAAATAGTTTAAATACGTATGTAGGTGATGTATCTATACATTTACAACTTACGCAATGCCTGTAATGGTTAAAAATGCGTATATATGTAGTGTATCTATGCATTCACAACTTTGGCAATGCCTGTAATGTAGAAACCACGTTCCAGTATTGGCCAAAGCCCTGTGTTCGATGCTACTGCACATGGTTCATTCAAATACTACCCTTAACTAGTTTAAATACGTATGTAGGTGATGTATCTATACATTTACAACTCTCGCAATGCCTGTAATGGTTAAAAATGCGTAGATATGTAGTGTATCTATGCATTCACAACTTTGGCAATGCCTGTAATGTAGAAACCACGTTCCAGTATTGGCCAAAGCCCTGTGTTCGATGCTACTGCACATGGTTCATTCAAATACTACCCTTAACTAGTTTAAATACGTATGTAGGTGATGTATCTATACATTCACAACTCTCGCAATGCCTGTAATGTAGAAACCACGTTCCAGTATTGGTCAAAGCCCTGTGTTCGATGCTACTGCACATGGTTCATTCAAATACTACCCTTAACTATGGTTAAATAGTTTAAATACGTATGTAGGTGATGTATCTATACATTTACAACTTACGCAATGCCTGTAATGGTTAAAAATGCGTATATATGTAGTGTATCTATGCATTCACAACTTTGGCAATGCCTGTAATGTAGAAACCACGTTCCAGTGATGTATCTATACATTCACAACTCTCGCAATGCCTGTAATGTAGAAACCACGTTCCAGTATTGGTCAAAGCCCTGTGTTCGATGCTACTGCACATGGTTCATTCAAATACTACCCTTAACTATGGTTAAATAGTTTAAATACGTATGTAGGTGATGTATCTATACATTTACAACTTACACAATGCCTGTAATAGTTAAAAATGCGTAGATATGTAGTGTATCTATGCATTCACAACTTTGGCAATGCCTGTAATGTAGAAACCACGTTCCAGTATTGGCCAAAGCCCTGTGTTCGATGCTACTGCACATGGTTCATTCAAATACTACCCTTAACTAGTTTAAATACGTATGTAGGTGATGTATCTATACATTCACAACTCTCGCAATGCCTGTAATGTAGAAACCACGTTCGAGTACTGGTCAAAACCCTGTGTTCGATGCTACTGCACATGGTTCATTCAAATACTACCCTTAACTATGGTTAAATAGTTTAAATACGTATGTAGGTGATGTATCTATACATTTACAACTTACGCAATGCCTGTAATGGTTAAAAATGCGTAGATATGTAGTGTATCTATGCATTCACAACTTTGGCAATGCCTGTAATGTAGAAACCACGTTCCAGTATTGGCCAAAGCCCTGTGTTCGAAGCTACTGCACATGGTTCATTCAAATACTACCCTTAACTAGTTTAAATACGTATGTAGTTGATGTATCTATACATTCACAACTCTCGCAATGCCTGTAATGTAGAAACCACGTTCCAGTATTGGTCAAAGCCCTGTGTTCGATGCTACTGCACATGGTTCATTCAAATACTACCCTTAACTATGGTTAAATAGTTTAAATACGTATGTAGGTGATGTATCTATACATTTACAACTTACGCAATGCCTGTAATGGTTAAAAATGCGTATATATGTAGTGTATCTATGCATTCACAACTTTGGCAATGCCTGTAATGTAGAAACCACGTTCCAGTATTGGCCAAAGCCCTGTGTTCGATGCTACTGCACATGGTTCATTCAAATACTACCCTTAACTAGTTTAAATACGTATGTAGTTGATGTATCTATACATTCACAACTCTCGCAATGCCTGTAATGGTTAAAAATGCGTAGATATGTAGTGTATCTATGCATTCACAACTTTGGCAATGCCTGTAATGTAGAAACCACGTTCCAGTATTGGCCAAAGCCCTGTGTTCGATGCTACTGCACATGGTTCATTCAAATACTACCCTTAACTAGTTTAAATACGTATGTAGGTGATGTATCTATACATTTACAACTCTCGCAATGCCTGTAATGGTTAAAAATGCGTAGATATGTAGTGTATCTATGCATTCACAACTTTGGCAATGCCTGTAATGTAGAAACCACGTTCCAGTATTGGCCAAAGCCCTGTGTTCGATGCTACTGCACATGGTTCATTCAAATACTACCCTTAACTAGTTTAAATACCTATGTAGGTGATGTATCTATACATTCACAACTCTCGCAATGCCTGTAATGTAGAAACCACGTTCCAGTATTGGTCAAAGCCCTGTGTTCGATGCTACTGCACATGGTTCATTCAAATACTACCCTTAACTATGGTTAAATAGTTTAAATACGTATGTAGGTGATGTATCTATACATTTACAACTTACGCAATGCCTGTAATGGTTAAAAATGCGTAGATATGTAGTGTATCTATGCATTCACAACTTTGGCAATGCCTGTAATGTAGAAACCACGTTCCAGTATTGGCCAAAGCCCTGTGTTCGATGCTACTGCACATGGTTCATTCAAATACTACCCTTAACTAGTTTAAATACGTATGTAGGTGATGTATCTATACATTCACAACTCTCGCAATGCCTCTAATGTAGAAACCACGTTCCAGTACTGGTCAAAACCTTGTGTTCGATGCTACTGCACATGGTTCATTCAAATACTACCCTTAACTATGGTTAAATAGTTTAAATACGTATGTAGGTGATGTATCTATACATTTACAACTTACGCAATGCCTGTAATGGCTAAAAATGCGTAGATATGTAGTGTATCTATGCATTCACAACTTTGGCAATGCCTGTAATGTAGAAACCACTTTCCAGTATTGGCCAAAGCCCTGTGTTCGATGCTACTGCACATGGTTCATTCAAATACTACCCTTAACTAGTTTAAATACGTATGTAGTTGATGTATCTATACATTCACAACTCTCGCAATGCCTGTAATGTAGAAACCACGTTCCAGTGTTGGTCAAAGCCCTGTGTTCGATGCTACTGCACATGGTTCATTCAAATACTACCCTTAACTATGGTTAAATAGTTTAAATACGTATGTAGGTGATGTATCTATACATTTACAACTTACACAATGCCTGTAATGGTTAAAAATGCGTAGATATGTAGTGTATCTATGCATTCACAACTTTGGCAATGCCTGTAATGTAGAAACCACGTTCCAGTATTGGCCAAAGCCCTGTGTTCGATGCTACTGCACATGGTTCATTCAAATACTACCCTTAACTAGTTTAAATACGTATGTAGGTGATGTATCTATACATTCACAACTCTCGCAATGCCTGTAATGTAGAAACCACGTTCGAGTACTGGTCAAAACCCTGTGTTCGATGCTACTGCACATGGTTCATTCAAATACTACCCTTAACTATGGTTAAATAGTTTAAATACGTATGTAGGTGATGTATCTATACATTTACAACTTACGCAATGCCTGTAATGGTTAAAAATGCGTAGATATGTAGTGTATCTATGCATTCACAACTTTGGCAATGCCTGTAATGTAGAAACCACGTTCCAGTATTGGCCAAAGCCCTGTGTTCGAAGCTACTGCACATGGTTCATTCAAATACTACCCTTAACTAGTTTAAATACGTATGTAGTTGATGTATCTATACATTCACAACTCTCGCAATGCCTGTAATGTAGAAACCACGTTCCAGTATTGGTCAAAGCCCTGTGTTCGATGCTACTGCACATGGTTCATTCAAATACTACCCTTAACTATGGTTAAATAGTTTAAATACGTATGTAGGTGATGTATCTATACATTTACAACTTACGCAATGCCTGTAATGGTTAAAAATGCGTATATATGTAGTGTATCTATGCATTCACAACTTTGGCAATGCCTGTAATGTAGAAACCACGTTCCAGTATTGGCCAAAGCCCTGTGTTCGATGCTACTGCACATGGTTCATTCAAATACTACCCTTAACTAGTTTAAATACGTATGTAGTTGATGTATCTATACATTCACAACTCTCGCAATGCCTGTAATGGTTAAAAATGCGTAGATATGTAGTGTATCTATGCATTCACAACTTTGGCAATGCCTGTAATGTAGAAACCACGTTCCAGTATTGGCCAAAGCCCTGTGTTCGATGCTACTGCACATGGTTCATTCAAATACTACCCTTAACTAGTTTAAATACGTATGTAGGTGATGTATCTATACATTTACAACTCTCGCAATGCCTGTAATGGTTAAAAATGCGTAGATATGTAGTGTATCTATGCATTCACAACTTTGGCAATGCCTGTAATGTAGAAACCACGTTCCAGTATTGGCCAAAGCCCTGTGTTCGATGCTACTGCACATGGTTCATTCAAATACTACCCTTAACTAGTTTAAATACGTATGTAGGTGATGTATCTATACATTCACAACTCTCGCAATGCCTGTAATGTAGAAACCACGTTCCAGTATTGGTCAAAGCCCTGTGTTCGATGCTACTGCACATGGTTCATTCAAATACTACCCTTAACTATGGTTAAATAGTTTAAATACGTATGTAGGTGATGTATCTATACATTTACAACTTACGCAATGCCTGTAATGGTTAAAAATGCGTAGATATGTAGTGTATCTATGCATTCACAACTTTGGCAATGCCTGTAATGTAGAAACCACGTTCCAGTATTGGCCAAAGCCCTGTGTTCGATGCTACTGCACATGGTTCATTCAAATACTACCCTTAACTAGTTTAAATACGTATGTAGGTGATGTATCTATACATTCACAACTCTCGCAATGCCTCTAATGTAGAAACCACGTTCCAGTACTGGTCAAAACCCTGTGTTCGATGCTACTGCACATGGTTCATTCAAATACTACCCTTAACTATGGTTAAATAGTTTAAATACGTATGTAGGTGATGTATCTATACATTTACAACTTACGCAATGCCTGTAATGGCTAAAAATGCGTAGATATGTAGTGTATCTATGCATTCACAACTTTGGCAATGCCTGTAATGTAGAAACCACTTTCCAGTATTGGCCAAAGCCCTGTGTTCGATGCTACTGCACATGGTTCATTCAAATACTACCCTTAACTAGTTTAAATACGTATGTAGGTGATGTATCTATACATTCACAACTCTCGCAATGCCTCTAATGTAGAAACCACGTTCCAGTACTGGTCAAAACCCTGTGTTCGATGCTACTGCACATGGTTCATTCAAATACTACCCTTAACTATGGTTAAATAGTTTAAATACGTATGTAGGTGATGTATCTATACATTTACAACTTACGCAATGCCTGTAATGGCTAAAAATGCGTAGATATGTAGTGTATCTATGCATTCACAACTTTGGCAATGCCTGTAATGTAGAAACCACTTTCCAGTATTGGCCAAAGCCCTGTGTTCGATGCTACTGCACATGGTTCATTCAAATACTACCCTTAACTAGTTTAAATACGTATGTAGTTGATGTATCTATACATTCACAACTCTCGCAATGCCTGTAATGTAGAAACCACGTTCCAGTGTTGGTCAAAGCCCTGTGTTCGATGCTACTGCACATGGTTCATTCAAATACTACCCTTAACTATGGTTAAATAGTTTAAATACGTATGTAGGTGATGTATCTATACATTTACAACTTACGCAATGCCTGTAATGGTTAAAAATGCGTATATATGTAGTGTATCTATGCATTCACAACTCTCGCAATGCCTGTAATGTAGAAACCACGTTCCAGTATTGGCCAAAGCCCTGTGTTCGATGCTACTGCACATGGTTCATTCAAATACTACCCTTAACTAGTTTAAATACGTATGTAGGTGATGTATCTATACATTTACAACTCTCGCAATGCCTGTAATGGTTAAAAATGCGTAGATATGTAGTGTATCTATGCATTCACAACTTTGGCAATGCCTGTAATGTAGAAACCACGTTCCAGTATTGGCCAAAGCCCTGTGTTCGATGCTACTGCACATGGTTCATTCAAATACTACCCTTAACTAGTTTAAATACGTATGTAGGTGATGTATCTATACATTCACAACTCTCGCAATGCCTGTAATGTAGAAACCACGTTCCAGTACTGGTCAAAGCCCTGTGTTCGATGCTACTGCACATGGTTCATTCAAATACTACCCTTAACTATGGTTAAATAGTTTAAATACGTATGTAGGTGATGTATCTATACATTTACAACTTACGCAATGCCTGTAATGGTTAAAAATGCGTATATATGTAGTGTATCTATGCATTCACAACTTTGGCAATGCCTGTAATGTAGAAACCACGTTCCAGTATTGGCCAAAGCCCTGTGTTCGATGCTACTGCACATGGTTCATTCAAATACTACCCTTAACTAGTTTAAATACGTATGTAGGTGATGTATCTATACATTCACAACTCTCGCAATGCCTGTAATGTAGAAACCACGTTCGAGTACTGGTCAAAACCCTGTGTTCGATGCTACTGCACATGGTTCATTCAAATACTACCCTTAACTATGGTTAAATAGTTTAAAAACGTATGTAGGTGATGTATCTATACATTTACAACTTACGCAATGCCTGTAATGGTTAAAAATGCGTAGATATGTAGTGTATCTATGCATTCACAACTTTGGCAATGCCTGTAATGTAGAAACCACGTTCCAGTATTGGCCAAAGCCCTGTGTTCGATGCTACTGCACATGGTTCATTCAAATACTACCCTTAACTAGTTTAAATACGTATGTAGGTGATGTATCTATACATTCACAACTCTCGCAATGCCTGTAATGTAGAAACCACGTTCGAGTACTGGTCAAAACCCTGTGTTCGATGCTACTGCACATGGTTCATTCAAATACTATCCTTAACTATGGTTAAATAGTTTAAATACGTATGTAGGTGATGTATCTATACATTTACAACTTACGCAATGCCTGTAATGGTTAAAAATGCGTACATATGTAGTGTATCTATGCATTCACAACTTTGGCAATGCCTGTAATGTAGAAACCACGTTCCAGTATTGGCCAAAGCCCTGTGTTCGATGCTACTGCACATGGTTCATTCAAATACTACCTTTAATTAGTTTAAATACGTATGTAGGTGATGTATCTATACATTCACAACTCTCGCAATGCCTGTAATGGTTAAAAATGCGTATATATGTAGTGTATCTATGCATTCACAACTTTGGCAATGCCTGTAATGTAGAAACCACGTTCCAGTATTGGCCAAAGCCCTGTGTTCGATGCTACTGCACATGGTTCATTCAAATACTACCCTTAACTAGTTTAAATACGTATGTAGGTGATGTATCTATACATTTACAACTCTCGCAATGCCTGTAATGGTTAAAAATGCGTAGATATGTAGTGTATCTATGCATTCACAACTTTGGCAATGCCTGTAATGTAGAAACCACGTTCCAGTATTGGCCAAAGCCCTGTGTTCGATGCTACTGCACATGGTTCATTCAAATACTACCCTTAACTAGTTTAAATACATATGTAGGTGATGTATCTATACATTCACAACTCTCGCAATGCCTGTAATGGTTAAAAATGCGTAGATATGTAGTGTATCTATGCATTCACAACTTTGGCAATGCCTGTAATGTAGAAACCACGTTCCAGTATTGGCCAAAGCCCTGTGTTCGATGCTACTGCACATGGTTCATTCAAATACTACCCTTAACTAGTTTAAATACGTATGTAGGTGATGTATCTATACATTTACAACTCTCGCAATGCCTGTAATGGTTAAAAATGCGTAGATATGTAGTGTATCTATGCATTCACAACTTTGGCAATGCCTGTAATGTAGAAACCACGTTCCAGTATTGGCCAAAGCCCTGTGTTCGATGCTACTGCACATGGTTCATTCAAATACTACCCTTAACTAGTTTAAATACGTATGTAGGTGATGTATCTATACATTCACAACTCTCGCAATGCCTGTAATGTAGAAACCACGTTCCAGTATTGGTCAAAGCCCTGTGTTCGATGCTACTGCACATGGTTCATTCAAATACTACCCTTAACTATGGTTAAATAGTTTAAATACGTATGTAGGTGATGTATCTATACATTTACAACTTACGCAATGCCTGTAATGGTTAAAAATGCGTAGATATGTAGTGTATCTATGCATTCACAACTTTGGCAATGCCTGTAATGTAGAAACCACGTTCCAGTATTGGCCAAAGCCCTGTGTTCGATGCTACTGCACATGGTTCATTCAAATACTACCCTTAACTAGTTTAAATACGTATGTAGGTGATGTATCTATACATTCACAACTCTCGCAATGCCTGTAATGTAGAAACCACGTTCCAGTACTGGTCAAAACCCTGTGTTCGATGCTACTGCACATGGTTCATTCAAATACTACCCTTAACTATGGTTAAATAGTTTAAATACGTATGTAGGTGATGTATCTATACATTTACAACTTACGCAATGCCTGTAATGGCTAAAAATGCGTAGATATGTAGTGTATCTATGCATTCACAACTTTGGCAATGCCTGTAATGTAGAAACCACGTTCCAGTATTGGCCAAAGCCCTGTGTTCGATGCTACTGCACATGGTTCATTCAAATACTACCCTTAACTAGTTTAAATACGTATGTAGTTGATGTATCTATACATTCACAACTCTCGCAATGCCTGTAATGTAGAAACCACGTTCCAGTATTGGTCAAAGCCCTGTGTTCGATGCTACTGCACATGGTTCATTCAAATACTACCCTTAACTATGGTTAAATAGTTTAAATACGTATGTAGGTGATGTATCTATACATTTACAACTTACGCAATGCCTGTAATGGTTAAAAATGCGTAGATATGTAGTGTATCTATGCATTCACAACTTTGGCAATGCCTGTAATGTAGAAACCACGTTCCAGTATTGGCCAAAGCCCTGTGTTCGATGCTACTGCACATGGTTCATTCAAATACTACCCTTAACTAGTTTAAATACGTATGTAGGTGATGTATCTATACATTTACAACTCTCGCAATGCCTGTAATGGTTAAAAATGCGTAGATATGTAGTGTATCTATGCATTCACAACTTTGGCAATGCCTGTAATGTAGAAACCACGTTCCAGTATTGGCCAAAGCCCTGTGTTCGATGCTACTGCACATGGTTCATTCAAATACTACCCTTAACTAGTTTAAATACGTATGTAGGTGATGTATCTATACATTCACAACTCTCGCAATGCCTGTAATGTAGAAACCACGTTCCAGTATTGGTCAAAGCCCTGTGTTCGATGCTACTGCACATGGTTCATTCAAATACTACCCTTAACTATGGTTAAATAGTTTAAATACGTATGTAGGTGATGTATCTATACATTTACAACTTACGCAATGCCTGTAATGGTTAAAAATGCGTATATATGTAGTGTATCTATGCATTCACAACTTTGGCAATGCCTGTAATGTAGAAACCACGTTCCAGTATTGGCCAAAGCCCTGTGTTCGATGCTACTGCACATGGTTCATTCAAATACTACCCTTAACTAGTTTAAATACGTATGTAGGTGATGTATCTATACATTCACAACTCTCGCAATGCCTGTAATGTAGAAACCACGTTCCAGTACTGGTCAAAACCCTGTGTTCGATGCTACTGCACATGGTTCATTCAAATACTACCCTTAACTATGGTTAAATAGTTTAAATACGTATGTAGGTGATGTATCTATACATTTACAACTTACGCAAT
Source organism: Haliotis asinina (assembly GCF_037392515.1). Lineage (NCBI taxonomy): Eukaryota > Metazoa > Mollusca > Gastropoda > Lepetellida > Haliotidae > Haliotis > Haliotis asinina. The sequence continues at coordinate 36,237,537 of NC_090292.1, read as the reverse complement.
GCCTGTAATGGTTAAAAATGCGTAGATATGTAGTGTATCTATGCATTCACAACTTTGGCAATGCCTGTAATGTAGAAACCACGTTCCAGTATTGGCCAAAGCCCTGTGTTCGATGCTACTGCACATGGTTCATTCAAATACTACCCTTAACTAGTTTAAATACGTATGTAGTTGATGTATCTATACATTCACAACTCTCGCAATGCCTGTAATGTAGAAACCACGTTCCAGTATTGGTCAAAGCCCTGTGTTCGATGCTACTGCACATGGTTCATTCAAATACTACCCTTAACTATGGTTAAATAGTTTAAATACGTATGTAGGTGATGTATCTATACATTTACAACTTACGCAATGCCTGTAATGGTTAAAAATGCGTATATATGTAGTGTATCTATGCATTCACAACTTTGGCAATGCCTGTAATGTAGAAACCACGTTCCAGTATTGGCCAAAGCCCTGTGTTCGATGCTACTGCACATGGTTCATTCAAATACTACCCTTAACTAGTTTAAATACGTATGTAGTTGATGTATCTATACATTTACAACTCTCGCAATGCCTGTAATGGTTAAAAATGCGTAGATATGTAGTGTATCTATGCACTCACAACTTTGGCAATGCCTGTAATGTAGAAACCACGTTCCAGTATTGGCCAAAGCCCTGTGTTCGATGCTACTGCACATGGTTCATTCAAATACTACCCTTAACTAGTTTAAATACGTATGTAGGTGATGTATCTATACATTCACAACTCTCGCAATGCCTGTAATGTAGAAACCACGTTCCAGTACTGGTCAAAACCCTGTGTTCGATGCTACTGCACATGGTTCATTCAAATACTACCCTTAACTATGGTTAAATAGTTTAAATACGTATGTAGGTGATGTATCTATACATTTACAACTTACGCAATGCCTGTAATGGCTAAAAATGCGTAGATATGTAGTGTATCTATGCATTCACAACTTTGGCAATGCCTGTAATGTAGAAACCACGTTCCAGTATTGGCCAAAGCCCTGTGTTCGATGCTACTGCACATGGTTCATTCAAATACTACTCTTAACTAGTTTAAATACGTATGTAGTTGATGTATCTATACATTCACAACTCTCGCAATGCCTGTAATGTAGAAACCACGTTCCAGTATTGGTCAAAGCCCTGTGTTCGATGCTACTGCACATGGTTCATTCAAATACTACCCTTAACTATGGTTAAATAGTTTAAATACGTATGTAGGTGATGTATCTATACATTTACAACTTACGCAATGCCTGTAATGGTTAAAAATGCGTATATATGTAGTGTATCTATGCATTCACAACTTTGGCAATGCCTGTAATGTAGAAACCACGTTCCAGTATTGGCCAAAGCCCTGTGTTCGATGCTACTGCACATGGTTCATTCAAATACTACCCTTAACTAGTTTAAATACGTATGTAGGTGATGTATCTATACATTTACAACTCTCGCAATGCCTGTAATGGTTAAAAATGCGTAGATATGTAGTGTATCTATGCATTCACAACTTTGGCAATGCCTGTAATGTAGAAACCACGTTCCAGTATTGGCCAAAGCCCTGTGTTCGATGCTACTGCACATGGTTCATTCAAATACTACCCTTAACTAGTTTAAATACGTATGTAGGTGATGTATCTATACATTCACAACTCTCGCAATGCCTGTAATGTAGAAACCACGTTCCAGTATTGGTCAAAGCCCTGTGTTCGATGCTACTGCACATGGTTCATTCAAATACTACCCTTAACTATGGTTAAATAGTTTAAATACGTATGTAGGTGATGTATCTATACATTTACAACTTACGCAATGCCTGTAATGGTTAAAAATGCGTATATATGTAGTGTATCTATGCATTCACAACTTTGGCAATGCCTGTAATGTAGAAACCACGTTCCAGTATTGGCCAAAGCCCTGTGTTCGATGCTACTGCACATGGTTCATTCAAATACTACCCTTAACTAGTTTAAATACGTATGTAGGTGATGTATCTATACATTCACAACTCTCGCAATGCCTGTAATGTAGAAACCACGTTCGAGTACTGGTCAAAACCCTGTGTTCGATGCTACTGCACATGGTTCATTCAAATACTACCCTTAACTATGGTTAAATAGTTTAAATACGTATGTAGGTGATGTATCTATACATTTACAACTTACGCAATGCCTGTAATGGTTAAAAATGCGTAGATATGTAGTGTATCTATGCATTCACAACTTTGGCAATGCCTGTAATGTAGAAACCACGTTCCAGTATTGGCCAAAGCCCTGTGTTCGATGCTACTGCACATGGTTCATTCAAATACTACCCTTAACTAGTTTAAATACGTATGTAGGTGATGTATCTATACATTCACAACTCTCGCAATGCCTGTAATGTAGAAACCACGTTCCAGTACTGGTCAAAACCCTGTGTTCGATGCTACTGCACATGGTTCATTCAAATACTACCCTTAACTATGGTTAAATAGTTTAAATACGTATGTAGGTGATGTATCTATACATTTACAACTTACGCAATGCCTGTAATGGTTAAAAATGCGTAGATATGTAGTGTATCTATGCATTCACAACTTTGGCAATGCCTGTAATGTAGAAACCACGTTCCAGTATTGGCCAAAGCCCTGTGTTCGAAGCTACTGCACATGGTTCATTCAAATACTACCCTTAACTAGTTTAAATACGTATGTAGTTGATGTATCTATACATTCACAACTCTCGCAATGCCTGTAATGTAGAAACCACGTTCCAGTATTGGTCAAAGCCCTGTGTTCGATGCTACTGCACATGGTTCATTCAAATACTACCCTTAACTATGGTTAAATAGTTTAAATACGTATGTAGGTGATGTATCTATACATTTACAACTTACGCAATGCCTGTAATGGTTAAAAATGCGTATATATGTAGTGTATCTATGCATTCACAACTTTGGCAATGCCTGTAATGTAGAAACCACGTTCCAGTATTGGCCAAAGCCCTGTGTTCGATGCTACTGCACATGGTTCATTCAAATACTACCCTTAACTAGTTTAAATACGTATGTAGGTGATGTATCTATACATTCACAACTCTCGCAATGCCTGTAATGTAGAAACCACGTTCCAGTACTGGTCAAAACCCTGTGTTCGATGCTACTGCACATGGTTCATTCAAATACTACCCTTAACTATGGTTAAATAGTTTAAATACGTATGTAGGTGATGTATCTATACATTTACAACTTACGCAATGCCTGTAATGGTTAAAAATGCGTAGATATGTAGTGTATCTATGCATTCACAACTTTGGCAATGCCTGTAATGTAGAAACCACGTTCCAGTATTGGCCAAAGCCCTGTGTTCGATGCTACTGCACATGGTTCATTCAAATACTACCCTTAACTAGTTTAAATACGTATGTAGTTGATGTATCTATACATTCACAACTCTCGCAATGCCTGTAATGTAGAAACCACGTTCCAGTATTGGTCAAAGCCCTGTGTTCGATGCTACTGCACATGGTTCATTCAAATACTACCCTTAACTATGGTTAAATAGTTTAAATACGTATGTAGGTGATGTATCTATACATTTACAACTTACGCAATGCCTGTAATGGTTAAAAATGCGTATATATGTAGTGTATCTATGCATTCACAACTTTGGCAATGCCTGTAATGTAGAAACCACGTTCCAGTATTGGCCAAAGCCCTGTGTTCGATGCTACTGCACATGGTTCATTCAAATACTACCCTTAACTAGTTTAAATACGTATGTAGGTGATGTATCTATACATTCACAACTCTCGCAATGCCTGTAATGTAGAAACCACGTTCCAGTACTGGTCAAAACCCTGTGTTCGATGCTACTGCACATGGTTCATTCAAATACTACCCTTAACTATGGTTAAATAGTTTAAATACGTATGTAGGTGATGTATCTATACATTTACAACTTACGCAATGCCTGTAATGGTTAAAAATGCGCAGATATGTAGTGTATCTATGCATTCACAACTTTGGCAATGCCTGTAATGTAGAAACCACGTTCCAGTATTGGCCAAAGCCCTGTGTTCGATGCTACTGCACATGGTTCATTCAAATACTACCCTTAACTAGTTTAAATACGTATGTAGTTGATGTATCTATACATTCACAACTCTCGCAATGCCTGTAATGTAGAAACCACGTTCCAGTATTGGTCAAAGCCCTGTGTTCGATGCTACTGCACATGGTTCATTCAAATACTACCCTTAACTATGGTTAAATAGTTTAAATACGTATGTAGGTGATGTATCTATACATTTACAACTTACGCAATGCCTGTAATGGTTAAAAATGCGTAGATATGTAGTGTATCTATGCATTCACAACTTTGGCAATGCCTGTAATGTAGAAACCACGTTCCAGTATTGGCCAAAGCCCTGTGTTCGATGCTACTGCACATGGTTCATTCAAATATTACCCTTAACTAGTTTAAATACGTATGTAGGTGATGTATCTATACATTTACAACTCTCGCAATGCCTGTAATGGTTAAAAATGCGTAGATATGTAGTGTATCTATGCATTCACAACTTTGGCAATGCCTGTAATGTAGAAACCACGTTCCAGTATTGGCCAAAGCCCTGTGTTCGATGCTACTGCACATGGTTCATTCAAATACTACCCTTAACTAGTTTAAATACGTATGTAGGTGATGTATCTATACATTCACAACTCTCGCAATGCCTGTAATGGTTAAAAATGCGTAGATATGTAGTGTATCTATGCATTCACAACTTTGGCAATGCCTGTAATGTAGAAACCACGTTCCAGTATTGGCCAAAGCCCTGTGTTCGATGCTACTGCACATGGTTCATTCAAATACTACCCTTAACTAGTTTAAATACGTATGTAGGTGATGTATCTATACATTCACAACTCTCGCAATGCCTGTAATGTAGAAACCACGTTCCAGTATTGGTCAAAGCCCTGTGTTCGATGCTACTGCACATGGTTCATTCAAATACTACCCTTAACTATGGTTAACTAGTTTAAATACGTATGTAGGTGATGTATCTATACATTTACAACTTACGCAATGCCTGTAATGGTTAAAAATGCGTAGATATGTAGTGTATCTATGCATTCACAACTTTGGCAATGACTGTAATGTAGAAACCACGTTCCAGTATTGGCCAAAGCCCTGTGTTCGATGCTACTGCACATGGTTCATTCAAATACTACCCTTAACTAGTTTAAATACGTATGTAGGTGATGTATCTATACATTCACAACTCTCGCAATGCCTGTAATGTAGAAACCACGTTCCAGTACTGGTCAAAACCCTGTGTTCGATGCTACTGCACATGGTTCATTCAAATACTACCCTTAACTATGGTTAAATAGTTTAAATACGTATGTAGGTGATGTATCTATACATTCACAACTTACGCAATGCCTGTAATGGTTAAAAATGCGTATATATGTAGTGTATCTATGCATTCACAACTTTGGCAATGCCTGTAATGTAGAAACCACGTTCCAGTATTGGCCAAAGCCCTGTGTTCGATGCTACTGCACATGGTTCATTCAAATACTACCCTTAACTATGGTTAAATAGTTTAAATACGTATGTAGGTGATGTATCTATACATTTACAACTTACGCAATGCCTGTAATGGTTAAAAATGCGTATATATGTAGTGTATCTATGCATTCACAACTTTGGCAATGCCTGTAATGTAGAAACCACGTTCCAGTATTGGCCAAAGCCCTGTGTTCGATGCTACTGCACATGGTTCATTCAAATACTACCCTTAACTAGTTTAAATACGTATGTAGTTGATGTATCTATACATTCACAACTCTCGCAATGCCTGTAATGTAGAAACCACGTTCCAGTATTGGTCAAAGCCCTGTGTTCGATGCTACTGCACATGGTTCATTCAAATACTACCCTTAACTAGTTTAAATACGTATGTAGGTGATGTATCTATACATTCACAACTCTCGCAATGCCTGTAATGGTTAAAAATGCGTATATATGTAGTGTATCTATGCATTCACAACTTTGTCAATGCCTGTAATGTAGAAACCACGTTCCAGTATTGGCCAAAGCCCTGTGTTCGACTCTACTGCACATGGTTCATTCAAATACTACCCTTAACTAGTTTAAATACGTATGTAGGTGATGTATCTATACATTCACAACTCTCGCAATGCCTGTAATGTAGAAACCACGTTCCAGTATTGGTCAAAGCCCTGTGTTCGATGCTACTGCACATGGTTCATTCAAGTACTACCCTTAACTAGTTTAAATACGTATGTAGGTGATGTATCTATACATTCACAACTCTCGCAATGCCTGTAATGTAGAAACCACGTTCCAGTATTGGTCAAAGCCCTGTGTTCGATGCTACTGCACATGGTTCATTCAAATACTACCCTTAACTATGGTTAAATAGTTTAAATACGTATGTAGGTGATGTATCTATACATTTACAACTTACGCAATGCCTGTAATGGTTAAAAATGCGTATATATGTAGTGTATCTATGCATTCACAACTTTGGCAATGCCTGTAATGTAGAAACCACGTTCCAGTATTGGCCAAAGCCCTGTGTTCGATGCTACTGCACATGGTTCATTCAAATACTACCCTTAACTAGTTTAAATACGTATGTAGGTGATGTATCTATACATTCACAACTCTCGCAATGCCTGTAATGTAGAAACCACGTTCCAGTATTGGTCAAGGCCCTGTGTTCGATGCTACTGCACATGGTTCATTCAAATACTACCCTTAACTATGGTTAAATAGTTTAAATACGTATGTAGGTGATGTATCTATACATTTACAACTTACGCAATGCCTGTAATGGTTAAACATGCGTATATATGTAGTGTATCTATGCATTCACAACTTTGGCAATGCCTGTAATGTAGAAACCACGTTCCAGTATTGGCCAAAGCCCTGTGTTCGATGCTACTGCACATGGTTCATTCAAATACTACCCTTAACTAGTTTAAATACGTATGTAGGTGATGTATCTATACATTCACAACTCTCGCAATGCCTGTAATGTAGAAACCACGTTCCAGTATTGGTCAAGGCCCTGTGTTCGATGCTACTGCACATGGTTCATTCAAATACTACCCTTAACTATGGTTAAATAGTTTAAATACGTATGTAGGTGATGTATCTATACATTTACAACTTACGCAATGCCTGTAATGGTTAAAAATGCGTATATATGTAGTGTATCTATGCATTCACAACTTTGGCAATGCCTGTAATGTAGAAACCACGTTCCAGTATTGGCCAAAGCCCTGTGTTCGATGCTACTGCACATGGTTCATTCAAATACTACCCTTAACTAGTTTAAATACGTATGTAGGTGATGTATCTATACATTCACAACTCTCGCAATGCCTGTAATGTAGAAACCACGTTCCAGTACTGGTCAAAACCCTGTGTTCGATGCTACTGCACATGGTTCATTCAAATACTACCCTTAACTATGGTTAAATAGTTTAAATACGTATGTAGGTGATGTATCTATACATTTACAACTTACGCAATGCCTGTAATGGTTAAAAATGCGTATATATGTAGTGTATCTATGCATTCACAACTTTGGCAATGCCTGTAATGTAGAAACCACGTTCCAGTATTGGCCAAAGCCCTGTGTTCGATGCTACTGCACATGGTTCATTCAAATACTACCCTTAACTAGTTTAAATACGTATGTAGTTGATGTATCTATACATTCACAACTCTGGCAATGCCTGTAATGTAGAAACCACGTTCCAGTATTGGTCAAAGCCCTGTGTTCGATGCTACTGCACATGGTTCATTCAAATACTACCCTTAACTATGGTTAAATAGTTTAAATACGTATGTAGGTGATGTATCTATACATTTACAACTTACGCAATGCCTGTAATGGTTAAAAATGCGTAGATATGTAGTGTATCTATGCATTCACAACTTTGGCAATGCCTGTAATGTAGAAACCACGTTCCAGTATTGGCCAAAGCCCTGTGTTCGATGCTACTGCACATGGTTCATTCAAATATTACCCTTAACTAGTTTAAATACGTATGTAGGTGATGTATCTATACATTTACAACTCTCGCAATGCCTGTAATGGTTAAAAATGCGTAGATATGTAGTGTATCTATGCATTCACAACTTTGGCAATGCCTGTAATGTAGAAACCACGTTCCAGTATTGGCCAAAGCCCTGTGTTCGATGCTACTGCACATGGTTCATTCAAATACTACCCTTAACTAGTTTAAATACGTATGTAGGTGATGTATCTATACATTCACAACTCTCGCAATGCCTGTAATGGTTAAAAATGCGTAGATATGTAGTGTATCTATGCATTCACAACTTTGGCAATGCCTGTAATGTAGAAACCACGTTCCAGTATTGGCCAAAGCCCTGTGTTCGATGCTACTGCACATGGTTCATTCAAATACTACCCTTAACTAGTTTAAATACGTATGTAGGTGATGTATCTATACATTCACAACTCTCGCAATGCCTGTAATGTAGAAACCACGTTCCAGTATTGGTCAAAGCCCTGTGTTCGATGCTACTGCACATGGTTCATTCAAATACTACCCTTAACTATGGTTAAATAGTTTAAATACGTATGTAGGTGATGTATCTATACATTTACAACTTACGCAATGCCTGTAATGGTTAAAAATGCGTAGATATGTAGTGTATCTATGCATTCACAACTTTGGCAATGCCTGTAATGTAGAAACCACGTTCCAGTATTGGCCAAAGCCCTGTGTTCGATGCTACTGCACATGGTTCATTCAAATACTACCCTTAACTAGTTTAAATACGTATGTAGGTGATGTATCTATACATTCACAACTCTCGCAATGCCTGTAATGGTTAAAAATGCGTAGATATGTAGTGTATCTATGCATTCACAACTTTGGCAATGCCTGTAATGTAGAAACCACGTTCCAGTATTGGCCAAAGCCCTGTGTTCGATGCTACTGCACATGGTTCATTCAAATACTACCCTTAACTAGTTTAAATACGTATGTAGGTGATGTATCTATACATTCACAACTCTCGCAATGCCTGTAATGTAGAAACCACGTTCCAGTATTGGTCAAAGCCCTGTGTTCGATGCTACTGCACATGGTTCATTCAAATACTACCCTTAACTATGGTTAAATAGTTTAAATACGTATGTAGGTGATGTATCTATACATTCACAACTTACGCAATGCCTGTAATGGTTAAAAATGCGTAGATATGTAGTGTATCTATGCATTCACAACTTTGGCAATGCCTGTAATGTAGAAACCACGTTCCAGTATTGGCCAAAGCCCTGTGTTCGATGCTACTGCACATGGTTCATTCAAATACTACCCTTAACTAGTTTAAATACGTATGTAGGTGATGTATCTATACATTCACAACTCTCGCAATGCCTGTAATGTAGAAACCACGTTCCAGTACTGGTCAAAACCCTGTGTTCGATGCTACTGCACATGGTTCATTCAAATACTACCCTTAACTATGGTTAAATAGTTTAAATACGTATGTAGGTGATGTATCTATACATTTACAACTTACGCAATGCCTGTAATGGTTAAAAATGCGTATATATGTAGTGTATCTATGCATTCACAACTTTGGCAATGCCTGTAATGTAGAAACCACGTTCCAGTATTGGCCAAAGCCCTGTGTTCGATGCTACTGCACATGGTTCATTCAAATACTACCCTTAACTAGTTTAAATACGTATGTAGTTGATGTATCTATACATTCACAACTCTGGCAATGCCTGTAATGTAGAAACCACGTTCCAGTATTGGTCAAAGCCCTGTGTTCGATGCTACTGCACATGGTTCATTCAAATACTACCCTTAACTATGGTTAAATAGTTTAAATACGTATGTAGGTGATGTATCTATACATTTACAACTTACGCAATGCCTGTAATGGTTAAAAATGCGTAGATATGTAGTGTATCTATGCATTCACAACTTTGGCAATGCCTGTAATGTAGAAACCACGTTCCAGTATTGGCCAAAGCCCTGTGTTCGATGCTACTGCACATGGTTCATTCAAATATTACCCTTAACTAGTTTAAATACGTATGTAGGTGATGTATCTATACATTTACAACTCTCGCAATGCCTGTAATGGTTAAAAATGCGTAGATATGTAGTGTATCTATGCATTCACAACTTTGGCAATGCCTGTAATGTAGAAACCACGTTCCAGTATTGGCCAAAGCCCTGTGTTCGATGCTACTGCACATGGTTCATTCAAATACTACCCTTAACTAGTTTAAATACGTATGTAGGTGATGTATCTATACATTCACAACTCTCGCAATGCCTGTAATGGTTAAAAATGCGTAGATATGTAGTGTATCTATGCATTCACAACTTTGGCAATGCCTGTAATGTAGAAACCACGTTCCAGTATTGGCCAAAGCCCTGTGTTCGATGCTACTGCACATGGTTCATTCAAATACTACCCTTAACTAGTTTAAATACGTATGTAGGTGATGTATCTATACATTCACAACTCTCGCAATGCCTGTAATGTAGAAACCACGTTCCAGTATTGGTCAAAGCCCTGTGTTCGATGCTACTGCACATGGTTCATTCAAATACTACCCTTAACTATGGTTAAATAGTTTAAATACGTATGTAGGTGATGTATCTATACATTCACAACTTACGCAATGCCTGTAATGGTTAAAAATGCGTATATATGTAGTGTATCTATGCATTCACAACTTTGGCAATGCCTGTAATGTAGAAACCACGTTCCAGTATTGGCCAAAGCCCTGTGTTCGATGCTACTGCACATGGTTCATTCAAATACTACCCTTAACTAGTTTAAATACGTATGTAGGTGATGTATCTATACATTTATAACTTACGCAATGCCTGTAATGGTTAAAAATGCGTAGATATGTAGTGTATCTATGCATTCACAACTTTGGCAATGCCTGTAATGTAGAAACCACGTTCCAGTATTGGCCAAAGCCCTGTGTTCGATGCTACTGCACATGGTTCATTCAAATACTACCCTTAACTAGTTTAAATACGTATGTAGGTGATGTATCTATACATTCACAACACTCGCAATGCCTGTATTGTAGAAACCACGTTCCAGTGTTGGTCAAAGCCCTGTGTTCGATGCTACTGCACATGGTTCATTCAAATACTACCCTTAACTATGGTTAAATAGTTTAAATACGTATGTAGGTGATGTATCTATACATTCACAACTTACGCAATGCCTGTAATGGTTAAAAATGCGTATATATGTAGTGTATCTATGCATTCACAACTTTGGCAATGCCTGTAATGTAGAAACCACGTTCCAGTATTGGCCAAAGCCCTGTGTTCGATGCTACTGCACATGGTTCATTCAAATACTACCCTTAACTAGTTTAAATACGTATGTAGGTGATGTATCTATACATTTATAACTTACGCAATGCCTGTAATGGTTAAAAATGCGTAGATATGTAGTGTATCTATGCATTCACAACTTTGGCAATGCCTGTAATGTAGAAACCACTTTCCAGTATTGGCCAAAGCCCTGTGTTCGATGCTACTGCACATGGTTCATTCAAATACTACCCTTAACTAGTTTAAATACGTATGTAGGTGATGTATCTATACATTCACAACTTTGGCAATGCCTGTAATGTAGAAACCACGTTCCAGTATTGGTCAAAGCCCTGTGTTCGATGCTACTGCACATGGTTCATTCAAATACTACCCTTAACTATGGTTAACTAGTTTAAATACGTATGTAGGTGATGTATCTATACATTTACAACTTACGCAATGCCTGTAATGGTTAAAAATGCGTAGATATGTAGTGTATCTATGCATTCACAACTTTGGCAATGCCTGTAATGTAGAAACCACGTTCCAGTATTGGCCAAAGCCCTGTGTTCGATGCTACTGCACATGGTTCATTCAAATACTACCCTTAACTATGGTTAAATAGTTTAAATACGTATGTAGGTGATGTATCTATACATTTACAACTTACGCAATGCCTGTAATGGTTAAAAATGCGTATATATGTAGTGTATCTATGCATTCACAACTTTGGCAATGCCTGTAATGTAGAAACCACGTTCCAGTATTGGCCAAAGCCCTGTGTTCGATGCTACTGCACATGGTTCATTCAAATACTACCCTTAACTAGTTTAAATACGTATGTAGGTGATGTATCTATACATTCACAACTCTCGCAATGCCTGTAATGTAGAAACCACGTTCGAGTACTGGTCAAAACCCTGTGTTCGATGCTACTGCACATGATTCATTCCAATACTACCCTTAACTATGGTTAAATAGTTTAAATACGTATGTAGGTGATGTATCTATACATTTACAACTTACGCAATGCCTGTAATGGTTAAAAATGCGTAGATATGTAGTGTATCTATCCATTCACAACTTTGGCAATGCCTGTAATGTAGAAACCACGTTCCAGTATTGGCCAAAGCCCTGTGTTCGAAGCTACTGCACATGGTTCATTCAAATACTACCCTTAACTAGTTTAAATACGTATGTAGTTGATGTATCTATACATTCACAACTCTCGCAATGCCTGTAATGTAGAAACCACGTTCCAGTATTGGTCAAAGCCCTGTGTTCGATGCTACTGCACATGGTTCATTCAAACACTACCCTTAACTATGGTTAAATAGTTTAAATACGTATGTAGGTGATGTATCTATACATTCACAACTTACGCAATGCCTGTAATGGTTAAAAATGCGTATATATGTAGTGTATCTATGCATTCACAACTTTGGCAATGCCTGTAATGTAGAAACCACGTTCCAGTATTGGCCAAAGCCCTGTGTTCGATGCTACTGCACATGGTTCATTCAAATACTACCCTTAACTAGTTTAAATACGTATGTAGTTGATGTATCTATACATTCACAACTCTCGCAATGCCTGTAATGTAGAAACCACGTTCCAGTATTGGTCAAAGCCCTGTGTTCGATGCTACTGCACATGGTTCATTCAAATACTACCCTTAACTATGGTTAAATAGTTTAAATACGTATGTAGGTGATGTATCTATACATTTACAACTTACGCAATGCATGTAATGGTTAAAAATGCGTATATATGTAGTGTATCTATGCATTCACAACTTTGGCAATGCCTGTAATGTAGAAACCACGTTCCAGTATTGGCCAAAGCCCTGTGTTCGATGCTACTGCACATGGTTCATTCAAATACTACCCTTAACTAGTTTAAATACGTATGTAGGTGATGTATCTATACATTCACAACTCTCGCAATGCCTGTAATGGTTAAAAATGCGTATATATGCAGTGTATCTATGCATTCACAACTTTGTCAATGCCTGTAATGTAGAAACCACGTTCCAGTATTGGCCAAAGCCCTGTGTTCGATGCTACTGCACATGGTTCATTCAAATACTACCCTTAACTAGTTTAAATACGTATGTAGGTGATGTATCTATACATTTACAACTCTCGCAATGCCTGTAATGGTTAAAAATGCGTAGATATGTAGTGTATCTATGCATTCACAACTTTGGCAATGCCTGTAATGTAGAAACCACGTTCCAGTATTGGCCAAAGCCCTGTGTTCGATGCTACTGCACATGGTTCATTCAAATACTACCCTTAACTATGGTTAAATAGTTTAAATACGTATGTAGGGTGATGTATCTATACATATTACAACTTACGCAATGCCTGTAATGGTTAAAAATGCGTATATATGTTAGTGTATCTATGCATTCACAACTTTGGCAATGCCTGTAATGTAGAAACACGTTCCAGTATTGGCCAAAGCCCTGTGTTCGATGCTACTGCACATGGTTCATTCAAATACTACCTTAACTAGTTTAAATACGTATGTAGGTGATGTATCTATACATTCACAACTCTCAGCAATGCCTGTAATGTAGAAACCACGTTCGAGTACTGGTCAAAACCCTGTGTTCGATGCTACTTGCACATGGTTCATTCAAATACTACCCTTAACTATTGGTTAAATAGTTTAAATACGTATGTAGGTGATGTAATCTATACATTTACAACTTACGCAATGCCTGTAATGGTTAAAAATGCGTAGATATGTAGTGTGTCTATCCATTCACATTACTTTGGCAATGCCTGTAATGTAGAAACCACGTTCCAGTATTGGCCAAAAGCCCTGTGTTCGAAGCTACTGCACATGGTTCATTCAAATACCTAACCCTTAACTAGTTTAAATACGTATGTAGTTGATGTATCATATACATTCACAACTCTCGCAATGCCTGTAATGTAGAAACCACGTTCCAGTATTGGTCAAAGCCCTGTGTTCGATGCTACTGCACATGGTTCATTCAAATACTACCCTTAACTATGGTTAAATAGTTTAAATACGTATGTAGGTGATGTATCTATAACATTTACAACTTACGCAATGCCTGTAATGGTTAAAAATGCGTATATATGTAGTGTATCTATGCATTCACAACTTTGGCAATGCCTGTAATGTAGGAAACCACGTTCCAGTATTGGCCAAAGCCCTGTGTTCGATGCTACTGCACATGGTTCATTCAAATACTACCCTTAACTAGTTTAAATACGTATGTAGGTGATGTATCTATACATTCACAACTCTCGCAATGCCTGTAATGGTTAAAAATGCGTATATATGTAGTGTATCTATGCATTCACAACTTTGGCAATGCCTGTAATGTAGAAACCACGTTCCAGTATTGGCCAAAGCCCTGTGTTCGATGCTACTGCACATGGTTCATTCAAATACTACCCTTAACTAGTTTAAATACGTATGTAGGTGATGTATCTATACATTTACACCTCTCGCAATGCCTGTAATGTAGAAACCACGTTCCAGTATTGGTCAAAGCCCTGTGTTCGATGCTACTGCACATGGTTCATTCAAATACTACCCTTAACTATGGTTAAATAGTTTCAATACGTATGTAGGTGATGTATCTATACATTTACAACTTACGCAATGCCTGTAATGGTTAAAAATGCGTAGATATGTAGTGTATCTATGCATTCACAACTTTGTCAATGCCTGTAATGTAGAAACCACGTTCCAGTATTGGCCAAAGCCCTGTGTTCGATGCTACTGCACATGGTTCATTCAAATACCATGTGCCTGTAATGTAGAAACCACGTTCCAGTATTGGCCAAAGCCCTGTGTTCGATGCTACTGCACATGGTTCATTCAAATACTACCCTTAACTAGTTTAAATACGTATGTAGGTGATGTATCTATACATTTACAACTCTCGCAATGCCTGTAATGGTTAAAAATGCGTAGATATGTAGTGTATCTATGCATTCACAACTTTGGCAATGCCTGTAATGTAGAAACCACGTTCCAGTATTGGCCAAAGCCCTGTGTTCGATGCTACTGCACATGGTTCATTCAAATACTACCCTTAACTAGTTTAAATACGTATGTAGGTGATGTATCTATACATTCACAACTCTCGCAATGCCTGTAATGTAGAAACCACGTTCCAGTATTGGTCAAAGCCCTGTGTTCGATGCTACTGCACATGGTTCATTCAAATACTACCCTTAACTAGTTTAAATACGTATGTAGGTGATGTATCTATACATTTACACCTCTCGCAATGCCTGTAATGTAGAAACCACGTTCCAGTATTGGTCAAAGCCCTGTGTTCGATGCTACTGCACATGGTTCATTCAAATACTACCCTTAACTATGGTTAAATAGTTTCAATACGTATGTAGGTGATGTATCTATACATTTACAACTTACGCAATGCCTGTAATGGTTAAAAATGCGTAGATATGTAGTGTATCTATGCATTCACAACTTTGTCAATGCCTGTAATGTAGAAACCACGTTCCAGTATTGGCCAAAGCCCTGTGTTCGATGCTACTGCACATGGTTCATTCAAATACCATGTGCCTGTAATGTAGAAACCACGTTCCAGTATTGGCCAAAGCCCTGTGTTCGATGCTACTGCACATGGTTCATTCAAATACTACCCTTAACTAGTTTAAATACGTATGTAGGTGATGTATCTATACATTTACAACTCTCGCAATGCCTGTAATGGTTAAAAATGCGTAGATATGTAGTGTATCTATGCATTCACAACTTTGGCAATGCCTGTAATGTAGAAACCACGTTCCAGTATTGGCCAAAGCCCTGTGTTCGATGCTACTGCACATGGTTCATTCAAATACTACCCTTAACTAGTTTAAATACGTATGTAGGTGATGTATCTATACATTCACAACTCTCGCAATGCCTGTAATGTAGAAACCACGTTCCAGTATTGGTCAAAGCCCTGTGTTCGATGCTACTGCACATGGTTCATTCAAATACTACCCTTAACTATGGTTAAATAGTTTCAATACGTATGTAGGTGATGTATCTATACATTTACAACTTACGCAATGCCTGTAATGGTTAAAAATGCGTAGATATGTAGTGTGTCTATGCATTCACAACTTTGGCAATGCCTGTAATGTAGAAACCACGTTCCAGTATTGGCCAAAGCCCTGTGTTCGATGCTACTGCACATGGTTCATTCAAATACTACCCTTAACTAGTTTAAATACGTATGTAGGTGATGTATCTATACATTCACAACTCTCGCAATGCCTGTAATGTAGAAACCACGTTCCAGTATTGGTCAAAGCCCTGTGTTCGATGCTACTGCACATGGTTCATTCAAATACTACCCTTAACTATGGTTAAACAGTTTAAATACGTATGTAGGTGATGTATCTATACATTCACAACTTACGCAATGCCTGTAATGGTTAAAAATGCGTATATATGAGGTGTATCTATGCATTCACAACTCTCGCAATGCCTGTAATGTAGAAACCACGTTCCAGTATTGGCCAAAGCCCTGTGTTCGATGCTACTGCACATGGTTCATTCAAATACTACCCTTAACTAGTTTAAATACGTATGTAGGTGATGTATCTATACATTTACAACTCTCGCAATGCCTGTAATGGTTAAAAATGCGTAGATATGTAGTGTATCTATGCATTCACAACTTTGGCAATGCCTGTAATGTAGAAACCACGTTCCAGTATTGGCCAAAGCCCTGTGTTCGATGCTACTGCACATGGTTCATTCAAATACTACCCTTAACTAGTTTAAATACGTATGTAGGTGATGTATCTATACATTCACGACTCTCGCAATGCCTGTAATGTAGAAACCACGTTCCAGTATTGGTCAAAGCCCTGTGTT
This sequence comes from Haliotis asinina, assembly GCF_037392515.1. NCBI lineage: Eukaryota > Metazoa > Mollusca > Gastropoda > Lepetellida > Haliotidae > Haliotis > Haliotis asinina. The sequence goes on along the minus strand of NC_090292.1, from coordinate 36,220,260 downwards.
CGATGCTACTGCACATGGTTCATTCAAATACTACCCTTAACTATGGTTAAATAGTTTAAATACGTATGTAGGTGATGTATCTATACATTTACAACTTACGCAATGCCTGTAATGGTTAAACATGCGTATATATGTAGTGTATCTATGCATTCACAACTTTGGCAATGCCTGTAATGTAGAAACCACGTTCCAGTATTGGCCAAAGCCCTGTGTTCGATGCTACTGCACATGGTTCATTCAAATACTACCCTTAACTAGTTTAAATACGTATGTAGGTGATGTATCTATACATTCACAACTCTCGCAATGCCTGTAATGGTTAAAAATGCGTAGATATGTAGTGTATCTATGCATTCACAACTTTGTCAATGCCTGTAATGTAGAAACCACGTTCCAGTATTGGCCAAAGCCCTGTGTTCGATGCTACTGCACATGGTTCATTCAAATACTACCCTTAACTAGTTTAAATACGTATGTAGGTGATGTATCTATACATTTACACCTCTCGCAATGCCTGTAATGGTTAAAAATGCGTAGATATGTAGTGTATCTATGCATTCACAACTTTGGCAATGCCTGTAATGTAGAAACCACGTTCCAGTATTGGCCAAAGCCCTGTGTTCGATGCTACTGCACATGGTTCATTCAAATACTACCCTTAACTAGTTTAAATACGTATGTAGGTGATGTATCTATACATTCACAACTCTCGCAATGCCTGTAATGTAGAAACCACGTTCCAGTATTGGTCAAAGCCCTGTGTTCGATGCTACTGCACATGGTTCATTCAAATACTACCCTTAACTATGGTTAAATAGTTTAAATACGTATGTAGGTGATGTATCTATACATTTACAACTTACGCAATGCCTGTAATGGTTAAAAATGCGTAAATATGTAGTGTATCTATGCATTCACAACTTTGGCAATGCCTGTAATGTAGAAACCACGTTCCAGTATTGGCCAAAGCCCTGTGTTCGATGCTACTCCACATGGTTCATTCAAATACCATGTGCCTGTAATGTAGAAACCACGTTCCAGTATTGGCCAAAGCCCTGTGTTCGATGCTACTGCACATGGTTCATTCAAATACTACCCTTAACTAGTTTAAATACGTATGTAGGTGATGTATCTATACATTTACAACTCTCGCAATGCCTGTAATGGTTAAAAATGCGTAAATATGTAGTGTATCTATGCATTCACAACTTTGGCAATGCCTGTAATGTAGAAACCACGTTCCAGTATTGGCCAAAGCCCTGTGTTCGATGCTACTGCACATGGTTCATTCAAATACCATGTGCCTGTAATGTAGAAACCACGTTCCAGTATTGGCCAAAGCCCTGTGTTCGATGCTACTGCACATGGTTCATTCAAATACTACCCTTAACTAGTTTAAATACGTATGTAGGTGATGTATCTATACATTCACAACTCTCGCAATGCCTGTAATGTAGAAACCACGTTCCAGTATTGGTCAAAGCCCTGTGTTCGATGCTACTGCACATGGTTCATTCAAATACTACCCTTAACTATGGTTAAATAGTTTCAATACGTATGTAGGTGATGTATCTATACATTTACAACTTACGCAATGCCTGTAATGGTTAAAAATGCGTAGATATGTAGTGTATCTATGCATTCACAACTTTGTCAATGCCTGTAATGTAGAAACCACGTTCCAGTATTGGCCAAAGCCCTGTGTTCGATGCTACTGCACATGGTTCATTCAAATACTACCCTTAACTATTTTAAATACGTATGTAGGTGATGTATCTATACATTCACAACTCTCGCAATGCCTGTAATGTAGAAACCACGTTCCAGTATTGGTCAAAGCCCTGTGTTCGATGCTACTGCACATGGTTCATTCAAATACTACCCTTAACTATGGTTAAATAGTTTAAATACGTATGTAGGTGATGTATCTATACATTTACAACTTACGCAATGCCTGTAATGGTTAAAAATGCGTATATATGTAGTGTATCTATGCATTCACAACTTTGGCAATGCCTGTAATGTAGAAACCACGTTCCAGTATTGGCCAAAGCCCTGTGTTCGATGCTACTGCACATGGTTCATTCAAATACTACCCTTAACTAGTTTAAATACGTATGTAGGTGATGTATCTATACATTTACAACTCTCGCAATGCCTGTAATGGTTAAAAATGCGTAGATATGTAGTGTATCTATGCATTCACAACTTTGGCAATGCCTGTAATGTAGAAACCACGTTCCAGTATTGGCCAAAGCCCTGTGTTCGATGCTACTGCACATGGTTCATTCAAATACTACCCTTAACTAGTTTAAATACGTATGTAGGTGATGTATCTATACATTCACAACTCTCGCAATGCCTGTAATGTAGAAACCACGTTCCAGTATTGGTCAAAGCCCTGTGTTCGATGCTACTGCACATGGTTCATTCAAATACTACCCTTAACTATGGTTAAATAGTTTAAATACGTATGTAGGTGATGTATCTATACATTTACAACTTACGCAATGCCTGTAATGGTTAAAAATGCGTATATATGTAGTGTATCTATGCATTCACAACTTTGGCAATGCCTGTAATGTAGAAACCACGTTCCAGTATTGGCCAAAGCCCTGTGTTCGATGCTACTGCACATGGTTCATTCAAATACTACCCTTAACTAGTTTAAATACGTATGTAGGTGATGTATCTATACATTCACAACTCTCGCAATGCCTGTAATGTAGAAACCACGTTCGAGTACTGGTCAAAACCCTGTGTTCGATGCTACTGCACATGGTTCATTCAAATACTACCCTTAACTATGGTTAAATAGTTTAAATACGTATGTAGGTGATGTATCTATACATTTACAACTTACGCAATGCCTGTAATGGTTAAAAATGCGTAGATATGTAGTGTATCTATCCATTCACAACTTTGGCAATGCCTGTAATGTAGAAACCACGTTCCAGTATTGGCCAAAGCCCTGTCTTCGAAGCTACTGCACATGGTTCATTCAAATACTACCCTTAACTAGTTTAAATACGTATGTAGTTGATGTATCTATACATTCACAACTCTCGCAATGCCTGTAATGTAGAAACCACGTTCCAGTATTGGTCAAAGCCCTGTGTTCGATGCTACTGCACATGGTTCATTCAAATACTACCCTTAACTATGGTTAAATAGTTTAAATACGTATGTAGGTGATGTATCTATACATTTACAACTTACGCAATGCCTGTAATGGTTAAAAATGCGTATATATGTAGTGTATCTATGCATTCACAACTTTGGCAATGCCTGTAATGTAGAAACCACGTTCCAGTATTGGCCAAAGCCCTGTGTTCGATGCTACTGCACATGGTTCATTCAAATACTACCCTTAACTAGTTTAAATACGTATGTAGGTGATGTATCTATACATTCACAACTCTCGCAATGCCTGTAATGGTTAAAAATGCGTAGATATGTAGTGTATCTATGCATTCACAACTTTGTCAATGCCTGTAATGTAGAAACCACGGTCCAGTATTGGCCAAAGCCCTGTGTTCGATGCTACTGCACATGGTTCATTCAAATACTACCCTTAACTAGTTTAAATACGTATGTAGGTGATGTATCTATACATTTACACCTCTCGCAATGCCTGTAATGGTTAAAAATGCGTAGATATGTAGTGTATCTATGCATTCACAACTTTGGCAATGCCTGTAATGTAGAAACCACGTTCCAGTATTGGCCAAAGCCCTGTGTTCGAAGCTACTGCACATGGTTCATTCAAATACTACCCTTAACTAGTTTAAATACGTTTGTAGTTGATGTATCTATACATTCACAACTCTCGCAATGCCTGTAATGTAGAAACCACGTTCCAGTATTGGTCAAAGCCCTGTGTTCGATGCTACTGCACATGGTTCATTCAAATACTACCCTTAACTATGGTTAAATAGTTTAAATACGTATGTAGGTGATGTATCTATACATTTACAACTTACGCAATGCCTGTCATGGTTAAAAATGCGTATATATGTAGTGTATCTATGCATTCACAACTTTGGCAATGCCTGTAATGTAGAAACCACGTTCCAGTATTGGCCAAAGCCCTGTGTTCGATGCTACTGCACATGGTTCATTCAAATACTACCCTTAACTAGTTTAAATACGTATGTAGGTGATGTATCTATACATTCACAACTCTCGCAATGCCTGTAATGGTTAAAAATGCGTATATATGTAGTGTATCTATGCATTCACAACTTTGTCAATGCATGTAATGTAGAAACCACGTTCCAGTATTGGCCAAAGCCCTGTGTTCGATGCTACTGCACATGGTTCATTCAAATACTACCCTTAACTAGTTTAAATACGTATGTAGGTGATGTATCTATACATTTACACCTCTCGCAATGCCTGTAATGGTTAAAAATGCGTAGATATGTAGTGTATCTATGCATTCACAACTTTGGCAATGCCTGTAATGTAGAAACCACGTTCCAGTATTGGCCAAAGCCCTGTGTTCGATGCTACTGCACATGGTTCATTCAAATACTACCCTTAACTAGTTTAAATACGTATGTAGGTGATGTATCTATACATTCACAACTCTCGCAATGCCTGTAATGTAGAAACCACGTTCCAGTATTGGTCAAAGCCCTGTGTTCGATGCTACTGCACATGGTTCATTCAAATACTACCCTTAACTATGGTTAAATAGTTTAAATACGTATGTAGGTGATGTATCTATACATTTACAACTTACGCAATGCCTGTAATGGTTAAAAATGCGTAGATATGTAGTGTATCTATGCATTCACAACTTTGGCAATACCTGTAATGTAGAAACCACGTTCCAGTATTGGCCAAAGCCCTGTGTTCGATGCTACTGCACATGGTTCATTCAAATACCATGTGCCTGTAATGTAGAAACCACGTTCCAGTATTGGCCAAAGCCCTGTGTTCGATGCTACTGCACATGGTTCATTCAAATACTACCCTTAACTACTTTAAATACGTATGTAGGTGATGTATCTATACATTTACAACTCTCGCAATGCCTGTAATGGTTAAAAATGCGTAGATATGTAGTGTATCTATGCATTCACAACTTTGGCAATGCCTGTAATGTAGAAACCACGTTCCAGTATTGGCCAAAGCCCTGTGTTCGATGCTACTGCACATGGTTCATTCAAATACTACCCTTAACTAGTTTAAATACGTATGTAGGTGATGTATCTATACATTCACAACTCTCGCAATGCCTGTAATGTAGAAACCACGTTCCAGTATTGGTCAAAGCCCTGTGTTCGATGCTACTGCACATGGTTCATTCAAATACTACCCTTAACTATGGTTAAATAGTTTAAATACGTATGTAGGTGATGTATCTATACATTTACAACTTACGCAATGCCTGTAATGGTTAAAAATGCGTAGATATGTAGTGTATCTATGCATTCACAACTTTGGCAATGCCTGTAATGTAGAAACCACGTTCCAGTATTGGCCAAAGCCCTGTGTTCGATGCTACTGCACATGGTTCATTCAAATACTACCCTTAACTAGTTTAAATACGTATGTAGGTGATGTATCTATACATTTACAACTCTCGCAATGCCTGTAATGGTTAAAAATGCGTAGATATGTAGTGTATCTATGCATTCACAACTTTGGCAATGCCTGTAATGTAGAAACCACGTTCCAGTATTGGCCAAAGCCCTGTGTTCGATGCTACTGCACATGGTTCATTCAAATACTACCCTTAACTAGTTTAAATACGTATGTAGGTGATGTATCTATACATTCACAACTCTCGCAATGCCTGTAATGTAGAAACCACGTTCCAGTATTGGTCAAAGCCCTGTGTTCGATGCTACTGCACATGGTTCATTCAAATACTACCCTTAACTATGGTTAAATAGTTTAAATACGTATGTAGGTGATGTATCTATACATTTACAACTTACGCAATGCCTGTAATGGTTAAAAATGCGTAAATATGTAGTGTATCTATGCATTCACAACTTTGGCAATGCCTGTAATGTAGAAACCACGTTCCAGTATTGGCCAAAGCCCTGTGTTCGATGCTACTGCACATGGTTCATTCAAATACTACCCTTAACTAGTTTAAATACGTATGTAGGTGATGTATCTATACATTCACAACTCTCGCAATGCCTGTAATGTAGAAACCACGTTCGAGTACTGGTCAAAACCCTGTGTTCGATGCTACTGCACATGGTTCATTCAAATACTACCCTTAACTATGGTTAAATAGTTTAAATACGTATGTAGGTGATGTATCTATACATTTACAACTTACGCAATGCCTGTAATGGTTAAAAATGCGTAGATATGTAGTGTATCTATCCATTCACAACTTTGGCAATGCCTGTAATGTAGAAACCACGTTCCAGTATTGGCCAAAGCCCTGTGTTCGAAGCTACTGCACATGGTTCATTCAAATACTACCCTTAACTAGTTTAAACACGTATGTAGTTGATGTATCTATACATTCACAACTCTCGCAATGCCTGTAATGTAGAAACCACGTTCCAGTATTGGTCAAAGCCCTGTGTTCGATGCTACTGCACATGGTTCATTCAAATACTACCCTTAACTATGGTTAAATAGTTTCAATACGTATGTAGGTGATGTATCTATACATTTACAACTTACGCAATGCCTGTAATGGTTAAAAATGCGTATATATGTAGTGTATCTATGCATTCACAACTTTGGCAATGCCTGTAATGTAGAAACCACGTTCCAGTATTGGCCAAAGCCCTGTGTTCGATGCTACTGCACATTGTTCATTCAAATACTACCCTTAACTAGTTTAAATACGTATGTTGGTGATGTATCTATACATTTACACCTCTCGCAATGCCTGTAATGGTTAAAAATGCGTAGATATGTAGTGTATCTATGCATTCACAACTTTGGCAATGCCTGTAATGTAGAAACCACGTTCCAGTATTGGCCAAAGCCCTGTGTTCGAAGCTACTGCACATGGTTCATTCAAATACTACCCTTAACTAGTTTAAACACGTATGTAGTTGATGTATCTATACATTCACAACTCTCGCAATGCCTGTAATGTAGAAACCACGTTCCAGTATTGGTCAAAGCCCTGTGTTCGATGCTACTGCACATGGTTCATTCAAATACTACCCTTAACTATGGTTAAATAGTTTCAATACGTATGTAGGTGATGTATCTATACATTTACAACTTACGCAATGCCTGTAATGGTTAAAAATGCGTATATATGTAGTGTATCTATGCATTCACAACTTTGGCAATGCCTGTAATGTAGAAACCACGTTCCAGTATTGGCCAAAGCCCTGTGTTCGATGCTACTGCACATGGTTCATTCAAATACTACCCTTAACTAGTTTAAATACGTATGTAGGTGATGTATCTATACATTCACAACTCTCGCAATGCCTGTAATGGTTAAAAATGCGTATATATGTAGTGTATCTATGCATTCACAACTTTGTCAATGCCTGTAATGTAGAAACCACGTTCCAGTATTGGCCAAAGCCCTGTGTTCGATGCTACTGCACATTGTTCATTCAAATACTACCCTTAACTAGTTTAAATACGTATGTAGGTGATGTATCTATACATTTACACCTCTCGCAATGCCTGTAATGGTTAAAAATGCGTAGATATGTAGTGTATCTATGCATTCACAACTTTGGCAATGCCTGTAATGTAGAAACCACGTTCCAGTATTGGCCAAAGCCCTGTGTTCGAAGCTACTGCACATGGTTCATTCAAATACTACCCTTAACTAGTTTAAATACGTATGTAGTTGATGTATCTATACATTCACAAATCTCGCAATGCCTGTAATGTAGAAACCACGTTCCAGTATTGGTCAAAGCCCTGTGTTCGATGCTACTGCACATGGTTCATTCAAATACTACCCTTAACTATGGTTAAATAGTTTCAATACGTATGTAGGTGATGTATCTATACATTTACAACTTACGCAATGCCTGTCATGGTTAAAAATGCGTATATATGTAGTGTATCTATGCATTCACAACTTTGGCAATGCCTGTAATGTAGAAACCACGTTCCAGTATTGGCCAAAGCCCTGTGTTCGATGCTACTGCACATGGTTCATTCAAATACTACCCTTAACTAGTTTAAATACGTATGTAGGTGATGTATCTATACATTCACAACTCTCGCAATGCCTGTAATGGTTAAAAATGCGTAGATATGTAGTGTATCTATGCATTCACAACTTTGGCAATGCCTGTAATGTAGAAACCACGTTCCAGTATTGGCCAAAGCCCTGTGTTCGATGCTACTGCACATGGTTCATTCAAATACTACCCTTAACTAGTTTAAATACGTATGTAGGTGATGTATCTATACATTTACACCTCTCGCAATGCCTGTAATGGTTAAAAATGCGTAGATATGTAGTGTATCTATGCATTCACAACTTTGGCAATGCCTGTAATGTAGAAACCACGTTCCAGTATTGGCCAAAGCCCTGTGTTCGATGCTACTGCACATGGTTCATTCAAATACTACCATTAACTAGTTTAAATACGTATGTAGGTGATGTATCTATACATTTACACCTCTCGCAATGCCTGTAATGGTTAAAAATGCGTAGATATGTAGTGTATCTATGCATTCACAACTTTGGCAATGCCTGTAATGTAGAAACCACGTTCCAGTATTGGCCAAAGCCCTGTGTTCGATGCTACTGCACATGGTTCATTCAAATACTACCCTTAACTAGTTTAAATACGTATGTCGGTGATGTATCTATACATTCACAACTCTCGCAATGCCTGTAATGTAGAAACCACGTTCCAGTATTGGTCAAAGCCCTGTGTTCGATGCTACTGCACATGGTTCATTCAAATACTACCCTTAACTATGGTTGAATAGTTTCAATACGTATGTAGGTGATGTATCTATACATTTACAACTTACGCAATGCCTGTAATGGTTAAAAATGCGTAGATATGTAGTGTATCTATGCATTCACAACTTTGGCAATGCCTGTAATGTAGAAACCACGTTCCAGTATTGGCCAAAGCCCTGTGTTCGATGCTACTGCACATGGTTCATTCAAATACTACCCTTAACTAGTTTAAATACGTATGTAGGTGATGTATCTATACATTCACAACTCTCGCAATGCCTGTAATGTAGAAACCACGTTCCAGTACTGGTCAAAACCCTGTGTTCGATGCTACTGCACATGGTTCATTCAAATACTACCCTTAACTATGGTTAAATAGTTTAAATACGTATGTAGGTGATGTATCTATACATTTACAACTTACGCAATGCCTGTAATGGTTAAAAATGCGTATATATGTAGTGTATCTATGCATTCACAACTTTGGCAATGCCTGTAATGTAGAAACCACGTTCCAGTATTGGCCAAAGCCCTGTGTTCGATGCTACTGCACATGGTTCATTCAAATACTACCCTTAACTAGTTTAAATACGTATTTAGGTGATGTATCTATACATTCACAACTCTCGCAATGCCTGTAATGTAGAAACCACGTTCCAGTATTGGTCAAAACCCTGTGTTCGATGCTACTGCACATGGTTCATTCAAATACTACCCTTAACTATGGTTAAATAGTTTAAATACGTATGTAGGTGATGTATCTATACATTTACAACTTACGCAATGCCTGTAATGGTTAAAAATGCGTAGATATGTAGTGTATCTATGCATTCACAACTTTGGCAATGCCTGTAATGTAGAAACCACGTTCCAGTATTGGCCAAAGCCCTGTGTTCGATGCTACTGCACATGGTTCATTCAAATACTACCCTTAACTAGTTTAAATACGTATGTAGGTGATGTATCTATACATTCACAACTCTCGCAATGCCTGTAATGGTTAAAAATGCGTAGATATGTAGTGTATCTATGCATTCACAACTTTGTCAATGCCTGTAATGTAGAAACCACGTTCCAGTATTGGCCAAAGCCCTGTGTTCGATGCTACTGCACATGGTTCATTCAAATACTACCCTTAACTAGTTTAAATACGTATGTAGGTGATGTATCTATACATTCACAACTCTCGCAATGCCTGTAATGGTTAAAAATGCGTATATATGCAGTGTATCTATGCATTCACAACTTTGGCAATGCCTGTAATGTAGAAACCACGTTCCAGTATTGGCCAAAGCCCTGTGTTCGATGCTACTGCACATGGTTCATTCAAATACTACCCTTAACTAGTTTAAATACGTATGTAGGTGATGTATCTATACATTTACAACTCTCGCAATGCCTGTAATGGTTAAAAATGCGTAGATATGTAGTGTATCTATGCATTCACAACTTTGGCAATGCCTGTAATGTAGAAACCACGTTCCAGTATTGGCCAAAGCCCTGTGTTCGATGCTACTGCACATGGTTCATTCAAATACTACCCTTAACTATGGTTAAATAGTTTAAATACGTATGTAGGTGATGTATCTATACATTTACAACTTACGCAATGCCTGTAATGGTTAAAAATGCGTAGATATGTAGTGTATCTATGCATTCACAACTTTGGCAATGCCTGTAATGTAGAAACCACGTTCCAGTATTGGCCAAAGCCCTGTGTTCGATGCTACTGCACATGGTTCATTCAAATACTACCCTTAACTAGTTTAAATACGTATGTAGGTGATGTATCTATACATTCACAACTCTCGCAATGCCTGTAATGTAGAAACCACGTTCGAGTACTGGTCAAAACTCTGTGTTCGATGCTACTGCACATGGTTCATTCAAATACTACCCTTAACTATGGTTAAATAGTTTAAATACGTATGTAGGTGATGTATCTATACATTTACAACTTACGCAATGCCTGTAATGGTTAAAAATGCGTAGATATGTAGTGTATCTATCCATTCACAACTTTGGCAATGCCTGTAATGTAGAAACCACGTTCCAGTATTGGCCAAAGCCCTGTGTTCGAAGCTACTGCACATGGTTCATTCAAATACTACCCTTAACTAGTTTAAATACGTATGTAGTTGATGTATCTATACATTCACAACTCTCGCAATGCCTGTAATGTAGAAACCACGTTCCAGTATTGGTCAAAGCCCTGTGTTCGATGCTACTGCACATGGTTCATTCAAATACTACCCTTAACTATGGTTAAATAGTTTAAATACGTATGTAGGTGATGTATCTATACATTTACAACTTACGCAATGCCTGTAATGGTTAAAAATGCGTATATATGTAGTGTATCTATGCATTCACAACTTTGGCAATGCCTGTAATGTAGAAACCACGTTCCAGTATTGGCCAAAGCCCTGTGTTCGATGCTACTGCACATGGTTCATTCAAATACTACCCTTAACTAGTTTAAATACGTATGTAGGTGATGTATCTATACATTCACAACTCTCGCAATGCCTGTAATGGTTAAAAATGCGTATATATGTAGTGTATCTATGCATTCACAACTTTGGCAATGCCTGTAATGTAGAAACCACGTTCCAGTATTGGCCAAAGCCCTGTGTTCGATGCTACTGCACATGGTTCATTCAAATACTACCCTTAACTAGTTTAAATACGTATGTAGGTGATGTATCTATACATTTACACCTCTCGCAATGCCTGTAATGTAGAAACCACGTTCCAGTATTGGTCAAAGCCCTGTGTTCGATGCTACTGCACATGGTTCATTCAAATACTACCCTTAACTATGGTTAAATAGTTTCAATACGTATGTAGGTGATGTATCTATACATTTACAACTTACGCAATGCCTGTAATGGTTAAAAATGCGTAGATATGTAGTGTATCTATGCATTCACAACTTTGTCAATGCCTGTAATGTAGAAACCACGTTCCAGTATTGGCCAAAGCCCTGTGTTCGATGCTACTGCACATGGTTCATTCAAATACCATGTGCCTGTAATGTAGAAACCACGTTCCAGTATTGGCCAAAGCCCTGTGTTCGATGCTACTGCACATGGTTCATTCAAATACTACCCTTAACTAGTTTAAATACGTATGTAGGTGATGTATCTATACATTTACAACTCTCGCAATGCCTGTAATGGTTAAAAATGCGTAGATATGTAGTGTATCTATGCATTCACAACTTTGGCAATGCCTGTAATGTAGAAACCACGTTCCAGTATTGGCCAAAGCCCTGTGTTCGATGCTACTGCACATGGTTCATTCAAATACTACCCTTAACTAGTTTAAATACGTATGTAGGTGATGTATCTATACATTCACAACTCTCGCAATGCCTGTAATGTAGAAACCACGTTCCAGTATTGGTCAAAGCCCTGTGTTCGATGCTACTGCACATGGTTCATTCAAATACTACCCTTAACTAGTTTAAATACGTATGTAGGTGATGTATCTATACATTTACACCTCTCGCAATGCCTGTAATGTAGAAACCACGTTCCAGTATTGGTCAAAGCCCTGTGTTCGATGCTACTGCACATGGTTCATTCAAATACTACCCTTAACTATGGTTAAATAGTTTCAATACGTATGTAGGTGATGTATCTATACATTTACAACTTACGCAATGCCTGTAATGGTTAAAAATGCGTAGATATGTAGTGTATCTATGCATTCACAACTTTGTCAATGCCTGTAATGTAGAAACCACGTTCCAGTATTGGCCAAAGCCCTGTGTTCGATGCTACTGCACATGGTTCATTCAAATACCATGTGCCTGTAATGTAGAAACCACGTTCCAGTATTGGTCAAAGCCCTGTGTTCGATGCTACTGCACATGGTTCATTCAAATACTACCCTTAACTAGTTTAAATACGTATGTAGGTGATGTATCTATACATTTACAACTCTCGCAATGCCTGTAATGGTTAAAAATGCGTAGATATGTAGTGTATCTATGCATTCACAACTTTGGCAATGCCTGTAATGTAGAAACCACGTTCCAGTATTGGCCAAAGCCCTGTGTTCGATGCTACTGCACATGGTTCATTCAAATACTACCCTTAACTAGTTTAAATACGTATGTAGGTGATGTATCTATACATTCACAACTCTCGCAATGCCTGTAATGTAGAAACCACGTTCCAGTATTGGTCAAAGCCCTGTGTTCGATGCTACTGCACATGGTTCATTCAAATACTACCCTTAACTATGGTTAAATAGTTTCAATACGTATGTAGGTGATGTATCTATACATTTACAACTTACGCAATGCCTGTAATGGTTAAAAATGCGTAGATATGTAGTGTGTCTATGCATTCACAACTTTGGCAATGCCTGTAATGTAGAAACCACGTTCCAGTATTGGCCAAAGCCCTGTGTTCGATGCTACTGCACATGGTTCATTCAAATACTACCCTTAACTAGTTTAAATACGTATGTAGGTGATGTATCTATACATTCACAACTCTCGCAATGCCTGTAATGTAGAAACCACGTTCCAGTATTGGTCAAAGCCCTGTGTTCGATGCTACTGCACATGGTTCATTCAAATACTACCCTTAACTATGGTTAAATAGTTTAAATACGTATGTAGGTGATGTATCTATACATTCACAACTTACGCAATGCCTGTAATGGTTAAAAATGCGTATATATGAGGTGTATCTATGCATTCACAACTCTCGCAATGCCTGTAATGTAGAAACCACGTTCCAGTATTGGCCAAAGCCCTGTGTTCGATGCTACTGCACATGGTTCATTCAAATACTACCCTTAACTAGTTTAAATACGTATGTAGGTGATGTATCTATACATTTACAACTCTCGCAATGCCTGTAATGGTTAAAAATGCGTAGATATGTAGTGTATCTATGCATTCACAACTTTGGCAATGCCTGTAATGTAGAAACCACGTTCCAGTATTGGCCAAAGCCCTGTGTTCGATGCTACTGCACATGGTTCATTCAAATACTACCCTTAACTAGTTTAAATACGTATGTAGGTGATGTATCTATACATTCACGACTCTCGCAATGCCTGTAATGTAGAAACCACGTTCCAGTATTGGTCAAAGCCCTGTGTTCGATGCTACTGCACATGGTTCATTCAAATACTACCCTTAACTATGGTTAAATAGTTTAAATACGTATGTAGGTGATGTATCTATACATTTACAACTTACGCAATGCCTGTAATGGTTAAACATGCGTATATATGTAGTGTATCTATGCATTCACAACTTTGGCAATGCCTGTAATGTAGAAACCACGTTCCAGTATTGGCCAAAGCCCTGTGTTCGATGCTACTGCACATGGTTCATTCAAATACTACCCTTAACTAGTTTAAATACGTATGTAGGTGATGTATCTATACATTCACAACTCTCGCAATGCCTGTAATGGTTAAAAATGCGTAGATATGTAGTGTATCTATGCATTCACAACTTTGTCAATGCCTGTAATGTAGAAACCACGTTCCAGTATTGGCCAAAGCCCTGTGTTCGATGCTACTGCACATGGTTCATTCAAATACCATGTGCCTGTAATGTAGAAACCACGTTCCAGTATTGGTCAAAGCCCTGTGTTCGATGCTACTGCACATGGTTCATTCAAATACTACCCTTAACTAGTTTAAATACGTATGTAGGTGATGTATCTATACATTTACAACTCTCGCAATGCCTGTAATGGTTAAAAATGCGTAGATATGTAGTGTATCTATGCATTCACAACTTTGGCAATGCCTGTAATGTAGAAACCACGTTCCAGTATTGGCCAAAGCCCTGTGTTCGATGCTACTGCACATGGTTCATTCAAATACTACCCTTAACTAGTTTAAATACGTATGTAGGTGATGTATCTATACATTCACAACTCTCGCAATGCCTGTAATGTAGAAACCACGTTCCAGTATTGGTCAAAGCCCTGTGTTCGATGCTACTGCACATGGTTCATTCAAATACTACCCTTAACTATGGTTAAATAGTTTCAATACGTATGTAGGTGATGTATCTATACATTTACAACTTACGCAATGCCTGTAATGGTTAAAAATGCGTAGATATGTAGTGTGTCTATGCATTCACAACTTTGGCAATGCCTGTAATGTAGAAACCACGTTCCAGTATTGGCCAAAGCCCTGTGTTCGATGCTACTGCACATGGTTCATTCAAATACTACCCTTAACTAGTTTAAATACGTATGTAGGTGATGTATCTATACATTCACAACTCTCGCAATGCCTGTAATGTAGAAACCACGTTCCAGTATTGGTCAAAGCCCTGTGTTCGATGCTACTGCACATGGTTCATTCAAATACTACCCTTAACTATGGTTAAATAGTTTAAATACGTATGTAGGTGATGTATCTATACATTCACAACTTACGCAATGCCTGTAATGGTTAAAAATGCGTATATATGAGGTGTATCTATGCATTCACAACTCTCGCAATGCCTGTAATGTAGAAACCACGTTCCAGTATTGGCCAAAGCCCTGTGTTCGATGCTACTGCACATGGTTCATTCAAATACTACCCTTAACTAGTTTAAATACGTATGTAGGTGATGTATCTATACATTTACAACTCTCGCAATGCCTGTAATGGTTAAAAATGCGTAGATATGTAGTGTATCTATGCATTCACAACTTTGGCAATGCCTGTAATGTAGAAACCACGTTCCAGTATTGGCCAAAGCCCTGTGTTCGATGCTACTGCACATGGTTCATTCAAATACTACCCTTAACTAGTTTAAATACGTATGTAGGTGATGTATCTATACATTCACAACTCTCGCAATGCCTGTAATGTAGAAACCACGTTCCAGTATTGGTCAAAGCCCTGTGTTCGATGCTACTGCACATGGTTCATTCAAATACTACCCTTAACTATGGTTAAATAGTTTAAATACGTATGTAGGTGATGTATCTATACATTTACAACTTACGCAATGCCTGTAATGGTTAAACATGCGTATATATGTAGTGTATCTATGCATTCACAACTTTGGCAATGCCTGTAATGTAGAAACCACGTTCCAGTATTGGCCAAAGCCCTGTGTTCGATGCTACTGCACATGGTTCATTCAAATACTACCCTTAACTAGTTTAAATACGTATGTAGGTGATGTATCTATACATTCACAACTCTCGCAATGCCTGTAATGGTTAAAAATGCGTAGATATGTAGTGTATCTATGCATTCACAACTTTGTCAATGCCTGTAATGTAGAAACCACGTTCCAGTATTGGCCAAAGCCCTGTGTTCGATGCTACTGCACATGGTTCATTCAAATACTACCCTTAACTAGTTTAAATACGTATGTAGGTGATGTATCTATACATTTACACCTCTCGCAATGCCTGTAATGGTTAAAAATGCGTAGATATGTAGTGTATCTATGCATTCACAACTTTGGCAATGCCTGTAATGTAGAAACCACGTTCCAGTATTGGCCAAAGCCCTGTGTTCGATGCTACTGCACATGGTTCATTCAAATACTACCCTTAACTATGGTTAAATAGTTTAAATACGTATGTAGGTGATGTATCTATACATTTACAACTTACGCAATGCCTGTAATGGTTAAAAATGCGTATATATGTAGTGTATCTATGCATTCACAACTTTGGCAATGCCTGTAATGTAGAAACCACGTTCCAGTATTGGCCAAAGCCCTGTGTTCGATGCTACTGCACATGGTTCATTCAAATACTACCCTTAACTAGTTTAAATACGTATGTAGGTGATGTATCTATACATTCACAACTCTCGCAATGCCTGTAATGTAGAAACCACGTTCGAGTACTGGTCAAAACCCTGTGTTCGATGCTACTGCACATGGTTCATTCAAATACTACCCTTAACTATGGTTAAATAGTTTAAATACGTATGTAGGTGATGTATCTATACATTTACAACTTACGCAATGCCTGTAATGGTTAAAAATGCGTAGATATGTAGTGTATCTATCCATTCACAACTTTGGCAATGCCTGTAATGTAGAAACCACGTTCCAGTATTGGCCAAAGCCCTGTGTTCGATGCTACTGCACATGGTTCATTCAAATACTACCCTTAACTAGTTTAAATACGTATGTAGGTGATGTATCTATACATTCACAACTCTCGCAATGCCTGTAATGTAGAAACCACGTTCCAGTATTGGTCAAAGCCCTGTGTTCGATGCTACTGCACATGGTTCATTCAAATACTACCCTTAACTATGGTTAAATAGTTTAAATACGTATGTAGGTGATGTATCTATACATTTACAACTTACGCAATGCCTGTAATGGTTAAAAATGCGTATATATGTAGTGTATCTATGCATTCACAACTTTGGCAATGCCTGTAATGTAGAAACCACGTTCCAGTATTGGCCAAAGCCCTGTGTTCGATGCTACTGCACATGGTTCATTCAAATACTACCCTTAACTAGTTTAAATACGTATGTAGGTGATGTATCTATACATTTACAACTCTCGCAATGCCTGTAATGGTTAAAAATGCGTAGATATGTAGTGTATCTATGCATTCACAACTTTGGCAATGCCTGTAATGTAGAAACCACGTTCCAGTATTGGCCAAAGCCCTGTGTTCGATGCTACTGCACATGGTTCATTCAAATACTACCCTTAACTAGTTTAAATACGTATGTAGGTGATGTATCTATACATTCACAACTCTCGCAATGCCTGTAATGTAGAAACCACGTTCCAGTATTGGTCAAAGCCCTGTGTTCGATGCTACTGCACATGGTTCATTCAAATACTACCCTTAACTATGGTTAAATAGTTTAAATACGTATGTAGGTGATGTATCTATACATTTACAACTTACGCAATGCCTGTAATGGTTAAAAATGCGTAAATATGTAGTGTATCTATGCATTCACAACTTTGGCAATGCCTGTAATGTAGAAACCACGTTCCAGTATTGGCCAAAGCCCTGTGTTCGATGCTACTCCACATGGTTCATTCAAATACCATGTGCCTGTAATGTAGAAACCACGTTCCAGTATTGGCCAAAGCCCTGTGTTCGATGCTACTGCACATGGTTCATTCAAATACTACCCTTAACTAGTTTAAATACGTATGTAGGTGATGTATCTATACATTTACAACTCTCGCAATGCCTGTAATGGTTAAAAATGCGTAAATATGTAGTGTATCTATGCATTCACAACTTTGGCAATGCCTGTAATGTAGAAACCACGTTCCAGTATTGGCCAAAGCCCTGTGTTCGATGCTACTGCACATGGTTCATTCAAATACCATGTGCCTGTAATGTAGAAACCACGTTCCAGTATTGGCCAAAGCCCTGTGTTCGATGCTACTGCACATGGTTCATTCAAATACTACCCTTAACTAGTTTAAATACGTATGTAGGTGATGTATCTATACATTCACAACTCTCGCAATGCCTGTAATGTAGAAACCACGTTCCAGTATTGGTCAAAGCCCTGTGTTCGATGCTACTGCACATGGTTCATTCAAATACTACCCTTAACTATGGTTAAATAGTTTCAATACGTATGTAGGTGATGTATCTATACATTTACAACTTACGCAATGCCTGTAATGGTTAAAAATGCGTAGATATGTAGTGTATCTATGCATTCACAACTTTGTCAATGCCTGTAATGTAGAAACCACGTTCCAGTATTGGCCAAAGCCCTGTGTTCGATGCTACTGCACATGGTTCATTCAAATACTACCCTTAACTATTTTAAATACGTATGTAGGTGATGTATCTATACATTCACAACTCTCGCAATGCCTGTAATGTAGAAACCACGTTCCAGTATTGGTCAAAGCCCTGTGTTCGATGCTACTGCACATGGTTCATTCAAATACTACCCTTAACTATGGTTAAATAGTTTAAATACGTATGTAGGTGATGTATCTATACATTTACAACTTACGCAATGCCTGTAATGGTTAAAAATGCGTATATATGTAGTGTATCTATGCATTCACAACTTTGGCAATGCCTGTAATGTAGAAACCACGTTCCAGTATTGGCCAAAGCCCTGTGTTCGATGCTACTGCACATGGTTCATTCAAATACTACCCTTAACTAGTTTAAATACGTATGTAGGTGATGTATCTATACATTTACAACTCTCGCAATGCCTGTAATGGTTAAAAATGCGTAGATATGTAGTGTATCTATGCATTCACAACTTTGGCAATGCCTGTAATGTAGAAACCACGTTCCAGTATTGGCCAAAGCCCTGTGTTCGATGCTACTGCACATGGTTCATTCAAATACTACCCTTAACTAGTTTAAATACGTATGTAGGTGATGTATCTATACATTCACAACTCTCGCAATGCCTGTAATGTAGAAACCACGTTCCAGTATTGGTCAAAGCCCTGTGTTCGATGCTACTGCACATGGTTCATTCAAATACTACCCTTAACTATGGTTAAATAGTTTAAATACGTATGTAGGTGATGTATCTATACATTTACAACTTACGCAATGCCTGTAATGGTTAAAAATGCGTATATATGTAGTGTATCTATGCATTCACAACTTTGGCAATGCCTGTAATGTAGAAACCACGTTCCAGTATTGGCCAAAGCCCTGTGTTCGATGCTACTGCACATGGTTCATTCAAATACTACCCTTAACTAGTTTAAATACGTATGTAGGTGATGTATCTATACATTCACAACTCTCGCAATGCCTGTAATGTAGAAACCACGTTCGAGTACTGGTCAAAACCCTGTGTTCGATGCTACTGCACATGGTTCATTCAAATACTACCCTTAACTATGGTTAAATAGTTTAAATACGTATGTAGGTGATGTATCTATACATTTACAACTTACGCAATGCCTGTAATGGTTAAAAATGCGTAGATATGTAGTGTATCTATCCATTCACAACTTTGGCAATGCCTGTAATGTAGAAACCACGTTCCAGTATTGGCCAAAGCCCTGTCTTCGAAGCTACTGCACATGGTTCATTCAAATACTACCCTTAACTAGTTTAAATACGTATGTAGTTGATGTATCTATACATTCACAACTCTCGCAATGCCTGTAATGTAGAAACCACGTTCCAGTATTGGTCAAAGCCCTGTGTTCGATGCTACTGCACATGGTTCATTCAAATACTACCCTTAACTATGGTTAAATAGTTTAAATACGTATGTAGGTGATGTATCTATACATTTACAACTTACGCAATGCCTGTAATGGTTAAAAATGCGTATATATGTAGTGTATCTATGCATTCACAACTTTGGCAATGCCTGTAATGTAGAAACCACGTTCCAGTATTGGCCAAAGCCCTGTGTTCGATGCTACTGCACATGGTTCATTCAAATACTACCCTTAACTAGTTTAAATACGTATGTAGGTGATGTATCTATACATTCACAACTCTCGCAATGCCTGTAATGGTTAAAAATGCGTAGATATGTAGTGTATCTATGCATTCACAACTTTGTCAATGCCTGTAATGTAGAAACCACGTTCCAGTATTGGCCAAAGCCCTGTGTTCGATGCTACTGCACATGGTTCATTCAAATACTACCCTTAACTAGTTTAAATACGTATGTAGGTGATGTATCTATACATTTACACCTCTCGCAATGCCTGTAATGGTTAAAAATGCGTAGATATGTAGTGTATCTATGCATTCACAACTTTGGCAATGCCTGTAATGTAGAAACCACGTTCCAGTATTGGCCAAAGCCCTGTGTTCGAAGCTACTGCACATGGTTCATTCAAATACTACCCTTAACTAGTTTAAATACGTTTGTAGTTGATGTATCTATACATTCACAACTCTCGCAATGCCTGTAATGTAGAAACCACGTTCCAGTATTGGTCAAAGCCCTGTGTTCGATGCTACTGCACATGGTTCATTCAAATACTACCCTTAACTATGGTTAAATAGTTTAAATACGTATGTAGGTGATGTATCTATACATTTACAACTTACGCAATGCCTGTCATGGTTAAAAATGCGTATATATGTAGTGTATCTATGCATTCACAACTTTGGCAATGCCTGTAATGTAGAAACCACGTTCCAGTATTGGCCAAAGCCCTGTGTTCGATGCTACTGCACATGGTTCATTCAAATACTACCCTTAACTAGTTTAAATACGTATGTAGGTGATGTATCTATACATTCACAACTCTCGCAATGCCTGTAATGGTTAAAAATGCGTATATATGTAGTGTATCTATGCATTCACAACTTTGTCAATGCATGTAATGTAGAAACCACGTTCCAGTATTGGCCAAAGCCCTGTGTTCGATGCTACTGCACATGGTTCATTCAAATACTACCCTTAACTAGTTTAAATACGTATGTAGGTGATGTATCTATACATTTACACCTCTCGCAATGCCTGTAATGGTTAAAAATGCGTAGATATGTAGTGTATCTATGCATTCACAACTTTGGCAATGCCTGTAATGTAGAAACCACGTTCCAGTATTGGCCAAAGCCCTGTGTTCGATGCTACTGCACATGGTTCATTCAAATACTACCCTTAACTAGTTTAAATACGTATGTAGGTGATGTATCTATACATTCACAACTCTCGCAATGCCTGTAATGTAGAAACCACGTTCCAGTATTGGTCAAAGCCCTGTGTTCGATGCTACTGCACATGGTTCATTCAAATACTACCCTTAACTATGGTTAAATAGTTTAAATACGTATGTAGGTGATGTATCTATACATTTACAACTTACGCAATGCCTGTAATGGTTAAAAATGCGTAGATATGTAGTGTATCTATGCATTCACAACTTTGGCAATACCTGTAATGTAGAAACCACGTTCCAGTATTGGCCAAAGCCCTGTGTTCGATGCTACTGCACATGGTTCATTCAAATACCATGTGCCTGTAATGTAGAAACCACGTTCCAGTATTGGCCAAAGCCCTGTGTTCGATGCTACTGCACATGGTTCATTCAAATACTACCCTTAACTACTTTAAATACGTATGTAGGTGATGTATCTATACATTTACAACTCTCGCAATGCCTGTAATGGTTAAAAATGCGTAGATATGTAGTGTATCTATGCATTCACAACTTTGGCAATGCCTGTAATGTAGAAACCACGTTCCAGTATTGGCCAAAGCCCTGTGTTCGATGCTACTGCACATGGTTCATTCAAATACTACCCTTAACTAGTTTAAATACGTATGTAGGTGATGTATCTATACATTCACAACTCTCGCAATGCCTGTAATGTAGAAACCACGTTCCAGTATTGGTCAAAGCCCTGTGTTCGATGCTACTGCACATGGTTCATTCAAATACTACCCTTAACTATGGTTAAATAGTTTAAATACGTATGTAGGTGATGTATCTATACATTTACAACTTACGCAATGCCTGTAATGGTTAAAAATGCGTAGATATGTAGTGTATCTATGCATTCACAACTTTGGCAATGCCTGTAATGTAGAAACCACGTTCCAGTATTGGCCAAAGCCCTGTGTTCGATGCTACTGCACATGGTTCATTCAAATACTACCCTTAACTAGTTTAAATACGTATGTAGGTGATGTATCTATACATTTACAACTCTCGCAATGCCTGTAATGGTTAAAAATGCGTAGATATGTAGTGTATCTATGCATTCACAACTTTGGCAATGCCTGTAATGTAGAAACCACGTTCCAGTATTGGCCAAAGCCCTGTGTTCGATGCTACTGCACATGGTTCATTCAAATACTACCCTTAACTAGTTTAAATACGTATGTAGGTGATGTATCTATACATTCACAACTCTCGCAATGCCTGTAATGTAGAAACCACGTTCCAGTATTGGTCAAAGCCCTGTGTTCGATGCTACTGCACATGGTTCATTCAAATACTACCCTTAACTATGGTTAAATAGTTTAAATACGTATGTAGGTGATGTATCTATACATTTACAACTTACGCAATGCCTGTAATGGTTAAAAATGCGTATATATGTAGTGTATCTATGCATTCACAACTTTGGCAATGCCTGTAATGTAGAAACCACGTTCCAGTATTGGCCAAAGCCCTGTGTTCGATGCTACTGCACATGGTTCATTCAAATACTACCCTTAACTAGTTTAAATACGTATGTAGGTGATGTATCTATACATTCACAACTCTCGCAATGCCTGTAATGTAGAAACCACGTTCGAGTACTGGTCAAAACCCTGTGTTCGATGCTACTGCACATGGTTCATTCAAATACTACCCTTAACTATGGTTAAATAGTTTAAATACGTATGTAGGTGATGTATCTATACATTTACAACTTACGCAATGCCTGTAATGGTTAAAAATGCGTAGATATGTAGTGTATCTATCCATTCACAACTTTGGCAATGCCTGTAATGTAGAAACCACGTTCCAGTATTGGCCAAAGCCCTGTGTTCGAAGCTACTGCACATGGTTCATTCAAATACTACCCTTAACTAGTTTAAACACGTATGTAGTTGATGTATCTATACATTCACAACTCTCGCAATGCCTGTAATGTAGAAACCACGTTCCAGTATTGGTCAAAGCCCTGTCTTCGATGCTACTGCACATGGTTCATTCAAATACTACCCTTAACTATGGTTAAATAGTTTCAATACGTATGTAGGTGATGTATCTATACATTTACAACTTACGCAATGCCTGTAATGGTTAAAAATGCGTATATATGTAGTGTATCTATGCATTCACAACTTTGGCAATGCCTGTAATGTAGAAACCACGTTCCAGTATTGGCCAAAGCCCTGTGTTCGATGCTACTGCACATGGTTCATTCAAATACTACCCTTAACTAGTTTAAATACGTATGTAGGTGATGTATCTATACATTCACAACTCTCGCAATGCCTGTAATGGTTAAAAATGCGTATATATGTAGTGTATCTATGCATTCACAACTTTGTCAATGCCTGTAATGTAGAAACCACGTTCCAGTATTGGCCAAAGCCCTGTGTTCGATGCTACTGCACATTGTTCATTCAAATACTACCCTTAACTAGTTTAAATACGTATGTAGGTGATGTATCTATACATTTACACCTCTCGCAATGCCTGTAATGGTTAAAAATGCGTAGATATGTAGTGTATCTATGCATTCACAACTTTGGCAATGCCTGTAATGTAGAAACCACGTTCCAGTATTGGCCAAAGACCTGTGTTCGAAGCTACATTCAAATACTACCCTTAACTAGTTTAAATACGTATGTAGGTGATGTATCTATACATTTACAACTCTCGCAATGCCTGTAATGGTTAAAAATGCGTAGATATGTAGTGTATCTATGCATTCACAACTTTGGCAATGCCTGTAATGTAGAAACCACGTTCCAGTATTGGCCAAAGCCCTGTGTTCGATGCTACTGCACATGGTTCATTCAAATACTACCCTTAACTAGTTTAAATACGTATGTAGGTGATGTATCTATACATTCACAACTCTCGCAATGCCTGTAATGTAGAAACCACGTTCCAGTATTGGTCAAAGCCCTGTGTTCGATGCTACTGCACATGGTTCATTCAAATACTACCCTTAACTATGGTTAAATAGTTTAAATACGTATGTAGGTGATGTATCTATACATTTACAACTTACGCAATGCCTGTAATGGTTAAAAATGCGTATATATGTAGTGTATCTATGCATTCACAACTTTGGCAATGCCTGTAATGTAGAAACCACGTTCCAGTATTGGCCAAAGCCCTGTGTTCGATGCTACTGCACATGGTTCATTCAAATACTACCCTTAACTAGTTTAAATACGTATGTAGGTGATGTATCTATACATTCACAACTCTCGCAATGCCTGTAATGTAGAAACCACGTTCGAGTACTGGTCAAAACCCTGTGTTCGATGCTACTGCACATGGTTCATTCAAATACTACCCTTAACTATGGTTAAATAGTTTAAATACGTATGTAGGTGATGTATCTATACATTTACAACTTACGCAATGCCTGTAATGGTTAAAAATGCGTAGATATGTAGTGTATCTATCCATTCACAACTTTGGCAATGCCTGTAATGTAGAAACCACGTTCCAGTATTGGCCAAAGCCCTGTGTTCGAAGCTACTGCACATGGTTCATTCAAATACTACCCTTAACTAGTTTAAACACGTATGTAGTTGATGTATCTATACATTCACAACTCTCGCAATGCCTGTAATGTAGAAACCACGTTCCAGTATTGGTCAAAGCCCTGTCTTCGATGCTACTGCACATGGTTCATTCAAATACTACCCTTAACTATGGTTAAATAGTTTCAATACGTATGTAGGTGATGTATCTATACATTTACAACTTACGCAATGCCTGTAATGGTTAAAAATGCGTATATATGTAGTGTATCTATGCATTCACAACTTTGGCAATGCCTGTAATGTAGAAACCACGTTCCAGTATTGGCCAAAGCCCTGTGTTCGATGCTACTGCACATGGTTCATTCAAATACTACCCTTAACTAGTTTAAATACGTATGTAGGTGATGTATCTATACATTCACAACTCTCGCAATGCCTGTAATGGTTAAAAATGCGTATATATGTAGTGTATCTATGCATTCACAACTTTGTCAATGCCTGTAATGTAGAAACCACGTTCCAGTATTGGCCAAAGCCCTGTGTTCGATGCTACTGCACATTGTTCATTCAAATACTACCCTTAACTAGTTTAAATACGTATGTAGGTGATGTATCTATACATTTACACCTCTCGCAATGCCTGTAATGGTTAAAAATGCGTAGATATGTAGTGTATCTATGCATTCACAACTTTGGCAATGCCTGTAATGTAGAAACCACGTTCCAGTATTGGCCAAAGACCTGTGTTCGAAGCTACTGCACATGGTTCATTCAAATACTACCCTTAACTAGTTTAAATACGTATGTAGTTGATGTATCTATACATTCACAAATCTCGCAATGCCTGTAATGTAGAAACCACGTTCCAGTATTGGTCAAAGCCCTGTGTTCGATGCTACTGCACATGGTTCATTCAAATACTACCCTTAACTATGGTTAAATAGTTTCAATACGTATGTAGGTGATGTATCTATACATTTACAACTTACGCAATGCCTGTCATGGTTAAAAATGCGTATATATGTAGTGTATCTATGCATTCACAACTTTGGCAATGCCTGTAATGTAGAAACCACGTTCCAGTATTGGCCAAAGCCCTGTGTTCGATGCTACTGCACATGGTTCATTCAAATACTACCCTTAACTAGTTTAAATACGTATGTAGGTGATGTATCTATACATTCACAACTCTCGCAATGCCTGTAATGGTTAAAAATGCGTAGATATGTAGTGTATCTATGCATTCACAACTTTGGCAATGCCTGTAATGTAGAAACCACGTTCCAGTATTGGCCAAAGCCCTGTGTTCGATGCTACTGCACATGGTTCATTCAAATACTACCCTTAACTAGTTTAAATACGTATGTAGGTGATGTATCTATACATTTACACCTCTCGCAATGCCTGTAATGGTTAAAAATGCGTAGATATGTAGTGTATCTATGCATTCACAACTTTGGCAATGCCTGTAATGTAGAAACCACGTTCCAGTATTGGTCAAAGCCCTGTGTTCGATGCTACTGCACATGGTTCATTCAAATACTACCCTTAACTATGGTTAAATAGTTTCAATACGTATGTAGGTGATGTATCTATACATTTACAACTTACGCAATGCCTGTAATGGTTAAAAATGCGTATATATGTAGTGTATCTATGCATTCACAACTTTGGCAATGCCTGTAATGTAGAAACCACGTTCCAGTATTGGCCAAAGCCCTGTGTTCGATGCTACTGCACATGGTTCATTCAAATACTACCATTAACTAGTTTAAATACGTATGTAGGTGATGTATCTATACATTTACAACTCTCGCAATGCCTGTAATGGTTAAAAATGCGTAGATATGTAGTGTATCTATGCATTCACAACTTTGGCAATGCCTGTAATGTAGAAACCACGTTCCAGTATTGGCCAAAGCCCTGTGTTCGATGCTACTGCACATGGTTCATTCAAATACTACCCTTAACTAGTTTAAATACGTATGTCGGTGATGTATCTATACATTCACAACTCTCGCAATGCCTGTAATGTAGAAACCACGTTCCAGTATTGGTCAAAGCCCTGTGTTCGATGCTACTGCACATGGTTCATTCAAATACTACCCTTAACTATGGTTGAATAGTTTCAATACGTATGTAGGTGATGTATCTATACATTTACAACTTACGCAATGCCTGTAATGGTTAAAAATGCGTAGATATGTAGTGTATCTATGCATTCACAACTTTGGCAATGCCTGTAATGTAGAAACCACGTTCCAGTATTGGCCAAAGCCCTGTGTTCGATGCTACTGCACATGGTTCATTCAAATACTACCCTTAACTAGTTTAAATACGTATGTAGGTGATGTATCTATACATTCACAACTCTCGCAATGCCTGTAATGTAGAAACCACGTTCCAGTACTGGTCAAAACCCTGTGTTCGATGCTACTGCACATGGTTCATTCAAATACTACCCTTAACTATGGTTAAATAGTTTAAATACGTATGTAGGTGATGTATCTATACATTTACAACTTACGCAATGCCTGTAATGGTTAAAAATGCGTAGATATGTAGTGTATCTATGCATTCACAACTTTGGCAATGCCTGTAATGTAGAAACCACGTTCCAGTATTGGCCAAAGCCCTGTGTTCGATGCTACTGCACATGGTTCATTCAAATACTACCCTTAACTAGTTTAAATACGTATTTAGGTGATGTATCTATACATTCACAACTCTCGCAATGCCTGTAATGTAGAAACCACGTTCCAGTATTGGTCAAAACCCTGTGTTCGATGCTACTGCACATGGTTCATTCAAATACTACCCTTAACTATGGTTAAATAGTTTAAATACGTATGTAGGTGATGTATCTATACATTTACAACTTACGCAATGCCTGTAATGGTTAAAAATGCGTAGATATGTAGTGTATCTATGCATTCACAACTTTGGCAATGCCTGTAATGTAGAAACCACGTTCCAGTATTGGCCAAAGCCCTGTGTTCGATGCTACTGCACATGGTTCATTCAAATACTACCCTTAACTAGTTTAAATACGTATGTAGTTGATGTATCTATACATTCACAACTCTCTCGCAATGCCTGTAATGTAGAAACCATGTTCCAGTATTGGTCAAAGCCCTGTGTTCGATGCTACTGCACATGGTTCATTCAAATACTACCCTTAACTATGGTTAAATAGTTTAAATACGTATGTAGGTGATGTATCTATACATTTACAACTTACGCAATGCCTGTAATGGTTAAAAATGCGTATATATGTAGTGTATCTATGCATTCACAACTTTGGCAATGCCTGTAATGTAGAAGCCACGTTCCAGTATTGGCCAAAGCCCTGTGTTCGATGCTACTGCACATGGTTCATTCAAATACTACCCTTAACTAGTTTAAATACGTATGTAGGTGATGTATATATACATTTACAACTCTCGCAATGCCTGTAATGGTTAAAAATGCGTAGACATGTAGTGTATCTATGCATTCACAACTTTGGCAATGCCTGTAATGTAGAAACCACGTTCCAGTATTGGCCAAAGCCCTGTGTTCGATGCTACTGCACATGGTTCATTCAAATACTACCCTTAACTAGTTTAAATACGTATGTAGGTGATGTATCTATACATTCACAACTCTCGCAATGCCTGTAATGTAGAAACCACGTTCCAGTATTGGTCAAAGCCCTGTGTTCGATGCTACTGCACATGGTTCATTCAAATACTACCCTTAACTATGGTTAAATAGTTTAAATACGTATGTAGGTGATGTATCTATACATTCACAACTTTGGCAATGCCTGTAATGTAGAAACCACGTTCCAGTATTGGCCAAAGCCCTGTGTTCGATGCTACTGCACATGGTTCATTCAAATACTACCCTTAACTAGTTTAAATACGTATGTAGTTGATGTATCTATACATTCACAACTCTCGCAATGCCTGTAATGTAGACACCACGTTCCAGTATTGGTCAAAGCCCTGCGTTCGATGCTACTGCACATGGTTCATTCAAATACTACCCTTAACTAGTTTAAATACCTATGTAGGTGATGTATCTATACATTCACAACTCTCGCAATGCCTGTAATGGTTAAAAATGCGTAGATATGTAGTGTATCTATCCATTCACAACTTTGTCAATGCCTGTAATGTAGAAACCACGTTCCAGTATTGGCCAAAGCCCTGTGTTCGACGCTACTGCACATGGTTCATTCAAATACTACCCTTAACTAGTTTAAATACGTATGTAGGTGATGTATCTATACATTCACAACTCTCGCAATGCCTGTAATGTAGAAACCACGTTCGAGTACTGGTCAAAACCCTGTGTTCGATGCTACTGCACATGGTTCATTCAAATACTACCCTTAACTATGGTTAAATAGTTTAAATACGTATGTAGGTGATGTATCTATACATTTACAACTTACGCAATGCCTGTAATGGTTAAAAATGCGTAGATATGTAGTGTATCTATCCATTCACAACTTTGGCAATGCCTGTAATGTAGAAACCACGTTCCAGTATTGGCCAAAGCCCTGTGTTCGAAGCTACTGCACATGGTTCATTCAAATACTACCCTTAACTAGTTTAAATACGTATGTAGTTGATGTATCTATACATTCACAACTCTCGCAATGCCTGTAATGTAGAAACCACGTTCCAGTATTGGTCAAAGCCCTGTGTTCGATGCTACTGCACATGGTTCATTCAAATACTACCCTTAACTATGGTTAAATAGTTTAAATACGTATGTAGGTGATGTATCTATACATTTACAACTTACGCAATGCCTGTAATGGTTAAAAATGCGTATATATGTAGTGTATCTATGCATTCACAACTTTGGCAATGCCTGTAATGTAGAAACCACGTTCCAGTATTGGCCAAAGCCCTGTGTTCGATGCTACTGCACATGGTTCATTCAAATACCATGTGCCTGTAATGTAGAAACCACGTTCCAGTATTGGCCAAAGCCCTGTGTTCGATGCTACTGCACATGGTTCATTCAAATACTACCTTTAACTACTTTAAATACGTATGTAGGTGATGTATCTATACATTTACAACTCTCGCAATGCCTGTAATGGTTAAAAATGCGTAGATATGTAGTGTATCTATGCATTCACAACTTTGGCAATGCCTGTAATGTAGAAACCACGTTCCAGTATTGGCCAAAGCCCTGTGTTCGATGCTACTGCACATGGTTCATTCAAATACTACCCTTAACTAGTTTAAATACGTATGTCGGTGATGTATCTATACATTCACAACTCTCGCAATGCCTGTAATGTAGAAACCACGTTCCAGTATTGGTCAAAGCCCTGTGTTCGATGCTACTGCACATGGTTTATTCAAATACTACCCTTAACTATGGTTGAATAGTTTCAATACGTATGTAGGTGATGTATCTATACATTTACAACTTACGCAATGCCTGTAATGGTTAAAAATGCGTAGATATGTAGTGTATCTATGCATTCACAACTTTGGCAATGCCTGTAATGTAGAAACCACGTTCCAGTATTGGCCAAAGCCCTGTGTTCGATGCTACTGCACATGGTTCATTCAAATACTACCCTTAACTAGTTTAAATACGTATGTAGGTGATGTATCTATACATTCACAACTCTCGCAATGCCTGTAATGTAGAAACCACGTTCCAGTACTGGTCAAAACCCTGTGTTCGATGCTACTGCACATGGTTCATTCAAATACTACCCTTAACTATGGTTAAATAGTTTAAATACGTATGTAGGTGATGTATCTATACATTTACAACTTACGCAATGCCTGTAATGGTTAAAAATGCGTAGATATGTAGTGTATCTATGCATTCACAACTTTGGCAATGCCTGTAATGTAGAAACCACGTTCCAGTATTGGCCAAAGCCCTGTGTTCGATGCTACTGCACATGGTTCATTCAAATACTACCCTTAACTAGTTTAAATACGTATTTAGGTGATGTATCTATACATTCACAACTCTCGCAATGCCTCTAATGTAGAAACCACGTTCCAGTACTGGTCAAAACCCTGTGTTCGATGCTACTGCACATGGTTCATTCAAATACTACCCTTAACTATGGTTAAATAGTTTAAATACGTATGTAGGTGATGTATCTATACATTTACAACTTACGCAATGCCTGTAATGGTTAAAAATGCGTAGATATGTAGTGTATCTATGCATTCACAACTTTGGCAATGCCTGTAATGTAGAAACCACGTTCCAGTATTGGCCAAAGCCCTGTGTTCGATGCTACTGCACATGGTTCATTCAAATACTACCCTTAACTAGTTTAAATACGTATGTAGTTGATGTATCTATACATTCACAACTCTCTCGCAATGCCTGTAATGTAGAAACCACGTTCCAGTATTGGTCAAAGCCCTGTGTTCGATGCTACTGCACATGGTTCATTCAAATACTACCCTTAACTATGGTTAAATAGTTTAAATACGTATGTAGGTGATGTATCTATACATTTACAACTCTCGCAATGCCTGTAATGGTTAAAAATGCGTAGACATGTAGTGTATCTATGCATTCACAACTTTGGCAATGCCTGTAATGTAGAAACCACGTTCCAGTATTGGCCAAAGCCCTGTGTTCGATGCTACTGCACATGGTTCATTCAAATACTACCCTTAACTAGTTTAAATACGTATGTAGGTGATGTATCTATACATTCACAACTCTCGCAATGCCTGTAATGTAGAAACCACGTTCCAGTATTGGTCAAAGCCCTGTGTTCGATGCTACTGCACATGGTTCATTCAAATACTACCCTTAACTATGGTTAAATAGTTTAAATACGTATGTAGGTGATGTATCTATACATTCACAACTTTGGCAATGCCTGTAATGTAGAAACCACGTTCCAGTATTGGCCAAAGCCCTGTGTTCGATGCTACTGCACATGGTTCATTCAAATACTACCCTTAACTAGTTTAAATACGTATGTAGTTGATGTATCTATACATTCACAACTCTCGCAATGCCTGTAATGTAGACACCACGTTCCAGTATTGGTCAAAGCCCTGCGTTCGATGCTACTGCACATGGTTCATTCAAATACTACCCTTAACTAGTTTAAATACCTATGTAGGTGATGTATCTATACATTCACAACTCTCGCAATGCCTGTAATGGTTAAAAATGCGTAGATATGTAGTGTATCTATCCATTCACAACTTTGTCAATGCCTGTAATGTAGAAACCACGTTCCAGTATTGGCCAAAGCCCTGTGTTCGACGCTACTGCACATGGTTCATTCAAATACTACCCTTAACTAGTTTAAATACGTATGTAGGTGATGTATCTATACATTCACAACTCTCGCAATGCCTGTAATGTAGAAACCACGTTCGAGTACTGGTCAAAACCCTGTGTTCGATGCTACTGCACATGGTTCATTCAAATACTACCCTTAACTATGGTTAAATAGTTTAAATACGTATGTAGGTGATGTATCTATACATTTACAACTTACGCAATGCCTGTAATGGTTAAAAATGCGTAGATATGTAGTGTATCTATCCATTCACAACTTTGGCAATGCCTGTAATGTAGAAACCACGTTCCAGTATTGGCCAAAGCCCTGTGTTCGAAGCTACTGCACATGGTTCATTCAAATACTACCCTTAACTAGTTTAAATACGTATGTAGTTGATGTATCTATACATTCACAACTCTCGCAATGCCTGTAATGTAGAAACCACGTTCCAGTATTGGTCAAAGCCCTGTGTTCGATGCTACTGCACATGGTTCATTCAAATACTACCCTTAACTATGGTTAAATAGTTTAAATACGTATGTAGGTGATGTATCTATACATTTACAACTTACGCAATGCCTGTAATGGTTAAAAATGCGTATATATGTAGTGTATCTATGCATTCACAACTTTGGCAATGCCTGTAATGTAGAAACCACGTTCCAGTATTGGCCAAAGCCCTGTGTTCGATGCTACTGCACATGGTTCATTCAAATACCATGTGCCTGTAATGTAGAAACCACGTTCCAGTATTGGCCAAAGCCCTGTGTTCGATGCTACTGCACATGGTTCATTCAAATACTACCCTTAACTAGTTTAAATACGTATGTAGTTGATGTATCTATACATTCACAACTCTCGCAATGCCTGTAATGTAGAAACCACGTTCCAGTATTGGTCAAAGCCCTGTGTTCGATGCTACTGCACATGGTTCATTCAAATACTACCCTTAACTATGGTTAAATAGTTTAAATACGTATGTAGGTGATGTATCTATACATTTACAACTTACGCAATGCCTGTCATGGTTAAAAATGCGTATATATGTAGTGTATCTATGCATTCACAACTTTGGCAATGCCTGTAATGTAGAAACCACGTTCCAGTATTGGCCAAAGCCCTGTGTTCGATGCTACTGCACATGGTTCATTCAAATACTACCCTTAACTAGTTTAAATACGTATGTAGGTGATGTATCTATACATTCACAACTCTCGCAATGCCTGTAATGGTTAAAAATGCGTATATATGTAGTGTATCTATGCATTCACAACTTTGTCAATGCCTGTAATGTAGAAACCACGTTCCAGTATTGGCCAAAGCCCTGTGTTCGATGCTACTGCACATGGTTCATTCAAATACTACCCTTAACTAGTTTAAATACGTATGTAGGTGATGTATCTATACATTTACACCTCTCGCAATGCCTGTAATGGTTAAAAATGCGTAGATATGTAGTGTATCTATGCATTCACAACTTTGGCAATGCCTGTAATGTAGAAACCACGTTCCAGTATTGGCCAAAGCCCTGTGTTCGATGCTACTGCACATGGTTCATTCAAATACTACCCTTAACTAGTTTAAATACGTATGTAGTTGATGTATCTATACATTCACAACTCTCGCAATGCCTGTAATGTAGAAACCACGTTCCAGTATTGGTCAAAGCCCTGTGTTCGATACTACTGCACATGGTTCATTCAAATACTACCCTTAACTATGGTTAAATAGTTTCAATACGTATGTAGGTGATGTATCTATACATTTACAACTTACGCAATGCCTGTAATGGTTAAAAATGCGTAGATATGTAGTGTATCTATGCATTCACAACTTTGGCAATGCCTGTAATGTAGAAACCACGTTCCAGTATTGGCCAAAGCCCTGTGTTCGATGCTACTGCACATGGTTCATTCAAATACCATGTGCCTGTAATGTAGAAACCACGTTCCAGTATTGGCCAAAGCCCTGTGTTCGATGCTACTGCACATGGTTCATTCAAATACTACCCTTAACTAGTTTAAATACGTATGTAGGTGATGTATCTATACATTTACAACTCTCGCAATGCCTGTAATGGTTAAAAATGCGTAGATATGTAGTGTATCTATGCATTCACAACTTTGGCAATGCCTGTAATGTAGAAACCACGTTCCAGTATTGGCCAAAGCCCTGTGTTCGATGCTACTGCACATGGTTCATTCAAATACTACCCTTAACTAGTTTAAATACGTATGTAGGTGATGTATCTATACATTCACAACTCTCGCAATGCCTGTAATGGTTAAAAATGCGTATATATGTAGTGTATCTATGCATTCACAACTTTGTCAATGCCTGTAATGTAGAAACCACGTTCCAGTATTGGCCAAAGCCCTGTGTTCGATGCTACTGCACATGGTTCATTCAAATACTACCCTTAACTAGTTTAAATACGTATGTAGGTGATGTATCTATACATTTACACCTCTCGCAATGCCTGTAATGGTTAAAAATGCGTAGATATGTAGTGTATCTATGCATTCACAACTTTGGCAATGCCTGTAATGTAGAAACCACGTTCCAGTATTGGCCAAAGCCCTGTGTTCGATGCTACTGCACATGGTTCATTCAAATACTACCCTTAACTAGTTTAAATACGTATGTAGGTGATGTATCTATACATTTACACCTCTCGCAATGCCTGTAATGGTTAAAAATGCGTAGATATGTAGTGTATCTATGCATTCACAACTTTGGCAATGCCTGTAATGTAGAAACCACGTTCCAGTATTGGCCAAAGCCCTGTGTTCGATGCTACTGCACATGGTTCATTCAAATACTACCCTTAACTAGTTTAAATACGTATGTAGGTGATGTATCTATACATTCACAACTCTCGCAATGCCTGTAATGTAGAAACCACGTTCCAGTATTGGTCAAAGCCCTGTGTTCGATGCTACTGCACATGGTTCATTCAAATACTACCCTTAACTAGTTTAAATACGTATGTAGGTGATGTATCTATACATTCACAACTCTCGCAATGCCTGTAATGGTTAAAAATGCGTAGATATGTAGTGTATCTATGCATTCACAACTTTGTCAATGCCTGTAATGTAGAAACCACGTTCCAGTATTGGCCAAAGCCCTGTGTTCGATGCTACTGCACATGGTTCATTCAAATACTACCCTTAACTAGTTTAAATACGTATGTAGGTGATGTATCTATACATTTACACCTCTCGCAATGCCTGTAATGGTTAAAAATGCGTAGATATGTAGTGTATCTATGCATTCACAACTTTGGCAATGCCTGTAATGTAGAAACCACGTTCCAGTATTGGCCAAAGCCCTGTGTTCGATGCTACTGCACATGGTTCATTCAAATACTACCCTTAACTAGTTTAAATACGTATGTAGGTGATGTATCTATACATTTACACCTCTCGCAATGCCTGTAATGGTTAAAAATGCGTAGATATGTAGTGTATCTATGCATTCACAACTTTGGCAATGCCTGTAATGTAGAAACCACGTTCCAGTATTGGCCAAAGCCCTGTGTTCGAAGCTACTGCACATGGTTCATTCAAATACTACCCTTAACTAGTTTAAATACGTATGTAGTTGATGTATCTATACATTCACAACTCTCGCAATGCCTGTAATGTAGAAACCACGTTCCAGTATTGGTCAAAGCCCTGTGTTCGATGCTACTGCACATGGTTCATTCAAATACTACCCTTAACTATGGTTAAATAGTTTAAATTCGTATGTAGGTGATGTATCTATACATTTACAACTTACGCAATGCCTGTCATGGTTAAAAATGCGTATATATGTAGTGTATCTATGCATTCACAACTTTGGCAATGCCTGTAATGTAGAAACCACGTTCCAGTATTGGTCAAAGCCCTGTGTTCGATGCTACTGCACATGGTTCATTCAAATACTACCCTTAACTATGGTTAAATAGTTTAAATACGTATGTAGGTGATGTATCTATACATTTACAACTTACGCAATGCCTGTCATGGTTAAAAATGCGTATATATGTAGTGTATCTATGCATTCACAACTTTGGCAATGCCTGTAATATAGAAACCACGTTCCAGTATTGGCCAAAGCCCTGTGTTCGATGCTACTGCACATGGTTCATTCAAATACTACCCTTAACTAGTTTAAATACGTATGTAGGTGATGTATCTATACATTTACAACTCTCGCAATGCCTGTAATGGTTAAAAATGCGTAGATATGTAGTGTATCTATGCATTCACAACTTTGGCAATGCCTGTAATGTAGAAACCACGTTCCAGTATTGGCCAAAGCCCTGTGTTCGATGCTACTGCACATGGTTCATTCAAATACTACCCTTAACTAGTTTAAATACGTATGTAGGTGATGTATCTATACATTCACAACTCTCGCAATGCCTGTAATGGTTAAAAATGCGTATATATGTAGTGTATCTATGCATTCACAACTTTGTCAATGCCTGTAATGTAGAAACCACGTTCCAGTATTGGCCAAAGCCCTGTGTTCGATGCTACTGCACATGGTTCATTCAAATACTACCCTTAACTAGTTTAAATACGTATGTAGGTGATGTATCTATACATTTACACCTCTCGCAATGCCTGTAATGGTTAAAAATGCGTAGATATGTAGTGTATCTATGCATTCACAACTTTGGCAATGCCTGTAATGTAGAAACCACGTTCCAGTATTGGCCAAAGCCCTGTGTTCGATGCTACTGCACATGGTTCATTCAAATACTACCCTTAACTAGTTTAAATACGTATGTAGGTGATGTATCTATACATTTACACCTCTCGCAATGCCTGTAATGGTTAAAAATGCGTAGATATGTAGTGTATCTATGCATTCACAACTTTGGCAATGCCTGTAATGTAGAAACCACGTTCCAGTATTGGCCAAAGCCCTGTGTTCGATGCTACTGCACATGGTTCATTCAAATACTACCCTTAACTAGTTTAAATACGTATGTAGGTGATGTATCTATACATTCACAACTCTCGCAATGCCTGTAATGTAGAAACCACGTTCCAGTATTGGTCAAAGCCCTGTGTTCGATGCTACTGCACATGGTTCATTCAAATACTACCCTTAACTAGTTTAAATACGTATGTAGGTGATGTATCTATACATTCACACCTCTCGCAATGCCTGTAATGGTTAAAAATGCGTAGATATGTAGTGTATCTATGCATTCACAACTTTGTCAATGCCTGTAATGTAGAAACCACGTTCCAGTATTGGCCAAAGCCCTGTGTTCGATGCTACTGCACATGGTTCATTCAAATACTACCCTTAACTAGTTTAAATACGTATGTAGGTGATGTATCTATACATTTACACCTCTCGCAATGCCTGTAATGGTTAAAAATGCGTAGATATGTAGTGTATCTATGCATTCACAACTTTGGCAATGCCTGTAATGTAGAAACCACGTTCCAGTATTGGCCAAAGCCCTGTGTTCGATGCTACTGCACATGGTTCATTCAAATACTACCCTTAACTAGTTTAAATACGTATGTAGGTGATGTATCTATACATTTACACCTCTCGCAATGCCTGTAATGGTTAAAAATGCGTAGATATGTAGTGTATCTATGCATTCACAACTTTGGCAATGCCTGTAATGTAGAAACCACGTTCCAGTATTGGCCAAAGCCCTGTGTTCGAAGCTACTGCACATGGTTCATTCAAATACTACCCTTAACTAGTTTAAATACGTATGTAGTTGATGTATCTATACATTCACAACTCTCGCAATGCCTGTAATGTAGAAACCACGTTCCAGTATTGGTCAAAGCCCTGTGTTCGATGCTACTGCACATGGTTCATTCAAATACTACCCTTAACTATGGTTAAATAGTTTAAATACGTATGTAGGTGATGTATCTATACATTTACAACTTACGCAATGCCTGTCATGGTTAAAAATGCGTATATATGTAGTGTATCTATGCATTCACAACTTTGGCAATGCCTGTAATGTAGAAACCACGTTCCAGTATTGGCCAAAGCCCTGTGTTCGATGCTACTGCACATGGTTCATTCAAATACTACCCTTAACTAGTTTAAATACGTATGTAGGTGATGTATCTATACATTCACAACTCTCGCAATGCCTGTAATGGTTAAAAATGCGTATATATGTAGTGTATCTATGCATTCACAACTTTGTCAATGCCTGTAATGTAGAAACCACGTTCCAGTATTGGCCAAAGCCCTGTGTTCGATGCTACTGCACATGGTTCATTCAAATACTACCCTTAACTAGTTTAAATACGTATGTAGGTGATGTATCTATACATTTACACCTCTCGCAATGCCTGTAATGGTTAAAAATGCGTAGATATGTAGTGTATCTATGCATTCACAACTTTGGCAATGCCTGTAATGTAGAAACCACGTTCCAGTATTGGCCAAAGCCCTGTGTTCGATGCTACTGCACATGGTTCATTCAAATACTACCCTTAACTAGTTTAAATACGTATGTAGGTGATGTATCTATACATTCACAACTCTCGCAATGCCTGTAATGTAGAAACCACGTTCCAGTATTGGTCAAAGCCCTGTGTTCGATGCTACTGCACATGGTTCATTCAAATACTACCCTTAACTATGGTTAAATAGTTTCAATACGTATGTAGGTGATGTATCTATACATTTACAACTTACGCAATGCCTGTAATGGTTAAAAATGCGTAGATATGTAGTGTATCTATGCATTCACAACTTTGGCAATGCCTGTAATGTAGAAACCACGTTCCAGTATTGGCCAAAGCCCTGTGTTCGATGCTACTGCACATGGTTCATTCAAATACCATGTGCCTGTAATGTAGAAACCACGTTCCAGTATTGGCCAAAGCCCTGTGTTCGATGCTACTGCACATGGTTCATTCAAATACTACCCTTAACTAGTTTAAATACGTATGTAGGTGATGTATCTATACATTTACAACTCTCGCAATGCCTGTAATGGTTAAAAATGCGTAGATATGTAGTGTATCTATGCATTCACAACTTTGGCAATGCCTGTAATGTAGAAACCACGTTCCAGTATTGGCCAAAGCCCTGTGTTCGATGCTACTGCACATGGTTCATCCAAATACTACCCTTAACTAGTTTAAATACGTATGTAGGTGATGTATCTATACATTCACAACTCTCGCAATGCCTGTAATGGTTAAAAATGCGTATATATGTAGTGTATCTGTGCATTCAAAACTTTGTCAATGCCTGTAATGTAGAAACCACGTTCCAGTATTGGCCAAAGCCCTGTGTTCGATGCTACTGCACATGGTTCATTCAAATACTACCCTTAACTAGTTTAAATACGTATGTAGGTGATGTATCTATACATTTACACCTCTCGCAATGCCTGTAATGGTTAAAAATGCGTAGATATGTAGTGTATCTATGCATTCACAACTTTGGCAATGCCTGTAATGTAGAAACCACGTTCCAGTATTGGCCAAAGCCCTGTGTTCGATGCTACTGCACATGGTTCATTCAAATACTACCCTTAACTAGTTTAAATACGTATGTAGGTGATGTATCTATACATTTACACCTCTCGCAATGCCTGTAATGGTTAAAAATGCGTAGATATGTAGTGTATCTATGCATTCACAACTTTGGCAATGCCTGTAATGTAGAAACCACGTTCCAGTATTGGCCAAAGCCCTGTGTTCGATGCTACTGCACATGGTTCATTCAAATACTACCCTTAACTAGTTTAAATACGTATGTAGGTGATGTATCTATACATTCACAACTCTCGCAATGCCTGTAATGTAGAAACCACGTTCCAGTATTGGTCAAAGCCCTGTGTTCGATGCTACTGCACATGGTTCATTCAAATACTACCCTTAACTATGGTTAAATAGTTTCAATACGTATGTAGGTGATGTATCTATACATTTACAACTTACGCAATGCCTGTAATGGTTAAAAATGCGTAGATATGTAGTGTATCTATGCATTCACAACTTTGGCAATGCCTGTAATGTAGAAACCACGTTCCAGTATTGGCCAAAGCCCTGTGTTCGATGCTACTGCACATGGTTCATTCAAATACTACCCTTAACTAGTTTAAATACGTATGTAGGTGATGTATCTATACATTTACACCTCTCGCAATGCCTGTAATGGTTAAAAATGCGTAGATATGTAATGTATCTATGCATTCACAACTTTGGCAATGCCTGTAATGTAGAAACCACGTTCCAGTATTGGCCAAAGCCCTGTGTTCGATGCTACTGCACATGGTTCATTCAAATACTACCCTTAACTAGTTTAAATACGTATGTAGGTGATGTATCTATACATTCACAACTCTCGCAATGCCTGTAATGGTTAAAAATGCGTAGATATGTAGTGTATCTATGCATTCACAACTTTGTCAATGCCTGTAATGTAGAAACCACGTTCCAGTATTGGCCAAAGCCCTGTGTTCGATGCTACTGCACATGGTTCATTCAAATACTACCCTTAACTAGTTTAAATACGTATGTAGGTGATGTATCTATACATTCACACCTCTCGCAATGCCTGTAATGGTTAAAAATGCGTAGATATGTAGTGTATCTATGCATTCACAACTTTGTCAATGCCTGTAATGTAGAAACCACGTTCCAGTATTGGCCAAAGCCCTGTGTTCGATGCTACTGCACATGGTTCATTCAAATACTACCCTTAACTAGTTTAAATACGTATGTAGGTGATGTATCTATACATTTACACCTCTCGCAATGCCTGTAATGGTTAAAAATGCGTAGATATGTAGTGTATCTATGCATTCACAACTTTGGCAATGCCTGTAATGTAGAAACCACGTTCCAGTATTGGCCAAAGCCCTGTGTTCGATGCTACTGCACATGGTTCATTCAAATACTACCCTTAACTAGTTTAAATACGTATGTAGGTGATGTATCTATACATTTACACCTCTCGCAATGCCTGTAATGGTTAAAAATGCGTAGATATGTAGTGTATCTATGCATTCACAACTTTGGCAATGCCTGTAATGTAGAAACCACGTTCCAGTATTGGCCAAAGCCCTGTGTTCGAAGCTACTGCACATGGTTCATTCAAATACTACCCTTAACTAGTTTAAATACGTATGTAGTTGATGTATCTATACATTCACAACTCTCGCAATGCCTGTAATGTAGAAACCACGTTCCAGTATTGGTCAAAGCCCTGTGTTCGATGCTACTGCACATGGTTCATTCAAATACTACCCTTAACTATGGTTAAATAGTTTAAATACGTATGTAGGTGATGTATCTATACATTTACAACTTACGCAATGCCTGTCATGGTTAAAAATGCGTATATATGTAGTGTATCTATGCATTCACAACTTTGGCAATGCCTGTAATGTAGAAACCACGTTCCAGTATTGGCCAAAGCCCTGTGTTCGATGCTACTGCACATGGTTCATTCAAATACTACCCTTAACTAGTTTAAATACGTATGTAGGTGATGTATCTATACATTCACAACTCTCGCAATGCCTGTAATGGTTAAAAATGCGTATATATGTAGTGTATCTATGCATTCACAACTTTGTCAATGCCTGTAATGTAGAAACCACGTTCCAGTATTGGCCAAAGCCCTGTGTTCGATGCTACTGCACATGGTTCATTCAAATACTACCCTTAACTAGTTTAAATACGTATGTAGGTGATGTATCTATACATTTACACCTCTCGCAATGCCTGTAATGGTTAAAAATGCGTAGATATGTAGTGTATCTATGCATTCACAACTTTGGCAATGCCTGTAATGTAGAAACCACGTTCCAGTATTGGCCAAAGCCCTGTGTTCGATGCTACTGCACATGGTTCATTCAAATACTACCCTTAACTAGTTTAAATACGTATGTAGGTGATGTATCTATACATTCACAACTCTCGCAATGCCTGTAATGTAGAAACCACGTTCCAGTATTGGTCAAAGCCCTGTGTTCGATGCTACTGCACATGGTTCATTCAAATACTACCCTTAACTATGGTTAAATAGTTTCAATACGTATGTAGGTGATGTATCTATACATTTACAACTTACGCAATGCCTGTAATGGTTAAAAATGCGTAGATATGTAGTGTATCTATGCATTCACAACTTTGGCAATGCCTGTAATGTAGAAACCACGTTCCAGTATTGGCCAAAGCCCTGTGTTCGATGCTACTGCACATGGTTCATTCAAATACCATGTGCCTGTAATGTAGAAACCACGTTCCAGTATTGGCCAAAGCCCTGTGTTCGATGCTACTGCACATGGTTCATTCAAATACTACCCTTAACTAGTTTAAATACGTATGTAGGTGATGTATCTATACATTTACAACTCTCGCAATGCCTGTAATGGTTAAAAATGCGTAGATATGTAGTGTATCTATGCATTCACAACTTTGGCAATGCCTGTAATGTAGAAACCACGTTCCAGTATTGGCCAAAGCCCTGTGTTCGATGCTACTGCACATGGTTCATCCAAATACTACCCTTAACTAGTTTAAATACGTATGTAGGTGATGTATCTATACATTCACAACTCTCGCAATGCCTGTAATGGTTAAAAATGCGTATATATGTAGTGTATCTGTGCATTCAAAACTTTGTCAATGCCTGTAATGTAGAAACCACGTTCCAGTATTGGCCAAAGCCCTGTGTTCGATGCTACTGCACATGGTTCATTCAAATACTACCCTTAACTAGTTTAAATACGTATGTAGGTGATGTATCTATACATTTACACCTCTCGCAATGCCTGTAATGGTTAAAAATGCGTAGATATGTAGTGTATCTATGCATTCACAACTTTGGCAATGCCTGTAATGTAGAAACCACGTTCCAGTATTGGCCAAAGCCCTGTGTTCGATGCTACTGCACATGGTTCATTCAAATACTACCCTTAACTAGTTTAAATACGTATGTAGGTGATGTATCTATACATTTACACCTCTCGCAATGCCTGTAATGGTTAAAAATGCGTAGATATGTAGTGTATCTATGCATTCACAACTTTGGCAATGCCTGTAATGTAGAAACCACGTTCCAGTATTGGCCAAAGCCCTGTGTTCGATGCTACTGCACATGGTTCATTCAAATACTACCCTTAACTAGTTTAAATACGTATGTAGGTGATGTATCTATACATTCACAACTCTCGCAATGCCTGTAATGTAGAAACCACGTTCCAGTATTGGTCAAAGCCCTGTGTTCGATGCTACTGCACATGGTTCATTCAAATACTACCCTTAACTATGGTTAAATAGTTTCAATACGTATGTAGGTGATGTATCTATACATTTACAACTTACGCAATGCCTGTAATGGTTAAAAATGCGTAGATATGTAGTGTATCTATGCATTCACAACTTTGGCAATGCCTGTAATGTAGAAACCACGTTCCAGTATTGGCCAAAGCCCTGTGTTCGATGCTACTGCACATGGTTCATTCAAATACTACCCTTAACTAGTTTAAATACGTATGTAGGTGATGTATCTATACATTTACACCTCTCGCAATGCCTGTAATGGTTAAAAATGCGTAGATATGTAATGTATCTATGCATTCACAACTTTGGCAATGCCTGTAATGTAGAAACCACGTTCCAGTATTGGCCAAAGCCCTGTGTTCGATGCTACTGCACATGGTTCATTCAAATACTACCCTTAACTAGTTTAAATACGTATGTAGGTGATGTATCTATACATTCACAACTCTCGCAATGCCTGTAATGGTTAAAAATGCGTAGATATGTAGTGTATCTATGCATTCACAACTTTGTCAATGCCTGTAATGTAGAAACCACGTTCCAGTATTGGCCAAAGCCCTGTGTTCGATGCTACTGCACATGGTTCATTCAAATACTACCCTTAACTAGTTTAAATACGTATGTAGGTGATGTATCTATACATTTACACCTCTCGCAATGCCTGTAATGGTTAACAATGCGTAGATATGTAGTGTATCTATGCATTCACAACTTTGGCAATGCCTGTAATGTAGAAACCACGTTCCAGTATTGGCCAAAGCCCTGTGTTCGATGCTACTGCACATGGTTCATTCAAATACTACCCTTAACTAGTTTAAATACGTATGTAGGTGATGTATCTATACATTCACAACTCTCGCAATGCCTGTAATGTAGAAACCA
This sequence comes from Haliotis asinina, assembly GCF_037392515.1. Taxonomy (NCBI): domain Eukaryota; kingdom Metazoa; phylum Mollusca; class Gastropoda; order Lepetellida; family Haliotidae; genus Haliotis; species Haliotis asinina. Next base: position 36,175,775 of record NC_090292.1, on the reverse strand, counting down.
CGTTCCAGTATTGGTCAAAGCCCTGTGTTCGATGCTACTGCACATGGTTCATTCAAATACTACCCTTAACTATGGTTAAATAGTTTCAATACGTATGTAGGTGATGTATCTATACATTCACAACTTACGCAATGCCTGTAATGGTTAAAAATGCGTAGATATGTAGTGTATCTATGCATTCACAACTTTGGCAATGCCTGTAATGTAGAAACCACGTTCCAGTATTGGCCAAAGCCCTGTGTTCGATGCTACTGCACATGGTTCATTCAAATACCATGTGCCTGTAATGTAGAAACCACGTTCCAGTATTGGCCAAAGCCCTGTGTTCGATGCTACTGCACATGGTTCATTCAAATACTACCCTTAACTAGTTTAAATACGTATGTAGGTGATGTATCTATACATTTACAACTCTCGCAATGCCTGTAATGGTTAAAAATGCGTATATATGTAGTGTATCTATGCATTCACAACTTTGGCAATGCCTGTAATGTAGAAACCACGTTCCAGTATTGGCCAAAGCCCTGTGTTCGATGCTACTGCACATGGTTCATTCAAATACTACCCTTAACTAGTTTAAATACGTATGTAGGTGATGTATCTATACATTTACACCTCTCGCAATGCCTGTAATGGTTAAAAATGCGTAGATATGTAATGTATCTATGCATTCACAACTTTGGCAATGCCTGTAATGTAGAAACCACGTTCCAGTATTGGCCAAAGCCCTGTGTTCGATGCTACTGCACATGGTTCATTCAAATACTACCCTTAACTAGTTTAAATACGTATGTAGGTGATGTATCTATACATTCACAACTCTCGCAATGCCTGTAATGGTTAAAAATGCGTAGATATGTAGTGTATCTATGCATTCACAACTTTGTCAATGCCTGTAATGTAGAAACCACGTTCCAGTATTGGCCAAAGCCCTGTGTTCGATGCTACTGCACATGGTTCATTCAAATACTACCCTTAACTAGTTTAAATACGTATGTAGGTGATGTATCTATACATTTACACCTCTCGCAATGCCTGTAATGGTTAACAATGCGTAGATATGTAGTGTATCTATGCATTCACAACTTTGGCAATGCCTGTAATGTAGAAACCACGTTCCAGTATTGGCCAAAGCCCTGTGTTCGATGCTACTGCACATGGTTCATTCAAATACTACCCTTAACTAGTTTAAATGCGTATGTAGGTGATGTATCTATACATTCACAACTCTCGCAATGCCTGTAATGTAGAAACCACGTTCCAGTATTGGTCAAAGCCCTGTGTTCGATGCTACTGCACATGGTTCATTCAAATACTACCCTTAACTATGGTTAAATAGTTTCAATACGTATGTAGGTGATGTATCTATACATTTACAACTTACGCAATGCCTGTAATGGTTAAAAATGCGTAGATATGTAGTGTATCTATGCATTCACAACTTTGGCAATGCCTGTAATGTAGAAACCACGTTCCAGTATTGGCCAAAGCCCTGTGTTCGATGCTACTGCACATGGTTCATTCAAATACTACCCTTAACTAGTTTAAATACGTATGTAGGTGATGTATCTATACATTCACAACTCTCGCAATGCCTGTAATGTAGAAACCACGTTCCAGTACTGGTCAAAGCCCTGTGTTCGATGCTACTGCACATGGTTCATTCAAATACTACCCTTAACTATGGTTAAATAGTTTAAATACGTATGTAGGTGATGTATCTATACATTTACAACTTACGCAATGCCTGTAATGGTTAAAAATGCGTAGATATGTAGTGTATCTATGCATTCACAACTTTGGCAATGCCTGTAATGTAGAAACCACGTTCCAGTATTGGCCAAAGCCCTGTGTTCGATGCTACTGCACATGGTTCATTCAAATACTACCCTTAACTAGTTTAAATACGTATGTAGGTGATGTATCTATACATTCACAACTCTCGCAATGCCTGTAATGTAGAAACCACGTTCCAGTGCTGGTCAAAACCCTGTGTTCGATGCTACTGCACATGGTTCATTCAAATACTACCCTTAACTATGGTTAAATAGCTTAAATACGTATGTAGGTGATGTATCTATACATTTACAACTTACTCAATGCCTGTAATGGTTAAAAATGCGTAGATATGTAGTGTATCTATGCATTCACAACTTTGGCAATGCCTGTAATGTAGAAACCACGTTCCAGTATTGGCCAAAGCCCTGTGTTCGATGCTACTGCACATGGTTCATTCAAATACTACCCTTAACTAGTTTAAATACGTATGTAGGTGATGTATCTATACATTTACAACTCTCGCAATGCCTGTAATGGTTAAAAATGCGTAGATATGTAGTGTATCTATGCATTCACAACTTTGGCAATGCCTGTAATGTAGAAACCACGTTCCAGTATTGGCCAAAGCCCTGTGTTCGATGCTACTGCACATGGTTCATTCAAATACTACCCTTAACTAGTTTAAATACGTATGTAGTTGATGTATCTATACATTCACAACTCTCGCAATACCTGTAATGTAGAAACCACGTTCCAGTATTGGTCAAAGCCCTGTGTTCGATGCTACTGCACATGGTTCATTCAAATACTACCCTTAACTATGGTTAAATAGTTTCAATACGTATGTAGGTGATGTATCTATACATTTACAACTTACGCAATGCCTGTAATGGTTAAAAATGCGTAGATATGTAGTGTATCTATGCATTCACAACTTTGGCAATGCCTGTAATGTAGAAACCACGTTCCAGTATTGGCCAAAGCCCTGTGTTCGATGCTACTGCACATGGTTCATTCAAATACTACCCTTAACTAGTTTAAATACGTATGTAGGTGATGTATCTATACATTTACAACTCTCGCAATGCCTGTAATGGTTAAAAATGCGTAGATATGTAGTGTATCTATGCATTCACAACTTTGGCAATGCCTGTAATGTAGAAACCACGTTCCAGTATTGGCCAAAGCCCTGTGTTCGATGCTACTGCACATGGTTCATTCAAATACTACCCTTAACTAGTTTAAATACGTATGTAGGTGATGTATCTATACATTCACAACTCTCGCAATGCCTGTAATGTAGAAACCACGTTCCAGTATTGGTCAAAGCCCTGTGTTCGATGCTACTGCACATGGTTCATTCAAATACTACCCTTAACTATGGTTAAATAGTTTAAATACGTATGTAGGTGATGTATCTATACATTTACAACTTTGGCAATGCCTGTAATGTAGAAACCACGTTCCAGTATTGGCCAAAGCCCTGTGTTCGATGCTACTGCACATGGTTCATTCAAATACTACCCTTAACTAGTTTAAATACGTATGTAGTTGATGTATCTATACATTCACAACTCTCGCAATGCCTGTAATGTAGAAACCACGTTCCAGTATTGGTCAAAGCCCTGTGTTCGATGCTACTGCACATGGTTCATTCAAATACTACCCTTAACTAGTTTAAATACCTATGTAGGTGATGTATCTATTCATTCACAACTCTCGCAATGCCTGTATTGGTTAAAAATGCGTAGATATGTAGTGTATCTATCCATTCACAACTTTGTCAATGCCTGTAATGTAGAAACCACGTTCCAGTATTGGCCAAAGCCCTGTGTTCGACGCTACTGCACATGGTTCATTCAAATACTACCCTTAACTAGTTTAAATACGTATGTAGGTGATGTATCTATACATTCACAACTCTCGCAATGCCTGTAATGTAGAAACCACGTTCCAGTATTGGTCAAAGCCCTGTGTTCGATGCTACTGCACATGGTTCATTCAAATACTACCCTTAACTAGTTTAAATACGTATGTAGTTGATGTATCTATACATTCACAACTCTCGCAATGCCTGTAATGTAGAAACCACGTTCCAGTATTGGTCAAAGCCCTGTGTTCGATGCTACTGCACATGGTTCATTCAAATACTACCCTTAACTATGGTTAAATAGTTTAAATACGTATGTAGGTGATGTATCTATACATTTACAACTTTGGCAATGCCTGTAATGTAGAAACCACGTTCCAGTATTGGCCAAAGCCCTGTGTTCGATGCTACTGCACATGGTTCATTCAAATACTACCCTTAACTAGTTTAAATACGTATGTAGTTGATGTATCTATACATTCACAACTCTCGCAATGCCTGTAATGTAGAAACCACGTTCCAGTATTGGTCAAAGCCCTGTGTTCGATGCTACTGCACATGGTTCATTCAAATACTACCCTTAACTATGGTTAAATAGTTTAAATACGTATGTAGGTGATGTATCTATACATTTACAACTTTGGCAATGCCTGTAATGTAGAAACCACGTTCCAGTATTGGCCAAAGCCCTGTGTTCGATGCTACTGCACATGGTTCATTCAAATACTACCCTTAACTAGTTTAAATACGTATGTAGGTGATGTATCTATACATTTACAACTCTCGCAATGCCTGTAATGGTTAAAAATGCGTAGATATGTAGTGTATCTATGCATTCACAACTTTGGCAATGCCTGTAATGTAGAAACCACGTTCCAGTATTGGCCAAAGCCCTGTGTTCGATGCTACTGCACATGGTTCATTCAAATACTACCCTTAACTAGTTTAAATACGTATGTAGGTGATGTATCTATACATTCACAACTCTCGCAATGCCTGTAATGTAGAAACCACGTTCCAGTATTGGTCAAAGCCCTGTGTTCGATGCTACTGCACATGGTTCATTCAAATACTACCCTTAACTATGGTTAAATAGTTTAAATACGTATGTAGGTGATGTATCTATACATTTACAACTTTGGCAATGCCTGTAATGTAGAAACCACGTTCCAGTATTGGCCAAAGCCCTGTGTTCGATGCTACTGCACATGGTTCATTCAAATACTACCCTTAACTAGTTTAAATACGTATGTAGTTGATGTATCTATACATTCACAACTCTCGCAATGCCTGTAATGTAGAAACCACGTTCCAGTATTGGTCAAAGCCCTGTGTTCGATGCTACTGCACATGGTTCATTCAAATACTACCCTTAACTAGTTTAAATACCTATGTAGGTGATGTATCTATTCATTCACAACTCTCGCAATGCCTGTATTGGTTAAAAATGCGTAGATATGTAGTGTATCTATCCATTCACAACTTTGTCAATGCCTGTAATGTAGAAACCACGTTCCAGTATTGGCCAAAGCCCTGTGTTCGACGCTACTGCACATGGTTCATTCAAATACTACCCTTAACTAGTTTAAATACGTATGTAGGTGATGTATCTATACATTCACAACTCTCGCAATGCCTGTAATGTAGAAACCACGTTCCAGTATTGGTCAAAGCCCTGTGTTCGATGCTACTGCACATGGTTCATTCAAATACTACCCTTAACTAGTTTAAATACGTATGTAGTTGATGCATCTATACATTTACAACTTTGGCAATGCCTGTAATGTAGAAACCACGTTCCAGTATTGGCCAAAGCCCTGTGTTCGATGCTACTGCACATGGTTCATTCAAATACTACCCTTAACTAGTTTAAATACGTATGTAGGTGATGTATCTATACATTTACAACTCTCGCAATGCCTGTAATGGTTAAAAATGCGTAGATATGTAGTGTATCTATGCATTCACAACTTTGGCAATGCCTGTAATGTAGAAACCACGTTCCAGTATTGGCCAAAGCCCTGTGTTCGATGCTACTGCACATGGTTCATTCAAATACTACCCTTAACTAGTTTAAATACGTATGTAGGTGATGTATCTATACATTCACAACTCTCGCAATGCCTGTAATGTAGAAACCACGTTCCAGTATTGGTCAAAGCCCTGTGTTCGATGCTACTGCACATGGTTCATTCAAATACTACCCTTAACTATGGTTAAATAGTTTAAATACGTATGTAGGTGATGTATCTATACATTTACAACTTTGGCAATGCCTGTAATGTAGAAACCACGTTCCAGTATTGGCCAAAGCCCTGTGTTCGATGCTACTGCACATGGTTCATTCAAATACTACCCTTAACTAGTTTAAATACGTATGTAGTTGATGTATCTATACATTCACAACTCTCGCAATGCCTGTAATGTAGAAACCACGTTCCAGTATTGGTCAAAGCCCTGTGTTCGATGCTACTGCACATGGTTCATTCAAATACTACCCTTAACTAGTTTAAATACCTATGTAGGTGATGTATCTATTCATTCACAACTCTCGCAATGCCTGTATTGGTTAAAAATGCGTAGATATGTAGTGTATCTATCCATTCACAACTTTGTCAATGCCTGTAATGTAGAAACCACGTTCCAGTATTGGCCAAAGCCCTGTGTTCGACGCTACTGCACATGGTTCATTCAAATACTACCCTTAACTAGTTTAAATACGTATGTAGGTGATGTATCTATACATTCACAACTCTCGCAATGCCTGTAATGTAGAAACCACGTTCCAGTATTGGTCAAAGCCCTGTGTTCGATGCTACTGCACATGGTTCATTCAAATACTACCCTTAACTAGTTTAAATACGTATGTAGTTGATGTATCTATACATTCACAACTCTCGCAATGCCTGTAATGTAGAAACCACGTTCCAGTATTGGTCAAAGCCCTGTGTTCGATGCTACTGCACATGGTTCATTCAAATACTACCCTTAACTATGGTTAAATAGTTTAAATACGTATGTAGGTGATGTATCTATACATTTACAACTTTGGCAATGCCTGTAATGTAGAAACCACGTTCCAGTATTGGCCAAAGCCCTGTGTTCGATGCTACTGCACATGGTTCATTCAAATACTACCCTTAACTAGTTTAAATACGTATGTAGTTGATGTATCTATACATTCACAACTCTCGCAATGCCTGTAATGTAGAAACCACGTTCCAGTATTGGTCAAAGCCCTGTGTTCGATGCTACTGCATATGGTTCATTCAAATACTACCCTTAACTAGTTTAAATACCTATGTAGGTGATGTATCTATACATTCACAACTCTCGCAATGCCTGTAATGGTTAAAAATGCGTAGATATGTAGTGTATCTATCCATTCACAACTTTGTCAATGCCTGTAATGTAGAAACCACGTTCCAGTATTGGCCAAAGCCCTGTGTTCGACGCTACTGCACATGGTTCATTCAAATACTACCCTTAACTAGTTTAAATACGTATGTATATGTTGTATCTATACATTCACAACTCTCGCAATGCCTGTAATGTAGAAACCACGTTCCAGTATTGGTCAAAGCCCTGTGTTCGATGCTACTGCACATGGTTCATTCAAATACTACCCTTAACTAGTTTAAATACGTATGTAGTTGATGTATCTATACATTCACAACTCTCGCAATGCCTGTAATGTAGAAACCACGTTCCAGTATTGGTCAAAGCCCTGTGTTCGATGCTACTGCACATGGTTCATTCAAATACTACCCTTAAATAGTTTCAATACGTATGTAGGTGATGTATCTATTCATTCACAACTCTCGCAATGCCTGTAATGGTTAAAAATGCGTAGATATGTAGTGTATCTATCCATTCACAACTTTGTCAATGCCTGTAATGTAGAAACCACGTTCCAGTATTGGCCAAAGCCCTGTGTTCGACGCTACTGCACATGGTTCATTCAAATACTACCCTTAACTAGTTTAAATACGTATGTAGGTGATGTATCTATACATTCACAACTCTCGCAATGCCTGTAATGTAGAAACCACGTTCCAGTATTGGTCAAAGCCCTGTGTTCGATGCTACTGCACATGGTTCATTCAAATACTACCCTTAACTAGTTTAAATACGTATGTAGTTGATGTATCTATACATTCACAACTCTCGCAATGCCTGTAATGTAGAAACCACGTTCCAGTATTGGTCAAAGCCCTGTGTTCGATGCTACTGCACATGGTTCATTCAAATACTACCCTTAACTATGGTTAAATAGTTTAAATACGTATGTAGGTGATGTATCTATACATTTACAACTTTGGCAATGCCTGTAATGTAGAAACCACGTTCCAGTATTGGCCAAAGCCCTGTGTTCGATGCTACTGCACATGGTTCATTCAAATACTACCCTTAACTAGTTTAAATACGTATGTAGTTGATGTATCTATACATTCACAACTCTCGCAATGCCTGTAATGTAGAAACCACGTTCCAGTATTGGTCAAAGCCCTGTGTTCGATGCTACTGCATATGGTTCATTCAAATACTACCCTTAACTAGTTTAAATACCTATGTAGGTGATGTATCTATACATTCACAACTCTCGCAATGCCTGTAATGGTTAAAAATGCGTAGATATGTAGTGTATCTATCCATTCACAACTTTGTCAATGCCTGTAATGTAGAAACCACGTTCCAGTATTGGCCAAAGCCCTGTGTTCGACGCTACTGCACATGGTTCATTCAAATACTACCCTTAACTAGTTTAAATACGTATGTAGGTGATGTATCTATACATTCACAACTCTCGCAATGCCTGTAATGTAGAAACCACGTTCCAGTATTGGTCAAAGCCCTGTGTTCCATGCTACTGCACATGGTTCATTCAAATACTACCCTTAACTAGTTTAAATACGTATGTAGTTGATGTATCTATACATTCACAACTCTCGCAATGCCTGTAATGTAGAAACCACGTTCCAGTATTGGTCAAAGCCCTGTGTTCGATGCTACTGCACATGGTTCATTCAAATACTACCCTTAACTAGTTTAAATACGTATGTAGTTGATGTATCTATACATTCACAACTCTCGCAATGCCTGTAATGTAGAAACCACGTTCCAGTATTGGTCAAAGCCCTGTGTTCGATGCTACTGCACATGGTTCATTCAAATACTACCCTTAACTATGGTTAAATAGTTTAAATACGTATGTAGGTGATGTATCTATACATTTACAACTTTGGCAATGCCTGTAATGTAGAAACCACGTTCCAGTATTGGCCAAAGCCCTGTGTTCGATGCTACTGCACATGGTTCATTCAAATACTACCCTTAACTAGTTTAAATACGTATGTAGTTGATGTATCTATACATTCACAACTCTCGCAATGCCTGTAATGTAGAAACCACGTTCCAGTATTGGTCAAAGCCCTGTGTTCGATGCTACTGCATATGGTTCATTCAAATACTACCCTTAACTAGTTTAAATACGTATGTAGGTGATGTATCTATACATTCACAACTCTCGCAATGCCTGTAATGGTTACAAATGCGTAGATATGTAGTGTATCTATCCATTCACAACTTTGTCAATGCCTGTAATGTAGAAACCACGTTCCAGTATTGGCCAAAGCCCTGTGTTCGACGCTACTGCACATGGTTCATTCAAATACTACCCTTAACTAGTTTAAATACGTATGTAGGTGATGTATCTATACATTCACAACTCTCGCAATGCCTGTAATGTAGAAACCACGTTCCAGTATTGGTCAAAGCCCTGTGTTCGATGCTACTGCACATGGTTCATTCAAATACTACCCTTAACTAGTTTAAATACGTATGTAGTTGATGTATCTATACATTCACAACTCTCGCAATGCCTGTAATGTAGAAACCACGTTCCAGTATTGGTCAAAGCCCTGTGTTCGATGCTACTGCACATGGTTCATTCAAATACTACCCTTAAATAGTTTCAATACGTATGTAGGTGATGTATCTATTCATTCACAACTCTCGCAATGCCTGTAATGGTTAAAAATGCGTAGATATGTAGTGTATCTATCCATTCACAACTTTGTCAATGCCTGTAATGTAGAAACCACGTTCCAGTATTGGCCAAAGCCCTGTGTTCGACGCTACTGCACATGGTTCATTCAAATACTACCCTTAACTAGTTTAAATACGTATGTAGGTGATGTATCTATACATTCACAACTCTCGCAATGCCTGTAATGTAGAAACCACGTTCCAGTATTGGTCAAAGCCCTGTGTTCGATGCTACTGCACATGGTTCATTCAAATACTACCCTTAACTAGTTTAAATACGTATGTAGTTGATGTATCTATACATTCACAACTCTCGCAATGCCTGTAATGTAGAAACCACGTTCCAGTATTGGTCAAAGCCCTGTGTTCGATGCTACTGCACATGGTTCATTCAAATACTACCCTTAACTATGGTTAAATAGTTTAAATACGTATGTAGGTGATGTATCTATACATTTACAACTTTGGCAATGCCTGTAATGTAGAAACCACGTTCCAGTATTGGCCAAAGCCCTGTGTTCGATGCTACTGCACATGGTTCATTCAAATACTACCCTTAACTAGTTTAAATACGTATGTAGTTGATGTATCTATACATTCACAACTCTCGCAATGCCTGTAATGTAGAAACCACGTTCCAGTATTGGTCAAAGCCCTGTGTTCGATGCTACTGCATATGGTTCATTCAAATACTACCCTTAACTAGTTTAAATACCTATGTAGGTGATGTATCTATACATTCACAACTCTCGCAATGCCTGTAATGGTTAAAAATGCGTAGATATGTAGTGTATCTATCCATTCACAACTTTGTCAATGCCTGTAATGTAGAAACCACGTTCCAGTATTGGCCAAAGCCCTGTGTTCGACGCTACTGCACATGGTTCATTCAAATACTACCCTTAACTAGTTTAAATACGTATGTAGGTGATGTATCTATACATTCACAACTCTCGCAATGCCTGTAATGTAGAAACCACGTTCCAGTATTGGTCAAAGCCCTGTGTTCGATGCTACTGCACATGGTTCATTCAAATACTACCCTTAACTATGGTTAAATAGTTTAAATACGTATTTAGGTGATGTATCTATACATTTACAACTTTGGCAATGCCTGTAATGTAGAAACCACGTTCCAGTATTGGCCAAAGCCCTGTGTTCGATGCTACTGCACATGGTTCATTCAAATACTACCCTTAACTAGTTTAAATACGTATGTAGTTGATGTATCTATACATTCACAACTCTCGCAATGCCTGTAATGTAGAAACCACGTTCCAGTATTGGTCAAAGCCCTGTGTTCGATGCTACTGCATATGGTTCATTCAAATACTACCCTTAACTAGTTTAAATACCTATGTAGGTGATGTATCTATACATTCACAACTCTCGCAATGCCTGTAATGGTTAAAAATGCGTAGATATGTAGTGTATCTATCCATTCACAACTTTGTCAATGCCTGTAATGTAGAAACCACGTTCCAGTATTGGCCAAAGCCCTGTGTTCGACGCTACTGCACATGGTTCATTCAAATACTACCCTTAACTAGTTTAAATACGTATGTATATGTTGTATCTATACATTCACAACTCTCGCAATGCCTCTAATGTAGAAACCACGTTCCAGTATTGGTCAAAGCCCTGTGTTCGATGCTACTGCACATGGTTCATTCAAATACTACCCTTAAATAGTTTCAATACGTATGTAGGTGATGTATCTATTCATTCACAACTCTCGCAATGCCTGTAATGGTTAAAAATGCGTAGATATGTAGTGTATCTATCCATTCACAACTTTGTCAATGCCTGTAATGTAGAAACCACGTTCCAGTATTGGCCAAAGCCCTGTGTTCGACGCTACTGCACATGGTTCATTCAAATACTACCCTTAACTAGTTTAAATACGTATGTAGGTGATGTATCTATACATTCACAACTCTCGCAATGCCTGTAATGTAGAAACCACGTTCCAGTATTGGTCAAAGCCCTGTGTTCGATGCTACTGCACATGGTTCATTCAAATACTACCCTTAACTAGTTTAAATACGTATGTAGTTGATGTATCTATACATTCACAACTCTCGCAATGCCTGTAATGTAGAAACCACGTTCCAGTATTGGTCAAAGCCCTGTGTTCGATGCTACTGCACATGGTTCATTCAAATACTACCCTTAACTATGGTTAAATAGTTTAAATACGTATGTAGGTGATGTATCTATACATTTACAACTTTGGCAATGCCTGTAATGTAGAAACCACGTTCCAGTATTGGCCAAAGCCCTGTGTTCGATGCTACTGCACATGGTTCATTCAAATACTACCCGTAACTAATTTAAATACGTATGTAGTTGATGTATCTATACATTCACAACTCTCGCAATGCCTGTAATGTAGAAACCACGTTCCAGTATTGGTCAAAGCCCTGTGTTCGATGCTACTGCATATGGTTCATTCAAATACTACCCTTAACTAGTTTAAATACCTATGTAGGTGATGTATCTATACATTCACAACTCTCGCAATGCCTGTAATGGTTAAAAATGCGTAGATATGTAGTGTATCTATCCATTCACAACTTTGTCAATGCCTGTAATGTAGAAACCACGTTCCAGTATTGGCCAAAGCCCTGTGTTCGACGCTACTGCACATGGTTCATTCAAATACTACCCTTAACTAGTTTAAATACGTATGTAGGTGATGTATCTATACATTCACAACTCTCGCAATGCCTGTAATGTAGAAACCACGTTCCAGTATTGGTCAAAGCCCTGTGTTCGATGCTACTGCACATGGTTCATTCAAATACTACCCTTAACTAGTTTAAATACGTATGTAGTTGATGTATCTATACATTCACAACTCTCGCAATGCCTGTAATGTAGAAACCACGTTCCAGTATTGGTCAAAGCCCTGTGTTCGATGCTACTGCACATGGTTCATTCAAATACTACCCTTAACTAGTTTAAATACGTATGTAGTTGATGTATCTATACATTCACAACTCTCGCAATGCCTGTAATGTAGAAACCACGTTCCAGTATTGGTCAAAGCCCTGTGTTCGATGCTACTGCACATGGTTCATTCAAATACTACCCTTAACTATGGTTAAATAGTTTAAATACGTATGTAGGTGATGTATCTATACATTTACAACTTTGGCAATGCCTGTAATGTAGAAACCACGTTCCAGTATTGGCCAAAGCCCTGTGTTCGATGCTACTGCACATGGTTCATTCAAATACTACCCTTAACTAGTTTAAATACGTATGTAGTTGATGTATCTATACATTCACAACTCTCGCAATGCCTGTAATGTAGAAACCACGTTCCAGTATTGGTCAAAGCCCTGTGTTCGATGCTACTGCATATGGTTCATTCAAATACTACCCTTAACTAGTTTAAATACGTATGTAGGTGATGTATCTATACATTCACAACTCTCGCAATGCCTGTAATGGTTACAAATGCGTAGATATGTAGTGTGTCTATCCATTCACAACTTTGTCAATGCCTGTAATGTAGAAACCACGTTCCAGTATTGGCCAAAGCCCTGTGTTCGACGCTACTGCACATGGTTCATTCAAATACTACCCTTAACTAGTTTAAATACGTATGTAGGTGATGTATCTATACATTCACAACTCTCGCAATGCCTGTAATGTAGAAACCACGTTCCAGTATTGGTCAAAGCCCTGTGTTCGATGCTACTGCACATGGTTCATTCAAATACTACCCTTAACTAGTTTAAATACGTATGTAGTTGATGTATCTATACATTCACAACTCTCGCAATGCCTGTAATGTAGAAACCACGTTCCAGTATTGGTCAAAGCCCTGTGTTCGATGCTACTGCACATGGTTCATTCAAATACTACCCTTAAATAGTTTCAATACGTATGTAGGTGATGTATCTATTCATTCACAACTCTCGCAATGCCTGTAATGGTTACAAATGCGTAGATATGTAGTGTATCTATCCATTCACAACTTTGTCAATGCCTGTAATGTAGAAACCACGTTCCAGTATTGGCCAAAGCCCTGTGTTCGACGCTACTGCACATGGTTCATTCAAATACTACCCTTAACTAGTTTAAATACGTATGTAGGTGATGTATCTATACATTCACAACTCTCGCAATGCCTGTAATGTAGAAACCACGTTCCAGTATTGGTCAAAGCCCTGTGTTCGATGCTACTGCACATGGTTCATTCAAATACTACCCTTAACTAGTTTAAATACGTATGTAGTTGATGTATCTATACATTCACAACTCTCGCAATGCCTGTAATGTAGAAACCACGTTCCAGTATTGGTCAAAGCCCTGTGTTCGATGCTACTGCATATGGTTCATTCAAATACTACCCTTAACTAGTTTAAATACCTATGTAGTTGATGTATCTATACATTCACAACTCTCGCAATGCCTGTAATGGTTAAAAATGCGTAGATATGTAGTGTATCTATCCATTCACAACTTTGTCAATGCCTGTAATGTAGAAACCACGTTCCAGTATTGGCCAAAGCCCTGTGTTCGACGCTACTGCACATGGTTCATTCAAATACTACCCTTAACTAGTTTAAATACGTATGTAGGTGATGTATCTATACATTCACAACTCTCGCAATGCCTGTAATGTAGAAACCACGTTCCAGTATTGGTCAAAGCCCTGTGTTCGATGCTACTGCACATGGTTCATTCAAATACTACCCTTAACTATGGTTAAATAGTTTAAATACGTATTTAGGTGATGTATCTATACATTTACAACTTTGGCAATGCCTGTAATGTAGAAACCACGTTCCAGTATTGGCCAAAGCCCTGTGTTCGATGCTACTGCACATGGTTCATTCAAATACTACCCTTAACTAGTTTAAATACGTATGTAGTTGATGTATCTATACATTCACAACTCTCGCAATGCCTGTAATGTAGAAACCACGTTCCAGTATTGGTCAAAGCCCTGTGTTCGATGCTACTGCATATGGTTCATTCAAATACTACCCTTAACTAGTTTAAATACCTATGTAGGTGATGTATCTATACATTCACAACTCTCGCAATGCCTGTAATGGTTAAAAATGCGTAGATATGTAGTGTATCTATCCATTCACAACTTTGTCAATGCCTGTAATGTAGAAACCACGTTCCAGTATTGGCCAAAGCCCTGTGTTCGACGCTACTGCACATGGTTCATTCAAATACTACCCTTAACTAGTTTAAATACGTATGTAGTTGATGTATCTATACATTCACAACTCTCGCAATGCCTGTAATGTAGAAACCACGTTCCAGTATTGGTCAAAGCCCTGTGTTCGATGCTACTGCACATGGTTCATTCAAATACTACCCTTAACTAGTTTAAATACGTATGTAGTTGATGTATCTATACATTCACAACTCTCGCAATGCCTGTAATGTAGAAACCACGTCCCAGTATTGGTCAAAGCCCTGTGTTCGATGCTACTGCACATGGTTCATTCAAATACTACCCTTAACTATGGTTAAATAGTTTAAATACGTATGTAGGTGATGTATCTATACATTTACAACTTTGGCAATGCCTGTAATGTAGAAACCACGTTCCAGTATTGGCCAAAGCCCTGTGTTCGATGCTACTGCACATGGTTCATTCAAATACTACCCTTAACTAGTTTAAATACGTATGTAGTTGATGTATCTATACATTCACAACTCTCGCAATGCCTGTAATGTAGAAACCACGTTCCAGTATTGGTCAAAGCCCTGTGTTCGATACTACTGCATATGGTTCATTCAAATACTACCCTTAACTAGTTTAAATACGTATGTAGGTGATGTATCTATACATTCACAACTCTCGCAATGCCTGTGATGGTTACAAATGCGTAGATATGTAGTGTATCTATCCATTCACAACTTTGTCAATGCCTGTAATGTAGAAACCACGTTCCAGTATTGGCCAAAGCCCTGTGTTCGACGCTACTGCACATGGTTCATTCAAATACTACCCTTAACTAGTTTAAATACGTATGTAGGTGATGTATCTATACATTCACAACTCTCGCAATGCCTGTAATGTAGAAACCACGTTCCAGTATTGGTCAAAGCCCTGTGTTCGATGCTACTGCACATGGTTCATTCAAATACTACCCTTAACTAGTTTAAATACGTATGTAGTTGATGTATCTATACATTCACAACTCTCGCAATGCCTGTAATGTAGAAACCACGTTCCAGTATTGGTCAAAGCCCTATGTTCGATGCTACTGCACATGGTTCATTCAAATACTACCCTTAAATAGTTTCAATACGTATGTAGGTGATGTATCTATTCATTCACAACTCTCGCAATGCCTGTAATGGTTACAAATGCGTAGATATGTAGTGTATCTATCCATTCACAACTTTGTCAATGCCTGTAATGTAGAAACCACGTTCCAGTATTGGCCAAAGCCCTGTGTTCGACGCTACTGCACATGGTTCATTCAAATACTACCCTTAACTAGTTTAAATACGTATGTAGGTGATGTATCTATACATTCACAACTCTCGCAATGCCTGTAATGTAGAAACCACGTTCCAGTATTGGTCAAAGCCCTGTGTTCGATGCTACTGCACATGGTTCATTCAAATACTACCCTTAACTAGTTTAAATACGTATGTAGTTGATGTATCTATACATTCACAACTCTCGCAATGCCTGTAATGTAGAAACCACGTTCCAGTATTGGTCAAAGCCCTGTGATCGATGCTACTGCACATGGTTCATTCAAATACTACCCTTAACTATGGTTAAATAGTTTAAATACGTATGTAGGTGATGTATCTATACATTTACAACTTTGGCAATGCCTGTAATGTAGAAACCACGTTCCAGTATTGGCCAAAGCCCTGTGTTCGATGCTACTGCACATGGTTCATTCAAATACTACCCTTAACTAGTTTAAATACGTATGTAGTTGATGTATCTATACATTCACAACTCTCGCAATGCCTGTAATGTAGAAACCACGTTCCAGTATTGGTCAAAGCCCTGTGTTCGATGCTACTGCATATGGTTCATTCAAATACTACCCTTAACTAGTTTAAATACCTATGTAGGTGATGTATCTATACATTCACAACTCTCGCAATGCCTGTAATGGTTAAAAATGCGTAGATATGTAGTGTATCTATCCATTCACAACTTTGTCAATGCCTGTAATGTAGAAACCACGTTCCAGTATTGGCCAAAGCCCTGTGTTCGACGCTACTGCACATGGTTCATTCAAACACTACCCTTAACTAGTTTAAATACGTATGTAGGTGATGTATCTATACATTCAGAACTCTCGCAATGCCTGTAATGTAGAAACCACGTTCCAGTATTGGTCAAAGCCCTGTGTTCGATGCTACTGCACATGGTTCATTCAAATACTACCCTTAACTAGTTTAAATACGTATGTAGTTGATGTATCTATACATTCACAACTCTCGCAATGCCTGTAATGTAGAAACCACGTTCCAGTATTGGTCAAAGCCCTGTGTTCGATGCTACTGCACATGGTTCATTCAAATACTACCCTTAACTAGTTTAAATACGTATGTAGTTGATGTATCTATACATTCACAACTCTCGCAATGCCTGTAATGTAGAAACCACGTTCCAGTATTGGTCAAAGCCCTGTGTTCGATGCTACTGCACATGGTTCATTCAAATACTACCCTTAACTATGGTTAAATAGTTTAAATACGTATGTAGGTGATGTATCTATACATTTACAACTTTGGCAATGCCTGTAATGTAGAAACCACGTTCCAGTATTGGCCAAAGCCCTGTGTTCGATGCTACTGCACATGGTTCATTCAAATACTACCCTTAACTAGTTTAAATACGTATGTAGTTGATGTATCTATACATTCACAACTCTCGCAATGCCTGTAATGTAGAAACCACGTTCCAGTATTGGTCAAAGCCCTGTGTTCGATGCTACTGCATATGGTTCATTCAAATACTACCCTTAACTAGTTTAAATACGTATGTAGGTGATGTATCTATACATTCACAACTCTCGCAATGCCTGTAATGGTTACAAATGCGTAGATATGTAGTGTATCTATCCATTCACAACTTTGTCAATGCCTGTAATGTAGAAACCACGTTCCAGTATTGGCCAAAGCCCTGTGTTCGACGCTACTGCACATGGTTCATTCAAATACTACCCTTAACTAGTTTAAATACGTATGTAGGTGATGTATCTATACATTCACAACTCTCGCAATGCCTGTAATGTAGAAACCACGTTCCAGTATTGGTCAAAGCCCTGTGTTCGATGCTACTGCACATGGTTCATTCAAATACTACCCTTAACTAGTTTAAATACGTATGTAGTTGATGTATCTATACATTCACAACTCTCGCAATGCCTGTAATGTAGAAACCACGTTCCAGTATTGGTCAAAGCCCTGTGTTCGATGCTACTGCACATGGTTCATTCAAATACTACCCTTAACTAGTTTAAATACGTATTTAGGTGATGTATCTATACATTCACAACTCTCGCAATGCCTGTAATGTAGAAACCACGTTCCAGTACTGGTCAAAACCCTGTGTTCGATGCTACTGCACATGGTTCATTCAAATACTACCCTTAACTATGGTTAAATAGTTTCAATACGTATGTAGGTGATGTATCTATACATTTACAACTTACGCAATGCCTGTAATGGTTAAAAATGCGTAGATATGTAGTGTATCTATGCATTCACAACTTTGGCAATGCCTGTAATGTAGAAACCACGTTCCAGTATTGGCCAAAGCCCTGTGTTCGATGCTACTGCACATGGTTCATTCAAATACTACCCTTAACTAGTTTAAATACGTATGTAGTTGATGTATCTATACATTCACAACTCTCGCAATGCCTGTAATGTAGAAACCACGTTCCAGTATTGGTCAAAGCCCTGTGTTCGATGCTACTGCACATGGTTCATTCAAATACTACCCTTAACTATGGTTAAATAGTTTAAATACGTATGTAGGTGATGTATCTATACATTTACAACTTACGCAATGCCTGTAATGGTTAAAAATGCGTATATATGTAGTGTATCTATGCATTCACAACTTTGGCAATGCCTGTAATGTAGAAACCACGTTCCAGTATTGGCCAAAGCCCTGTGTTCGATGCTACTGCACATGGTTCATTCAAATACTACCCTTAACTAGTTTAAATACGTATGTAGGTGATGTATCTATACATTCACAACTCTCGCAATGCCTGTAATGTAGAAACCACGTTCCAGTAGTGGTCAAAGCCCTGTGTTCGATGCTACTGCACATGGTTCATTCAAATACTACCCTTAACTATGGTTAAATAGTTTAAATACGTATGTAGGTGATGTATCTATACATTTACAACTTTGGCAATGCCTGTAATGTAGACACCACGTTCCAGTATTGGCCAAAGCCCTGTGTTCGATGCTACTGCACATGGTTCATTCAAATACTACCCTTAACTAGTTTAAATACGTATGTAGTTGATGCATCTATACATTCACAACTCTCGCAATGCCTGTAATGTAGAAACCACGTTCCAGTATTGGTCAAAGCCCTGTGTTCGATGCTACTGCACATGGTTCATTCAAATACTACCCTTAACTAGTTTAAATACCTATGTAGGTGATGTATTTATACATTCACAACTCTCGCAATGCCTGTAATGGTTAAAAATGCGTAGATATGTAGTGTATCTATCCATTCACAACTTTGTCAATGCCTGTAATGTAGAAACCACGTTCCAGTATTGGCCAAAGCCCTGTGTTCGACGCTACTGCACATGGTTCATTCAAAGTCTACCCTTAACTAGTTTAAATACGTATGTAGGTGATGTATCTATCCATTCACAACTCTCGCAATGCCTGTAATGTAGAAACCACGTTCCAGTATTGGTCAAAGCCCTGTGTTCGATGCTACTGCACATGGTTCATTCAAATACTACCCTTAACTAGTTTAAATACGTATGTAGTTGATGTATCTATACATTCACAACTCTCGCAATGCCTGTAATGTAGAAACCACGTTCCAGTATTGGTCAAAGCCCTGTGTTCGATGCTACTGCACATGGTTCATTCAAATACTACCCTTAACTATGGTTAAATAGTTTAAATACGTATGTTGGTGATGTATCTATACATTTACAACTTACGCAATGCCTGTAATGGTTAAAAATGCGTAGATATGTAGTGTATCTATGCATTCACAACTTTGGCAATGCCTGTAATGTAGAAACCACGTTCCAGTATTGGCCAAAGCCCTGTGTTCGATGCTACTG
The DNA here is from genome assembly GCF_037392515.1 of Haliotis asinina. Taxonomy (NCBI): domain Eukaryota; kingdom Metazoa; phylum Mollusca; class Gastropoda; order Lepetellida; family Haliotidae; genus Haliotis; species Haliotis asinina. The sequence goes on along the minus strand of NC_090292.1, from coordinate 36,155,783 downwards.
CACATGGTTCATTCAAATACTACCCTTAACTAGTTTAAATACGTATGTAGGTGATGTATCTATACATTTACAACTCTCGCAATGCCTGTAATGGTTAAAAATGCGTATATATGTAGTGTATCTATGCATTCACAACTTTGGCAATGCCTGTAATGTAGAAACCACGTTCCAGTATTGGCCAAAGCCCTGTGTTCGATGCTACTGCACATGGTTCATTCAAATACTACCCTTAACTAGTTTAAATACGTATGTAGGTGATGTATCTATACATTCACAACTCTCGCAATGCCTGTAATGTAGAAACCACGTTCCAGTATTGGTCAAAGCCCTGTGTTCGATGCTACTGCACATGGTTCATTCAAATACTACCCTTAACTATGGTGAACTAGTTTAAATACGTATGTAGGTGATGTATCTATACATTTACAACTTACGCAATGCCTGTAATGGTTAAAAATGCGTAGATATGTAGTGTATCTATGCATTCAAAACTTTGGCAATGCCTGTAATGTAGAAACCACGTTCCAGTATTGGCCAAAGCCCTGTGTTCGAAGCTACTGCACATGGTTCATTCAAATACTACCCTTAACTAGTTTAAATACGTATGTAGGTGATGTATCTATACATTCACAACTCTCGCAATGCCTGTAATGTAGAAACCACGTTCCAGTTCTGGTCAAAGCCCTGTGTTCGATGCTACTGCACATGGTTCATTCAAATACTACCCTTAACTATGGTTAAATAGTTTAAATACGTATGTAGGTGATGTATCTATACATTTACAACTTTGGCAATGCCTGTAATGTAGACACCACGTTCCAGTATTGGCCAAAGCCCTGTGTTCGATGCTACTGCACATGGTTCATTCAAATACTACCCTTAACTAGTTTAAATACGTATGTAGTTGATGCATCTATACATTCACAACTCTCGCAATGCCTGTAATGTAGAAACCACGTTCCAGTATTGGTCAAAGCCCTGTGTTCGATGCTACTGCACATGGTTCATTCAAATACTACCCTTAACTAGTTTAAATACCTATGTAGGTGATGTATTTATACATTCACAACTCTCGCAATGCCTGTAATGGTTAAAAATGCGTAGATATGTAGTGTATCTATCCATTCACAACTTTGTCAATGCCTGTAATGTAGAAACCACGTTCCAGTATTGGCCAAAGCCCTGTGTTCGACGCTACTGCACATGGTTCATTCAAATTCTACCCTTAACTAGTTTAAATACGTATGTAGGTGATGTATCTATACATTCACAACTCTCGCAATGCCTGTAATGTAGAAACCACGTTCCAGTATTGGTCAAAGCCCTGTGTTCGATGCTACTGCACATGGTTCATTCAAATACTACACTTAACTAGTTTAAATACGTATGTAGTTGATGTATCTATACATTTACAACTCTCGCAATGCCTGTAATGTAGAAACCACGTTCCAGTATTGGTCAAAGCCCTGTGTTCGATGCTACTGCACATGGTTCATTCAAATACTACCCTTAACTATGGTTAAATAGTTTAAATACGTATGTAGGTGATGTATCTATACATTTACAACTTACGCAATGCCTGTAATGGTTAAAAATGCGTAGATATGTAGTGTATCTATGCATTCACAACTTTGGCAATGCCTGTAATGTAGAAACCACGTTCCAGTATTGGCCAAAGCCCTGTGTTCGATGCTACTGCACATGGTTCATTCAAATACTACCCTTAACTAGTTTAAATACGTATGTAGGTGATGTATCTATACATTTACAACTCTCGCAATGCCTGTAATGGTTAAAAATGCGTAGATATGTAGTGTATCTATGCATTCACAACTTTGGCAATGCCTGTAATGTAGAAACCACGTTCCAGTATTGGCCAAAGCCCTGTGTTCGATGCTACTGCACATGGTTCATTCAAATACTACCCTTAACTAGTTTAAATACGTATGTAGGTGATGTATCTATACATTCACAACTCTCGCAATGCCTGTAATGTAGAAACCACGTTCCAGTATTGGTCAAAGCCCTGTGTTCGATGCTACTGCACATGGTTCATTCAAATACTACCCTTAACTAGTTTAAATACCTATGTAGGTGATGTATCTATACATTCACAACTCTCGCAATGCCTGTAATGGTTAAAAATGCGTAGATATGTAGTGTATCTATCCATTCACAACTTTGTCAATGCCTGTAATGTAGAAACCACGTTCCAGTATTGGCCAAAGCCCTGTGTTCGACGCTACTGCACATGGTTCATTCAAATTCTACCCTTAACTAGTTTAAATACGTATGTAGGTGATGTATCTATACATTCACAACTCTCGCAATGCCTGTAATGTAGAAACCACGTTCCAGTATTGGTCAAAGCCCTGTGTTCGATGCTACTGCACATGGTTCATTCAAATACTACCCTTAACTAGTTTAAATACGTATGTAGTTGATGTATCTATACATTCACAACTCTCGCAATGCCTGTAATGTAGAAACCACGTTCCAGTATTGGTCAAAGCCCTGTGTTCGATGCTACTGCACATGGTTCATTCAAATACTACCCTTAACTATGGTTAAATAGTTTAAATACGTATGTAGGTGATGTATCTATACATTTACAACTTTGGCAATGCCTGTAATGGTTAAAAATGCGTAGATATGTAGTGTATCTATGCATTCACAACTTTGGCAATGCCTGTAATGTAGAAACCACGTTCCAGTATTGGCCAAAGCCCTGTGTTCGATGCTACTGCACATGGTTCATTCAAATACTACCCTTAACTAGTTTAAATACGTATGTAGGTGATGTATCTATACATTTACAACTCTCGCAATGCCTGTAATGGTTAAAAATGCGTAGATATGTAGTGTATCTATGCATTCACAACTTTGGCAATGCCTGTAATGTAGAAACCACGTTCCAGTATTGGCCAAAGCCCTGTGTTCGATGCTACTGCACATGGTTCATTCAAATACTACCCTTAACTAGTTTAAATACGTATGTAGGTGATGTATCTATACATTCACAACTCTCGCAATGCCTGTAATGTAGAAACCACGTTCCAGTACTGGTCAAAGCCCTGTGTTCGATGCTACTGCACATGGTTCATTCAAATACTACCCTTAACTATGGTTAAATAGTTTAAATACGTATGTAGGTGATGTATCTATACATTTACAACTTACGCAATGCCTGTAATGGTTAAAAATGCGTAGATATGTAGTGTATCTATGCATTCACAACTTTGGCAATGCCTGTAATGTAGAAACCACGTTCCAGTATTGGCCAAAGCCCTGTGTTCGATGCTACTGCACATGGTTCATTCAAATACTACCCTTAACTAGTTTAAATACGTATGTAGGTGATGTATCTATACATTCACAACTCTCGCAATGCCTGTAATGTAGAAACCACGTTCCAGTACTGGTCAAAACCCTGTGTTCGATGCTACTGCACATGGTTCATTCAAATACTACCCTTAACTATGATTAAATAGTTTAAATACGTATGTAGGTGATGTATCTATACATTTACAACTTACGCAATGCCTGTAATGGTTAAAAATGCGTATATATGTAGTGTATCTATGCATTCACAACTTTGGCAATGCCTGTAATGTAGAAACCACGTTCCAGTATTGGCCAAAGCCCTGTGTTCGATGCTACTGCACATGGTTCATTCAAATACTACCCTTAACTATGGTTAAATAGTTTAAATACGTATGTAGGTGATGTATCTATACATTTACAACTTACGCAATGCCTGTAATGGTTAAAAATGCGTAGATATGTAGTGTATCTATGCATTCACAACTTTGGCAATGCCTGTAATGTAGAAACCACGTTCCAGTATTGGCCAAAGCCCTGTGTTCGATGCTACTGCACATGGTTCATTCAAATACTACCCTTAACTAGTTTAAATACGTATGTAGTTGATGTATCTATACATTCACAACTCTCGCAATGCCTGTAATGTAGAAACCACGTTCCAGTACTGGTCAAAACCCTGTGTTCGATGCTACTGCACATGGTTCATTCCAATACTACCCTTAACTATGGTTAAATAGTTTAAATACGTATGTAGGTGATGTGTCTATACATTTACAACTTACGCAATGCCTGTAGTGGTTAAAAATGCGTAGATATGTAGTGTATCTATGCATTCACAACTTTGGCAATGCCTGTAATGTAGAAACCACGTTCCAGTATTGGTCAAAGCCCTGTGTTCGATGCTACTGCACATGGTTCATTCAAATACTACCCTTAACTAGTTTAAATACCTATGTAGGTGATGCATCTATACATTCACAACTCTCGCAATGCCTGTAATGGTTAAAAATGCGTATATATGTAGTGTATCTATCCATTCACAACTCTCGCAATGCCTGTAATGTAGAAACCACGTTCCAGTATTGGCCAAAGCCCTGTGTTCGACGCTACTGCACATGGTTCATTCAAATACTACCCTTAACTAGTTTAAATACGTATGTAGGTGATGTATCTATACATTCACAACTCTCGCAATGCCTGTAATGTAGAAACCACGTTCCAGTATTGGTCAAAGCCCTGTGTTCGATGCTACTGCACATGGTTCATTCAAATACTACCCTTAACTAGTTTAAATACGTATGTAGTTGATGTATCTATACATTCACAACTCTCGCAATGCCTGTAATGTAGAAACCACGTTCCAGTATTGGTCAAAGCCCTGTGTTCGATGCTACTGCACATGGTTCATTCAAATACTACCCTTAACTAGTTTAAATACCTATGTAGGTGATGTATCTATACATTCACAACTCTCGCAATGCCTGTAATGGTTAAAAATGCGTAGATATGTAGTGTATCTATGCATTCACAACTTTGTCAATGCCTGTAATGTAGAAACCACGTTCCAGTATTGGCCAAAGCCCTGTGTTCGATGCTACTGCACATGGTTCATTCAAATACTACCCTTAACTAGTTTAAATACGTATGTAGGTGATGTATCTATACATTCACAACTCTCGCAATGCCTGTAATGTAGAAACCACGTTCCAGTATTGGTCAAAGCCCTGTGTTCGATGCTACTGCACATGGTTCATTCAAATACTACCCTTAACTATGGTTAAATAGTTTAAATACGTATGTAGGTGATGTATCTATACATTTACAACTTACGCAATGCCTGTAATGGTTAAAAATGCGTATATATGTAGTGTATCTATGCATTCACAACTTTGGCAATGCCTGTAATGTAGAAACCACGTTCCAGTATTGGCCAAAGCCCTGTGTTCGATGCTACTGCACATGGTTCATTCAAATACTACCCTTAACTAGTTTAAATACGTATGTAGGTGATGTATCTATACATTTACAACTCTCGCAATGCCTGTAATGGTTAAAAATGCGTAGATATGTAGTGTATCTATGCATTCACAACTTTGGCAATGCCTGTAATGTAGAAACCACGTTCCAGTATTGGCCAAAGCCCTGTGTTCGATGCTACTGCACATGGTTCATTCAAATACTACCCTTAACTAGTTTAAATACGTATGTAGGTGATGTATCTATACATTCACAACTCTCGCAATGCCTGTAATGTAGAAACCACGTTCCAGTATTGGCCAAAGCCCTGTGTTCGACGCTACTGCACATGGTTCATTCAAATACTACCCTTAACTAGTTTAAATACGTATGTAGGTGATGTATCTATACATTCACAACTCTCGCAATGCCTCTAATGTAGAAACCACGTTCCAGTATTGGTCAAAGCCCTGTGTTCGATGCTACTGCACATGGTTCATTCAAATACTACCCTTAACTAGTTTAAATACGTATGTAGTTGATGTATCTATACATTCACAACTCTCGCAATGCCTGTAATGTAGAAACCACGTTCCAGTATTGGTCAAAGCCCTGTGTTCGATGCTACTGCACATGGTTCATTCAAATACTACCCTTAACTAGTTTAAATACCTATGTAGGTGATGTATCTATACATTCACAACTCTCGCAATGCCTGTAATGGTTGAAAATGCGTAGATATGTAGTGTATCTATGCATTCACAACTTTGTCAATGCCTGTAATGTAGAAACCACGTTCCAGTATTGGCCAAAGCCCTGTGTTCGACGCTACTGCACATGGTTCATTCAAATACTACCCTTAACTAGTTTAAATACGTATGTAGGTGATGTATCTATACATTCACAACTCTCGCAATGCCTGTAATGTAGAAACCACGTTCCAGTATTGGTCAAAGCCCTGTGTTCGATGCTACTGCACATGGTTCATTCAAATACTACACTTAACTATGGTTAAATAGTTTAAATACGTATGTAGGTGATGTATCTATACATTTACAACTTACGCAATGCCTGTAATGGTTAAAAATGCGTAGATATGTAGTGTATCTATGCATTCACAACTTTGGCAATGCCTGTAATGTAGAAACCACGTTCCAGTATTGGCCAAAGCCCTGTGTTCGATGCTACTGCACATGGTTCATTCAAATACTACCCTTAACTAGTTTAAATACGTATGTAGGTGATGTATCTATACATTTACAACTCTCGCAATGCCTGTAATGGTTAAAAATGCGTAGATATGTAGTGTATCTATGCATTCACAACTTTGGCAATGCCTGTAATGTAGAAACCACGTTCCAGTATTGGCCAAAGCCCTGTGTTCGATGCTACTGCACATGGTTCATTCAAATACTACCCTTAACTAGTTTAAATACGTATGTAGGTGATGTATCTACACATTCACAACTCTCGCAATGCCTGTAATGTAGAAACCACGTTCCAGTACTGGTCAAAACCCTGTGTTCGATGCTACTGCACATGGTTCATTCAAATACTACCCTTAACTATGGTTAAATAGTTTAAATACGTATGTAGGTGATGTATCTATACATTTACAACTTACGCAATGCCTGTAATGGTTAAAAATGCGTAGATATGTAGTGTATCTATGCATTCACAACTTTGTCAATGCCTGTAATGTAGAAACCACGTTCCAGTATTGGCCAAAGCCCTGTGTTCGATGCTACTGCACATGGTTCATTCAAATACTACCCTTAACTAGTTTAAATACGTATGTAGGTGATGTATCTATACATTTACAACTCTCGCAATGCCTGTAATGGTTAAAAATGCGTAGATATGTAGTGTATCTATGCATTCACAACTTTGGCAATGCCTGTAATGTAGAAACCACGTTCCAGTATTGGCCAAAGCCCTGTGTTCGATGCTACTGCACATGGTTCATTCAAATACTACCCTTAACTAGTTTAAATACGTATGTAGGTGATGTATCTATACATTCACAACTCTCGCAATGCCTGTAATGTAGAAACCACGTTCCAGTAGTGGCCAAAGCCCTGTGTTCGACGCTACTGCACATGGTTCATTCAAATACTACCCTTAACTAGTTTAAATACGTATGTAGGTGATGTATCTATACATTCACAACTCGCAATGCCTGTAATGTAGAAACCACGTTCCAGTACTGGTCAAAACCCTGTGTTCGATGCTACTGCACATGGTTCATTCAAATACTACCCTTAACTATGGTTAAATAGTTTAAATACGTATGTAGGTGATGTATCTATACATTTACAACTTACGCAATGCCTGTAATGGTTAAAAATGCGTATATATGTAGTGTATCTATGCATTCACAACTTTGGCAATGCCTGTAATGTAGAAACCACGTTCCAGTATTGGCCAAAGCCCTGTGTTCGATGCTACTGCACATGGTTCATTCAAATACTACCCTTAACTAGTTTAAATACGTATGTAGGTGATGTATCTATACATTTACAACTCTCGCAATGCCTGTAATGGTTAAAAATGCGTAGATATGTAGTGTATCTATGCATTCACAACTTTGTCAATGCCTGTAATGTAGAAACCACGTTCCAGTATTGGCCAAAGCCCTGTGTTCGATGCTACTGCACATGGTTCATTCAAATACTACCCTTAACTAGTTTAAATACGTATGTAGGTGATGTATCTATACATTCACAACTCGCAATGCCTGTAATGTAGAAACCACGTTCCAGTACTGGTCAAAACCCTGTGTTCGATGCTACTGCACATGGTTCATTCAAATACTACCCTTAACTATGGTTAAATAGTTTAAATACGTATGTAGGTGATGTATCTATACATTTACAACTTACGCAATGCCTGTAATGGTTAAAAATGCGTATATATGTAGTGTATCTATGCATTCACAACTTTGGCAATGCCTGTAATGTAGAAACCACGTTCCAGTATTGGCCAAAGCCCTGTGTTCGATGCTACTGCACATGGTTCATTCAAATACTACCCTTAACTAGTTTAAATACGTATGTAGGTGATGTATCTATACATTTACAACTCTCGCAATGCCTGTAATGGTTAAAAATGCGTAGATATGTAGTGTATCTATGCATTCACAACTTTGTCAATGCCTGTAATGTAGAAACCACGTTCCAGTATTGGCCAAAGCCCTGTGTTCGATGCTACTGCACATGGTTCATTCAAATACTACCCTTAACTAGTTTAAATACGTATGTAGGTGATGTATCTATACATTCACAACTCTCGCAATGCCTGTAATGTAGAAACCACGTTCCAGTAGTGGCCAAAGCCCTGTGTTCGACGCTACTGCACATGGTTCATTCAAATACTACCCTTAACTAGTTTAAATACGTATGTAGGTGATGTATCTATACATTCACAACTCGCAATGCCTGTAATGTAGAAACCACGTTCCAGTACTGGTCAAAGCCCTGTGTTCGATGCTACTGCACATGGTTCATTCAAATACTACCCTTAACTATGGTTAAATAGTTTAAATACGTATGTAGGTGATGTATCTAAACATTTACAACTTACGCAATGCCTGTAATGGTTAAAAATGCGTATATATGTAGTGTATCTATGCATTCACAACTTTGGCAATGCCTGTAATGTAGAAACCACGTTCCAGTATTGGCCAAAGCCCTGTGTTCGATGCTACTGCACATGGTTCATTCAAATACTACCCTTAACTAGTTTAAATACGTATGTAGGTGATGTATCTATACATTCACAACTCTCGCAATGCCTGTAATGTAGAAACCACGTTCCAGTATTGGCCAAAGCCCTGTGTTCGACGCTACTGCACATGGTTCATTCAAATACTACCCTTAACTAGTTTAAATACGTATGTAGGTGATGTATCTATACATTCACAACTCGCAATGCCTGTAATGTAGAAACCACGTTCCAGTACTGGTCAAAACCCTGTGTTCGATGCTACTGCACATGGTTCATTCAAATACTACCCTTAACTATGGTTAAATAGTTTAAATACGTATGTAGGTGATGTATCTATACATTTACAACTTACGCAATGCCTGTAATGGTTAAAAATGCGTAGATATGTAGTGTATCTATGCATTCACAACTTTGTCAATGCCTGTAATGTAGAAACCACGTTCCAGTATTGGCCAAAGCCCTGTGTTCGATGCTACTGCACATGGTTCATTCAAATACTACCCTTAACTAGTTTAAATACGTATGTAGGTGATGTATCTATACATTCACAACTCTCGCAATGCCTGTAATGTAGAAACCACGTTCCAGTACTGGTCAAAGCCCTGTGTTCGATGCTACTGCACATCGTTCATTCAAATACTACCCTTAACTATGGTTAAATAGTTTAAATACGTATGTAGGTGATGTATCTATACATTTACAACTCTCGCAATGCCTGTAATGGTTAAAAATGCGTATATATGTAGTGTATCTATGCATTCACAACTTTGGCAATGCCTGTAATGTAGAAACCACGTTCCAGTATTGGCCAAAGCCCTGTGTTCGATGCTACTGCACATGGTTCATTCAAATACTACCCTTAACTAGTTTAAATACGTATGTAGTTGATGTATCTATACATTCACAACTCTCGCAATGCCTGTAATGTAGAAACCACGTTCCAGTATTGGTCAAAGCCCTGTGTTCGATGCTACTGCACATCGTTCATTCAAATACTACCCTTAACTAGTTTAAATACGTATGTAGTTGATGTATCTATACATTCACAACTCTCGCAATGCCTGTAATGTAGAAACCACGTTCCAGTATTGGTCAAAGCCCTGTCTTCGATGCTACTGCACATGGTTCATTCAAATACTACCCTTAACTAGTTTAAATACCTATGTAGGTGATGTATCTATACATTCACAACTCTCGCAATGCCTGTAATGGTTAAAAATGCGTAGATATGTAGTGTATCTATGCATTCACAACTTTGTCAATGACTGTAATGTAGAAACCACGTTCCAGTATTGGCCAAAGCCCTGTGTTCGACGCTACTGCACATGGTTCATTCAAATACTACCCTTAACTAGTTTAAATACGTATGTAGGTGATGTATCTATACATTCACAACTCTCGCAATGCCTGTATTGTAGAAACCACGTTCCAGTATTGGTCAAAGCCCTGTGTTCGATGCTACTGCACATGGTTCATTCAAATACTACCCTTAACTATGGTTAAATAGTTTAAATACGTATGTAGGTGATGTATCTATACATTTACAACTTACGCAATGCCTGTAATGGTTAAAAATGCGTAGATATGTAGTGTATCTATGCATTCACAACTTTGGCAATGCCTGTAATGTAGAAACCACGTTCCAGTATTGGCCAAAGCCCTGTGTTCGATGCCACTGCACATGGTTCATTCAAATACTACCCTTAACTAGTTTAAATACGTATGTAGGTGATGTATCTATACATTTACAACTCTCGCAATGCCTGTAATGGTTAAAAATGCGTAGATATGTAGTGTATCTATGCATTCACAACTTTGGCAATGCCTGTAATGTAGAAACCACGTTCCAGTATTGGCCAAAGCCCTGTGTTCGATGCTACTGCACATGGTTCATTCAAATACTACCCTTAACTAGTTTAAATACGTATGTAGGTGATGTATCTATACATTCACAACTCTCGCAATGCCTGTAATGTAGAAACCACGTTCCAGTACTGGTCAAAACCCTGTGTTCGATGCTACTGCACATGGTTCATTCCAATACTACCCTTAACTATGGTTAAATAGTTTAAATACGTATGTAGGTGATGTATCTATACATTTACAACTTACGCAATGCCTGTAATGGTTAAAAATGCGTATATATGTAGTGTATCTATGCATTCACAACTTTGGCAATGCCTGTAATGTAGAAACCACGTTCCAGTATTGGCCAAAGCCCTGTGTTCGATGCTACTGCACATGGTTCATTCAAATACTACCCTTAACTAGTTTAAATACGTATGTAGGTGATGTATCTATACATTTACAACTCTCGCAATGCCTGTAATGGTTAAAAATGCGTAGATATGTAGTGTATCTATGCATTCACAACTTTGTCAATGCCTGTAATGTAGAAACCACGTTCCAGTATTGGCCAAAGCCCTGTGTTCGATGCTACTGCACATGGTTCATTCAAATACTACCCTTAACTAGTTTAAATACGTATGTAGGTGATGTATCTATACATTCACAACTCTCGCAATGCCTGTAATGTAGAAACCACGTTCCAGTAGTGGCCAAAGCCCTGTGTTCGACGCTACTGCACATGGTTCATTCAAATACTACCCTTAACTAGTTTAAATACGTATGTAGGTGATGTATCTATACATTCACAACTCGCAATGCCTGTAATGTAGAAACCACGTTCCAGTACTGGTCAAAACCCTGTGTTCGATGCTACTGCACATGGTTCATTCAAATACTACCCTTAACTATGGTTAAATAGTTTAAATACGTATGTAGGTGATGTATCTAAACATTTACAACTTACGCAATGCCTGTAATGGTTAAAAATGCGTATATATGTAGTGTATCTATGCATTCACAACTTTGGCAATGCCTGTAATGTAGAAACCACGTTCCAGTATTGGCCAAAGCCCTGTGTTCGATGCTACTGCACATGGTTCATTCAAATACTACCCTTAACTAGTTTAAATACGTATGTAGGTGATGTATCTATACATTCACAACTCTCGCAATGCCTGTAATGTAGAAACCACGTTCCAGTATTGGCCAAAGCCCTGTGTTCGACGCTACTGCACATGGTTCATTCAAATACTACCCTTAACTAGTTTAAATACGTATGTAGGTGATGTATCTATACATTCACAACTCGCAATGCCTGTAATGTAGAAACCACGTTCCAGTACTGGTCAAAACCCTGTGTTCGATGCTACTGCACATGGTTCATTCAAATACTACCCTTAACTATGGTTAAATAGTTTAAATACGTATGTAGGTGATGTATCTATACATTTACAACTTACGCAATGCCTGTAATGGTTAAAAATGCGTAGATATGTAGTGTATCTATGCATTCACAACTTTGTCAATGCCTGTAATGTAGAAACCACGTTCCAGTATTGGCCAAAGCCCTGTGTTCGATGCTACTGCACATGGTTCATTCAAATACTACCCTTAACTAGTTTAAATACGTATGTAGGTGATGTATCTATACATTCACAACTCTCGCAATGCCTGTAATGTAGAAACCACGTTCCAGTATTGGTCAAAGCCCTGTGTTCGATGCTACTGCACATCGTTCATTCAAATACTACCCTTAACTATGGTTAAATAGTTTAAATACGTATGTAGGTGATGTATCTATACATTTACAACTCTCGCAATGCCTGTAATGGTTAAAAATGCGTATATATGTAGTGTATCTATGCATTCACAACTTTGGCAATGCCTGTAATGTAGAAACCACGTTCCAGTATTGGCCAAAGCCCTGTGTTCGATGCTACTGCACATGGTTCATTCAAATACTACCCTTAACTAGTTTAAATACGTATGTAGTTGATGTATCTATACATTCACAACTCTCGCAATGCCTGTAATGTAGAAACCACGTTCCAGTATTGGTCAAAGCCCTGTGTTCGATGCTACTGCACATGGTTCATTCAAATACTACCCTTAACTAGTTTAAATACGTATGTAGTTGATGTATCTATACATTCACAACTCTCGCAATGCCTGTAATGTAGAAACCACGTTCCAGTATTGGTCAAAGCCCTGTGTTCGATGCTACTGCACATGGTTCATTCAAATACTACCCTTAACTAGTTTAAATACCTATGTAGGTGATGTATCTATACATTCACAACTCTCGCAATGCCTGTAATGGTTAAAAATGCGTAGATATGTAGTGTATCTATGCATTCACAACTTTGTCAATGCCTGTAATGTAGAAACCACGTTCCAGTATTGGCCAAAGCCCTGTGTTCGACGCTACTGCACATGGTTCATTCAAATACTACCCTTAACTAGTTTAAATACGTATGTAGGTGATGTATCTATACATTCACAACTCTCGCAATGCCTGTAATGTAGAAACCACGTTCCAGTATTGGTCAAAGCCCTGTGTTCGATGCTACTGCACATGGTTCATTCAAATACTACCCTTAACTATGGTTAAATAGTTTAAATACGTATGTAGGTGATGTATCTATACATTTACAACTTACGCAATGCCTGTAATGGTTAAAAATGCGTAGATATGTAGTGTATCTATGCATTCACAACTTTGGCAATGCCTGTAATGTAGAAACCACGTTCCAGTATTGGCCAAAGCCCTGTGTTCGATGCCACTGCACATGGTTCATTCAAATACTACCCTTAACTAGTTTAAATACGTATGTAGGTGATGTATCTATACATTTACAACTCTCGCAATGCCTGTAATGGTTAAAAATGCGTAGATATGTAGTGTATCTATGCATTCACAACTTTGGCAATGCCTGTAATGTAGAAACCACGTTCCAGTATTGGCCAAAGCACTGTGTTCGATGCTACTGCACATGGTTCATTCAAATACTACCCTTAACTAGTTTAAATACGTATGTAGGTGATGTATCTATACATTCACAACTCTCGCAATGCCTGTAATGTAGAAACCACGTTCCAGTACTGGTCAAAACCCTGTGTTCGATGCTACTGCACATGGTTCATTCCAATACTACCCTTAACTATGGTTAAATAGTTTAAATACGTATGTAGGTGATGTGTCTATACATTTACAACTTACGCAATGCCTGTAATGGTTAAAAATGCGTAGATATGTAGTGTATCTATGCATTCACAACTTTGGCAATGCCTGTAATGTAGAAACCACGTTCCAGTATTGGTCAAAGCCCTGTGTTCGATGCTACTGCACATGGTTCATTCAAATACTACCCTTAACTAGTTTAAATACGTATGTAGGTGATGTATCTATACATTCACAACTCTCGCAATGCCTGTAATGTAGAAACCACGTTCCAGTATTGGCCAAAGCCCTGTGTTCGATGCTACTGCACATGGTTCATTCAAATACTACCCTTAACTAGTTTAAATACGTATGTAGGTGATGTATCTATACATTCACAACTCTCGCAATGCCTGTAATGGTTAAAAATGCGTAGATATGTAGTGTATCTATGCATTCACAACTTTGGCAATGCCTGTAATGTAGAAACCACGTTCCAGTATTGGCCAAAGCCCTGTGTTCGATGCTACTGCACATGGTTCATTCAAATACTACCCTTAACTAGTTTAAATACGTATGTAGTTGATGTATCTATACATTCACAACTCTCGCAATGCCTGTAATGTAGAAACCACGTTCCAGTATTGGTCAAAGCCCTGTGTTCGATGCTACTGCACATGGTTCATTCAAATACTACCCTTAACTAGTTTAAATACGTATGTAGTTGATGTATCTATACATTCACAACTCTCGCAATGCCTGTAATGTAGACACCACGTTCCAGTATTGGTCAAAGCCCTGTGTTCGATGCTACTGCACATGGTTCATTCAAATACTACCCTTAACTAGTTTAAATACGTATGTAGGTGATGTATCTATACATTCACAACTCTCGCAATGCCTGTAATGGTTAAAAATGCGTAGATATGTAGTGTATCTATGCATTCACAACTTTGTCAATGCCTGTAATGTAGAAACCACGTTCCAGTATTGGCCAAAGCCCTGTGTTCGACGCTACTGCACATGGTTCATTCAAATACTACCCTTAACTAGTTTAAATACCTATGTAGGTGATGTATCTATACATTCACAACTCTCGCAATGCCTGTAATGGTTAAAAATACGTATGTAGGTGATGTATCTATACATTTACAACTTACGCAATGCCTGTAATGGTTAAAAATGCGTAGATATGTAGTGTATCTATGCATTCACAACTTTGTCAATGCCTGTAATGTAGAAACCACGTTCCAGTATTGGCCAAAGCCCTGTGTTCGATGCTACTGCACATGGTTCATTCAAATACTACCCTTAACTAGTTTAAATACGTATGTAGGTGATGTATCTATACATTCACAACTCTCGCAATGCCTGTAATGTAGAAACCACGTTCCAGTATTGGTCAAAGCCCTGTGTTCGACGCTACTGCACATCGTTCATTCAAATACTACCCTTAACTATGGTTAAATAGTTTAAATACGTATGTAGGTGATGTATCTATACATTAACAACTTACGCAATGCTTGTAATGGTTAAAAATGCGTATATATGTAGTGTATCTATGCATTCACAACTTTGGCAACGCCTGTAATTTAGAAACCACGTTCCAGTATTGGCCAAAGCCCTGTGTTCGATGCTACTGCACATGGTTCATTCAACTACTACCCTTAACTAGTTTAAATACGTATGTAGTTGATGTATCTATACATTCACAACTCTCGCAATGCCTGTAATGTAGAAACCACGTTCCAGTATTGGTCAAAGCCCTGTGTTCGATGCTACTGCACATGGTTCATTCAAATACTACCCTTAACTAGTTTAAATACGTATGTAGTTGATGTATCTATACATTCACAACTCTCGCAATGCCTGTAATGTAGACACCACGTTCCAGTATTGGTCAAAGCCCTGTGTTCGATGCTACTGCACATGGTTCATTCAAATACTACCCTTAACTAGTTTAAATACGTATGTAGGTGATGTATCTATACATTCACAACTCTCGCAATGCCTGTAATGGTTAAAAATGCGTAGATATGTAGTGTATCTATGCATTCACAACTTTGTCAATGCCTGTAATGTAGAAACCACGTTCCAGTATTGGCCAAAGCCCTGTGTTCGACGCTACTGCACATGGTTCATTCAAATACTACCCTTAACTAGTTTAAATACCTATGTAGGTGATGTATCTATACATTCACAACTCTCGCAATGCCTGTAATGGTTAAAAATGCGTAGATATGTAGTGTATCTATGCATTCACAACTTTGTCAATGCCTGTAATGTAGAAACCACGTTCCAGTATTGGCCAAAGCCCTGTGTTCGACGCTACTGCACATGGTTCATTCAAATACTACCCTTAACTAGTTTAAATACGTATGTAGGTGATGTATCTATACATTCACAACTCTCGCAATGCCTGTAATGTAGAAACCACGTTCCAGTATTGGTCAAAGCCCTGTGTTCGATGCTACTGCACATGGTTCATTCAAATACTACCCTTAACTATGGTTAAATAGTTTAAATACGTATGTAGGTGATGTATCTATACATTTACAACTTACGCAATGCCTGTAATGGTTAAAAATGCGTAGATATGTAGTGTATCTATGCATTCACAACTTTGGCAATGCCTGTAATGTAGAAACCACGTTCCAGTATTGGCCAAAGCCCTGTGTTCGATGCTACTGCACATGGTTCATTCAAATACTACCCTTAACTAGTTTAAATACGTATGTAGGTGATGTATCTATACATTTACAACTCTCGCAATGCCTGTAATGGTTAAAAATGCGTAGATATGTAGTGTATCTATGCATTCACAACTTTGGGAATGCCTGTGATGTAGAAACCACGTTCCAGTATTGGCCAAAGCCCTGTGTTCGATGCTACTGCACATGGTTCATTCAAATACTACCCTTAACTAGTTTAAATACGTATGTAGGTGATGTATCTATACATTCACAACTCTCGCAATGCCTGTAATGTAGAAACCACGTTCCAGTACTGGTCAAAACCCTGTGTTCGATGCTACTGCACATGGTTCATTCAAATACTACCCTTAACTATGGTTAAATAGTTTAAATACGTATGTAGGTGATGTGTCTATACATTTACAACTTACGCAATGCCTGTAATGGTTAAAAATGCGTAGATATGTAGTGTATCTATGCATTCACAACTTTGGCAATGCCTGTAATGTAGAAACCACGTTCCAGTATTGGTCAAAGCCCTGTGTTCGATGCTACTGCACATGGTTCATTCAAATACTACCCTTAACTAGTTTAAATACGTATGTAGGTGATGTATCTATACATTCACAACTCTCGCAATGCCTGTAATGTAGAAACCACGTTCCAGTATTGGCCAAAGCCCTGTGTTCGATGCTACTGCACATGGTTCATTCAAATACTACCCTTAACTAGTTTAAATACGTATGTAGGTGATGTATCTATACATTTACAACTTACGCAATGCCTGTAATGGTTAAAAATGCGTATATATGTAGTGTATCTATGCATTCACAACTTTGGCAATGCCTGTAATGTAGAAACCACGTTCCAGTATTGGCCAAAGCCCTGTGTTCGATGCTACTGCACATGGTTCATTCAAATACTACCCTTAACTAGTTTAAATACGTATGTAGGTGATGTATCTATACATTTACAACTCTCGCAATGCCTGTAATGGTTAAAAATGCGTAGATATGTAGTGTATCTATGCATTCACAACTTTGGCAATGCCTGTAATGTAGAAACCACGTTCCAGTATTGGCCAAAGCCCTGTGTTCGATGCTACTGCACATGGTTCATTCAAATACTACCCTTAACTAGTTTAAATACGTATGTAGGTGATGTATCTATACATTCACAACTCTCGCAATGCCTGTAATGTAGAAACCACGTTCCAGTATTGGTCAAAGCCCTGTGTTCGATGCTACTGCACATGGTTCATTCAAATACTACCCTTAACTATGGTTAAATAGTTTAAATACGTATGTAGGTGATGTGTCTATACATTTACAACTTTGGCAATGCCTGTAATGTAGAAACCACGTTCCAGTATTGGCCAAAGCCCTGTGTTCGATGCTACTGCACATGGTTCATTCAAATACTACCCTTAACTAGTTTAAATACGTATGTAGTTGATGTATCTATACATTCACAACTCTCGCAATGCCTGTAATGTAGAAACCACGTTCCAGTATTGGTCAAAGCCCTGTGTTCGATGCTACTGCACATGGTTCATTCAAATACTACCCTTAACTAGTTTAAATGCGTATGTAGGTGATGTATCTATACATTCACAACTCTCGCAATGCCTGTAATGGTTAAAAATGCGTAGATATGTAGTGTATCTATCCATTCACAACTTTGTCAATGCCTGTAATGTAGAAACCACGTTCCAGTATTGGCCAAAGCCCTGTGTTCGACGCTACTGCACATGGTTCATTCAAATACTACCCTTAACTAGTTTAAATACGTATGTAGGTGATGTATCTATACATTCACAACTCTCGCAATGCCTGTAATGGTTAAAAATGCGTATATATGTAGTGTATCTATGCATTCACAACTTTGTCAATGCCTGTAATGTAGAAACCACGTTCCAGTATTGGCCAAAGCCCTGTGTTCGATGCTACTGCACATGGTTCATTCAAATACTACCCTTAACTAGTTTAAATACGTATGTAGGTGATGTATCTATACATTCACAACTCTCGCAATGCCTGTAATGGTTAAAAATCCGTAGATATGTAGTGTATCTATGCATTCACAACTTTGGCAATGCCTGTAATGTAGAAACCACGTTCCAGTATTGGCCAAATCCTCTGTTCGATGCTACTGCACATGGTTCATTCAAATACTACCCTTAACTAGTTTAAATACGTATGTAGGTGATGTATCTATACATTCACAACTCTCGCAATGCCTGTAATGTAGAAACCACGTTCCAGTATTGGTCAAAGCCCTGTGTTCGATGCTACTGCACATGGTTCATTCAAATACTACCCTTAACTATGGTTAAATAGTTTCAATACGTATGTAGGTGATGTATCTATACATTTACAACTTACGCAATGCCTGTAATGGTTAAAAATGCGTAGATATGTAGTGTATCTATGCATTCACAACTTTGGCAATGCCTGTAATGTAGAAACCACGTTCCAGTATTGGCCAAAGCCCTGTGTTCGATGCTACTGCACATGGTTCATTCAAATACTACCCTTAACTAGTTTAAATACGTATGTAGGTGATGTATCTATACATTTACAACTCTCGCAATGCCTGTAATGGTTAAAAATGCGTAGATATGTAGTGTATCTATGCATTCACAACTTTGGCAATGCCTGTAATGTAGAAACCACGTTCCAGTATTGGCCAAAGCCCTGTGTTCGATGCTACTGCA
Organism: Haliotis asinina; assembly: GCF_037392515.1. Taxonomy (NCBI): domain Eukaryota; kingdom Metazoa; phylum Mollusca; class Gastropoda; order Lepetellida; family Haliotidae; genus Haliotis; species Haliotis asinina. Next base: position 36,136,360 of record NC_090292.1, on the reverse strand, counting down.
CATGGTTCATTCAAATACTACCCTTAACTAGTTTAAATACGTATGTAGTTGATGTATCTATACATTCACAACTCTCGCAATGCCTGTAATGTAGAAACCACGTTCCAGTATTGGTCAAAGCCCTGTGTTCGATGCTACTGCACATGGTTCATTCAAATACTACCCTTAACTATGGTTAAATAGTTTAAATACGTATGTAGGTGATGTATCTATACATTTACAACTTACGCAATGCCTGTAATGGTTAAAAAAGCGTAGATATGTAGTGTATCTATGCATTCACAACTTTGGCAATGCCTGTAATGTAGAAACCACGTTCCAGTATTGGCCAAAGCCCTGTGTTCGATGCTACTGCACATGGTTCATTCAAATACTACCCTTAACTAGTTTAAATACGTATGTAGGTGATGTATCTATACATTTACAACTCTCGCAATGCCTGTAATGGTTAAAAATGCGTATATATGTAGTGTATCTATGCATTCACAACTTTGGCAATGCCTGTAATGTAGAAACCACGTTCCAGTATTGGCCAAAGCCCTGTGTTCGATGCTACTGCACATGGTTCATTCAAATACTACCCTTAACTAGTTTAAATACGTATGTAGGTGATGTATCTATACATTCACAACTCTCGCAATGCCTGTAATGTAGAAACCACGTTCCAGTATTGGTCAAAGCCCTGTGTTCGATGCTACTGCACATGGTTCATTCAAATACTACCCTTAACTATGGTTAAATAGTTTAAATACGTATGTAGGTGATGTATCTATACATTTACAACTTTGGCAATGCCTGTAATGTAGAAACCACGTTCCAGTATTGGCCAAAGCCCTGTGTTCGATGCTACTGCACATGGTTCATTCAAATACTACCCTTAACTAGTTTAAATACGTATGTAGGTGATGTATCTATACATTCACAACTCTCGCAATGCCTGTAATGTAGAAACCACGTTCCAGTATTGGCCAAAGCCCTGTGTTCGATGCTACTGCACATGGTTCATTCAAATACTACCCTTAACTAGTTTAAATACGTATGTAGGTGATGTATCTATACATTTACAACTTACGCAATGCCTGTAATGGTTAAAAATGCGTATATATGTAGTGTATCTATGCATTCACAACTTTGGCAATGCCTGTAATGTAGAAACCACGTTCCAGTATTGGCCAAAGCCCTGTGTTCGATGCTACTGCACATGGTTCATTCAAATACTACCCTTAACTAGTTTAAATACGTATGTAGGTGATGTATCTATACATTTACAACTCTCGCAATGCCTGTAATGGTTAAAAATGCGTAGATATGTAGTGTATCTATGCATTCACAACTTTGGCAATGCCTGTAATGTAGAAACCACGTTCCAGTATTGGCCAAAGCCCTGTGTTCGATGCTACTGCACATGGTTCATTCAAATACTACCCTTAACTAGTTTAAATACGTATGTAGGTGATGTATCTATACATTCACAACTCTCGCAATGCCTGTAATGTAGAAACCACGTTCCAGTATTGGTCAAAGCCCTGTGTTCGATGCTACTGCACATGGTTCATTCAAATACTACCCTTAACTATGGTTAAATAGTTTAAATACGTATGTAGGTGATGTGTCTATACATTTACAACTTTGGCAATGCCTGTAATGTAGAAACCACGTTCCAGTATTGGCCAAAGCCCTGTGTTCGATGCTACTGCACATGGTTCATTCAAATACTACCCTTAACTAGTTTAAATACGTATGTAGTTGATGTATCTATACATTCACAACTCTCGCAATGCCTGTAATGTAGAAACCACGTTCCAGTATTGGTCAAAGCCCTGTGTTCGATGCTACTGCACATGGTTCATTCAAATACTACCCTTAACTAGTTTAAATGCGTATGTAGGTGATGTATCTATACATTCACAACTCTCGCAATGCCTGTAATGGTTAAAAATGCGTAGATATGTAGTGTATCTATCCATTCACAACTTTGTCAATGCCTGTAATGTAGAAACCACGTTCCAGTATTGGCCAAAGCCCTGTGTTCGACGCTACTGCACATGGTTCATTCAAATACTACCCTTAACTAGTTTAAATACGTATGTAGGTGATGTATCTATACATTCACAACTCTCGCAATGCCTGTAATGGTTAAAAATGCGTATATATGTAGTGTATCTATGCATTCACAACTTTGTCAATGCCTGTAATGTAGAAACCACGTTCCAGTATTGGCCAAAGCCCTGTGTTCGATGCTACTGCACATGGTTCATTCAAATACTACCCTTAACTAGTTTAAATACGTATGTAGGTGATGTATCTATACATTCACAACTCTCGCAATGCCTGTAATGGTTAAAAATCCGTAGATATGTAGTGTATCTATGCATTCACAACTTTGGCAATGCCTGTAATGTAGAAACCACGTTCCAGTATTGGCCAAATCCTCTGTTCGATGCTACTGCACATGGTTCATTCAAATACTACCCTTAACTAGTTTAAATACGTATGTAGGTGATGTATCTATACATTCACAACTCTCGCAATGCCTGTAATGTAGAAACCACGTTCCAGTATTGGTCAAAGCCCTGTGTTCGATGCTACTGCACATGGTTCATTCAAATACTACCCTTAACTATGGTTAAATAGTTTCAATACGTATGTAGGTGATGTATCTATACATTTACAACTTACGCAATGCCTGTAATGGTTAAAAATGCGTAGATATGTAGTGTATCTATGCATTCACAACTTTGGCAATGCCTGTAATGTAGAAACCACGTTCCAGTATTGGCCAAAGCCCTGTGTTCGATGCTACTGCACATGGTTCATTCAAATACTACCCTTAACTAGTTTAAATACGTATGTAGGTGATGTATCTATACATTTACAACTCTCGCAATGCCTGTAATGGTTAAAAATGCGTAGATATGTAGTGTATCTATGCATTCACAACTTTGGCAATGCCTGTAATGTAGAAACCACGTTCCAGTATTGGCCAAAGCCCTGTGTTCGATGCTACTGCACATGGTTCATTCAAATACTACCCTTAACTAGTTTAAATACGTATGTAGTTGATGTATCTATACATTCACAACTCTCGCAATGCCTGTAATGTAGAAACCACGTTCCAGTATTGGTCAAAGCCCTGTGTTCGATGCTACTGCACATGGTTCATTCAAATACTACCCTTAACTATGGTTAAATAGTTTAAATACGTATGTAGGTGATGTATCTATACATTTACAACTTACGCAATGCCTGTAATGGTTAAAAATGCGTAGATATGTAGTGTATCTATGCATTCACAACTTTGGCAATGCCTGTAATGTAGAAACCACGTTCCAGTATTGGCCAAAGCCCTGTGTTCGATGCTACTGCACATGGTTCATTCAAATACTACCCTTAACTAGTTTAAATACGTATGTAGGTGATGTATCTATACATTTACAACTCTCGCAATGCCTGTAATGGTTAAAAATGCGTATATATGTAGTGTATCTATGCATTCACAACTTTGGCAATGCCTGTAATGTAGAAACCACGTTCCAGTATTGGCCAAAGCCCTGTGTTCGATGCTACTGCACATGGTTCATTCAAATACTACCCTTAACTAGTTTAAATACGTATGTAGGTGATGTATCTATACATTCACAACTCTCGCAATGCCTGTAATGTAGAAACCACGTTCCAGTATTGGTCAAAGCCCTGTGTTCGATGCTACTGCACATGGTTCATTCAAATACTACCCTTAACTATGGTTAAATAGTTTAAATACGTATGTAGGTGATGTATCTATACATTTACAACTTTGGCAATGCCTGTAATGTAGAAACCACGTTCCAGTATTGGCCAAAGCCCTGTGTTCGATGCTACTGCACATGGTTCATTCAAATACTACCCTTAACTAGTTTAAATACGTATGTAGGTGATGTATCTATACATTCACAACTCTCGCAATGCCTGTAATGTAGAAACCACGTTCCAGTATTGGCCAAAGCCCTGTGTTCGATGCTACTGCACATGGTTCATTCAAATACTACCCTTAACTAGTTTAAATACGTATGTAGGTGATGTATCTATACATTTACAACTTACGCAATGCCTGTAATGGTTAAAAATGCGTATATATGTAGTGTATCTATGCATTCACAACTTTGGCAATGCCTGTAATGTAGAAACCACGTTCCAGTATTGGCCAAAGCCCTGTGTTCGATGCTACTGCACATGGTTCATTCAAATACTACCCTTAACTAGTTTAAATACGTATGTAGGTGATGTATCTATACATTTACAACTCTCGCAATGCCTGTAATGGTTAAAAATGCGTAGATATGTAGTGTATCTATGCATTCACAACTTTGGCAATGCCTGTAATGTAGAAACCACGTTCCAGTATTGGCCAAAGCCCTGTGTTCGATGCTACTGCACATGGTTCATTCAAATACTACCCTTAACTAGTTTAAATACGTATGTAGGTGATGTATCTATACATTCACAACTCTCGCAATGCCTGTAATGTAGAAACCACGTTCCAGTATTGGTCAAAGCCCTGTGTTCGATGCTACTGCACATGGTTCATTCAAATACTACCCTTAACTATGGTTAAATAGTTTAAATACGTATGTAGGTGATGTGTCTATACATTTACAACTTTGGCAATGCCTGTAATGTAGAAACCACGTTCCAGTATTGGCCAAAGCCCTGTGTTCGATGCTACTGCACATGGTTCATTCAAATACTACCCTTAACTAGTTTAAATACGTATGTAGTTGATGTATCTATACATTCACAACTCTCGCAATGCCTGTAATGTAGAAACCACGTTCCAGTATTGGTCAAAGCCCTGTGTTCGATGCTACTGCACATGGTTCATTCAAATACTACCCTTAACTAGTTTAAATGCGTATGTAGGTGATGTATCTATACATTCACAACTCTCGCAATGCCTGTAATGGTTAAAAATGCGTAGATATGTAGTGTATCTATCCATTCACAACTTTGTCAATGCCTGTAATGTAGAAACCACGTTCCAGTATTGGCCAAAGCCCTGTGTTCGACGCTACTGCACATGGTTCATTCAAATACTACCCTTAACTAGTTTAAATACGTATGTAGGTGATGTATCTATACATTCACAACTCTCGCAATGCCTATAATGGTTAAAAATGCGTATATATGTAGTGTATCTATGCATTCACAACTTTGTCAATGCCTGTAATGTAGAAACCACGTTCCAGTATTGGCCAAAGCCCTGTGTTCGATGCTACTGCACATGGTTCATTCAAATACTACCCTTAACTAGTTTAAATACGTATGTAGGTGATGTATCTATACATTCACAACTCTCGCAATGCCTGTAATGGTTAAAAATGCGTAGATATGTAGTGTATCTATGCATTCACAACTTTGGCAATGCCTGTAATGTAGAAACCACGTTCCAGTATTGGCCAAATCCTCTGTTCGATGCTACTGCACATGGTTCATTCAAATACTACCCTTAACTAGTTTAAATACGTATGTAGGTGATGTATCTATACATTCACAACTCTCGCAATGCCTGTAATGTAGAAACCACGTTCCAGTATTGGTCAAAGCCCTGTGTTCGATGCTACTGCACATGGTTCATTCAAATACTACCCTTAACTATGGTTAAATAGTTTCAATACGTATGTAGGTGATGTATCTATACATTTACAACTTACGCAATGCCTGTAATGGTTAAAAATGCGTAGATATGTAGTGTATCTATGCATTCACAACTTTGGCAATGCCTGTAATGTAGAAACCACGTTCCAGTATTGGCCAAAGCCCTGTGTTCGATGCTACTGCACATGGTTCATTCAAATACTACCCTTAACTAGTTTAAATACGTATGTAGGTGATGTATCTATACATTTACAACTCTCGCAATGCCTGTAATGGTTAAAAATGCGTAGATATGTAGTGTATCTATGCATTCACAACTTTGGCAATGCCTGTAATGTAGAAACCACGTTCCAGTATTGGCCAAAGCCCTGTGTTCGATGCTACTGCACATGGTTCATTCAAATACTACCCTTAACTAGTTTAAATACGTATGTAGTTGATGTATCTATACATTCACAACTCTCGCAATGCCTGTAATGTAGAAACCACTTTCCAGTATTGGTCAAAGCCCTGTGTTCGATGCTACTGCACATGGTTCATTCAAATACTACCCTTAACTATGGTTAAATAGTTTAAATACGTATGTAGGTGATGTATCTATACATTTACAACTTACGCAATGCCTGTAATGGTTAAAAATGCGTAGATATGTAGTGTATCTATGCATTCACAACTTTGGCAATGCCTGTAATGTAGAAACCACGTTCCAGTATTGGCCAAAGCCCTGTGTTCGATGCTACTGCACATGGTTCATTCAAATACTACCCTTAACTAGTTTAAATACGTATGTAGGTGATGTATCTATACATTTACAACTCTCGCAATGCCTGTAATGGTTAAAAATGCGTATATATGTAGTGTATCTATGCATTCACAACTTTGGCAATGCCTGTAATGTAGAAACCACGTTCCAGTATTGGCCAAAGCCCTGTGTTCGATGCTACTGCACATGGTTCATTCAAATACTACCCTTAACTAGTTTAAATACGTATGTAGGTGATGTATCTATACATTCACAACTCTCGCAATGCCTGTAATGTAGAAACCACGTTCCAGTATTGGTCAAAGCCCTGTGTTCGATGCTACTGCACATGGTTCATTCAAATACTACCCTTAACTATGGTTAAATAGTTTAAATACGTATGTAGGTGATGTATCTATACATTTACAACTTTGGCAATGCCTGTAATGTAGAAACCACGTTCCAGTGTTGGCCAAAGCCCTGTGTTCGATGCTACTGCACATGGTTCATTCAAATACTACCCTTAACTAGTCTAAATACGTATGTAGTTGATGTATCTATACATTCACAACTCTCGCAATGCCTGTAATGTAGAAACCACGTTCCAGTATTGGTCAAAGCCCTGTGTTCGATGCTACTGCACATGGTTCATTCAAATACTACCCTTAACTAGTTTAAATACGTATGTAGGTGATGTATCTATACATTCACAACTCTCGCAATGCCTGTAATGTAGAAACCACGTTCCAGTATTGGTCAAAGCCCTGTGTTCGATGCTACTGCACATGGTTCATTCAAATACTACCCTTAACTATGGTTAAATAGTTTAAATACGTATGTAGGTGATGTATCTATACATTTACAACTTACGCAATGCCTGTAATGTAGAAACCACGTTCCAGTATTGGCCAAAGCCCTGTGTTCGATGCTACTGCACATGGTTCATTCAAATACTACCCTTAACTAGTTTAAATACGTATGTAGGTGATGTATCTATACATTCACAACTCTCGCAATGCCTGTAATGTAGAAACCACGTTCCAGTATTGGCCAAAGCCCTGTGTTCGATGCTACTGCACATGGTTCATTCAAATACTACCCTTAACTAGTTTAAATACGTATGTAGGTGATGTATCTATACATTTACAACTTACGCAATGCCTGTAATGGTTAAAAATGCGTATATATGTAGTGTATCTATGCATTCACAACTTTGGCAATGCCTGTAATGTAGAAACCACGTTCCAGTATTGGCCAAAGCCCTGTGTTCGATGCTACTGCACATGGTTCATTCAAATACTACCCTTAACTAGTTTAAATACGTATGTAGGTGATGTATCTATACATTTACAACTCTCGCAATGCCTGTAATGGTTAAAAATGCGTAGATATGTAGTGTATCTATGCATTCACAACTTTGGCAATGCCTGTAATGTAGAAACCACGTTCCAGTATTGGCCAAAGCCCTGTGTTCGATGCTACTGCACATGGTTCATTCAAATACTACCCTTAACTAGTTTAAATACGTATGTAGGTGATGTATCTATACATTCACAACTCTCGCAATGCCTGTAATGTAGAAACCACGTTCCAGTATTGGTCAAAGCCCTGTGTTCGATGCTACTGCACATGGTTCATTCAAATACTACCCTTAACTATGGTTAAATAGTTTAAATACGTATGTAGGTGATGTGTCTATACATTTACAACTTTGGCAATGCCTGTAATGTAGAAACCACGTTCCAGTATTGGCCAAAGCCCTGTGTTCGATGCTACTGCACATGGTTCATTCAAATACTACCCTTAACTAGTTTAAATACGTATGTAGTTGATGTATCTATACATTCACAACTCTCGCAATGCCTGTAATGTAGAAACCACGTTCCAGTATTGGTCAAAGCCCTGTGTTCGATGCTACTGCACATGGTTCATTCAAATACTACCCTTAACTAGTTTAAATGCGTATGTAGGTGATGTATCTATACATTCACAACTCTCGCAATGCCTGTAATGGTTAAAAATGCGTAGATATGTAGTGTATCTATCCATTCACAACTTTGTCAATGCCTGTAATGTAGAAACCACGTTCCAGTATTGGCCAAAGCCCTGTGTTCGACGCTACTGCACATGGTTCATTCAAATACTACCCTTAACTAGTTTAAATACGTATGTAGGTGATGTATCTATACATTCACAACTCTCGCAATGCCTATAATGGTTAAAAATGCGTATATATGTAGTGTATCTATGCATTCACAACTTTGTCAATGCCTGTAATGTAGAAACCACGTTCCAGTATTGGCCAAAGCCCTGTGTTCGATGCTACTGCACATGGTTCATTCAAATACTACCCTTAACTAGTTTAAATACGTATGTAGGTGATGTATCTATACATTCACAACTCTCGCAATGCCTGTAATGGTTAAAAATGCGTAGATATGTAGTGTATCTATGCATTCACAACTTTGGCAATGCCTGTAATGTAGAAACCACGTTCCAGTATTGGCCAAATCCTCTGTTCGATGCTACTGCACATGGTTCATTCAAATACTACCCTTAACTAGTTTAAATACGTATGTAGGTGATGTATCTATACATTCACAACTCTCGCAATGCCTGTAATGTAGAAACCACGTTCCAGTATTGGTCAAAGCCCTGTGTTCGATGCTACTGCACATGGTTCATTCAAATACTACCCTTAACTATGGTTAAATAGTTTCAATACGTATGTAGGTGATGTATCTATACATTTACAACTTACGCAATGCCTGTAATGGTTAAAAATGCGTAGATATGTAGTGTATCTATGCATTCACAACTTTGGCAATGCCTGTAATGTAGAAACCACGTTCCAGTATTGGCCAAAGCCCTGTGTTCGATGCTACTGCACATGGTTCATTCAAATACTACCCTTAACTAGTTTAAATACGTATGTAGGTGATGTATCTATACATTTACAACTCTCGCAATGCCTGTAATGGTTAAAAATGCGTAGATATGTAGTGTATCTATGCATTCACAACTTTGGCAATGCCTGTAATGTAGAAACCACGTTCCAGTATTGGCCAAAGCCCTGTGTTCGATGCTACTGCACATGGTTCATTCAAATACTACCCTTAACTAGTTTAAATACGTATGTAGTTGATGTATCTATACATTCACAACTCTCGCAATGCCTGTAATGTAGAAACCACTTTCCAGTATTGGTCAAAGCCCTGTGTTCGATGCTACTGCACATGGTTCATTCAAATACTACCCTTAACTATGGTTAAATAGTTTAAATACGTATGTAGGTGATGTATCTATACATTTACAACTTACGCAATGCCTGTAATGGTTAAAAATGCGTAGATATGTAGTGTATCTATGCATTCACAACTTTGGCAATGCCTGTAATGTAGAAACCACGTTCCAGTATTGGCCAAAGCCCTGTGTTCGATGCTACTGCACATGGTTCATTCAAATACTACCCTTAACTAGTTTAAATACGTATGTAGGTGATGTATCTATACATTTACAACTCTCGCAATGCCTGTAATGGTTAAAAATGCGTATATATGTAGTGTATCTATGCATTCACAACTTTGGCAATGCCTGTAATGTAGAAACCACGTTCCAGTATTGGCCAAAGCCCTGTGTTCGATGCTACTGCACATGGTTCATTCAAATACTACCCTTAACTAGTTTAAATACGTATGTAGGTGATGTATCTATACATTCACAACTCTCGCAATGCCTGTAATGTAGAAACCACGTTCCAGTATTGGTCAAAGCCCTGTGTTCGATGCTACTGCACATGGTTCATTCAAATACTACCCTTAACTATGGTTAAATAGTTTAAATACGTATGTAGGTGATGTATCTATACATTTACAACTTTGGCAATGCCTGTAATGTAGAAACCACGTTCCAGTGTTGGCCAAAGCCCTGTGTTCGATGCTACTGCACATGGTTCATTCAAATACTACCCTTAACTAGTCTAAATACGTATGTAGTTGATGTATCTATACATTCACAACTCTCGCAATGCCTGTAATGTAGAAACCACGTTCCAGTATTGGTCAAAGCCCTGTGTTCGATGCTACTGCACATGGTTCATTCAAATACTACCCTTAACTAGTTTAAATACCTATGTAGGTGATGTATCTATACATTCACAACTCTCGCAATGCCTGTATTGGTTAAAAATGCGTAGATATGTAGTGTATCTATCCATTCACAACTTTGTCAATGCCTGTAATGTAGAAACCACGTTCCAGTATTGGCCAAAGCCCTGTGTTCGACGCTACTGCACATGGTTCATTCAAATACTACCCTTAACAAGTTTAAATACCTATGTAGGTGATGTATCTATACATTCACAACTCTCACAATGGCTGTAATGTAGAAACCACGTTCCAGTATTGGTCAAAGCCCTGTGTTCGATGCTACTGCACATGGTTCATTCAAATACTACCCTTAACTAGTTTAAATACGTATGTAGGTGATGTATCTATACATTCACAACTCTCGCAATGCCTGTAATGTAGAAACCACGTTCCAGTATTGGTCAAAGCCCTGTGTTCGATGCTACTGCACATGGTTCATTCAAATACTACCCTTAACTATGGTTAAATAGTTTAAATACGTATGTAGGTGATGTATCTATACATTTACAACTTTGGCAATGCCTGTAATGTAGAAACCACGTTCCAGTATTGGCCAAAGCCCTGTGTTCGATGCTACTGCACATGGTTCATTCAAATACTACCCTTAACTAGTTTAAATACGTATGTAGGTGATGTATCTATACATTCACAACTCTCGCAATGCCTGTAATGTAGAAACCACGTTCCAGTATTGGCCAAAGCCCTGTGTTCGATGCTACTGCATATGGTTCATTCAAATACTACCCTTAACTAGTTTAAATACCTATGTAGGTGATGTATCTATACATTCACAACTTTGGCAATGCCTGTAATGTAGACACCACGTTCCAGTATTGGCCAAAGCCCTGTGTTCGATGCTACTGCACATGGTTCATTCAAATACTACCCTTAACTAGTTTAAATACGTATGTAGTTGATGCATCTATACATTCACAACTCTCGCAATGCCTGTAATGTAGAAACCACGTTCCAGTATTGGTCAAAGCCCTGTGTTCGATGCTACTGCACATGGTTCATTCAAATACTACCCTTAACTAGTTTAAATACCTATGTAGGTGATGTATCTATACATTCACAACTCTCGCAATGGCTGTAATGGTTAAAAATGCGTAGATATTTAGTGTATCTATCCATTCACAACTTTGTCAATGCCTGTAATGTAGAAACCACGTTCCAGTATTGGTCAAAGCCCTGTGTTCGATGCTACTGCACATGGTTCATTCAAATACTACCCTTAACTAGTTTAAATACGTATGTAGTTGATGTATCTATACATTCACAACTCTCGCAATGCCTGTAATGTAGAAACCACGTTCCAGTATTGGTCAAAGCCCTGTGTTCGATGCTACTGCACATGGTTCATTCAAATACTACCCTTAACTATGGTTAAATAGTTTAAATACGTATGTAGGTGATGTATCTATACATTTACAACTTACGCAATGCCTGTAATGGTTAAAAATGCGTAGATATGTAGTGTATCTATGCATTCACAACTTTGGCAATGCCTGTAATGTAGAAACCACGTTCCAGTATTGGCCAAAGCCCTGTGTTCGATGCTACTGCACATGGTTCATTCAAATACTACCCTTAACTAGTTTAAATACGTATGTAGGTGATGTATCTATACATTTACAACTCTCGCAATGCCTGTAATGGTTAAAAATGCGTAGATATGTAGTGTATCTATGCATTCACAACTTTGGCAATGCCTGTAATGTAGAAACCACGTTCCAGTATTGGCCAAAGCCCTGTGTTCGATGCTACTGCACATGGTTCATTCAAATACTACCCTTAATTAGTTTAAATACGTATGTAGGTGATGTATCTATACATTCACAACTCTCGCAATGCCTGTAATGTAGAAACCACGTTCCAGTATTGGTCAAAGCCCTGTGTTCGATGCTACTGCACATGGTTCATTCAAATACTACCCTTAACTATGGTTAACTAGTTTAAATACGTATGTAGGTGATGTATCTATACATTTACAACTTACGCAATGCCTGTAATGGTTAAAAATGCGTAGATATGTAGTGTATCTATGCATTCACAACTTTGGCAATGCCTGTAATGTAGAAACCACGTTCCAGTATTGGCCAAAGCCCTGTGTTCGATGCTACTGCACATGGTTCATTCAAATACTACCCTTAACTAGTTTAAATACGTATGTAGGTGATGTATCTATACATTCACAACTCTCGCAATGCCTGTAATGTAGAAACCACGTTCCAGTACTGGTCAAAGCCCTGTGTTCGATGCTACTGCACATGGTTCATTCAAATACTACCCTTAACTATGGTTAAATAGTTTAAATACGTATGTAGGTGATGTATCTATACATTTACAACTTACGCAATGCCTGTAATGGTTAAAAATGCGTATATATGTAGTGTATCTATGCATTCACAACTTTGGCAATGCCTGTAATGTAGAAACCACGTTCCAGTATTGGCCAAAGCCCTGTGTTCGATGCTACTGCACATGGTTCATTCAAATACTACCCTTAACTATGGTTAAATAGTTTAAATACGTATGTAGGTGATGTATCTATACATTTACAACTTACGCAATGCCTGTAATGGTTAAAAATGCGTAGATATGTAGTGTATCTATGCATTCACAACTTTGGCAATGCCTGTAATGTAGAAACCACGTTCCAGTATTGGCCAAAGCCCTGTGTTCGATGCTACTGCACATGGTTCATTCAAATACTACCCTTAACTAGTTTAAATACGTATGTAGTTGATGTATCTATACATTCACAACTCTCGCAATGCCTGTAATGTAGAAACCACGTTCCAGTATTGGCCAAAGCCCTGTGTTCGATGCTACTGCACATGGTTCATTCAAATACTACCCTTAAACTAGTTTAAATACGTATGTAGGTGATGTATCTATACATTTACAACTCTCGCAATGCCTGTAATGGTTAAAAATGCGTATATATGTAGTGTATCTATGCATTCACAACTTTGGCAATGCCTGTAATGTAGAAACCACGTTCCAGTATTGGCCAAAGCCCTGTGTTCGATGCTACTGCACATGGTTCATTCAAATACTACCCTTAACTATGGTTAAATAGTTTAAATACGTATGTAGGTGATGTATCTATACATTTACAACTTACGCAATGCCTGTAATGGTTAAAAATGCGTAGATATGTAGTGTATCTATGCATTCACAACTTTGGCAATGCCTGTAATGTAGAAACCACGTTCCAGTATTGGCCAAAGCCCTGTGTTCGATGCTACTGCACATGGTTCATTCAAATACTACCCTTAACTAGTTTAAATACGTATGTAGTTGATGTATCTATGCATTCACAACTTTGGCAATGCCTGTAATGTAGAAACCACGTTCCAGTATTGGCCAAAGCCCTGTGTTCGATGCTACTGCACATGGTTCATTCAAATACTACCCTTAACTAGTTTAAATACGTATGTAGGTGATGTATCTATACATTCACAACTTTGGCAATGCCTGTAATGTAGACACCACGTTCCAGTATTGGCCAAAGCCCTGTGTTCGATGCTACTGCACATGGTTCATTCAAATACTACCCTTAACTAGTTTAAATACGTATGTAGTTGATGCATCTATACATTCACAACTCTCGCAATGCCTGTAATGTAGAAACCACGTTCCAGTATTGGTCAAAGCCCTGTGTTCGATGCTACTGCACATGGTTCATTCAAATACTACCCTTAACTAGTTTTAATACGTATGTAGGTGATGTATCTATACATTCACAACTCTCGCAATGCCTGTAATAGTTAAAAATGCGTAGATATGTAGTGTATCTATGCATTCACAACTTTGTCAATGCCTGTAATGTAGAAACCACGTTCCAGTATTGGCCAAAGCCCTGTGTTCGACGCTACTGCACATGGTTCATTCAAATACTACCCTTAACTAGTTTAAATACGTATGTAGGTGATGTATCTATACATTCACAACCCTCGCAATGCCTGTAATGTAGAAACCACGTTCCAGTATTGGTCAAAGCCCTGTGTTCGATGCTACTGCACATGGTTCATTCAAATACTACCCTTAACTAGTTTAAATACGTATGTAGTTGATGTATCTATACATTCACAACTCTCGCAATGCCTGTAATGTAGAAACCACGTTCCAGTATTGGTCAAAGCCCTGTGTTCGATGCTACTGCACATGGTTCATTCAAATACTACCCTTAACTATGGTTAAATAGTTTAAATACGTATGTAGGTGATGTATCTATACATTTACAACTTACGCAATGCCTGTAATGGTTAAAAATGCGTAGATATGTAGTGTATCTATGCATTCACAACTTTGGCAATGCCTGTAATGTAGAAACCACGTTCCAGTATTGGCCAAAGCCCTGTGTTCGATGCTACTGCACATGGTTCATTCAAATACTACCCTTAACTAGTTTAAATACGTATGTAGGTGATGTATCTATACATTTACAACTCTCGCAATGCCTGTAATGGTTAAAAATGCGTAGATATGTAGTGTATCTATGCATTCACAACTTTGGCAATGCCTGTAATGTAGAAACCACGTTCCAGTATTGGCCAAAGCCCTGTGTTCGATGCTACTGCACATGGTTCATTCAAATACTACCCTTAATTAGTTTAAATACGTATGTAGGTGATGTATCTATACATTCACAACTCTCGCAATGCCTGTAATGTAGAAACCACGTTCCAGTATTGGTCAAAGCCCTGTGTTCGATGCTACTGCACATGGTTCATTCAAATACTACCCTTAACTATGGTTAACTAGTTTAAATACGTATGTAGGTGATGTATCTATACATGTACAACTTACGCAATGCCTGTAATGGTTAAAAATGCGTAGATATGTAGTGTATCTATGCATTCACAACTTTGGCAATGCCTGTAATGTAGAAACCACGTTCCAGTATTGGCCAAAGCCCTGTGTTCGATGCTACTGCACATGGTTCATTCAAATACTACCCTTAACTAGTTTAAATACGTATGTAGGTGATGTATCTATACATTCACAACTCTCGCAATGCCTGTAATGTAGAAACCACGTTCCAGTACTGGTCAAAACCCTGTGTTCGATGCTACTGCACATGGTTCATTCAAATACTACCCTTAACTATGGTTAAATAGTTTAAATACGTATGTAGGTGATGTATCTATACATTTACAACTTACGCAATGCCTGTAATGGTTAAAAATGCGAATATATGTAGTGTATCTATGCATTCACAACTTTGGCAATGCCTGTAATGTAGAAACCACGTTCCAGTATTAGCCAAAGACCTGTGTTCGATGCTACTGCACATGGTTCATTCAAATACTACCCTTAACTATGGTTAAATAGTTTAAATACGTATGTAGGTGATGTATCTATACATTTACAACTTACGCAATGCCTGTAATGGTTAAAAATGCGTAGATATGTAGTGTATCTATGCATTCACAACTTTGGCAATGCCTGTAATGTAGAAACCACGTTCCAGTATTGGCCAAAGCCCTGTGTTCGATGCTACTGCACATGGTTCATTCAAATACTACCCTTAACTAGTTTAAATACGTATGTAGTTGATGTATCTATACATTCACAACTCTCGCAATGCCTGTAATGTAGAAACCACGTTCCAGTATTGGTCAAAGCCCTGTGTTCGATGCTACTGCACATGGTTCATTCAAATACTACCCTTAACTAGTTTAAATACCTATGTAGGTGATGTATCTATACATTCACAACTCTCGCAATGCCTGTAATGGTTAAAAATGCGTAGATATGTAGTGTATCTATCCATTCACAACTCTCGCAATGCCTGTAATGTAGAAACCACGTTCCAGTATTGGCCAAAGCCCTGTGTTCGACGCTACTGCACATGGTTCATTCAAATACTACCCTTAACTAGTTTAAATACGTATGTAGTTGATGTATCTATACATTCACAACTCTCGCAATGCCTGTAATGTAGAAACCACGTTCCAGTATTGGTCAAAGCCCTGTGTTCGATGCTACTGCACATGGTTCATTCAAATACTACCCTTAACTATGGTTAAATAGTTTAAATACGTATGTAGGTGATGTATCTATACATTTACAACTTACGCAATGCCTGTAATGGTTAAAAATGCGTAGATATGTAGTGTATCTATGCATTCACAACTTTGGCAATGCCTGTAATGTAGAAACCACGTTCCAGTATTGGCCAAAGCCCTGTGTTCGATGCTACTGCACATGGTTCATTCAAATACTACCCTTAACTAGTTTAAATACGTATGTAGGTGATGTATCTATACATTCACAACTCTCGCAATGCCTGTAATGTAGAAACCACGTTCCAGTATTGGTCAAAGCCCTGTGTTCGATGCTACTGCACATGGTTCATTCAAATACTACCCTTAACTATGGTTAAATAGTTTAAATACGTATGTAGGTGATGTATCTATACATTTACAACTTACGCAATGCCTGTAATGGTTAAAAATGCGTAGATATGTAGTGTATCTATGCATTCACAACTTTGGCAATGCCTGTAATGTAGAAACCACGTTCCAGTATTGGCCAAAGCCCTGTGTTCGATGCTACTGCACATGGTTCATTCAAATACTACCCTTAACTAGTTTAAATACGTATGTAGGTGATGTATCTATACATTTACAACTCTCGCAATGCCTGTAATGGTTAAAAATGCGTAGATATGTAGTGTATCTATGCATTCACAACTTTGGCAATGCCTGTAATGTAGAAACCACGTTCCAGTATTGGCCAAAGCCCTGTGTTCGATGCTACTGCACATGGTTCATTCAAATACTACCCTTAATTAGTTTAAATACGTATGTAGGTGATGTATCTATACATTCACAACTCTCGCAATGCCTGTAATGTAGAAACCACGTTCCAGTATTGGTCAAAGCCCTGTGTTCGATGCTACTGCACATGGTTCATTCAAATACTACCCTTAACTATGGTTAACTAGTTTAAATACGTATGTAGGTGATGTATCTATACATGTACAACTTACGCAATGCCTGTAATGGTTAAAAATGCGTAGATATGTAGTGTATCTATGCATTCACAACTTTGGCAATGCCTGTAATGTAGAAACCACGTTCCAGTATTGGCCAAAGCCCTGTGTTCGATGCTACTGCACATGGTTCATTCAAATACTACCCTTAACTAGTTTAAATACGTATGTAGGTGATGTATCTATACATTCACAACTCTCGCAATGCCTGTAATGTAGAAACCACGTTCCAGTACTGGTCAAAACCCTGTGTTCGATGCTACTGCACATGGTTCATTCAAATACTACCCTTAACTATGGTTAAATAGTTTAAATACGTATGTAGGTGATGTATCTATACATTTACAACTTACGCAATGCCTGTAATGGTTAAAAATGCGAATATATGTAGTGTATCTATGCATTCACAACTTTGGCAATGCCTGTAATGCAGAAACCACGTTCCAGTATTAGCCAAAGACCTGTGTTCGATGCTACTGCACATGGTTCATTCAAATACTACCCTTAACTATGGTTAAATAGTTTAAATACGTATGTAGGTGATGTATCTATACATTTACAACTTACGCAATGCCTGTAATGGTTAAAAATGCGTAGATATGTAGTGTATCTATGCATTCACAACTTTGGCAATGCCTGTAATGTAGAAACCACGTTCCAGTATTGGCCAAAGCCCTGTGTTCGATGCTACTGCACATGGTTCATTCAAATACTACCCTTAACTAGTTTAAATACGTATGTAGTTGATGTATCTATACATTCACAACTCTCGCAATGCCTGTAATGTAGAAACCACGTTCCAGTATTGGTCAAAGCCCTGTGTTCGATGCTACTGCACATGGTTCATTCAAATACTACCCTTAACTAGTTTAAATACCTATGTAGGTGATGTATCTATACATTCACAACTCTCGCAATGCCTGTAATGGTTAAAAATGCGTAGATATGTAGTGTATCTATCCATTCACAACTCTCGCAATGCCTGTAATGTAGAAACCACGTTCCAGTATTGGCCAAAGCCCTGTGTTCGACGCTACTGCACATGGTTCATTCAAATACTACCCTTAACTAGTTTAAATACGTATGTAGTTGATGTATCTATACATTCACAACTCTCGCAATGCCTGTAATGTAGAAACCACGTTCCAGTATTGGTCAAAGCCCTGTGTTCGATGCTACTGCACATGGTTCATTCAAATACTACCCTTAACTATGGTTAAATAGTTTAAATACGTATGTAGGTGATGTATCTATACATTCACAACTTACGCAATGCCTGTAATGGTTAAAAATGCGTAGATATGTAGTGTATCTATGCATTCACAACTTTGGCAATGCCTGTAATGTAGAAACCACGTTCCAGTATTGGCCAAAGCCCTGTGTTCGATGCTACTGCACATGGTTCATTCAAATACTACCCTTAACTAGTTTAAATACGTATGTAGGTGATGTATCTATACATTTACAACTCTCGCAATGCCTGTAATGGTTAAAAATGCGTAGATATGTAGTGTATCTATGCATTCACAACTTTGGCAATGCCTGTAATGTAGAAACCACGTTCCAGTATTGGCCAAAGCCCTGTGTTCGATGCTACTGCACATGGTTCATTCAAATACTACCCTTAACTAGTTTAAATACGTATGTAGTTGATGTATCTATACATTCACAACTCTCGCAATGCCTGTAATGTAGAAACCACGTTCCAGTATTGGTCAAAGCCCTGTGTTCGATGCTACTGCACATGGTTCATTCAAATACTACCCTTAACTAGTTTAAATACGTATGTAGGTGATGTATCTATACATTCACAACTCTCGCAATGCCTGTAATGTAGAAACCACGTTCCAGTACTGGTCAAAACCCTGTGTTCGATGCTACTGCACATGGTTCATTCAAATACTACCCTTAACTATGGTTAAATAGTTTAAATACGTATGTAGGTGATGTATCTATACATTTACAACTTACGCAATGCCTGTAATGGTTAAAAATGCGTAGATATGTAGTGTATCTATGCATTCACAACTTTGGCAATGCCTGTAATGTAGAAACCACGTTCCAGTATTGGCCAAAGCCCTGTGTTCGATGCTACTGCACATGGTTCATTCAAATACTACCCTTAATTAGTTTAAATACGTATGTAGTTGATGTATCTATACATTCACAACTCTCGCAATGCCTGTAATGTAGAAACCACGTTCCAGTATTGGTCAAAGCCCTGTGTTCGATGCTACTGCACATGGTTCATTCAAATACTACCCTTAACTATGGTTAAATAGTTTAAATACGTATGTAGGTGATGTATCTATACATTTACAACTTACGCAATGCCTGTAATGGTTAAAAATGCGTATATATGTAGTGTATCTATGCATTCACAACTTTGGCAATGCCTGTAATGTAGAAACCACGTTCCAGTATTGGCCAAAGCCCTGTGTTCGATGCTACTGCACATGGTTCATTCAAATACTACCCTTAACTAGTTTAAATACGTATGTAGGTGATGTATCTATACATTTACAACTCTCGCAATGCCTGTAATGGTTAAAAATGCGTAGATATGTAGTGTATCTATGCATTCACAACTTTGGCAATGCCTGTAATGTAGAAACCACGTTCCAGTATTGGCCAAAGCCCTGTGTTCGATGCTACTGCACATGGTTCATTCAAATACTACCCTTAACTAGTTTAAATACGTATGTAGGTGATGTATCTATACATTCACAACTCTCGCAATGCCTGTAATGTAGAAACCACGTTCCAGTATTGGTCAAAGCCCTGTGTTCGATGCTACTGCACATGGTTCATTCAAATACTACCCTTAACTATGGTTAAATAGTTTAAATACGTATGTAGGTGATGTATCTATACATTTACAACTTTGGCAATGCCTGTAATGTAGACACCACGTTCCAGTATTGGCCAAAGCCCTGTGTTCGATGCTACTGCACATGGTTCATTCAAATACTACCCTTAACTAGTTTAAATACGTATGTAGTTGATGCATCTATACATTCACAACTCTCGCAATGCCTGTAATGTAGAAACCACGTTCCAGTATTGGTCAAAGCCCTGTGTTCGATGCTACTGCACATGGTTCATTCAAATACTACCCTTAACTAGTTTAAATACCTATGTAGGTGATGTATCTATACATTCACAACTCTCGCAATGCCTGTAATGGTTAAAAATGCGTAGATATGTAGTGTATCTATGCATTCACAACTTTGTCAATGCCTGTAATGTAGAAACCACGTTCCAGTACTGGCCAAAGCCCTGTGTTCGACGCTACTGCACATGGTTCATTCAAATACTACCCTTAACTAGTTTAAATACGTATGTAGGTGATGTATCTATACATTCACAACTCTCGCAATGCCTGTAATGTAGAAACCACGTTGCAGTATTGGTCAAAGCCCTGTGTTCGATGCTACTGCACATGGTTCATTCAAATACTACCCTTAACTAGTTTAAATACGTATGTAGTTGATGTATCTATACATTCACAACTCTCGCAATGCCTGTAATGTAGAAACCACGTTCCAGTATTGGTCAAAGCCCTGTGTTCGATGCTACTGCACATGGTTCATTCAAATACTACCCTTAACTAGTTTAAATACGTATGTAGGTGATGTATCTATACATTTACAACTTACGCAATGCCTGTAATGGTTAAAAATGCGTAGATATGTAGTGTATCTATGCATTCACAACTTTGGCAATGCCTGTAATGTAGAAACCACGTTCCAGTATTGGCCAAAGCCCTGTGTTCGATGCTACTGCACATGGTTCATTCAAATACTACCCTTAATTAGTTTAAATACGTATGTAGGTGATGTATCTATACATTCACAACTCTCGCAATGCCTGTAATGTAGAAACCACGTTCCAGTATTGGTCAAAGCCCTGTGTTCGATGCTACTGCACATGGTTCATTCAAATACTACCCTTAACTATGGTTTACTAGTTTAAATACGTATGTAGGTGATGTATCTATACATTTACAACTTACGCAATGCCTGTAATGGTTAAAAATGCGTAGATATGTAGTGTATCTATGCATTCACAACTTTGGCAATGCCTGTAATGTAGAAACCACGTTCCAGTATTGGCCAAAGCCCTGTGTTCGATGCTACTGCACATGGTTCATTCAAATACTACCCTTAACTAGTTTAAATACGTATGTAGGTGATGTATCTATACATTCACAACTCTCGCAATGCCTGTAATGTAGAAACCACGTTCCAGTACTGGTCAAAACCCTGTGTTCGATGCTACTGCACATGGTTCATTCAAATACTACCCTTAACTATGGTTAAATAGTTTAAATACGTATGTAGGTGATGTATCTATACATTTACAACTTACGCAATGCCTGTAATGGTTAAAAATGCGTAGATATGTAGTGTATCTATGCATTCACAACTTTGGCAATGCCTGTAATGTAGAAACCACGTTCCAGTATTGGCCAAAGCCCTGTGTTCGATGCTACTGCACATGGTTCATTCAAATACTACCCTTAACTATGGTTAAATAGTTTAAATACGTATGTAGGTGATGTATCTATACATTTACAACTTACGCAATGCCTGTAATGGTTAAAAATGCGTAGATATGTAGTGTATCTATGCATTCACAACTTTGGCAATGCCTGTAATGTAGAAACCACGTTCCAGTATTGGCCAAAGCCCTGTGTTCGATGCTACTGCACATGGTTCATTCAAATACTACCCTTAACTAGTTTAAATACGTATGTAGGTGATGTATCTATACATTCACAACTCTCGCAATGCCTGTAATGTAGAAACCACGTTCCAGTATTGGTCAAAGCCCTGTGTTCGATGCTACTGCACATGGTTCATTCAAATACTACCCTTAACTAGTTTAAATACCTATGTAGGTGATGTATCTATACATTCACAACTCTCGCAATGCCTGTAATGGTTAAAAATGCGTAGATATGTAGTGTATCTATCCATTCACAACTCTCGCAATGCCTGTAATGTAGAAACCACGTTCCAGTATTGGCCAAAGCCCTGTGTTCGACGCTACTGCACATGGTTCATTCAAATACTACCCTTAACTAGTTTAAATACGTATGTAGTTGATGTATCTATACATTCACAACTCTCGCAATGCCTGTAATGTAGAAACCACGTTCCAGTATTGGTCAAAGCCCTGTGTTCGATGCTACTGCACATGGTTCATTCAAATACTACCCTTAACTATGGTTAACTAGTTTAAATACGTATGTAGGTGATGTATCTATACATTTACAACTTACGCAATGCCTGTAATGGTTAAAAATGCGTAGATATGTAGTGTATCTATGCATTCACAACTTTGGCAATGCCTGTAATGTAGAAACCACGTTCCAGTATTGGCCAAAGCCCTGTGTTCGATGCTACTGCACATGGTTCATTCAAATACTACCCTTAACTAGTTTAAATACGTACGTAGGTGATGTATCTATACATTCACAACTCTCGCAATGCCTGTAATGTAGAAACCACGTTCCAGTACTGGTCAAAACCCTGTGTTCGATGCTACTGCACATGGTTCATTCAAATACTACCCTTAACTATGGTTAAATAGTTTAAATACGTATGTAGGTGATGTATCTATACATTTACAACTTACGCAATGCCTGTAATGGTTAAAAATGCGTATATATGTAGTGTATCTATGCATTCACAACTTTGGCAATGCCTGTAATGTAGAAACCACGTTCCAGTATTGGCCAAAGCCCTGTGTTCGATGCTACTGCACATGGTTCATTCAAATACTACCCTTAACTATGGTTAAATAGTTTAAATACGTATGTAGGTGATGTATCTATACATTTACAACTTACGCAATGCCTGTAATGGTTAAAAATGCGTAGATATGTAGTGTATCTATGCATTCACAACTTTGGCAATGCCTGTAATGTAGAAACCACGTTCCAGTATTGGCCAAAGCCCTGTGTTCGATGCTACTGCACATGGTTCATTCAAATACTACCCTTAACTAGTTTAAATACGTATGTAGGTGATGTATCTATACATTCACAACTCTCGCAATGCCTGTAATGTAGAAACCACGTTCCAGTACTGGTCAAAACCCTGTGTTCGATGCTACTGCACATGGTTCATTCAAATACTACCCTTAACTATGGTTAAATAGTTTAAATACGTATGTAGGTGATGTATCTATACATTTACAACTTACGCAATGCCTGTAATGGTTAAAAATGCGTATATATGTAGTGTATCTATGCATTCACAACTTTGGCAATGCCTGTAATGTAGAAACCACGTTCCAGTATTGGCCAAAGCCCTGTGTTCGATGCTACTGCACATGGTTCATTCAAATACTACCCTTAACTATGGTTAAATAGTTTAAATACGTATGTAGGTGATGTATCTATACATTTACAACCTACGCAATGCCTGTAATGGTTAAAAATGCGTAGATATGTAGTGTATCTATGCATTCACAACTTTGGCAATGCCTGTAATGTAGAAACCACGTTCCAGTATTGGCCAAAGCCCTGTGTTCGATGCTACTGCACATGGTTCATTCAAATACTACCCTTAACTAGTTTAAATACGTATGTAGTTTATGTATCTATACATTCACAACTCTCGCAATGCCTGTAATGTAGAAACCACGTTCCAGTATTGGTCAAAGCCCTGTGTTCGATGCTACTGCACATGGTTCATTCAAATACTACCCTTAACTAGTTTAAATACCTATGTAGGTGATGTATCTATACATTCACAACTCTCGCAATGCCTGTAATGGTTAAAAATGCGTAGATATGTAGTGTATCTATCCATTCACAACTCTCGCAATGCCTGTAATGTAGAAACCACGTTCCAGTATTGGCCAAAGCCCTGTGTTCGACGCTACTGCACATGGTTCATTCAAATACTACCCTTAACTAGTTTAAATACGTATGTAGTTGATGTATCTATACATTCACAACTCTCGCAATGCCTGTAATGTAGAAACCACGTTCCAGTATTGGTCAAAGCCCTGTGTTCGATGCTACTGCACATGGTTCATTCAAATACTACCCTTAACTATGGTTAAATAGTTTAAATACGTATGTAGGTGATGTATCTATACATTTACAACTTACGCAATGCCTGTAATGGTTAAAAATGCGTAGATATGTAGTGTATCTATGCATTCACAACTTTGGCAATGCCTGTAATGTAGAAACCACGTTCCAGTATTGGCCAAAGCCCTGTGTTCGATGCTACTGCACATGGTTCATTCAAATACTACCCTTAACTAGTTTAAATACGTATGTAGGTGATGTATCTATACATTTACAACTCTCGCAATGCCTGTAATGGTTAAAAATGCGTAGATATGTAGTGTATCTATGCATTCACAACTTTGGCAATGCCTGTAATGTAGAAACCACGTTCCAGTATTGGCCAAAGCCCTGTGTTCGATGCTACTGCACATGGTTCATTCAAATACTACCCTTAACTAGTTTAAATACGTATGTAGGTGATGTATCTATACATTTACAACTCTCGCAATGCCTGTAATGGTTAAAAATGCGTAGATATGTAGTGTATCTATGCATTCACAACTTTGGCAATGCCTGTAATGTAGAAACCACGTTCCAGTATTGGCCAAAGCCCTGTGTTCGATGCTACTGCACATGGTTCATTCAAATACTACCCTTAACTAGTTTAAATACGTATGTAGGTGATGTATCTATACATTCACAACTCTCGCAATGCCTGTAATGTAGAAACCACGTTCCAGTACTGGTCAAAACCCTGTGTTCGATGCTACTGCACATGGTTCATTCAAATACTACCCTTAACTATGGTTAAATAGTTTAAATACGTATGTAGGTGATGTATCTATACATTTACAACTTACGCAATGCCTGTAATGGTTAAAAATGCGTAGATATGTAGTGTATCTATGCATTCACAACTTTGTCAATGCCTGTAATGTAGAAACCACGTTCCAGTATTGGCCAAAGCCCTGTGTTCGATGCTACTGCACATGGTTCATTCAAATACTACCCTTAACTAGTTTAAATACGTATGTAGGTGATGTATCTATACATTCACAACTCTCGCAATGCCTGTATTGTAGAAACCACGTTCCAGTATTGGTCAAAGCCCTGTGTTCGATGCTACTGCACATCGTTCATTCAAATACTACCCTTAACTATGGTTAAATAGTTTAAATACGTATGTAGGTGATGTATCTATACATTTACAACTCTCGCAATGCCTGTAATGGTTAAAAATGCATAGATATGTAGTGTATCTATGCATTCACAACTTTGGCAATGCCTGTAATGTAGAAACCACGTTCCAGTATTGGCCAAAGCCCTGTGTTCGATGCTACTGCACATGGTTCATTCAAATACTACCCATAACTAGTTTAAATACGTATGTAGGTGATGTATCTATACATTCACAACTCTCGCAATGCCTGTAATGTAGAAACCACGTTCCAGTATTGGCCAAAGCCCTGTGTTCGACGCTACTGCACATGGTTCATTCAAATACTACCCTTAACTAGTTTAAATACGTATGTAGGTGATGTATCTATACATTTACAACTCTCGCAATGCCTGTAATGGTTAAAAATGCGTAGATATGTAGTGTATCTATGCATTCACAACTTTGGCAATGCCTGTAATGTAGAAACCACGTTCCAGTATTGGCCAAAGCCCTGTGTTCGATGCTACTGCACATGGTTCATTCAAATACTACCCTTAACTAGTTTAAATACGTATGTAGGTGATGTATCTATACATTCACAACTCTCGCAATGCCTGTAATGTAGAAACCACGTTCCAGTATTGGCCAAAGCCCTGTGTTCGACGCTACTGGACATGGTTCATTCAAATACTACCCTTAACTAGTTTAAATACGTATGTAGGTGATGTATCTATACATTCACAACTCTCGCAATGCCTGTAATGTAGAAACCACGTTCCAGTATTGGTCAAAGCCCTGTGTTCGATGCTACTGCACATCGTTCATTCAAATACTACCCTTAACTATGGTTAAACAGTTTAAATACGTATGTAGGTGATGTATCTATACATTTACAACTTACGCAATGCCTGTAATGGTTAAAAATGCGTATATATGTAGTGTATCTATGCATTCACAACTTTGGCAATGCCTGTAATGTAGAAACCACGTTCCAGTATTGGCCAAAGCCCTGTGTTCGATGCTACTGCACATGGTTCATTCAAATACTACCCTTAACTAGTTTAAATACGTATGTAGGTGATGTATCTATACATTTACAACTCTCGCAATGCCTGTAATGGTTAAAAATGCGTAGATATGTAGTGTATCTATGCATTCACAACTTTGGCAATGCCTGTAATGTAGAAACCACGTTCCAGTATTGGCCAAAGCCCTGTGTTCGATGCTACTGCACATGGTTCATTCAAATACTACCCTTAACTAGTTTAAATACGTATGTAGGTGATGTATCTATACATTCACAACTCTCGCAATGCCTGTAATGTAGAAACCACGTTCCAGTATTGGCCAAAGCCCTGTGTTCGACGCTACTGCACATGGTTCATTCAAATACTACCCTTAACTAGTTTAAATACGTATGTAGGTGATGTATCTATACATTCACAACTCTCGCAATGCCTGTAATGTAGAAACCACGTTCCAGTATTGGTCAAAGCCCTGTGTTCGATGCTACTGCACATGGTTCATTCAAATACTACCCTTAACTAGTTTAAATACCTATGTAGGTGATGTATCTATACATTCACAACTCTCGCAATGCCTGTAATGGTTAAAAATGCGTAGATATGTAGTGTATCTATGCATTCACAACTTTGTCAATGCCTGTAATGTAGAAACCACGTTCCAGTATTGGCCAAAGCCCTGTGTTCGACGCTACTGCACATGGTTCATTCAAATACTACCCTTAACTAGTTTAAATACGTATGTAGGTGATGTATCTATATATTCACAACTCTCGCAATGCCTGTAATGTAGAAACCACGTTCCAGTATTGGTCAAAGCCCTGTGTTCGATGCTACTGCACATGGTTCATTCAAATACTACCCTTAACTATGGTTAAATAGTTTAAATACGTATGTAGGTGATGTATCTATACATTTACAACTTACGCAATGCCTCTAATGGTTAAAAATGCGTAGATATGTAGTGTATCTATGCATTCACAACTTTGGCAATGCCTGTAATGTAGAAACCACGTTCCAGTATTGGCCAAAGCCCTGTGTTCGATGCTACTGCACATGGTTCATTCAAATACTACCCTTAACTAGTTTAAATACGTATGTAGGTGATGTATCTATACATTTACAACTCTCGCAATGCCTGTAATGGTTAAAAATGCGTAGATATGTAGTGTATCTATGCATTCACAACTTTGGCAATGCCTGTAATGTAGAAACCACGTTCCAGTATTGGCCAAAGCCCTGTGTTCGATGCTACTGCACATGGTTCATTCAAATACTACCCTTAATTAGTTTAAATACGTATGTAGGTGATGTATCTATACATTCACAACTCTCGCAATGCCTGTAATGTAGAAACCACGTTCCAGTATTGGTCAAAGCCCTGTGTTCGATGCTACTGCACATGGTTCATTCAAATACTACCCTTAACTATGGTTAAATAGTTTAAATACGTATGTAGGTGATGTATCTATACATTTACAACTTACGCAATGCCTGTAATGGTTAAAAATGCGTAGATATGTAGTGTATCTATGCATTCACAACTTTGGCAATGCCTGTAATGTAGAAACCACGTTCCAGTATTGGCCAAAGCCCTGTGTTCGATGCTACTGCACATGGTTCATTCAAATACTACCCTTAACTAGTTTAAATACGTATGTAGGTGATGTATCTATACATTTACAACTCTCGCTATGCCTGTGATGGTTAAAAATGCGTAGATATGTAGTGTATCTATGCATTCACAACTTTGGCAATGCCTGTAATGTAGAAACCACGTTCCAGTATTGGTCAAAGCCCTGTGTTCGATGCTACTGCACATGGTTCATTCAAATACTACCCTTAACTAGTTTAAATACGTATGTAGGTGATGTATCTATACATTCACAACTCTTGCAATGCCTGTAATGTAGAAACCACGTTCCAGTACTGGTCAAAACCCTGTGTTCGATGCTACTGCACATGGTTCATTCAAATACTACCCTTAACTATGGTTAAATAGTTTTAATACGTATGTAGGTGATGTGTCTATACATTTACAACTTACGCAATGCCTGTAATGGTTAAAAATGCGTAGATATGTAGTGTATCTATGCATTCACAACTTTGTCAATGCCTGTAATGTAGAAACCACGTTCCAGTATTGGCCAAAGCCCTGTGTTCGATGCTACTGCACATGGTTCATTCAAATACTACCCTTAACTAGTTTAAATACGTATGTAGGTGATGTATCTATACATTTACAACTCTCGCAATGCCTGTAATGGTTAAAAATGCGTAGATATGTAGTGTATCTATGCATTCACAACTTTGGCAATGCCTGTAATGTAGAAACCACGTTCCAGTATTGGTCAAAGCCCTGTGTTCGATGCTACTGCACATGGTTCATTCAAATACTACCCTTAACTAGTTTAAATACGTATGTAGGTGATGTATCTATACATTCACAACTCTTGCAATGCCTGTAATGTAGAAACCACGTTCCAGTACTGGTCAAAACCCTGTGTTCGATGCTACTGCACATGGTTCATTCAAATATTACCCTTAACTATGGTTAAATAGTTTTAATACGTATGTAGGTGATGTGTCTATACATTTACAACTTACGCAATGCCTGTAATGGTTAAAAATGCGTAGATATGTAGTGTATCTATGCATTCACAACTTTGTCAATGCCTGTAATGTAGAAACCACGTTCCAGTATTGGCCAAAGCCCTGTGTTCGATGCTACTGCACATGGTTCATTCAAATACTACCCTTAACTAGTTTAAATACGTATGTAGGTGATGTATCTATACATTTACAACTCTCGCAATGCCTGTAATGGTTAAAAATGCGTAGATATGTAGTGTATCTATGCATTCACAACTTTGGCAATGCCTGTAATGTAGAAACCACGTTCCAGTATTGGCCAAAGCCCTGTGTTCGATGCTACTGCACATGGTTCATTCAAATACTACCCTTAACTAGTTTAAATACGTATGTAGGTGATGTATCTATACATTCACAACTCTCGCAATGCCTGTAATGTAGAAACCACGTTCCAGTATTGGCCAAAGCCCTGTGTTCGACGCTACTGCACATGGTTCATTCAAATACTACCCTTAACTAGTTTAAATACGTATGTAGGTGATGTATCTATACATTCACAACTCTCGCAATGCCTGTAATGTAGAAACCACGTTCCAGTATTGGTCAAAGCCCTGTGTTCGATGCTACTGCACATCGTTCATTCAAATACTACCCTTAACTATGGTTAAATAGTTTAAATACGTATGTAGGTGATGTATCTATACATTTACAACTTACGCAATGCCTGTAATGGTTAAAAATGCGTATATATGTAGTGTATCTATGCATTCACAACTTTGGCAATGCCTGTAATGTAGAAACCACGTTCCAGTATTGGCCAAAGCCCTGTGTTCGATGCTACTGCACATGGTTCATTCAAATACTACCCTTAACTAGTTTAAATACGTATGTAGGTGATGTATCTATACATTTACAACTCTCGCAATGCCTGTAATGGTTAAAAATGCGTAGATATGTAGTGTATCTATGCATTCACAACTTTGGCAATGCCTGTAATGTAGAAACCACGTTCCAGTATTGGCCAAAGCCCTGTGTTCGATGCTACTGCACATGGTTCATTCAAATGCTACCCTTAACTAGTTTAAATACGTATGTAGGTGATGTATCTATACATTCACAACTCTCGCAATGCCTGTAATGTACAAACCACGTTCCAGTATTGGCCAAAGCCCTGTGTTCGACGCTACTGCACATGGTTCATTCAAATACTACCCTTAACTAGTTTAAATACGTATGTAGGTGATGTATCTATACATTCACAACTCTCGCAATGCCTGTAATGTAGAAACCACGTTCCAGTATTGGTCAAAGCCCTGTGTTCGATGCTACTGCACATGGTTCATTCAAATACTACCCTTAACTAGTTTAAATACGTATGTAGTTGATGTATCTATACATTCACAACTCTCGCAATGCCTGTAATGTAGAAACCACGTTCCAGTATTGGTCAAAGCCCTGTGTTCGATGCTACTGCACATTGTTCATTCAAATACTACCCTTAACTAGTTTAAATACCTATGTAGGTGATGTATCTATACATTCACAACTCTCGCAATGCCTGTAATGGTTAAAAATGCGTAGATATGTAGTGTATCTATGCATTCACAACTTTGTCAATGCCTGTAATGTAGAAACCACGTTCCAGTATTGGCCAAAGCCCTGTGTTCGACGCTACTGCACATGGTTCATTCAAATACTACCCTTAACTAGTTTAAATACGTATGTAGGTGATGTATCTATATATTCACAACTCTCGCAATGCCTGTAATGTAGAAACCACGTTCCAGTATTGGTCAAAGCCCTGTGTTCGATGCTACTGCACATGGTTCATTCAAATACTACCCTTAACTATGGTTAAATAGTTTAAATACGTATGTAGGTGATGTATCTATACATTTACAACTTACGCAATGCCTCTAATGGTTAAAAATGCGTAGATATGTAGTGTATCTATGCATTCACAACTTTGGCAATGCCTGTAATGTAGAAACCACGTTCCAGTATTGGCCAAAGCCCTGTGTTCGATGCTACTGCACATGGTTCATTCAAATACTACCCTTAACTAGTTTAAATACGTATGTAGGTGATGTATCTATACATTTACAACTCTCGCAATGCCTGTGATGGTTAAAAATGCGTAGATATGTAGTGTATCTATGCATTCACAACTTTGGCAATGCCTGTAATGTAGAAACCACGTTCCAGTATTGGCCAAAGCCCTGTGTTCGATGCTACTGCACATCGTTCATTCAAATACTACCCTTAATTAGTTTAAATACGTATGTAGGTGATGTATCTATACATTCACAACTCTCGCAATGCCTGTAATGTAGAAACCACGTTCCAGTATTGGTCAAAGCCCTGTGTTCGATGCTACTGCACATGGTTCATTCAAATACTACCCTTAACTATGGTTAAATAGTTTAAATACGTATGTAGGTGATGTATCTATACATTTACAACTTACGCAATGCCTGTAATGGTTAAAAATGCGTAGATATGTAGTGTATCTATGCATTCACAACTTTGGCAATGCCTGTAATGTAGAAACCACGTTCCAGTATTGGCCAAACGCCTGTGTTCGATGCTACTGCACATGGTTCATTAAAATACTACCCTTAACTAGTTTAAATACGTATGTAGGTGATGTATCTATACATTCACAACTCTCGCAATGCCTGTAATGTACAAACCACGTTCCAGTATTGGCCAAAGCCCTGTGTTCGACGCTACTGCACATGGTTCATTCAAATACTACCCTTAACTAGTTTAAATACGTATGTAGGTGATGTATCTATACATTCACAACTCTCGCAATGCCTGTAATGTAGAAACCACGTTCCAGTATTGGTCAAAGCCCTGTGTTCGATGCTACTGCACATGGTTCATTCAAATACTACCCTTAACTAGTTTAAATACGTATGTAGTTGATGTATCTATACATTCACAACTCTCGCAATGCCTGTAATGTAGAAACCACGTTCCAGTATTGGTCAAAGCCCTGTGTTCGATGCTACTGCACATTGTTCATTCAAATACTACCCTTAACTAGTTTAAATACCTATGTAGGTGATGTATCTATACATTCACAACTCTCGCAATGCCTGTAATGGTTAAAAATGCGTAGATATGTAGTGTATCTATGCATTCACAACTTTGTCAATGCCTGTAATGTAGAAACCACGTTCCAGTATTGGCCAAAGCCCTGTGTTCGACGCTACTGCACATGGTTCATTCAAATACTACCCTTAACTAGTTTAAATACGTATGTAGGTGATGTATCTATATATTCACAACTCTCGCAATGCCTGTAATGTAGAAACCACGTTCCAGTATTGGTCAAAGCCCTGTGTTCGATGCTACTGCACATGGTTCATTCAAATACTACCCTTAACTATGGTTAAATAGTTTAAATACGTATGTAGGTGATGTATCTATACATTTACAACTTACGCAATGCCTCTAATGGTTAAAAATGCGTAGATATGTAGTGTATCTATGCATTCACAACTTTGGCAATGCCTGTAATGTAGAAACCACGTTCCAGTATTGGCCAAAGCCCTGTGTTCGATGCTACTGCACATGGTTCATTCAAATACTACCCTTAACTAGTTTAAATACGTATGTAGGTGATGTATCTATACATTTACAACTCTCGCAATGCCTGTGATGGTTAAAAATGCGTAGATATGTAGTGTATCTATGCATTCACAACTTTGGCAATGCCTGTAATGTAGAAACCACGTTCCAGTATTGGCCAAAGCCCTGTGTTCGATGCTACTGCACATCGTTCATTCAAATACTACCCTTAATTAGTTTAAATACGTATGTAGGTGATGTATCTATACATTCACAACTCTCGCAATGCCTGTAATGTAGAAACCACGTTCCAGTATTGGTCAAAGCCCTGTGTTCGATGCTACTGCACATGGTTCATTCAAATACTACCCTTAACTATGGTTAAATAGTTTAAATACGTATGTAGGTGATGTATCTATACATTTACAACTTACGCAATGCCTGTAATGGTTAAAAATGCGTAGATATGTAGTGTATCTATGCATTCACAACTTTGGCAATGCCTGTAATGTAGAAACCACGTTCCAGTATTGGCCAAACGCCTGTGTTCGATGCTACTGCACATGGTTCATTAAAATACTACCCTTAACTAGTTTAAATACGTATGTAGGTGATGTATCTATACATTTACAACTCTCGCAATGCCTGTGATGGTTAAAAATGCGTAGATATGTAGTGTATCTATGCATTCACAACTTTGGCAATGCCTGTAATGTAGAAACCACGTTCCAGTATTGGCCAAAGCCCTGTGTTCGATGCTACTGCACATGGTTCATTCAAATACTACCCTTAACTAGTTTAAATACGTATGTAGGTGATGTATCTATACATTCACAACTCTCGCAATGCCTGTAATGTAGAAACCACGTTCCAGTACTGGTCAAAACCCTGTGTTCGATGCTACTGCACATGGTTCATTCAAATACTACCCTTAACTATGGTTAAATAGTTTAAATACGTATGTAGGTGATGTATCTATACATTTACAACTCTCGCAATGCCTGTAATGGTTAAAAATGCGTAGATATGTAGTGTATCTATGCATTCACAACTTTGGCAATGCCTGTAATGTAGAAACCACGTTCCAGTATTGGCCAAAGCCCTGTGTTCGATGCTACTGCACATGGTTCATTCAAATACTACCCTTAACTATGGTTAACTAGTTTAAATACGTATGTAGGTGATGTATCTATACATTTACAACTTACGCAATGCCTGTAATGGTTAAAAATGCGTAGATATGTAGTGTATCTATGCATTCACAACTTTGGCAATGCCTGTAATGTAGAAACCACGTTCCAGTATTGGCCAAAGCCCTGTGTTCGATGCTACTGCACATGGTTCATTCAAATACTACCCTTAACTAGTTTAAATACGTATGTAGGTGATGTATCTATACATTCACAACTCTCGCAATGCCTGTAATGTAGAAACCACGTTCCAGTATTGGTCAAAACCCTGTGTTCGATGCTACTGCACATGGTTCATTCAAATACTACCCTTAACTATGGTTAAATAGTTTAAATACGTATGTAGGTGATGTATCTATACATTTACAACTTACGCAATGTCTGTAATGGTTAAAAATGCGTATATATGTAGTGTATCTTTGCATTCACAACTTTGGCAATGCCTGTAATGTAGAAACCACGTTCCAGTATTGGCCAAAGCCCTGTGTTCGATGCTACTGCACATGGTTCATTCAAATACTACCCTTAACTATGGTTAAATAGTTTAAATACGTATGTAGGTGATGTATCTATACATTTACAACTTACGCAATGCCTGTAATGGTTAAAAATGCGTAGATATGTAGTGTATCTATGCATTCACAACTTTGGCAATGCCTGTAATGTAGAAACCACGTTCCAGTATTGGCCAAAGCCCTGTGTTCGATGCTACTGCACATGGTTCATTCAAATACTACCCTTGACTAGTTTAAATACGTATGTAGTTGATGTATCTATACATTCACAACTCTCGCAATGCCTGTAATGTAGAAACCACGTTCCAGTATTGGTCAAAGCCCTGTGTTCGATGCTACTGCACATGGTTCATTCAAATACTACCCTTAACTAGTTTAAATACCTATGTAGGTGATGTATCTATACATTCACAACTCTCGCAATGCCTGTAATGGTTAAAAATGCGTAGATATGTAGTGTATCTATCCATTCACAACTCTCGCAATGCCTGTAATGTAGAAACCACGTTCCAGTATTGGCCAAAGCCCTGTGTTCGACGCTACTGCACATGGTTCATTCAAATACTACCCTTAACTAGTTTAAATACGTATGTAGTTGATGTATCTATACATTCACAACTCTCGCAATGCCTGTAATGTAGAAACCACGTTCCAGTATTGGTCAAAGCCCTGTGTTCGATGCTACTGCACATGGTTCATTCAAATACTACCCTTAACTAGTTTAAATACCTATGTAGGTGATGTATCTATACATTCACAACTCTCGCAATGCCTGTAATGGTTAAAAATGCGTAGATATGTAGTGTATCTATGCATTCACAACTTTGTCAATGCCTGTAATGTAGAAACCACGTTCCAGTATTGGCCAAAGCCCTGTGTTCGATGCTACTGCACATGGTTCATTCAAATACTACCCTTAACTATGGTTAAATAGTTTAAATACGTATGTAGGTGATGTATCTATACATTTACAACTTACGCAATGCCTGTAATGGTTAAAAATGCGTAGATATGTAGTGTATCTATGCATTCACAACTTTGGCAATGCCTGTAATGTAGAAACCACGTTCCAGTATTGGCCAAAGCCCTGTGTTCGATGCTACTGCACATGGTTCATTCAAATACTACCCTTAACTAGTTTAAATACGTATGTAGTTGATGTATCTATACATTCACAACTCTCGCAATGCCTGTAATGTAGAAACCACGTTCCAGTATTGGTCAAAGCCCTGTGTTCGATGCTACTGCACATGGTTCATTCAAATACTACCCTTAACTAGTTTAAATACCTATGTAGGTGATGTATCTATACATTCACAACTCTCGCAATGCCTGTAATGGTTAAAAATGCGTAGATATGTAGTGTATCTATCCATTCACAACTCTCGCAATGCCTGTAATGTAGAAACCACGTTCCAGTATTGGCCAAAGCCCTGTGTTCGACGCTACTGCACATGGTTCATTCAAATACTACCCTTAACTAGTTTAAATACGTATGTAGTTGATGTATCTATACATTCACAACTCTCGCAATGCCTGTAATGTAGAAACCACGTTCCAGTATTGGTCAAAGCCCTGTGTTCGATGCTACTGCACATGGTTCATTCAAATACTACCCTTAACTAGTTTAAATACCTATGTAGGTGATGTATCTATACATTCACAACTCTCGCAATGCCTGTAATGGTTAAAAATGCGTAGATATGTAGTGTATCTATGCATTCACAACTTTGTCAATGCCTGTAATGTAGAAACCACGTTCCAGTATTGGCCAAAGCCCTGTGTTCGATGCTACTGCACATGGTTCATTCAAATACTACCCTTAACTAGTTTAAATACGTATGTAGGTGATGTATCTATACATTTACAACTCTCGCAATGCCTGTAATGGTTAAAAATGCGTAGATATGTAGTGTATCTATGCATTCACAACTTTGGCAATGCCTGTAATGTAGAAACCACGTTCCAGTATTGGCCAAAGCCCTGTGTTCGATGCTACTGCACATGGTTCATTCAAATACTACCCTTAACTAGTTTAAATACGTATGTAGGTGATGTATCTATACATTTACAACTCTCGCAATGCCTGTAATGGTTAAAAATGCGTAGATATGTAGTGTATCTATGCATTCACAACTTTGGCAATGCCTGTAATGTAGAAACCACGTTCCAGTATTGGCCAAAGCCCTGTGTTCGATGCTACTGCACATGGTTCATTCAAATACTACCCTTAACTAGTTTAAATACGTATGTAGGTGATGTATCTATACATTCACAACTCTCGCAATGCCTGTAATGTAGAAACCACTTTCCAGTATTGGTCAAAACCCTGTGTTCGATGCTACTGCACATGGTTCATTCAAATACTACCCTTAACTATGGTTAAATAGTTTAAATACGTATGTAGGTGATGTATCTATACATTTACAACTTACGCAATGTCTGTAATGGTTAAAAATGCGTATATATGTAGTGTATCTTTGCATTCACAACTTTGGCAATGCCTGTAATGTAGAAACCACGTTCCAGTATTGGCCAAAGCCCTGTGTTCGATGCTACTGCACATGGTTCATTCAAATACTACCCTTAACTATGGTTAAATAGTTTAAATACGTATGTAGGTGATGTATCTATACATTTACAACTTACGCAATGCCTGTAATGGTTAAAAATGCGTAGATATGTAGTGTATCTATGCATTCACAACTTTGGCAATGCCTGTAATGTAGAAACCACGTTCCAGTATTGGCCAAAGCCCTGTGTTCGATGCTACTGCACATGGTTCATTCAAATACTACCCTTGACTAGTTTAAATACGTATGTAGTTGATGTATCTATACATTCACAACTCTCGCAATGCCTGTAATGTAGAAACCACGTTCCAGTATTGGTCAAAGCCCTGTGTTCGATGCTACTGCACATGGTTCATTCAAATACTACCCTTAACTAGTTTAAATACCTATGTAGGTGATGTATCTATACATTCACAACTCTCGCAATGCCTGTAATGGTTAAAAATGCGTAGATATGTAGTGTATCTATCCATTCACAACTCTCGCAATGCCTGTAATGTAGAAACCACGTTCCAGTATTGGCCAAAGCCCTGTGTTCGACGCTACTGCACATGGTTCATTCAAATACTACCCTTAACTAGTTTAAATACGTATGTAGTTGATGTATCTATACATTCACAACTCTCGCAATGCCTGTAATGTAGAAACCACGTTCCAGTATTGGTCAAAGCCCTGTGTTCGATGCTACTGCACATGGTTCATTCAAATACTACCCTTAACTAGTTTAAATACCTATGTAGGTGATGTATCTATACATTCACAACTCTCGCAATGCCTGTAATGGTTAAAAATGCGTAGATATGTAGTGTATCTATGCATTCACAACTTTGTCAATGCCTGTAATGTAGAAACCACGTTCCAGTATTGGCCAAAGCCCTGTGTTCGATGCTACTGCACATGGTTCATTCAAATACTACCCTTAACTATGGTTAAATAGTTTAAATACGTATGTAGGTGATGTATCTATACATTTACAACTTACGCAATGCCTGTAATGGTTAAAAATGCGTAGATATGTAGTGTATCTATGCATTCACAACTTTGGCAATGCCTGTAATGTAGAAACCACGTTCCAGTATTGGCCAAAGCCCTGTGTTCGATGCTACTGCACATGGTTCATTCAAATACTACCCTTAACTAGTTTAAATACGTATGTAGTTGATGTATCTATACATTCACAACTCTCGCAATGCCTGTAATGTAGAAACCACGTTCCAGTATTGGTCAAAGCCCTGTGTTCGATGCTACTGCACATGGTTCATTCAAATACTACCCTTAACTAGTTTAAATACCTATGTAGGTGATGTATCTATACATTCACAACTCTCGCAATGCCTGTAATGGTTAAAAATGCGTAGATATGTAGTGTATCTATCCATTCACAACTCTCGCAATGCCTGTAATGTAGAAACCACGTTCCAGTATTGGCCAAAGCCCTGTGTTCGACGCTACTGCACATGGTTCATTCAAATACTACCCTTAACTAGTTTAAATACGTATGTAGTTGATGTATCTATACATTCACAACTCTCGCAATGCCTGTAATGTAGAAACCACGTTCCAGTATTGGTCAAAGCCCTGTGTTCGATGCTACTGCACATGGTTCATTCAAATACTACCCTTAACTAGTTTAAATACCTATGTAGGTGATGTATCTATACATTCACAACTCTCGCAATGCCTGTAATGGTTAAAAATGCGTAGATATGTAGTGTATCTATGCATTCACAACTTTGTCAATGCCTGTAATGTAGAAACCACGTTCCAGTATTGGCCAAAGCCCTGTGTTCGATGCTACTGCACATGGTTCATTCAAATACTACCCTTAACTAGTTTAAATACGTATGTAGGTGATGTATCTATACATTTACAACTCTCGCAATGCCTGTAATGGTTAAAAATGCGTAGATATGTAGTGTATCTTTGCATTCACAACTTTGGCAATGCCTGTAATGTAGAAACCACGTTCCAGTATTGGCCAAAGCCCTGTGTTCGATGCTACTGCACATGGTTCATTCAAATACTACCCTTAACTAGTTTAAATACGTATGTAGGTGATGTATCTATACATTCACAACTCGCAATGCCTGTAATGTAGAAACCACGTTCCAGTACTGGTCAAAACCCTGTGTTCGATGCTACTGCACATGGTTCATTCAAATACTACCCTTAACTATGGTTAAATAGTTTAAATACCTATGTAGGTGATGTATCTATACATTTACAACTTACGCAATGCCTGTAATGGTTAAAAATGCGTAGATATGTAGTGTATCTATGCATTCACAACTTTGGCAATGCCTGTAATGTAGAAACCAC
Source organism: Haliotis asinina (assembly GCF_037392515.1). Lineage (NCBI taxonomy): Eukaryota > Metazoa > Mollusca > Gastropoda > Lepetellida > Haliotidae > Haliotis > Haliotis asinina. Next base: position 36,096,845 of record NC_090292.1, on the reverse strand, counting down.
GTTCCAGTATTGGCCAAAGCCCTGTGTTCGATGCTACTGCACATGGTTCATTCAAATACTACCCTTAACTAGTTTAAATACGTATGTAGGTGATGTATCTATACATTCACAACTCTCGCAATGCCTGTAATGTAGAAACCACGTTCCAGTATTGGTCAAAGCCCTGTGTTCGATGCTACTGCACATCGTTCATTCAAATACTACCCTTAACTATGGTTAAATAGTTTAAATACGTATGTAGGTGATGTATCTATACATTTACAACTTACGCAATGCCTGTAATGGTTAAAAATGCGTATATATGTAGTGTATCTATGCATTCACAACTTTGGCAATGCCTGTAATGTAGAAACCACGTTCCAGTATTGGCCAAAGCCCTGTGTTCGACGCTACTGCACATGGTTCATTCAAATACTACCCTTAACTAGTTTAAATACGTATGTAGGTGATGTATCTATACATTTACAACTCTCGCAATGCCTGTAATGGTTAAAAATGCGTAGATATGTAGTGTATCTATGCATTCACAACTTTGGCAATGCCTGTAATGTAGAAACCACGTTCCAGTATTGGCCAAAGCCCTGTGTTCGATGCTACTGCACATGGTTCATTCAAATACTACCCTTAACTAGTTTAAATACGTATGTAGGTGATGTATCTATACATTCACAACTCTCGCATTGCCTGTAATGTAGAAACCACGTTCCAGTATTGGCCAAAGCCCTGTGTTCGACGCTACTGCACATGGTTCATTCAAATACTACCCTTAACTAGTTTAATTACGTATGTAGGTGATGTATCTATACATTCACAACTCTCGCAATGCCTGTAATGTAGAAACCACGTTCCAGTATTGGTCAAAGCCCTGTGTTCGATGCTACTGCACATCGTTCATTCAAATACTACCCTTAACTATGGTTAAATAGTTTAAATACGTATGTAGGTGATGTATCTATACATTTACAACTTACGCAATGCCTGTAATGGTTAAAAATGCGTATATATGTAGTGTATCTATGCATTCACAACTTTGGCAATGCCTGTAATGTAGAAACCACGTTCCAGTATTGGCCAAAGCCCTGTGTTCGATGCTACTGCACATGGTTCATTCAAATACTACCCTTAACTAGTTTAAATACGTATGTAGGTGATGTATCTATACATTTACAACTCTCGCAATGCCTGTAATGGTTAAAAATGCGTAGATATGTAGTGTATCTATGCATTCACAACTTTGGCAATGCCTGTAATGTAGAAACCACGTTCCAGTATTGGCCAAAGCCCTGTGTTCGATGCTACTGCACATGGTTCATTCAAATACTACCCTTAACTAGTTTAAATACGTATGTAGGTGATGTATCTATACATTCACAACTCTCGCAATGCCTGTAATGTAGAAACCACGTTCCAGTATTGGTCAAAGCCCTGTGTTCGACGCTACTGCACATGGTTCATTCAAATACTACCCTTAACTATGGTTAAATAGTTTAAATACGTATGTAGGTGATGTATCTATACATTTACAACTTACGCAATGCCTGTAATGGTTAAAAATGCGTATATATGTAGTGTATCTATGCATTCACAACTTTGGCAATGCCTGTAATGTAGAAACCACGTTCCAGTATTGGCCAAAGCCCTGTGTTCGATGCTACTGCACATGGTTCATTCAAATACTACCCTTAACTAGTTTAAATACGTATGTAGGTGATGTATCTATACATTTACAACTCTCGCAATGCCTGTAATGGTTAAAAATGCGTAGATATGTAGTGTATCTATGCATTCACAACTTTGGCAATGCCTGTAATGTAGAAACCACGTTCCAGTATTGGCCAAAGCCCTCTGTTCGATGCTACTGCACATGGTTCATTCAAATACTACCCTTAACTAGTTTAAATACGTATGTAGGTGATGTATCTATACATTCACAACTCTCGCAATGCCTGTAATGTAGAAACCACGTTCCAGTATTAGCCAAAGCCCTGTGTTCGACGCTACTGCACATGGTTCATTCAAATACTACCCTTAACTAGTTTAAATACGTATGTAGGTGATGTATCTATACATTCACAACTCTCGCAATGCCTGTAATGTAGAAACCACGTTCCAGTATTGGTCAAAGCCCTGTGTTCGATGCTACTGCACATGGTTCATTCAAATACTACCCTTAACTAGTTTAAATACGTATGTAGTTGATGTATCTATACATTCACAACTCTCGCAATGCCTGTAATGTAGAAACCACGTTCCAGTATTGGTCAAAGCCCTGTGTTCGATGCTACTGCACATGGTTCATTCAAATACTACCCTTAACTAGTTTAAATACCTATGTAGGTGATGTATCTATACATTCACAACTCTCGCAATGCCTCTAATGGTTAAAAATGCGTAGATATGTAGTGTATCTATGCATTCACAACTTTGTCAATGACTGTAATGTAGAAACCACGTTCCAGTATTGGCCAAAGCCCTGTGTTCGACGCTACTGCACATGGTTCATTCAAATACTACCCTTAACTAGTTTAAATACGTATGTAGGTGATGTATCTATATATTCACAACTCTCGCAATGCCTGTAATGTAGAAACCACGTTCCAGTATTGGTCAAAGCCCTGTGTTCGATGCTACTGCACATGGTTCATTCAAATACTACCCTTAACTATGGTTAAATAGTTTAAATACGTATGTAGGTGATGTATCTATACATTTACAACTTACGCAATGCCTCTAATGGTTAAAAATGCGTAGATATGTAGTGTATCTATGCATTCACAACTTTGGCAATGCCTGTAATGTAGAAACCACGTTCCAGTATTGGCCAAAGCCCTGTGTTCGATGCTACTGCACATGGTTCATTCAAATACTACCCTTAACTAGTTTAAATACGTATGTAGGTGATGTATCTATACATTTACAACTTACGCAATGCCTGTGATGGTTAAAAATGCGTAGATATGTAGTGTATCTATGCATTCACAACTTTGGCAATGCCTGTAATGTAGAAACCACGTTCCAGTATTGGCCAAAGCCCTGTGTTCGATGCTACTGCACATGGTTCATTCAAATACTACCCTTAATTAGTTTAAATACGTATGTAGGTGATGTATCTATACATTCACAACTCTCGCAATGCCTGTAATGTAGAAACCACGTTCCAGTATTGGTCAAAGCCCTGTGTTCGATGCTACTGCACATGGTTCATTCAAATACTACCCTTAACTATGGTTAAATAGTTTAAATACCTATGTAGGTGATGTATCTATACATTTACAACTTACGCAATGCCTGTAATGGTTAAAAATGCGTAGATATGTAGTGTATCTATGCATTCACAACTTTGGCAATGCCTGTAATGTAGAAACCACGTTCCAGTATTGGCCAAAGCCCTGTGTTCGATGCTACTGCACATGGTTCATTCAAATACTACCCTTAACTAGTTTAAATACGTATGTAGGTGATGTATCTATACATTTACAACTCTCGCAATGCCTGTGATGGTTAAAAATGCGTAGATATGTAGTGTATCTATGCATTCACAACTTTGGCAATGCCTGTAATGTAGAAACCACGTTCCAGTATTGGCCAAAGCCCTGTGTTCGATGCTACTGCACATGGTTCATTCAAATACTACCCTTAACTAGTTTAAATACGTATGTAGGTGATGTATCTATACATTCACAACTCTCGCAATGCCTGTAATGTAGAAACCACGTTCCAGTACTGGTCAAAACCCTGTGTTCGATGCTACTGCACATGGTTCATTCAAATACTACCCTTAACTATGGTTAAATAGTTTAAATACGTATGTAGGTGATGTGTCTATACATTTACAACTTACGCAATGCCTGTAATGGTGAAAAATGCGTAGATATGTAGTGTATCTATGCATTCACAACTTTGTCAATGCCTGTAATGTAGAAACCACGTTCCAGTATTGGCCAAAGCCCTGTGTTCGATGCTACTGCACATGGTTCATTCAAATACTACCCTTAACTAGTTTAAATACGTATGTAGGTGATGTATCTATACATTCACAACTCTCGCAATGCCTGTAATGTAGAAACCACGTTCCAGTATTGGCCAAAGCCCTGTGTTCGATGCTACTGCACATGGTTCATTCAAATACTACCCTTAACTAGTTTAAATACGTATGTAGGTGATGTATCTATACATTTACAACTCTCGCAATGCCTGTAATGGTTAAAAATGCGTAGATATGTAGTGTATCTATGCATTCACAACTTTGGCAATGCCTGTAATGTAGAAACCACGTTCCAGTATTGGCCAAAGCCCTGTGTTCGATGCTACTGCACATGGTTCATTCAAATACTACCCTTAACTAGTTTAAATACGTATGTAGGTGATGTATCTATACATTCACAACTCTCGCAATGCCTGTAATGTAGAAACCACGTTCCAGTATTGGTCAAAGCCCTGTGTTCGATGCTACTGCACATGGTTCATTCAAATACTACCCTTAACTATGGTTAAATAGTTTAAATACGTATGTAGGTGATGTATCTATACATTTACAACTTACGCAATGCCTGTAATGGTTAAAAATGCGTAGATATGTAGTGTATCTATGCATTCACAACTTTGGCAATGCCTGTAATGTAGAAACCACGTTCCAGTATTGGCCAAAGCCCTGTGTTCGATGCTACTGCACATGGTTCATTCAAATACTACCCTTAACTAGTTTAAATACGTATGTAGGTGATGTATCTATACATTTACAACTTACGCAATGCCTGTGATGGTTAAAAATGCGTAGATATGTAGTGTATCTATGCATTCACAACTTTGGCAATGCCTGTAATGTAGAAACCACGTTCCAGTATTGGCCAAAGCCCTGTGTTCGATGCTACTGCACATGGTTCATTCAAATACTACCCTTAATTAGTTTAAATACGTATGTAGGTGATGTATCTATACATTCACAACTCTCGCAATGCCTGTAATGTAGAAACCACGTTCCAGTATTGGTCAAAGCCCTGTGTTCGATGCTACTGCACATGGTTCATTCAAATACTACCCTTAACTATGGTTAAATAGTTTAAATACGTATGTAGGTGATGTATCTATACATTTACAACTTACGCAATGCCTGTAATGGTTAAAAATGCGTAGATATGTAGTGTATCTATGCATTCACAACTTTGGCAATGCCTGTAATGTAGAAACCACGTTCCAGTATTGGCCAAAGCCCTGTGTTCGATGCTACTGCACATGGTTCATTCAAATACTACCCTTAACTAGTTTAAATACGTATGTAGGTGATGTATCTATACATTTACAACTCTCGCAATGCCTGTGATGGTTAAAAATGCGTAGATATGTAGTGTATCTATGCATTCACAACTTTGGCAATGCCTGTAATGTAGAAACCACGTTCCAGTATTGGCCAAAGCCCTGTGTTCGATGCTACTGCACATGGTTCATTCAAATACTACCCTTAACTAGTTTAAATACGTATGTAGGTGATGTATCTATACATTCACAACTCTCGCAATGCCTGTAATGTAGAAACCACGTTCCAGTACTGGTCAAAACCCTGTGTTCGATGCTACTGCACATGGTTCATTCAAATACTACCCTTAACTATGGTTAAATAGTTTAAATACGTATGTAGGTGATGTGTCTATACATTTACAACTTACGCAATGCCTGTAATGGTTAAAAATGCGTAGATATGTAGTGTATCTATGCATTCACAACTTTGTCAATGCCTGTAATGTAGAAACCACGTTCCAGTATTGGCCAAAGCCCTGTGTTCGATGCTACTGCACATGGTTCATTCAAATACTACCCTTAACTAGTTTAAATACGTATGTAGGTGATGTATCTATACATTCACAACTCTCGCAATGCCTGTAATGTAGAAACCACGTTCCAGTATTGGCCAAAGCCCTGTGTTCGATGCTACTGCACATGGTTCATTCAAATACTACCCTTAACTAGTTTAAATACGTATGTAGGTGATGTATCTATACATTTACAACTCTCGCAATGCCTGTAATGGTTAAAAATGCGTAGATATGTAGTGTATCTATGCATTCACAACTTTGGCAATGCCTGTAATGTAGAAACCACGTTCCAGTATTGGCCAAAGCCCTGTGTTCGATGCTACTGCACATGGTTCATTCAAATACTACCCTTAACTAGTTTAAATACGTATGTAGGTGATGTATCTATACATTCACAACTCTCGCAATGCCTGTAATGTAGAAACCACGTTCCAGTATTGGTCAAAGCCCTGTGTTCGATGCTACTGCACATGGTTCATTCAAATACTACCCTTAACTATGGTTAAATAGTTTAAATACCTATGTAGGTGATGTATCTATACATTTACAACTTACGCAATGCCTGTAATGGTTAAAAATGCGTAGATATGTAGTGTATCTATGCATTCACAACTTTGGCAATGCCTGTAATGTAGAAACCACGTTCCAGTATTGGCCAAAGCCCTGTGTTCGATGCTACTGCACATGGTTCATTCAAATACTACCCTTAACTATGGTTAACTAGTTTAAATACGTATGTAGGTGATGTATCTATACATTTACAACTTACGCAATGCCTGTAATGGTTAAAAATGCGTAGATATGTAGTGTATCTATGCATTCACAACTTTGGCAATGCCTGTAATGTAGAAACCACGTTCCAGTATTGGCCAAAGCCCTGTGTTCGATGCTACTGCACATGGTTCATTCAAATACTACCCTTAACTAGTTTAAATACGTATGTAGGTGATGTATCTATACATTTACAACTTACGCAATGCCTGTAATGGTTAAAAATGCGTAGATATGTAGTGTATCTATGCATTCACAACTTTGGCAATGCCTGTAATGTAGAAACCACGTTCCAGTATTGGCCAAAGCCCTGTGTTCGATGCTACTGCACATGGTTCATTCAAATACTACCCTTAACTAGTTTAAATACGTATGTAGGTGATGTATCTATACATTTACAACTTACGCAATGCCTGTGATGGTTAAAAATGCGTAGATATGTAGTGTATCTATGCATTCACAACTTTGGCAATGCCTGTAATGTAGAAACCACGTTCCAGTATTGGCCAAAGCCCTGTGTTCGATGCTACTGCACATGGTTCATTCAAATACTACCCTTAATTAGTTTAAATACGTATGTAGGTGATGTATCTATACATTCACAACTCTCGCAATGCCTGTAATGTAGAAACCACGTTCCAGTATTGGTCAAAGCCCTGTGTTCGATGCTACTGCACATGGTTCATTCAAATACTACCCTTAACTATGGTTAAATAGTTTAAATACGTATGTAGGTGATGTATCTATACATTTACAACTTACGCAATGCCTGTAATGGTTAAAAATGCGTAGATATGTAGTGTATCTATGCATTCACAACTTTGGCAATGCCTGTAATGTAGAAACCACGTTCCAGTATTGGCCAAAGCCCTGTGTTCGATGCTACTGCACATGGTTCATTCAAATACTACCCTTAACTAGTTTAAATACGTATGTAGGTGATGTATCTATACATTTACAACTCTCGCAATGCCTGTGATGGTTAAAAATGCGTAGATATGTAGTGTATCTATGCATTCACAACTTTGGCAATGCCTGTAATGTAGAAACCACGTTCCAGTATTGGCCAAAGCCCTGTGTTCGATGCTACTGCACATGGTTCATTCAAATACTACCCTTAACTAGTTTAAATACGTATGTAGGTGATGTATCTATACATTCACAACTCTCGCAATGCCTGTAATGTAGAAACCACGTTCCAGTACTGGTCAAAACCCTGTGTTCGATGCTACTGCACATGGTTCATTCAAATACTACCCTTAACTATGGTTAAATAGTTTAAATACGTATGTAGGTGATGTGTCTATACATTTACAACTTACGCAATGCCTGTAATGGTTAAAAATGCGTAGATATGTAGTGTATCTATGCATTCACAACTTTGTCAATGCCTGTAATGTAGAAACCACGTTCCAGTATTGGCCAAAGCCCTGTGTTCGATGCTACTGCACATGGTTCATTCAAATACTACCCTTAACTAGTTTAAATACGTATGTAGGTGATGTATCTATACATTCACAACTCTCGCAATGCCTGTAATGTAGAAACCACGTTCCAGTATTGGCCAAAGCCCTGTGTTCGATGCTACTGCACATGGTTCATTCAAATACTACCCTTAACTAGTTTAAATACGTATGTAGGTGATGTATCTATACATTTACAACTCTCGCAATGCCTGTAATGGTTAAAAATGCGTAGATATGTAGTGTATCTATGCATTCACAACTTTGGCAATGCCTGTAATGTAGAAACCACGTTCCAGTATTGGCCAAAGCCCTGTGTTCGATGCTACTGCACATGGTTCATTCAAATACTACCCTTAACTAGTTTAAATACGTATGTAGGTGATGTATCTATACATTCACAACTCTCGCAATGCCTGTAATGTAGAAACCACGTTCCAGTATTGGTCAAAGCCCTGTGTTCGATGCTACTGCACATGGTTCATTCAAATACTACCCTTAACTATGGTTAAATAGTTTAAATACCTATGTAGGTGATGTATCTATACATTTACAACTTACGCAATGCCTGTAATGGTTAAAAATGCGTAGATATGTAGTGTATCTATGCATTCACAACTTTGGCAATGCCTGTAATGTAGAAACCACGTTCCAGTATTGGCCAAAGCCCTGTGTTCGATGTTACTGCACATGGTTCATTCAAATACTACCCTTAACTATGGTTAACTAGTTTAAATACGTATGTAGGTGATGTATCTATACATTTACAACTTACGCAATGCCTGTAATGGTTAAAAATGCGTAGATATGTAGTGTATCTATGCATTCACAACTTTGGCAATGCCTGTAATGTAGAAACCACGTTCCAGTATTGGCCAAAGCCCTGTGTTCGATGCTACTGCACATGGTTCATTCAAATACTACCCTTAACTAGTTTAAATACGTATGTAGGTGATGTATCTATACATTCACAACTCTCGCAATGCCTGTAATGTAGAAACCACGTTCCAGTACTGGTCAAAACCCTGTGTTCGATGCTACTGCACATGGTTCATTCAAATACTACCCTTAACTATGGTTAAATAGTTTAAATACGTATGTAGGTGATGTATCTATACATTTACAACTTACGCAATGTCTGTAATGGTTAAAAATGCGTATATATGTAGTGTATCTTTGCATTCACAACTTTGGCAATTCCTGTAATGTAGAAACCACGTTCCAGTATTGGCCAAAGCCCTGTGTTCGATGCTACTGCACATGGTTCATTCAAATACTACCCTTAACTATGGTTAAATAGTTTAAATACGTATGTAGGTGATGTATCTATACATTTACAACTTACGCAATGCCTGTAATGGTTAAAAATGCGTAGATATGTAGTGTATCTATGCATTCACAACTTTGGCAATGCCTGTGATGTAGAAACCACGTTCCAGTATTGGCCAAAGCCCTGTGTTCGATGCTACTGCACATGGTTCATTCAAATACTACCCTTAACTAGTTTAAATACCTATGTAGGTGATGTATCTATACATTCACAACTCTTGCAATGCCTGTAATGTAGAAACCACGTTCCAGTATTGGTCAAAGCCCTGTGTTCGATGCTACTGCACATGGTTCATTCAAATACTACCCTTAACTAGTTTAAATACCTATGTAGGTGATGTATCTATACATTCACAACTCTCGCAATGCCTGTAATGGTTAAAAATGCGTAGATATGTAGTGTATCTATCCATTCACAACTCTCGCAATGCCTGTAATGTAGAAACCACGTTCCAGTATTGGCCAAAGCCCTGTGTTCGACGCTACTGCACATGGTTCATTCAAATACTACCCTTAACTAGTTTAAATACGTATGTAGTTGATGTATCTATACATTCACAACTCTCGCAATGCCTGTAATGTAGAAACCACGTTCCAGTATTGGTCAAAGCCCTGTGTTCGATGCTACTGCACATGGTTCATTCAAATACTACCCTTAACTAGTTTAAATACCTATGTAGGTGATGTATCTATACATTCACAACTCTCGCAATGCCTGTAATGGTTAAAAATGCGTAGATATGTAGTGTATCTATGCATTCACAACTTTGTCAATGCCTGTAATGTAGAAACCACGTTCCAGTATTGGCCAAAGCCCTGTGTTCGATGCTACTGCACATGGTTCATTCAAATACTACCCTTAACTAGTTTAAATACGTATGTAGGTGATGTATCTATACATTCACAACTCTCGCAATGCCTGTAATGTAGAAACCACGTTCCAGTAGTGGTCAAAGCCCTGTGTTCGATGCTACTGCACATGGTTCATTCAAATACTACCCTTAACTATGGTTAAATAGTTTAAATACGTATGTAGGTGATGTATCTATACATTTACAACTTACGCAATGCCTGTAATGGTTAAAAATGCGTATATATGTAGTGTATCTATGCATTCACAACTTTGGCAATGCCTGTAATGTAGAAACCACGTTCCAGTATTGGCCAAAGCCCTGTGTTCGATGCTACTGCACATGGTTCATTCAAATACTACCCTTAACTAGTTTAAATACGTATGTAGGTGATGTATCTATACATTTACAACTCTCGCAATGCCTGTAATGGTTAAAAATGCGTAGATATGTAGTGTATCTATGCATTCACAACTTTGGCAATGCCTGTAATGTAGAAACCACGTTCCAGTATTGGCCAAAGCCCTGTGTTCGATGCTACTGCACATGGTTCATTCAAATACTACCCTTAACTAGTTTAAATACCTATGTAGGTGATGTATCTATACATTCACAACTCGCAATGCCTGTAATGTAGAAACCACGTTCCAGTACTGGTCAAAACCCTGTGTTCGATGCTACTGCACATGGTTCATTCAAATACTACCCTTAACTAGTTTAAATACGTATGTAGTTGATGTATCTATACATTCAAAACTCTCGCAATGCCTGTAATGTAGAAACCACGTTCCAGTATTGGTCAAAGCCCTGTGTTCGATGCTACTGCACACGGTTCATTCAAATACTACCCTTAACTAGTTTAAATACCTATGTAGGTGATGTATCTATACATTCACAACTCTCGCAAAGCCTGTAATGGTTAAAAATGCGTAGATATGTAGTGTATCTATGCATTCACAACTTTGGCAATGCCTGTAATGTAGAAACCACGTTCCAGTATTGGCCAAAGCCCTGTGTTCGACGCTACTGCACATGGTTCATTCAAATACTACCCTTAACTAGTTTAAATACGTATGTAGTTGATGTATCTATACATTCACAACTCTCGCAATGCCTGTAATGTAGAAACCACGTTCCAGTATTGGTCAAAGCCCTGTGTTCGATGCTACTGCACATGGTTCATTCAAATACTACCCTTAACTAGTTTAAATACCTATGTAGGTGATGTATCTATACATTCACAACTCTCGCAATGCCTGTAATGGTTAAAAATGCGTAGATATGTAGTGTATCTATCCATTCACAACTCTCGCAATGCCTGTAATGTAGAAACCACGTTCCAGTATTGGCCAAAGCCCTGTGTTCGACGCTACTGCACATGGTTCATTCAAATACTACCCTTAACTAGTTTAAATACGTATGTAGTTGATGTATCTATACATTCACAACTCTCGCAATGCCTGTAATGTAGAAACCACGTTCCAGTATTGGCCAAAGCCCTGTGTTCGATGCTACTGCACATCGTTCATTCAAATACTACCCTTAACTATGGTTAAATAGTTTAAATACGTATGTAGGTGATGTATCTATACATTTACAACTTACGCAATGCCTGTAATGGTTAAAAATGCGTAGATATGTAGTGTATCTATGCATTCACAACTTTGGCAATGCCTGTAATGTAGAAACCACGTTCCAGTATTGGCCAAAGCCCTGTGTTCGATGCTACTGCACATGGTTCATTCAAATACTACCCTTAACTAGTTTAAATACGTATGTAGGTGATGTATCTATACATTCACAACTCTCGCAATGCCTGTAATGTAGAAACCACGTTCCAGTATTGGCCAAAGCCCTGTGTTCGACGCTACTGCACATGGTTCATTCAAATACTACCCTTAACTAGTTTAAATACGTATGTAGGTGATGTATCTATACATTCACAACTCTCGCAATGCCTGTAATGTAGAAACCACGTTCCAGTATTGGTCAAAGCCCTGTGTTCGATGCTACTGCACATCGTTCATTCAAATACTACCCTTAACTAGTTTAAATACGTATGTAGTTGATGTATCTATACATTCACAACTCTCGCAATGCCTGTAATGTAGAAACCACGTTCCAGTATTGGTCAAAGCCCTGTGTTCGATGCTACTGCACATGGTTCATTCAAATACTACCCTTAACTAGTTTAAATACCTATGTAGGTGATGTATCTATACATTCACAACTCTCGCAATGCCTGTAATGGTTAAAAATGCGTAGATATGTAGTGTATCTATGCATTCACAACTTTGTCAATGCCTGTAATGTAGAAACCACGTTCCAGTATTGGCCAAAGCCCTGTGTTCGACGCTACTGCACATGGTTCATTCAAATACTACCCTTAACTAGTTTAAATACGTATGTAGGTGATGTATCTATACATTCACAACTCTCGCAATGCCTGTAATGTAGAAACCACGTTCCAGTATTGGTCAAAGCCCTGTGTTCGATGCTACTGCACATGGTTCATTCAAATACTACCCTTAACTATGGTTAAATAGTTTAAATACGTATGTAGGTGATGTATCTATACATTTACAACTTACGCAATGCCTGTAATGGTTAAAAATGCGTAGATATGTAGTGTATCTATGCATTCACAACTTTGGCAATGCCTGTAATGTAGAAACCACGTTCCAGTATTGGCCAAAGCCCTGTGTTCGATGCTACTGCACATGGTTCATTCAAATACTACCCTTAACTAGTTTAAATACGTATGTAGGTGATGTATCTATACATTTACAACTCTCGCAATGCCTGTAATGGTTAAAAATGCGTAGATATGTAGTGTATCTATGCATTCACAACTTTGGCAATGCCTGTAATGTAGAAACCACGTTCCAGTATTGGCCAAAGCCCTGTGTTCGATGCTACTGCACATGGTTCATTCAAATACTACCCTTAACTAGTTTAAATACGTATGTAGGTGATGTATCTATACATTCACAACTCTCGCAATGCCTGTAATGTAGAAACCACGTTCCAGTACTGGTCAAAACCCTGTGTTCGATGCTACTGCACATGGTTCATTCAAATACTACCCTTAACTATGGTTAAATAGTTTAAATACGTATGTAGGTGATGTATCTATACATTTACAACTTACGCAATGCCTGTAATGGTTAAAAATGCGTAGATATGTAGTGTATCTATGCATTCACAACTTTGTCAATGCCTGTAATGTAGAAACCACGTTCCAGTATTGGCCAAAGCCCTGTGTTCGATGCTACTGCACATGGTTCATTCAAATACTACCCTTAACTAGTTTAAATACGTATGTAGGTGATGTATCTATACATTCACAACTCTCGCAATGCCTGTAATGTAGAAACCACGTTCCAGTATTGGCCAAAGCCCTGTGTTCGATGCTACTGCACATGGTTCATTCAAATACTACCCTTAACTAGTTTAAATACGTATGTAGGTGATGTATCTATACATTTACAACTCTCGCAATGCCTGTAATGGTTAAAAATGCGTAGATATGTAGTGTATCTATGCATTCACAACTTTGGCAATGCCTGTAATGTAGAAACCACGTTCCAGTATTGGCCAAAGCCCTGTGTTCGATGCTACTGCACATGGTTCATTCAAATACTACCCTTAACTAGTTTAAATACGTATGTAGGTGATGTATCTATCCATTCACAACTCTCGCAATGCCTGTAATGTAGAAACCACGTTCCAGTATTGGCCAAAGCCCTGTGTTCGACGCTACTGCACATGGTTCATTCAAATACTACCCTTAACTAGTTTAAATACGTATGTAGGTGATGTATCTATACATTCACAACTCTCGCAATGCCTGTAATGTAGAAACCACGTTCCAGTATTGGTCAAAGCCCTGTGTTCGATGCTACTGCACATGGTTCATTCAAATACTACCCTTAACTAGTTTAAATACGTATGTAGTTGATGTATCTATACATTCACAACTCTCGCAATGCCTGTAATGTAGAAACCACGTTCCAGTATTAGTCAAAGCCCTGTGTTCGATGCTACTGCACATGGTTCATTCAAATACTACCCTTAACTAGTTTAAATACCTATGTAGGTGATGTATCTATACATTCAAAACTCTCGCAATGCCTGTAATGGTTAAAAATGCGTAGATATGTAGTGTATCTATGCATTCACAACTTTGTCAATGCCTGTAATGTAGAAACCACGTTCCAGTATTGGCCAAAGCCCTGTGTTCGACGCTACTGCACATGGTTCATTCAAATACTACCCTTAACTAGTTTAAATACGTATGTAGGTGATGTATCTATACATTCACAACTCTCGCAATGCCTGTAATGTAGAAACCACGTTCCAGTATTGGTCAAAGCCCTGTGTTCGATGCTACTGCACATGGTTCATTCAAATACTACCCTTAACTATGGTTAAATAGTTTAAATACGTATGTAGGTGATGTATCTATACATTTACAACTTACGCAATGCCTGTAATGGTTAAAAATGCGTAGATATGTAGTGTATCTATGCATTCACAACTTTGGCAATGCCTGTAATGTAGAAACCACGTTCCAGTATTGGCCAAAGCCCTGTGTTCGATGCTACTGCACATGGTTCATTCAAATACTACCCTTAACTAGTTTAAATACGTATGTAGGTGATGTATCTATACATTTACAACTCTCGCAATGCCTGTAATGGTTAAAAATGCGTAGATATGTAGTGTATCTATGCATTCACAACTTTGGCAATGCCTGTAATGTAGAAACCACGTTCCAGTATTGGCCAAAGCCCTGTGTTCGATGCTACTGCACATGGTTCATTCAAATACTACCCTTAACTAGTTTAAATACGTATGTAGGTGATGTATCTATACATTCACAACTCTCGCAATGCCTGTAATGTAGAAACCACGTTCCAGTACTGGTCAAAACCCTGTGTTCGATGCTACTGCACATGGTTCATTCAAATACTACCCTTAACTATGGTTAAATAGTTTAAATACGTATGTAGGTGATGTATCTATACATTTACAACTTACGCAATGCCTGTAATGGTTAAAAATGCGTAGATATGTAGTGTATCTATGCATTCACAACTTTGTCAATGCCTGTAATGTAGAAACCACGTTCCAGTATTGGCCAAAGCCCTGTGTTCGATGCTACTGCACATGGTTCATTCAAATACTACCCTTAACTAGTTTAAATACGTATGTAGGTGATGTATCTATACATTCACAACTCTCGCAATGCCTGTAATGTAGAAACCACGTTCCAGTATTGGCCAAAGCCCTGTGTTCGATGCTACTGCACATGGTTCATTCAAATACTACCCTTAACTAGTTTAAATACGTATGTAGGTGATGTATCTATACATTTACAACTCTCGCAATGCCTCTAATGGTTAAAAATGCGTAGATATGTAGTGTATCTATGCATTCACAACTTTGGCAATGCCTGTAATGTAGAAACCACGTTCCAGTATTGGCCAAAGCCCTGTGTTCGATGCTACTGCACATGGTTCATTCAAATACTACCCTTAACTAGTTTAAATACGTATGTAGGTGATGTATCTATCCATTCACAACTCTCGCAATGCCTGTAATGTAGAAACCACGTTCCAGTATTGGCCAAAGCCCTGTGTTCGACGCTACTGCACATGGTTCATTCAAATACTACCCTTAACTAGTTTAAATACGTATGTAGGTGATGTATCTATACATTCACAACTCTCGCAATGCCTGTAATGTAGAAACCACGTTCCAGTATTGGTCAAAGCCCTGTGTTCGATGCTACTGCACATGGTTCATTCAAATACTACCCTTAACTAGTTTAAATACGTATGTAGTTGATGTATCTATACATTCACAACTCTCGCAATGCCTGTAATGTAGAAACCACGTTCCAGTATTGGTCAAAGCCCTGTGTTCGATGCTACTGCACATGGTTCATTCAAATACTACCCTTAACTAGTTTAAATACCTATGTAGGTGATGTATCTATACATTCACAACTCTCGCAATGCCTGTAATGGTTAAAAATGCGTAGATATGTAGTGTATCTATGCATTCACAACTTTGTCAATGCCTGTAATGTAGAAACCACGTTCCAGTATTGGCCAAAGCCCTGTGTTCGACGCTACTGCACATGGTTCATTCAAATACTACCCTTAACTAGTTTAAATACGTATGTAGGTGATGTATCTATACATTCACAACTCTCGCAATGCCTGTAATGTAGAAACCACGTTCCAGTATTGGTCAAAGCCCTGTGTTCGATGCTACTGCACATGGTTCATTCAAATACTACCCTTAACTATGGTTAAATAGTTTAAATACGTATGTAGGTGATGTATCTATACATTTACAACTTACGCAATGCCTGTAATGGTTAAAAATGCGTAGATATGTAGTGTATCTATGCATTCACAACTTTGGCAATGCCTGTAATGTAGAAACCACGTTCCAGTATTGGCCAAAGCCCTGTGTTCGATGCTACTGCACATGGTTCATTCAAATACTACCCTTAACTAGTTTAAATACGTATGTAGGTGATGTATCTATACATTTACAACTCTCGCAATGCCTGTAATGGTTAAAAATGCGTAGATATGTAGTGTATCTATGCATTCACAACTTTGGCAATGCCTGTAATGTAGAAACCACGTTCCAGTATTGGCCAAAGCCCTGTGTTCGATGCTACTGCACATGGTTCATTCAAATACTACCCTTAACTAGTTTAAATACGTATGTAGGTGATGTATCTATACATTCACAACTCTCGCAATGCCTGTAATGTAGAAAACACGTTCCAGTACTGGTCAAAACCCTGTGTTCGATGCTACTGCACATGGTTCATTCAAATACTACCCTTAACTATGGTTAAATAGTTTAAATACGTATGTAGGTGATGTATCTATACATTTACAACTTACGCAATGCCTGTAATGGTTAAAAATGCGTAGATATGTAGTGTATCTATGCATTCACAACTTTGTCAATGCCTGTAATGTAGAAACCACGTTCCAGTATTGGCCAAAGCCCTGTGTTCGATGCTACTGCACATGGTTCATTCAAATACTACCCTTAACTAGTTTAAATACGTATGTAGGTGATGTATCTATACATTCACAACTCTCGCAATGCCTGTAATGTAGAAACCACGTTCCAGTATTGGCCAAAGCCCTGTGTTCGATGCTACTGCACATGGTTCATTCAAATACTACCCTTAACTAGTTTAAATACCTATGTAGGTGATGTATCTATACATTTACAACTCTCGCAATGCCTGTAATGGTTAAAAATGCGTAGATATGTAGTGTATCTATGCATTCACAACTTTGGCAATGCCTGTAATGTAGAAACCACGTTCCAGTATTGGCCAAAGCCCTGTGTTCGATGCTACTGCACATGGTTCATTCAAATACTACCCTTAACTAGTTTAAATACGTATGTAGGTGATGTATCTATCCATTCACAACTCTCGCAATGCCTGTAATGTAGAAACCACGTTCCAGTATTGGCCAAAGCCCTGTGTTCGACGCTACTGCACATGGTTCATTCAAATACTACCCTTAACTAGTTTAAATACGTATGTAGGTGATGTATCTATACATTCACAACTCTCGCAATGCCTGTAATGTAGAAACCACGTTCCAGTATTGGTCAAAGCCCTGTGTTCGATGCTACTGCACATGGTTCATTCAAATACTACCCTTAACTAGTTTAAATACGTATGTAGTTGATGTATCTATACATTCACAACTCTCGCAATGCCTGTAATGTAGAAACCACGTTCCAGTATTGGTCAAAGCCCTGTGTTCGATGCTACTGCACATGGTTCATTCAAATACTACCCTTAACTAGTTTAAATACGTATGTAGGTGATGTATCTATACATTTACAACTCTCGCAATGCCTGTAATGGTTAAAAATGCGTAGATATGTAGTGTATCTATGCATTCACAACTTTGGCAATGCCTGTAATGTAGAAACCACGTTCCAGTATTGGCCAAAGCCCTGTGTTCGATGCTACTGCACATGGTTCATTCAAATACTACCCTTAACTAGTTTAAATACGTATGTAGGTGATGTATCTATACATTCACAACTCTCGCAATGCCTGTAATGTAGAAAACACGTTCCAGTACTAATCAAAACCCTGTGTTCGATGCTACTGCACATGGTTCATTCAAATACTACCCTTAACTATGGTTAAATAGTTTAAATACGTATGTAGGTGATGTATCTATACATTTACAACTTACGCAATGCCTGTAATGGTTAAAAATGCGTAGATATGTAGTGTATCTATGCATTCACAACTTTGTCAATGCCTGTAATGTAGAAACCACGTTCCAGTATTGGCCAAAGCCCTGTGTTCGATGCTACTGCACATGGTTCATTCAAATACTACCCTTAACTAGTTTAAATACGTATGTAGGTGATGTATCTATACATTCACAACTCTCGCAATGCCTGTAATGTAGAAACCACGTTCCAGTATTGGCCAAAGCCCTGTGTTCGATGCTACTGCACATGGTTCATTCAAATACTACCCTTAACTAGTTTAAATACGTATGTAGGTGATGTATCTATACATTTACAACTCTCGCAATGCCTGTAATGGTTAAAAATGCGTAGATATGTAGTGTATCTATGCATTCACAACTTTGGCAATGCCTGTAATGTAGAAACCACGTTCCAGTATTGGCCAAAGCCCTGTGTTCGATGCTACTGCACATGGTTCATTCAAATACTACCCTTAACTAGTTTAAATACGTATGTAGGTGATGTATCTATCCATTCACAACTCTCGCAATGCCTGTAATGTAGAAACCACGTTCCAGTATTGGCCAAAGCCCTGTGTTCGACGCTACTGCACATGGTTCATTCAAATACTACCCTTAACTAGTTTAAATACGTATGTAGGTGATGTATCTATACATTCACAACTCTCGCAATGCCTGTAATGTAGAAACCACGTTCCAGTATTGGTCAAAGCCCTGTGTTCGATGCTACTGCACATGGTTCATTCAAATACTACCCTTAACTAGTTTAAATACGTATGTAGTTGATGTATCTATACATTCACAACTCTCGCAATGCCTGTAATGTAGAAACCACGTTCCAGTATTGGTCAAAGCCCTGTGTTCGATGCTACTGCACATGGTTCATTCAAATACTACCCTTAACTAGTTTAAATACCTATGTAGGTGATGTATCTATACATTCACAACTCTCGCAATGCCTGTAATGGTTAAAAATGCGTAGATATGTAGTGTATCTATGCATTCACAACTTTGTCAATGCCTGTAATGTAGAAACCACGTTCCAGTATTGGCCAAAGCCCTGTGTTCGACGCTACTGCACATGGTTCATTCAAATACTACCCTTAACTAGTTTAAATACGTATGTAGGTGATGTATCTATACATTCACAACTCTCGCAATGCCTGTAATGTAGAAACCACGTTCCAGTATTGGTCAAAGCCCTGTGTTCGATGCTACTGCACATGGTTCATTCAAATACTACCCTTAACTATGGTTAAATAGTTTAAATACGTATGTAGGTGATGTATCTATACATTTACAACTTACGCAATGCCTGTAATGGTTAAAAATGCGTAGATATGTAGTGTATCTATGCATTCACAACTTTGGCAATGCCTGTAATGTAGAAACCACGTTCCAGTATTGGCCAAAGCCCTGTGTTCGATGCTACTGCACATGGTTCATTCAAATACTACCCTTAACTAGTTTAAATACGTATGTAGGTGATGTATCTATACATTTACAACTCTCGCAATGCCTGTAATGGTTAAAAATGCGTAGATATGTAGTGTATCTATGCATTCACAACTTTGGCAATGCCTGTAATGTAGAAACCACGTTCCAGTATTGGCCAAAGCCCTGTGTTCGATGCTACTGCACATGGTTCATTCAAATACTACCCTTAACTAGTTTAAATACGTATGTAGGTGATGTATCTATACATTCACAACTCTCGCAATGCCTGTAATGTAGAAACCACGTTCCAGTACTGGTCAAAACCCTGTGTTCGATGCTACTGCACATGGTTCATTCAAATACTACCCTTAACTATGGTTAACTAGTTTAAATACGTATGTAGGTGATGTATCTATACATTTACAACTTACGCAATGCCTGTAATGGTTAAAAATGCGTAGATATGTAGTGTATCTATGCATTCACAACTTTGTCAATGCCTGTAATGTAGAAACCACGTTCCAGTATTGGCCAAAGCCCTGTGTTCGATGCTACTGCACATGGTTCATTCAAATACTACCCTTAACTAGTTTAAATACGTATGTAGGTGATGTATCTATACATTCACAACTCTCGCAATGCCTGTAATGTAGAAACCACGTTCCAGTATTGGTCAAAGCCCTGTGTTCGATGCTACTGCACATCGTTCATTCAAATACTACCCTTAACTATGGTTAAATAGTTTAAATACGTATGTAGGTGATGTATCTATACATTTACAACTTACGCAATGCCTGTAATGGTTAAAAATGCGTATATATGTAGTGTATCTATGCATTCACAACTTTGGCAATGCCTGTAATGTAGAAACCACGTTCCAGTATTGGCCAAAGCCCTGTGTTCGATGCTACTGCACATGGTTCATTCAAATACTACCCTTTGATGTATCTATACATTCACAACTCTCGCAATGCCTGTAATGTAGAAACCACGTTCCAGTACTGGTCAAAACCCTGTGTTCGATGCTACTGCACATGGTTCATTCAAATACTACCCTTAACTATGGTTAACTAGTTTAAATACGTATGTAGGTGATGTATCTATACATTTACAACTTACGCAATGCCTGTAATGGTTAAAAATGCGTAGATATGTAGTGTATCTATGCATTCACAACTTTGTCAATGCCTGTAATGTAGAAACCACGTTCCAGTATTGGCCAAAGCCCTGTGTTCGATGCTACTGCACATGGTTCATTCAAATACTACCCTTAACTAGTTTAAATACGTATGTAGGTGATGTATCTATACATTCACAACTCTCGCAATGCCTGTAATGTAGAAACCACGTTCCAGTATTGGTCAAAGCCCTGTGTTCGATGCTACTGCACATCGTTCATTCAAATACTACCCTTAACTATGGTTAAATAGTTTAAATACGTATGTAGGTGATGTATCTATACATTTACAACTTACGCAATGCCTGTAATGGTTAAAAATGCGTATATATGTAGTGTATCTATGCATTCACAACTTTGGCAATGCCTGTAATGTAGAAACCACGTTCCAGTATTGGCCAAAGCCCTGTGTTCGATGCTACTGCACATGGTTCATTCAAATACTACCCTTAACTAGTTTAAATACGTATGTAGGTGATGTATCTATACATTTACAACTCTCGCAATGCCTGTAATGGTTAAAAATGCGTAGATATGTAGTGTATCTATGCATTCACAACTTTGGCAATGCCTGTAATGTAGAAACCACGTTCCAGTATTGGCCAAAGCCCTGTGTTCGATGCTACTGCACATGGTTCATTCAAATACTACCCTTAACTAGTTTAAATACGTATGTAGGTGATGTATCTATACATTCACAACTCTCGCAATGCCTGTAATGTAGAAACCACGTTCCAGTATTGGCCAAAGCCCTGTGTTCGACGCTACTGCACATGGTTCATTCAAATACTACCCTTAACTAGTTTAAATACGTATGTAGGTGATGTATCTATACATTCACAACTCTCGCAATGCCTGTAATGTAGAAACCACGTTCCAGTATTGGTCAAAGCCCTGTGTTCGATGCTACTGCACATGGTTCATCCAAATACTACCCTTAACTAGTTTAAATACGTATGTAGTTGATGTATCTATACATTCACAACTCTCGCAATGCCTGTAATGTAGAAACCACGTTCCAATATTGGTCAAAGCCCTGTGTTCGATGCTACTGCACATGGTTCATTCAAATACTACCCTTAACTAGTTTAAATACCTATGTAGGTGATGTATCTATACATTCACAACTCTCGCAATGCCTGTAATGGTTAAAAATGCGTAGATATGTAGTGTATCTATGCATTCACAACTTTGTCAATGCCTGTAATGTAGAAACCACGTTCCAGTATTGGCCAAAGCCCTGTGTTCGACGCTACTGCACATGGTTCATTCAAATACTACCCTTAACTAGTTTAAATACGTATGTAGGTGATGTATCTATACATTCACAACTCTCGCAATGCCTGTAATGTAGAAACCACGTTCCAGTATTGGTCAAAGCCCTGTGTTCGATGCTACTGCACATGGTTCATTCAAATACTACCCTTAACTATGGTTAAATAGTTTAAATACGTATGTAGGTGATGTATCTATACATTTACAACTTACGCAATGCCTGTAATGGTTAAAAATGCGTAGATATGTAGTGTATCTATGCATTCACAACTTTGGCAATGCCTGTAATGTAGAAACCACGTTCCAGTATTGGCCAAAGCCCTGTGTTCGATGCTACTGCACATGGTTCATTCAAATACTACCCTTAACTAGTTTAAATACGTCTGTAGGTGATGTATCTATACATTTACATAACTCGCAATGCCTGTGATGGTTAAAAATGCGTAGATATGTAGTGTATCTATGCATTCACAACTTTGGCAATGCCTGTAATGTAGAAACCACGTTCCAGTATTGGCCAAAGCCCTGTGTTCGATGCTACTGCACATGGTTCATTCAAATACTACCCTTAACTAGTTTAAATACGTATGTAGGTGATGTATCTATACATTCACAACTCTCGCAATGCCTGTAATGTAGAAACCACGTTCCAGTACTGGTCAAAACCCTGTGTTCGATGCTACTGCACATGGTTCATTCAAATACTACCCTTAACTATGGTTAAATAGTTTAAATACGTATGTAGGTGATGTGTCTATACATTTACAACTTACGCAATGCCTGTAATGGTTAAAAATGCGTAGATATGTAGTGTATCTATGCATTCACAACTTTGGCAATGCCTGTAATGTAGAAACCACGTTCCAGTATTGGCCAAAGCCCTGTGTTCGATGCTACTGCACATGGTTCATTCAAATACTACCCTTAACTAGTTTAAATACGTATGTAGGTGATGTATCTATACATTCACAACTCTCGCAATGCCTGTAATGTAGAAACCACGTTCCAGTATTGGCCAAAGCCCTGTGTTCGACGCTACTGCACATGGTTCATTCAAATACTACCCTTAACTAGTTTAAATACGTATGTAGGTGATGTATCTATACATTCACAACTCTCGCAATGCCTGTAATGTAGAAACCACGTTCCAGTATTGGTCAAAGCCCTGTGTTCGATGCTACTGCACATGGTTCATTCAAATACTACCCTTAACTAGTTTAAATACGTATGTAGTTGATGTATCTATACATTACACAACTCTCGCAATGCCTGTAATGTAGAAACCACGTTCCAGTATTGGTCAAAGCCCTGTGTTCGATGCTACTGCACATGGTTCATTCAAATACTACCCTTAACTAGTTTAAATACGTATGTAGGTGATGTATCTATACATTCACAACTCTCGCAATGCCTGTAATGGTTAAAAATGCGTAGATATGTAGTGTATCTATGCATTCACAACTTTGTCAATGCCTGTAATGTAGAAACCACGTTCCAGTATTGGCCAAAGCCCTGTGTTCGACGCTACTGCACATGGTTCATTCAAATACTACCCTTAACTAGTTTAAATACGTATGTAGGTGATGTATCTATACATTCACAACTCTCGCAATGCCTGTAATGTAGAAACCACGTTCCAGTATTGGTCAAAGCCCTGTGTTCGATGCTACTGCACATGGTTCATTCAAATACTACCCTTAACTATGGTTAAATAGTTTAAATACGTATGTAGGTGATGTATCTATACATTTACAACTTACGCAATGCCTGTAATGGTTAAAAATGCGTAGATATGTAGTGTATCTATGCATTCACAACTTTGGCAATGCCTGTAATGTAGAAACCACGTTCCAGTATTGGCCAAAGCCCTGTGTTCGATGCTACTGCACATGGTTCATTCAAATACTACCCTTAACTAGTTTAAATACGTATGTAGGTGATGTATCTATACATTTACAACTCTCGCAATGCCTGTGATGGTTAAAAATGCGTAGATATGTAGTGTATCTATGGATTCACAACTTTGGCAATGCCTGTAATGTAGAAACCACGTTCCAGTATTGGCCAAAGCACTGTGTTCGATGCTACTGCACATGGTTCATTCAAATACTACCCTTAACTAGTTTAAATACGTATGTAGGTGATGTATCTATACATTCATAACTCTCGCAATGCCTGTAATGTAGAAACCACGTTCCAGTACTGGTCAAAACCCTGTGTTCGATGCTACTGCACATGGTTCATTCAAATACTACCCTTAACTATGGTTAAATAGTTTAAATACGTATGTAGGTGATGTGTCTATACATTTACAACTTACGCAATGCCTGTAATGGTTAAAAATGCGTAGATATGTAGTGTATCTATGCATTCACAACTTTGTCAATGCCTGTAATGTAGAAACCACGTTCCAGTATTGGCCAAAGCCCTGTGTTCGATGCTACTGCACATGGTTCATTCAAATACTACCCTTAACTAGTTTAAATACGTATGTAGGTGATGTATCTATACATTTACACCTCTCGCAATGCCTGTAATGGTTTAAAATGCGTAGATATGTAGTGTATCTATGCATTCACAACTTTGGCAATGCCTGTAATGTAGAAACCACGTTCCAGTATTGGCCAAAGCCCTGTGTTCGATGCTACTGCACATGGTTCATTCAAATACTACCCTTAACTAGTTTAAATACGTATGTAGGTGATGTATCTATACATTCACAACTTTCGCAATGCCTGTAATGTAGAAACCACGTTCCAGTATTGGTCAAAGCCCTGTGTTCGATGCTACTGCACATGGTTCATTCAAATACTACCCTTAACTATGGTTAAATAGTTTCAATACGTATGTAGGTGATGTATCTATACATTTACAACTCTCGCAATGCCTGTAATGGTTAAAAATGCGTAGATATGTAGTGTATCTATGCATTCACAACTTTGGCAATGCCTGTAATGTAGAAACCACGTTCCAGTATTGGCCAAAGCCCTGTGTTCGATGCTACTGCACATGGTTCATTCAAATACCATGTGCCTGTAATGTAGAAACCACGTTCCAGTATTGGCCAAAGCCCTGTGTTCGATGCTACTGCACATGGTTCATTCAAATACTACCCTTAACTAGTTTAAATACGTATGTAGGTGATGTATCTATACATTTACAACTCTCGCAATGCCTGTAATGGTTAAAAATGCGTAGATATGTAGTGTATCTATGCATTCACAACTTTGGCAATGCCTGTAATGTAGAAACCACGTTCCAGTATTGGCCAAAGCCCTGTGTTCGATGCTACTGCACATGGTTCATTCAAATACTACCCTTAACTAGTTTAAATACGTATGTAGGTGATGTATCTATACATTCACAACTCTCGCAATGCCTGTAATGTAGAAACCACGTTCCAGTATTGGTCAAAGCCCTGTGTTCGATGCTACTGCACATGGTTCATTCAAATACTACCCTTAACTATGGTTAAATAGTTTAAATACGTATGTAGGTGATGTATCTATACATTTACAACTTACGCAATGCCTGTAATGGTTAAAAATGCGTAGATATGTAGTGTATCTATGCATTCACAACTTTGGCAATGCCTGTAATGTAGAAACCACGTTCCAGTATTGGCCAAAGCCCTGTGTTCGATGCTACTGCACATGGTTCATTCAAATACTACCCTTAACTAGTTTAAATACGTATGTAGGTGATGTATCTATACATTTACAACTCTCGCAATGCCTGTAATGGTTAAAAATGCGTAGATATGTAGTGTATCTATGCATTCACAACTTTGGCAATGCCTGTAATGTAGAAACCACGTTCCAGTATTGGCCAAAGCCCTGTGTTCGATGCTACTGCACATGGTTCATTCAAATACTACCCTTAACTAGTTTAAATACGTATGTAGGTGATGTATCTATACATTCATAACTCTCGCAATGCCTGTAATGTAGAAACCACGTTCCAGTACTGGTCAAAACCCTGTGTTCGATGCTACTGCACATGGTTCATTCAAATACTACCCTTAACTATGGTTAAATAGTTTAAATACGTATGTAGGTGATGTGTCTATACATTTACAACTTACGCAATGCCTGTAATGGTTAAAAATGCGTAGATATGTAGTGTATCTATGCATTCACAACTTTGTCAATGCCTGTAATGTAGAAACCACGTTCCAGTATTGGCCAAAGCCCTGTGTTCGATGCTACTGCACATGGTTCATTCAAATACTACCCTTAACTAGTTTAAATACGTATGTAGGTGATGTATCTATACATTTACACCTCTCGCAATGCCTGTAATGGTTTAAAATGCGTAGATATGTAGTGTATCTATGCATTCACAACTTTGGCAATGCCTGTAATGTAGAAACCACGTTCCAGTATTGGCCAAAGCCCTGTGTTCGATGCTACTGCACATGGTTCATTCAAATACTACCCTTAACTAGTTTAAATACGTATGTAGGTGATGTATCTATACATTCACAACTTTCGCAATGCCTGTAATGTAGAAACCACGTTCCAGTATTGGTCAAAGCCCTGTGTTCGATGCTACTGCACATGGTTCATTCAAATACTACCCTTAACTATGGTTAAATAGTTTCAATACGTATGTAGGTGATGTATCTATACATTTACAACTCTCGCAATGCCTGTAATGGTTAAAAATGCGTAGATATGTAGTGTATCTATGCATTCACAACTTTGGCAATGCCTGTAATGTAGAAACCACGTTCCAGTATTGGCCAAAGCCCTGTGTTCGATGCTACTGCACATGGTTCATTCAAATACCATGTGCCTGTAATGTAGAAACCACGTTCCAGTATTGGCCAAAGCCCTGTGTTCGATGCTACTGCACATGGTTCATTCAAATACTACCCTTAACTAGTTTAAATACGTATGTAGGTGATGTATCTATACATTTACAACTCTCGCAATGCCTGTAATGGTTAAAAATGCGTAGATATGTAGTGTATCTATGCATTCACAACTTTGGCAATGCCTGTAATGTAGAAACCACGTTCCAGTATTGGCCAAAGCCCTGTGTTCGATGCTACTGCACATGGTTCATTCAAATACTACCCTTAACTAGTTTAAATACGTATGTAGGTGATGTATCTATACATTCACAACTCTCGCAATGCCTGTAATGTAGAAACCACGTTCCAGTATTGGTCAAAGCCCTGTGTTCGATGCTACTGCACATGGTTCATTCAAATACTACCCTTAACTATGGTTAAATAGTTTAAATACGTATGTAGGTGATGTATCTATACATTTACAACTTACGCAATGCCTGTAATGGTTAAAAATGCGTAGATATGTAGTGTATCTATGCATTCACAACTTTGGCAATGCCTGTAATGTAGAAACCACGTTCCAGTATTGGCCAAAGCCCTGTGTTCGATGCTACTGCACATGGTTCATTCAAATACTACCCTTAACTAGTTTAAATACGTATGTAGGTGATGTATCTATACATTTACAACTCTCGCAATGCCTGTAATGGTTAAAAATGCGTAGATATGTAGTGTATCTATGCATTCACAACTTTGGCAATGCCTGTAATGTAGAAACCACGTTCCAGTATTGGCCAAAGCCCTGTGTTCGATGCTACTGCACATGGTTCATTCAAATACTACCCTTAACTAGTTTAAATACGTATGTAGGTGATGTATCTATACATTCACAACTCTCGCAATGCCTGTAATGTAGAAACCACGTTCCAGTACTGGTCAAAACCCTGTGTTCGATGCTACTGCACATGGTTCATTCAAATACTACCCTTAACTATGGTTAAATAGTTTAAATACGTATGTAGGTGATGTGTCTATACATTTACAACTTACGCAATGCCTGTAATGGTTTAAAATGCGTAGATATGTAGTGTATCTATGCATTCACAACTTTGTCAATGCCTGTAATGTAGAAACCACGTTCCAGTATTGGCCAAAGCCCTGTGTTCGATGCTACTGCACATGGTTCATTCAAATACTACCCTTAACTAGTTTAAATACGTATGTAGGTGATGTATCTATACATTCACAACTCTCGCAATGCCTGTAATGGTTAAAAATGCGTATATATGTAGTGTATCTATGCATTCACAACTTTGTCAATGCCTGTAATGTAGAAACCACGTTCCAGTATTGGCCAAAGCCCTGTGTTCGATGCTACTGCACATGGTTCATTCAAATACTACCCTTAACTAGTTTAAATACGTATGTAGGTGATGTATCTATACATTTACACCTCTCGCAATGCCTGTAATGGTTAAAAATGCGTAGATATGTAGTGTATCTATGCATTCACAACTTTGGCAATGCCTGTAATGTAGAAACCACGTTCCAGTATTGGCCAAAGCCCTGTGTTCGATGCTACTGCACATGGTTCATTCAAATACTACCCTTAACTATGGTTAAATAGTTTCAATACGTATGTAGGTGATGTATCTATACATTTACAACTTACGCAATGCCTGTAATGGTTAAAAATGCGTAGATATGTAGTGTATCTATGCATTCACAACTTTGTCAATGCCTGTAATGTAGAAACCACGTTCCAGTATTGGCCAAAGCCCTGTGTTCGATGCTACTGCACATGGTTCATTCAAATACCATGTGCCTGTAATGTAGAAACCACGTTCCAGTATTGGCCAAAGCCCTGTGTTCGATGCTACTGCACATGGTTCATTCAAATACTACCCTTAACTAGTTTAAATACGTATAGGTGATGTATCTATACATTTACAACTCTCGCAATGCCTGTAATGGTTAAAAATGCGTAGATATGTAGTGTATCTATGCATTCACAACTTTGGCAATGCCTGTAATGTAGAAACCACGTTCCAGTATTGGCCAAAGCCCTGTGTTCGATGCTACTGCACATGGTTCATTCAAATACTACCCTTAACTAGTCTAAATACGTATGTAGGTGATGTATCTATACATTCACAACTCTCGCAATGCCTGTAATGTAGAAACCACGTTCCAGTATTGGCCAAAACCCTGTGTTCGATGCTACTGCACATGGTTCATTCAAATACTACCCTTAACTAGTTTAAATACGTATGTAGGTGATGTATCTATACATTTACACCTCTCGCAATGAGTGTAATGGTTAAAAATGCGTAGATATGTAGTGTATCTATGCATTCACAACTTTGGCAATGCCTGTAATGTAGAAACCACGTTCCAGTATTGGCCAAAGCCCTGTGTTCGATGCTACTGCACATGGTTCATTCAAATACTACCCTTAACTAGTTTAAATACGTATGTAGGTGATGTATCTATACATTTACACCTCTCGCAATGCCTGTAATGGTTAAAAATGCGTAGATATGTAGTGTATCTATGCATTCACAACTTTGGCAATGCCTGTAATGTAGAAACCACGTTCCAGTATTGGCCAAAGCCCTGTGTTCGATGCTACTGCACATGGTTCATTCAAATACTACCCTTAACTAGTTTAAATACGTATGTAGGTGATGTATCTATACATTCACAACTCTCGCAATGCCTGTAATGTAGAAACCACGTTCCAGTATTGGTCAAAGCCCTGTGTTCGATGCTACTGCACATGGTTCATTCAAATACTACCCTTAACTATGGTTAAATAGTTTAAATACGTATGTAGGTGATGTATCTATACATTTACAACTTACGCAATGCCTGTAATGGTTAAAAATGCGTAGATATGTAGTGTATCTATGCATTCACAACTTTGGCAATGCCTGTAATGTAGAAACCACGTTCCAGTATTGGCCAAAGCCCTGTGTTCGATGCTACTGCACATGGTTCATTCAAATACTACCCTTAACTAGTTTAAATACGTATGTAGGTGATGTATCTATACATTTACAACTCTCGCAATGCCTGTAATGGTTAAAAATGCGTAGATATGTAGTGTATCTATGCATTCACAACTTTGGCAATGCCTGTAATGTAGAAACCACGTTCCAGTATTGGCCAAAGCCCTGTGTTCGATGCTACTGCACATGGTTCATTCAAATACTACCCTTAACTAGTTTAAATACGTATGTAGGTGATGTATCTATACATTCACAACTCTCGCAATGCCTGTAATGTAGAAACCACGTTCCAGTACTGGTCAAAACCCTGTGTTCGATGCTACTGCACATGGTTCATTCAAATACTACCCTTAACTATGGTTAAATAGTTTAAATACGTATGTAGGTGATGTGTCTATACATTTACAACTTACGCAATGCCTGTAATGGTTAAAAATGCGTAGATATGTAGTGTATCTATGCATTCACAACTTTGTCAATGCCTGTAATGTAGAAACCACGTTCCAGTATTGGCCAAAGCCCTGTGTTCGATGCTACTGCACATGGTTCATTCAAATACTACCCTTAACTAGTTTAAATACGTATGTAGGTGATGTATCTATACATTCACAACTCTCGCAATGCCTGTAATGTAGAAACCACGTTCCAGTATTGGCCAAAGCCCTGTGTTCGATGCTACTGCACATGGTTCATTCAAATACTACCCTTAACTAGTTTAAATACGTATGTAGGTGATGTATCTATACATTTACACCTCTCGCAATGCCTGTAATGGTTAAAAATGCGTAGATATGTAGTGTATCTATGCATTCACAACTTTGGCAATGCCTGTAATGTAGAAACCACGTTCCAGTATTGGCCAAAGCCCTGTGTTCGATGCTACTGCACATGGTTCATTCAAATACTACCCTTAACTAGTTTAAATACGTATGTAGGTGATGTATCTATACATTCACAACTCTCGCAATGCCTGTAATGTAGAAACCACGTTCCAGTACTGGTCAAAGCCCTGTGTTCGATGCTACTGCACATGGTTCATTCAAATACTACCCTTAACTATGGTTAAATAGTTTAAATACGTATGTAGGTGATGTATCTATACATTTACAACTTACGCAATGCCTGTAATGGTTAAAAATGCGTAGATATGTAGTGTATCTATGCATTCACAACTTTGGCAATGCCTGTAATGTAGAAACCACGTTCCAGTATTGGCCAAAGCCCTGTGTTCGATGCTACTGCACATGGTTCATTCAAATACTACCCTTAACTAGTTTAAATACGTATGTAGTTGATGTATCTATACATTCACAACTCTCGCAATGCCTGTAATGTAGAAACCACGTTCCAGTATTGGTCAAAGCCCTGTGTTCGATGCTACTGCACATGGTTCATTCAAATACTACCCTTAACTATGGTTAACTAGTTTAAATACGTATGTAGGTGATGTATCTATACATTTACAACTTACGCAATACCTGTAATGGTTAAAAATGCGTAGATATGTAGTGTATCTATGCATTCACAACTTTGGCAATGCCTGTAATGTAGAAACCACGTTCCAGTATTGGCCAAAGCCCTGTGTTCGATGCTACTGCACATGGTTCATTCAAATATTACCCTTAACTAGTTTAAATACGTATGTAGGTGATGTATCTATACATTTACAACTCTCGCAATGCCTGTAATGGTTAAAAATGCGTAGATATGTAGTGTATCTATGCATTCACAACTTTGGCAATGCCTGTAATGTAGAAACCACGTTCCAGTATTGGCCAAAGCCCTGTGTTCGATGCTACTGCACATGGTTCATTCAAATACTACCCTTAACTAGTTTAAATACGTATGTAGGTGATGTATCTATACATTCACAACTCTCGCAATGCCTGTAATGGTTAAAAATGCGTAGATATGTAGTGTATCTATGCATTCACAACTTTGGCAATGCCTGTAATGTAGAAACCACGTTCCAGTATTGGCCAAAGCCCTGTGTTCGATGCTACTGCACATGGTTCATTCAAATACTACCCTTAACTAGTTTAAATACGTATGTAGGTGATGTATCTATACATTCACAACTCTCGCAATGCCTGTAATGTAGAAACCACGTTCCAGTATTGGTCAAAGCCCTGTGTTCGATGCTACTGCACATGGTTCATTCAAATACTACCCTTAACTATGGTTAAATAGTTTAAATACGTATGTAGGTGATGTATCTATACATTCACAACTTACGCAATGCCTGTAATGGTTAAAAATGCGTATATATGTAGTGTATCTATGCATTCACAACTTTGGCAATGCCTGTAATGTAGAAACCACGTTCCAGTATTGGCCAAAGCCCTGTGTTCGATGCTACTGCACATGGTTCATTCAAATACTACCCTTAACTAGTTTAAATACGTATGTAGGTGATGTATCTATACATTTATAACTTACGCAATGCCTGTA
The DNA here is from genome assembly GCF_037392515.1 of Haliotis asinina. Lineage (NCBI taxonomy): Eukaryota > Metazoa > Mollusca > Gastropoda > Lepetellida > Haliotidae > Haliotis > Haliotis asinina. The sequence continues at coordinate 36,064,181 of NC_090292.1, read as the reverse complement.
ATGGTTAAAAATGCGTAGATATGTAGTGTATCTATGCATTCACAACTTTGGCAATGCCTGTAATGTAGAAACCACGTTCCAGTATTGGCCAAAGCCCTGTGTTCGATGCTACTGCACATGGTTCATTCAAATACTACCCTTAACTAGTTTAAATACGTATGTAGGTGATGTATCTATACATTCACAACTCTCGCAATGCCTGTAATGTAGAAACCACGTTCCAGTATTGGTCAAAGCCCTGTGTTCGATGCTACTGCACATGGTTCATTCAAATACTACCCTTAACTATGGTTAACTAGTTTAAATACGTATGTAGGTGATCTATCTATACATTTACAACTTACGCAATGCCTGTAATGGTTAAAAATGCGTAGATATGTAGTGTATCTATGCATTCACAACTTTGGCAATGACTGTAATGTAGAAACCACGTTCCAGTATTGGCCAAAGCCCTGTGTTCGATGCTACTGCACATGGTTCATTCAAATACTACCCTTAACTAGTTTAAATACGTATGTAGGTGATGTATCTATACATTCACAACTCTCGCAATGCCTGTAATGTAGAAACCACGTTCCAGTACTGGTCAAAACCCTGTGTTCGATGCTACTGCACATGGTTCATTCAAATACTACCCTTAACTATGGTTAAATAGTTTAAATACGTATGTAGGTGATGTATCTATACATTCACAACTTACGCAATGCCTGTAATGGTTAAAAATGCGTAGATATGTAGTGTATCTATGCATTCACAACTTTGGCAATGCCTGTAATGTAGAAACCACGTTCCAGTATTGGCCAAAGCCCTGTGTTCGATGCTACTGCACATGGTTCATTCAAATACTACCCTTAACTATGGTTAAATAGTTTAAATACGTATGTAGGTGATGTATCTATACATTTACAACTTACGCAATGCCTGTAATGGTTAAAAATGCGTATATATGTAGTGTATCTATGCATTCACAACTTTGGCAATGCCTGTAATGTAGAAACCACGTTCCAGTATTGGCCAAAGCCCTGTGTTCGATGCTACTGCACATGGTTCATTCAAATACTACCCTTAACTAGTTTAAATACGTATGTAGTTGATGTATCTATACATTCACAACTCTCGCAATGCCTGTAATGTAGAAACCACGTTCCAGTATTGGTAAAAGCCCTGTGTTCGATGCTACTGCACATGGTTCATTCAAATACTACCCTTAACTAGTTTAAATACGTATGTAGGTGATGTATCTATACATTCACAACTCTCGCAATGCCTGTAATGGTTAAAAATGCGTATATATGTAGTGTATCTATGCATTCACAACTTTGTCAATGCCTGTAATGTAGAAACCACGTTCCAGTATTGGCCAAAGCCCTGTGTTCGACTCTACTGCACATGGTTCATTCAAATACTACCCTTAACTAGTTTAAATACGTATGTAGGTGATGTATCTATACATTCACAACTCTCGCAATGCCTGTAATGTAGAAACCACGTTCCAGTATTGGTCAAAGCCCTGTGTTCGATGCTACTGCACATGGTTCATTCAAGTACTACCCTTAACTAGTTTAAATACGTATGTAGGTGATGTATCTATACATTCACAACTCTCGCAATGCCTGTAATGTAGAAACCACGTTCCAGTATTGGTCAAAGCCCTGTGTTCGATGCTACTGCACATGGTTCATTCAAATACTACCCTTAACTATGGTTAAATAGTTTAAATACGTATGTAGGTGATGTATCTATACATTTACAACTTACGCAATGCCTGTAATGGTTAAAAATGCGTATATATGTAGTGTATCTATGCATTCACAACTTTGGCAATGCCTGTAATGTAGAAACCACGTTCCAGTATTGGCCAAAGCCCTGTGTTCGATGCTACTGCACATGGTTCATTCAAATACTACCCTTAACTAGTTTAAATACGTATGTAGGTGATGTATCTATACATTCACAACTCTCGCAATGCCTGTAATGTAGAAACCACGTTCCAGTATTGGTCAAGGCCCTGTGTTCGATGCTACTGCACATGGTTCATTCAAATACTACCCTTAACTATGGTTAAATAGTTTAAATACGTATGTAGGTGATGTATCTATACATTTACAACTTACGCAATGCCTGTAATGGTTAAAAATGCGTATATATGTAGTGTATCTATGCATTCACAACTTTGGCAATGCCTGTAATGTAGAAACCACGTTCCAGTATTGGCCAAAGCCCTGTGTTCGATGCTACTGCACATGGTTCATTCAAATACTACCCTTAACTAGTTTAAATACGTATGTAGGTGATGTATCTATACATTCACAACTCTCGCAATGCCTGTAATGTAGAAACCACGTTCCAGTATTGGTCAAGGCCCTGTGTTTGATGCTACTGCACATGGTTCATTCAAATACTACCCTTAACTATGGTTAAATAGTTTAAATACGTATGTAGGTGATGTATCTATACATTTACAACTTACGCAATGCCTGTAATGGTTAAAAATGCGTATATATGTAGTGTATCTATGCATTCACAACTTTGGCAATGCCTGTAATGTAGAAACCACGTTCCAGTATTGGCCAAAGCCCTGTGTTCGATGCTACTGCACATGGTTCATTCAAATACTACCCTTAACTAGTTTAAATACGTATGTAGGTGATGTATCTATACATTTACAACTCTCGCAATGCCTGTAATGGTTAAAAATGAGTATATATGTAGTGTATCTATGCATTCACAACTTTGGCAATGCCTGTAATGTAGAAACCACGTTCCAGTATTGGCCAAAGCCCTGTGTTCGATGCTACTGCACATGGTTCATTCAAATACTACCCTTAACTAGTTTCAATACGTATGTAGGTGATGTATCTATACATTCACAACTCTCGCAATGCCTGTAATGTAGAAACCACGTTCCAGTATTGGTCAAAGCCCTGTGTTCGATGCTACTGCACATGGTTCATTCAAATACTACCCTTAACTATGGTTAAATAGTTTAAATACGTATGTAGGTGATGTATCTATACATTTACAACTTACGCAATGCCTGTAATGGTTAAAAATGCGTAGATATGTAGTGTATCTATGCATTCACAACTTTGGCAATGCCTGTAATGTAGAAACCACTTTCCAGTATTGGCCAAAGCCCTGTGTTCGATGCTACTGCACATGGTTCATTCAAATACTACCCTTAACTAGTTTAAATACGTATGTAGGTGATGTATCTATACATTTACAACTCTCGCAATGCCTGTAATGGTTAAAAATGCGTAGATATGTAGTGTATCTATGCATTCACAACTTTGGCAATGCCTGTAATGTAGAAACCACGTTCCAGTATTGGCCAAAGCCCTGTGTTCGATGCTACTGCACATGGTTCATTCAAATACTACCCTTAACTAGTTTAAATACGTATGTAGGTGATGTATCTATACATTCACAACTCTCGCAATGCCTGTAATGTAGAAACCACGTTCCAGTACTGGTCAAAACCCTGTGTTCGATGCTACTGCACATGGTTCATTCAAATACTACCCTTAACTATGGTTAAATAGTTTAAATACGTATGTAGGTGATGTATCTATACATTTACAACTTACGCAATGCCTGTAATGGTTAAAAATGCGTATATATGTAGTGTATCTATGCATTCACAACTTTGGCAATGCCTGTAATGTAGAAACCACGTTCCAGTATTGGCCAAAGCCCTGTGTTCGATGCTACTGCACATGGTTCATTCAAATACTACCCTTAACTAGTTTAAATACGTATGTAGGTGATGTATCTATACATTCACAACTCTCGCAATGCCTGTAATGTAGAAACCACGTTCCAGTATTGGTCAAGGCCCTGTGTTTGATGCTACTGCACATGGTTCATTCAAATACTACCCTTAACTATGGTTAAATAGTTTAAATACGTATGTAGGTGATGTATCTATACATTTACAACTTACGCAATGCCTGTAATGGTTAAAAATGCGTATATATGTAGTGTATCTATGCATTCACAACTTTGGCAATGCCTGTAATGTAGAAACCACGTTCCAGTATTGGCCAAAGCCCTGTGTTCGATGCTACTGCACATGGTTCATTCAAATACTACCCTTAACTAGTTTAAATACGTATGTAGGTGATGTATCTATACATTTACAACTCTCGCAATGCCTGTAATGGTTAAAAATGAGTATATATGTAGTGTATCTATGCATTCACAACTTTGGCAATGCCTGTAATGTAGAAACCACGTTCCAGTATTGGCCAAAGCCCTGTGTTCGATGCTACTGCACATGGTTCATTCAAATACTACCCTTAACTAGTTTCAATACGTATGTAGGTGATGTATCTATACATTCACAACTCTCGCAATGCCTGTAATGTAGAAACCACGTTCCAGTATTGGTCAAAGCCCTGTGTTCGATGCTACTGCACATGGTTCATTCAAATACTACCCTTAACTATGGTTAAATAGTTTAAATACGTATGTAGGTGATGTATCTATACATTTACAACTTACGCAATGCCTGTAATGGTTAAAAATGCGTAGATATGTAGTGTATCTATGCATTCACAACTTTGGCAATGCCTGTAATGTAGAAACCACTTTCCAGTATTGGCCAAAGCCCTGTGTTCGATGCTACTGCACATGGTTCATTCAAATACTACCCTTAACTAGTTTAAATACGTATGTAGGTGATGTATCTATACATTTACAACTCTCGCAATGCCTGTAATGGTTAAAAATGCGTAGATATGTAGTGTATCTATGCATTCACAACTTTGGCAATGCCTGTAATGTAGAAACCACGTTCCAGTATTGGCCAAAGCCCTGTGTTCGATGCTACTGCACATGGTTCATTCAAATACTACCCTTAACTAGTTTAAATACGTATGTAGGTGATGTATCTATACATTCACAACTCTCGCAATGCCTGTAATGTAGAAACCACGTTCCAGTACTGGTCAAAACCCTGTGTTCGATGCTACTGCACATGGTTCATTCAAATACTACCCTTAACTATGGTTAAATAGTTTAAATACGTATGTAGGTGATGTATCTATACATTTACAACTTACGCAATGCCTGTAATGGTTAAAAATGCGTATATATGTAGTGTATCTATGCATTCACAACTTTGGCAATGCCTGTAATGTAGAAACCACGTTCCAGTATTGGCCAAAGCCCTGTGTTCGATGCTACTGCACATGGTTCATTCAAATACTACCCTTAACTAGTTTAAATACGTATGTAGGTGATGTATCTATACATTTACAACTCTCGCAATGCCTGTAATGTAGAAACCACGTTCCAGTACTGGTCAAAACCCTGTGTTCGATGCTACTGCACATGGTTCATTCAAATACTACCCTTAACTATGGTTAAATAGTTTAAATACGTATGTAGGTGATGTATCTATACATTTACAACTTACGCAATGCCTGTAATGGTTAAAAATGCGTATATATGTAGTGTATCTATGCATTCACAACTTTGGCAATGCCTGTAATGTAGAAACCACGTTCCAGTATTGGCCAAAGCCCTGTGTTCGATGCTACTGCACATGGTTCATTCAAATACTACCCTTAACTAGTTTAAATACGTATGTAGGTGATGTATCTATACATTTACAACTCTCGCAATGCCTGTAATGGTTAAAAATGCGTAGATATGTAGTGTATCTATGCATTCACAACTTTGGCAATGCCTGTAATGTAGAAACCACGTTCCAGTATTGGCCAAAGCCCTGTGTTCGATGCTACTGCACATGGTTCATTCAAATACTACCCTTAACTAGTTTAAATACGTATGTAGGTGATGTATCTATACATTCACAACTCTCGCAATGCCTGTAATGTAGAAACCACGTTCCAGTATTGGTCAAAGCCCTGTGTTCGATGCTACTGCACATGGTTCATTCAAATACTACCCTTAACTATGGTTAACTAGTTTGAATACGTATGTAGGTGATGTATCTATACATTTACAACTTACGCAATGCCTGTAATGGTTAAAAATGCGTAGATATGTAGTGTATCTATGCATTCACAACTTTGGCAATGCCTGTAATGTAGAAACCACGTTCCAGTATTGGCCAAAGCCCTGTGTTCGATGCTACTGCACATGGTTCATTCAAATACTACCCTTAACTAGTTTAAATACGTATGTAGGTGATGTATCTATACATTCACAACTCTCGCAATGCCTGTAATGTAGAAACCACGTTCCAGTACTGGTCAAAACCCTGTGTTCGATGCTACTGCACATGGTTCATTCAAATACTACCCTTAACTATGGTTAAATAGTTTAAATACGTATGTAGGTGATGTATCTATACATTTACAACTTACGCAATGCCTGTAATGGTTAAAAATGCGTATATATGTAGTGTATCTATGCATTCACAACTTTGGCAATGCCTGTAATGTAGAAACCACGTTCCAGTATTGGCCAAAGCCCTGTGTTCGATGCTACTGCACATGGTTCATTCAAATACTACCCTTAACTAGTTTAAATACGTATGTAGGTGATGTATCTATACATTTACAACTCTCGCAATGCCTGTAATGTAGAAACCACGTTCCAGTACTGGTCAAAACCCTGTGTTCGATGCTACTGCACATGGTTCATTCAAATACTACCCTTAACTATGGTTAAATAGTTTAAATACGTATGTAGGTGATGTATCTATACATTTACAACTTACGCAATGCCTGTAATGGTTAAAAATGCGTATATATGTAGTGTATCTATGCATTCACAACTTTGGCAATGCCTGTAATGTAGAAACCACGTTCCAGTATTGGCCAAAGCCCTGTGTTCGATGCTACTGCACATGGTTCATTCAAATACTACCCTTAACTAGTTTAAATACGTATGTAGGTGATGTATCTATACATTTACAACTCTCGCAATGCCTGTAATGGTTAAAAATGCGTAGATATGTAGTGTATCTATGCATTCACAACTTTGGCAATGCCTGTAATGTAGAAACCACGTTCCAGTATTGGCCAAAGCCCTGTGTTCGATGCTACTGCACATGGTTCATTCAAATACTACCCTTAACTAGTTTAAATACGTATGTAGGTGATGTATCTATACATTCACAACTCTCGCAATGCCTGTAATGTAGAAACCACGTTCCAGTATTGGTCAAAGCCCTGTGTTCGATGCTACTGCACATGGTTCATTCAAATACTACCCTTAACTATGGTTAACTAGTTTGAATACGTATGTAGGTGATGTATCTATACATTTACAACTTACGCAATGCCTGTAATGGTTAAAAATGCGTAGATATGTAGTGTATCTATGCATTCACAACTTTGGCAATGCCTGTAATGTAGAAACCACGTTCCAGTATTGGCCAAAGCCCTGTGTTCGATGCTACTGCACATGGTTCATTCAAATACTACCCTTAACTAGTTTAAATACGTATGTAGGTGATGTATCTATACATTCACAACTCTCGCAATGCCTGTAATGTAGAAACCACGTTCCAGTACTGGTCAAAACCCTGTGTTCGATGCTACTGCACATGGTTCATTCAAATACTACCCTTAACTATGGTTAAATAGTTTAAATACGTATGTAGGTGATGTATCTATACATTTACAACTTACGCAATGCCTGTAATGGTTAAAAATGCGTATATATGTAGTGTATCTATGCATTCACAACTTTGGCAATGCCTGTAATGTAGAAACCACGTTCCAGTATTGGCCAAAGCCCTGTGTTCGATGCTACTGCACATGGTTCATTCAAATACTACCCTTAACTAGTTTAAATACGTATGTAGGTGATGTATCTATACATTTACAACTCTCGCAATGCCTGTAATGGTTAAAAATGCGTAGATATGTAGTGTATCTATGCATTCACAACTTTGGCAATGCCTGTAATGTAGAAACCACGTTCCAGTATTGGCCAAAGCCCTGTGTTCGATGCTACTGCACATGGTTCATTCAAATACTACCCTTAACTAGTTTAAATACGTATGTAGGTGATGTATCTATACATTCACAACTCTCGCAATGCCTGTAATGTAGAAACCACGTTCCAGTATTGGTCAAAGCCCTGTGTTCGATGCTACTGCACATGGTTCATTCAAATACTACCCTTAACTATGGTTAACTAGTTTGAATACGTATGTAGGTGATGTATCTATACATTTACAACTTACGCAATGCCTGTAATGGTTAAAAATGCGTAGATATGTAGTGTATCTATGCATTCACAACTTTGGCAATGCCTGTAATGTAGAAACCACGTTCCAGTATTGGCCAAAGCCCTGTGTTCGATGCTACTGCACATGGTTCATTCAAATACTACCCTTAACTAGTTTAAATACGTATGTAGGTGATGTATCTATACATTCACAACTCTCGCAATGCCTGTAATGTAGAAACCACGTTCCAGTACTGGTCAAAACCCTGTGTTCGATGCTACTGCACATGGTTCATTCAAATACTACCCTTAACTATGGTTAAATAGTTTAAATACGTATGTAGGTGATGTATCTATACATTTACAACTTACGCAATGCCTGTAATGGTTAAAAATGCGTATATATGTAGTGTATCTATGCATTCACAACTTTGGCAATGCCTGTAATGTAGAAACCACGTTCCAGTATTGGCCAAAGCCCTGTGTTCGATGCTACTGCACATGGTTCATTCAAATACTACCCTTAACTAGTTTAAATACGTATGTAGGTGATGTATCTATACATTTACAACTCTCGCAATGCCTGTAATGGTTAAAAATGCGTAGATATGTAGTGTATCTATGCATTCACAACTTTGGCAATGCCTGTAATGTAGAAACCACGTTCCAGTATTGGCCAAAGCCCTGTGTTCGATGCTACTGCACATGGTTCATTCAAATACTACCCTTAACTAGTTTAAATACGTATGTAGGTGATGTATCTATACATTCACAACTCTCGCAATGCCTGTAATGTAGAAACCACGTTCCAGTATTGGTCAAAGCCCTGTGTTCGATGCTACTGCACATGGTTCATTCAAATACTACCCTTAACTATGGTTAACTAGTTTAAATACGTATGTAGGTGATGTATCTATACATTTACAACTTACGCAATGCCTGTAATGGTTAAAAATGCGTAGATATGTAGTGTATCTATGCATTCACAACTTTGGCAATGCCTGTAATGTAGAAACCACGTTCCAGTATTGGCCAAAGCCCTGTGTTCGATGCTACTGCACATGGTTCATTCAAATACTACCCTTAACTAGTTTAAATACGTATGTAGGTGATGTATCTATACATTCACAACTCTCGCAATGCCTGTAATGTAGAAACCACGTTCCAGTACTGGTCAAAACCCTGTGTTCGATGCTACTGCACATGGTTCATTCAAATACTACCCTTAACTATGGTTAAATAGTTTAAATACGTATGTAGGTGATGTATCTATACATTCACAACTTACGCAATGCCTGTAATGGTTAAAAATGCGTATATATGTAGTGTATCTATGCATTCACAACTTTGGCAATGCCTGTAATGTAGAAACCACGTTCCAGTATTGGCCAAAGCCCTGTGTTCGATGCTACTGCACATGGTTCATTCAAATACTACCCTTAACTATGGTTAAATTTTTTAAATACGTATGTAGGTGATGTATCTATACATTTACAACTTACGCAATGCCTGTAATGGTTAAAAATGCGTAGATATGTAGTGTATCTATGCATTCACAACTTTGCCAATGCCTGTAATGTAGAAACCACGTTCCAGTATTGGCCAAAGCCCTGTGTTCGATGCTACTGCACATGGTTCATTCAAATACTACCCTTAACTATGGTTAACTAGTTTAAATACGTATGTAGGTGATGTATCTATACATTTACAACTTACGCAATGCCTGTAATGGTTAAAAATGCGTAGATATGTAGTGTATCTATGCATTCACAACTTTGGCAATGCCTGTAATGTAGAAACCACGTTCCAGTATTGGCCAAAGCCCTGTGTTCGATGCTACTGCACATGGTTCATTCAAATACTACCCTTAACTAGTTTAAATACGTATGTAGGTGATGTATCTATACATTTACAACTCTCGCAATGCCTGTAATGGTTAAAAATGCGTAGATATGTAGTGTATCTATGCATTCACAACTTTGGCAATGCCTGTAATGTAGAAACCACGTTCCAGTATTGGCCAAAGCCCTGTGTTCGATGCTACTGCACATGGTTCATTCAAATACTACCCTTAACTAGTTTAAATACGTATGTAGGTGATGTATCTATACATTCACAACTCTCGCAATGCCTGTAATGTAGAAACCACGTTCCAGTACTGGTCAAAACCCTGTGTTCGATGCTACTGCACATGGTTCATTCAAATACTACCCTTAACTATGGTTAAATAGTTTAAATACGTATGTAGGTGATGTATCTATACATTTACAACTTACGCAATGCCTGTAATGGTTAAAAATGCGTAGATATGTAGTGTATCTATGCATTCACAACTTTGGCAATGCCTGTAATGTAGAAACCACGTTCCAGTATTGGCCAAAGCCCTGTGTTCGATGCTACTGCACATGGTTCATTCAAATACTACCCTTAACTAGTTTAAATACGTATGTAGGTGATGTATCTATACATTCACAACTCTCGCAATGCCTGTAATGTAGAAACCACGTTCCAGTATTGGTCAAAGCCCTGTGTTCGATGCTACTGCACATGGTTCATTCAAATACTACCCTTAACTATGGTTAAATTGTTTAAATACGTATGTAGGTGATGTATCTATACATTTACAACTTACGCAATGCCTGTAATGGTTAAAAATGCGTATATATGTAGTGTATCTATGCATTCACAACTTTGGCAATGCCTGTAATGTAGAAACCACGTTCCAGTATTGGCCAAAGCCCTGTGTTCGATGCTACTGCACATGGTTCATTCAAATACTACCCTTAACTAGTTTAAATACGTATGTAGGTGATGTATCTATACATTTACAACTCTCGCAATGCCTGTAATGGTTAAAAATGCGTAGATATGTAGTGTATCTATGCATTCACAACTTTGGCAATGCCTGTAATGTAGAAACCACGTTCCAGTGTTGGCCAAAGCCCTGTGTTCGATGCTACTGCACATGGTTCATTCAAATACTACCCTTAACTAGTTTAAATACGTATGTAGGTGATGTATCTATACATTCACAACTCTCGCAATGCCTGTAATGGTTAAAAATGCGTATATATGTAGTGTATCTATGCATTCACAACTTTGTCAATGCCTGTAATGTAGAAACCACGTTCCAGTATTGGCCAAAGCCCTGTGTTCGATGCCACTGCACATGGTTCATTCAAATACTACCCTTAACTAGTTTAAATACGTATGTAGGTGATGTATCTATACATTCACATCTCTCGCAATGCCTGTAATGTAGAAACCACGTTCGAGTACTGGTCAAAACCCTGTGTTCGATGCTACTGCACATGGTTCATTCAAATACTACCCTTAACTATGGTTAAATAGTTTAAATACGTATGTAGGTGATGTATCTATACATTTACAACTTACGCAATGCCTGTAATGGTTAAAAATGCGTAGATATGTAGTGTATCTATCCATTCACAACTTTGGCAATGCCTGTAATGTAGAAACCACGTTCCAGTATTGGCCAAAGCCCTGTGTTCGAAGCTACTGCACATGGTTCATTCAAATACTACCCTTAACTAGTTTAAATACGTATGTAGTTGATGTATCTATACATTCACAACTCTCGCAATGCCTGTAATGTAGAAACCACGTTCCAGTATTGGTCAAAGCCCTGTGTTCGATGCTACTGCACATGGTTCATTCAAACACTACCCTTAACTATGGTTAAATAGTTTAAATACGTATGTAGGTGATGTATCTATACATTTACAACTTACGCAATGCCTGTAATAGTTAAAAATGCGTATATATATAGTGTATCTATGCATTCACAACTTTGGCAATGCCTGTAATGTAGAAACCACGTTCCAGTATTGGCCAAAGCCCTGTGTTCGATGCTACTGCACATGGTTCATTCAAATACTACCCTTAACTAGTTTAAATACGTATGTAGGTGATGTATCTATACATTCACAACTCTCGCAATGCCTGTAATGGTTAAAAATGCGTATATATGTAGTGTATCTATGCATTCACAACTTTGTCAATGCCTGTAATGTAGAAACCACGTTCCAGTATTGGCCAAAGCCCTGTGTTCGATGCTACTGCACATGGTTCATTCAAATACTACCCTTAACTAGTTTAAATACGTATGTAGGTGATGTATCTATACATTTACACCTCTCGCAATGCCTGTAATGGTTAAAAATGCGTAGATATGTAGTGTATCTATGCATTCACAACTTTGGCAATGCCTGTAATGTAGAAACCACGTTCCAGTATTGGCCAAAGCCCTGTGTTCGATGCTACTGCACATGGTTCATTCAAATACTACCCTTAACTATGGTTAAATAGTTTAAATACGTATGTAGGTGATGTATCTATACATTTACAACTTACGCAATGCCTGTAATGGTTAAAAATGCGTATATATGTAGTGTATCTATGCATTCACAACTTTGGCAATGCCTGTAATGTAGAAACCACGTTCCAGTATTGGCCAAAGCCCTGTGTTCGATGCTACTGCACATGGTTCATTCAAATACTACCCTTAACTAGTTTAAATACGTATGTAGGTGATGTATCTATACATTCACAACTCTCGCAATGCCTGTAATGTAGAAACCACGTTCGAGTACTGGTCAAAACCCTGTGTTCGATGCTACTGCACATGATTAATTCCAATACTACCCTTAACTATGGTTAAATAGTTTAAATACGTATGTAGGTGATGTATCTATACATTTACAACTTACGCAATGCCTGTAATGGTTAAAAATGCGTAGATATGTAGTGTATCTATCCATTCACAACTTTGGCAATGCCTGTAATGTAGAAACCACGTTCCAGTATTGGCCAAAGCCCTGTGTTCGAAGCTACTGCACATGGTTCATTCAAATACTACCCTTAACTAGTTTAAATACGTATGTAGTTGATGTATCTATACATTCACAACTCTCGCAATGCCTGTAATGTAGAAACCACGTTCCAGTATTGGTCAAAGCCCTGTGTTCGATGCTACTGCACATGGTTCATTCAAACACTACCCTTAACTATGGTTAAATAGTTTAAATACGTATGTAGGTGATGTATCTATACATTCACAACTTACGCAATGCCTGTAATGGTTAAAAATGCGTATATATGTAGTGTATCTATGCATTCACAACTTTGGCAATGCCTGTAATGTAGAAACCACGTTCCAGTATTGGCCAAAGCCCTGTGTTCGATGCTACTGCACATGGTTCATTCAAATACTACCCTTAACTAGTTTAAATACGTATGTAGTTGATGTATCTATACATTCACAACTCTCGCAATGCCTGTAATGTAGAAACCACGTTCCAGTATTGGTCAAAGCCCTGTGTTCGATGCTACTGCACATGGTTCATTCAAATACTACCCTTAACTAGTTTAAATACGTATGTAGTTGATGTATCTATACATTCACAACTCTCGCAATGCCTGTAATGTAGAAACCACGTTCCAGTATTGGTCAAAGCCCTGTGTTCGATGCTACTGCACATGGTTCATTCAAATACTACCCTTAACTATGGTTAAATAGTTTAAATACGTATGTAGGTGATGTATCTATACATTTACAACTTACGCAATGCATGTAATGGTTAAAAATGCGTATATATGTAGTGTATCTATGCATTCACAACTTTCGCAATGCCTGTAATGTAGAAACCACGTTCCAGTATTGGCCAAAGCCCTGTGTTCGATGCTACTGCACATGGTTCATTCAAATACTACCCTTAACTAGTTTAAATACGTATGTAGGTGATGTATCTATACATTCACAACTCTCGCAATGCCTGTAATGGTTAAAAATGCGTATATATGCAGTGTATCTATGCATTCACAACTTTGTCAATGCCTGTAATGTAGAAACCACGTTCCAGTATTGGCCAAAGCCCTGTGTTCGATGCTACTGCACATGGTTCATTCAAATACTACCCTTAACTAGTTTAAATACGTATGTAGGTGATGTATCTATACATTTACACCTCTCGCAATGCCTGTAATGGTTAAAAATGCGTAGATATGTAGTGTATCTATGCATTCACAACTTTGGCAATGCCTGTAATGTAGAAACCACGTTCCAGTATTGGCCAAAGCCCTGTGTTCGATGCTACTGCACATGGTTCATTCAAATACTACCCTTAACTATGGTTAAATAGTTTAAATACGTATGTAGGTGATGTATCTATACATTTACAACTTACGCAATGCCTGTAATGGTTAAAAATGCGTATATATGTAGTGTATCTATGCATTCACAACTTTGGCAATGCCTGTAATGTAGAAACCACGTTCCAGTATTGGCCAAAGCCCTGTGTTCGATGCTACTGCACATGATTCATTCAAATACTACCCTTAACTAGTTTAAATACGTATGTAGGTGATGTATCTATGCATTCACAACTCTCGCAATGCCTGTAATGTAGAAACCACGTTCGAGTACTGGTCAAAACCCTGTGTTCGATGCTACTGCACATGGTTCATTCAAATACTACCCTTAACTATGGTTAAATAGTTTAAATACGTATGTAGGTGATGTATCTATACATTTACAACTTACGCAATGCCTGTAATGGTTAAAAATGCGTAGATATGTAGTGTATCTATCCATTCACAACTTTGGCAATGCCTGTAATGTAGAAACCACGTTCCAGTATTGGCCAAAGCCCTGTGTTCGAAGCTACTGCACATGGTTCATTCAAATACTACCCTTAACTAGTTTAAATACGTATGTAGTTGATGTATCTATACATTCACAACTCTCGCAATGCCTGTAATGTAGAAACCACGTTCCAGTATTGGTCAAAGCCCTGTGTTCGATGCTACTGCACATGGTTCATTCAAATACTACCCTTAACTATGGTTAAATAGTTTAAATACGTATGTAGGTGATGTATCTATACATTTACAACTTACGCAATGCCTGTAATGGTTAAAAATGCGTATATATGTAGTGTATCTATGCATTCACAACTTTGGCAATGCCTGTAATGTAGAAACCACGTTCCAGTATTGGCCAAAGCCCTGTGTTCGATGCTACTGCACATGGTTCATTCAAATACTACCCTTAACTAGTTTAAATACGTATGTAGGTGATGTATCTATACATTCACAACTCTCGCAATGCCTGTAATGGTTAAAAATGCGTATATATGTAGTGTATCTATGCATTCACAACTTTGGCAATGCCTGTAATGTAGAAACCACGTTCCAGTATTGGCCAAAGCCCTGTGTTCGATGCTACTGCACATGGTTCATTCAAATACTACCCTTAACTAGTTTAAATACGTATTTAGGTGATGTATCTATACATTTACACCTCTCGCAATGCCTGTAATGTAGAAACCACGTTCCAGTATTGGTCAAAGCCCTGTGTTCGATGCTACTGCACATGGTTCATTCAAATACTACCCTTAACTATGGTTAAATAGTTTCAATACGTATGTAGGTGATGTATCTATACATTTACAACTTACGCAATGCCTGTAATGGTTAAAAATGCGTAGATATGTAGTGTATCTATGCATTCACAACTTTGTCAATGCCTGTAATGTAGAAACCACGTTCCAGTATTGGCCAAAGCCCTGTGTTCGATGCTACTGCACATGGTTCATTCAAATACCATGTGCCTGTAATGTAGAAACCACGTTCCAGTATTGGCCAAAGCCCTGTGTTCGATGCTACTGCACATGGTTCATTCAAATACTACCCTTAACTAGTTTAAATACGTATGTAGGTGATGTATCTATACATTTACAACTCTCGCAATGCCTGTAATGGTTAAAAATGCGTAGATATGTAGTGTATCTATGCATTCACAACTTTGGCAATGCCTGTAATGTAGAAACCACGTTCCAGTATTGGCCAAAGCCCTGTGTTCGATGCTACTGCACATGGTTCATTCAAATACTACCCTTAACTAGTTTAAATACGTATGTAGGTGATGTATCTATACATTCACAACTCTCGCAATGCCTGTAATGTAGAAACCACGTTCCAGTATTGGTCAAAGCCCTGTGTTCGATGCTACTGCACATGGTTCATTCAAATACTACCCTTAACTATGGTTAAATAGTTTAAATACGTATGTAGGTGATGTATCTATACATTTACAACTTACGCAATGCCTGTAATGGTTAAAAATGCGTAGATATGTAGTGTGTCTATGCATTCACAACTTTGGCAATGCCTGTAATGTAGAAACCACGTTCCAGTATTGGCCAAAGCCCTGTGTTCGATGCTACTGCACATGGTTCATTCAAATACTACCCTTAACTAGTTTAAATACGTATGTAGGTGATGTATCTATACATTCACAACTCTCGCAATGCCTGTAATGGTTAAAAATGCGTATATATGTAGTGTATCTATGCATTCACATTTTGGCAATGCCTGTAATGTAGAAACCACGTTCCAGTATTGGCCAAAGCCCTGTGTTCGATGCTACTGCACATGGTTCATTCAAATACTACCCTTAACTAGTTTAAATACGTATGTAGGTGATGTATCTATACATTTACACCTCTCGCAATGCCTGTAATGTAGAAACCACGTTCCAGTATTGGTCAAAGCCCTGTGTTCGATGCTACTGCACATGGTTCATTCAAATACTACCCTTAACTATGGTTAAATAGTTTCAATACGTATGTAGGTGATGTATCTATACATTTACAACTTACGCAATGCCTGTAATGGTTAAAAATGCGTAGATATGTAGTGTATCTATGCATTCACAACTTTGTCAATGCCTGTAATGTAGAAACCACGTTCCAGTATTGGCCAAAGCCCTGTGTTCGATGCTACTGCACATGGTTCATTCAAATACCATGTGCCTGTAATGTAGAAACCACGTTCCAGTATTGGCCAAAGCCCTGTGTTCGATGCTACTGCACATGGTTCATTCAAATACTACCCTTAACTAGTTTAAATACGTATGTAGGTGATGTATCTATACATTTACAACTCTCGCAATGCCTGTAATGGTTAAAAATGCGTAGATATGTAGTGTATCTATGCATTCACAACTTTGGCAATGCCTGTAATGTAGAAACCACGTTCCAGTATTGGCCAAAGCCCTGTGTTCGATGCTACTGCACATGGTTCATTCAAATACTACCCTTAACTAGTTTAAATACGTATGTAGGTGATGTATCTATACATTCACAACTCTCGCAATGCCTGTAATGTAGAAACCACGTTCCAGTATTGGTCAAAGCCCTGTGTTCGATGCTACTGCACATGGTTCATTCAAATACTACCCTTAACTATGGTTAAATAGTTTCAATACGTATGTAGGTGATGTATCTATACATTTACAACTTACGCAATGCCTGTAATGGTTAAAAATGCGTAGATATGTAGTGTGTCTATGCATTCACAACTTTGGCAATGCCTGTAATGTAGAAACCACGTTCCAGTATTGGCCAAAGCCCTGTGTTCGATGCTACTGCACATGGTTCATTCAAATACTACCCTTAACTAGTTTAAATACGTATGTAGGTGATGTATCTATACATTCACAACTCTCGCAATGCCTGTAATGTAGAAACCACGTTCCAGTATTGGTCAAAGCCCTGTGTTCGATGCTACTGCACATGGTTCATTCAAATACTACCCTTAACTATGGTTAAATAGTTTAAATACGTATGTAGGTGATGTATCTATACATTCACAACTTACGCAATGCCTGTAATGGTTAAAAATGCGTATATATGAGGTGTATCTATGCATTCACAACTCTCGCAATGCCTGTAATGTAGAAACCACGTTCCAGTATTGGCCAAAGCCCTGTGTTCGATGCTACTGCACATGGTTCATTCAAATACTACCCTTAACTAGTTTAAATACGTATGTAGGTGATGTATCTATACATTTACAACTCTCGCAATGCCTGTAATGGTTAAAAATGCGTAGATATGTAGTGTATCTATCCATTCACAACTTTGGCAATGCCTGTAATGTAGAAACCACGTTCCAGTATTGGCCAAAGCCCTGTGTTCGATGCTACTGCACATGGTTCATTCAAATACTACCCTTAACTAGTTTAAATACGTATGTAGGTGATGTATCTATACATTCACGACTCTCGCAATGCCTGTAATGTAGAAACCACGTTCCAGTATTGGTCAAAGCCCTGTGTTCGATGCTACTGCACATGGTTCATTCAAATACTACCCTTAACTATGGTTAAATAGTTTAAATACGTATGTAGGTGATGTATCTATACATTTACAACTTACGCAATGCCTGTAATGGTTAAACATGCGTATATATGTAGTGTATCTATGCATTCACAACTTTGGCAATGCCTGTAATGTAGAAACCACGTTCCAGTATTGGCCAAAGCCCTGTGTTCGATGCTACTGCACATGGTTCATTCAAATACTACCCTTAACTAGTTTAAATACGTATGTAGGTGATGTATCTATACATTCACAACTCTCGCAATGCCTGTAATGGTTAAAAATGCGTAGATATGTAGTGTATCTATGCATTCACAACTTTGTCAATGCCTGTAATGTAGAAACCACGTTCCAGTATTGGCCAAAGCCCTGTGTTCGATGCTACTGCACATGGTTCATTCAAATACTACCCTTAACTAGTTTAAATACGTATGTAGGTGATGTATCTATACATTTACACCTCTCGCAATGCCTGTAATGGTTAAAAATGCGTAGATATGTACTGTATCTATACATTCACAACTTTGTCAATGCCTGTAATGTAGAAACCACGTTCCAGTATTGGCCAAAGCCCTGTGTTCGATGCTACTGCACATGGTTCATTCAAATACTACCCTTAACTATGGTTAAATAGTTTAAATACGTATGTAGGTGATGTATCTATACATTTACAACTTACGCAATGCCTGTAATGGTTAAAAATGCGTATATATGTAGTGTATCTATGCATTCACAACTTTGGCAATGCCTGTAATGTAGAAACCACGTTCCAGTATTGGCCAAAGCCCTGTGTTCGATGCTACTGCACATGGTTCATTCAAATACTACCCTTAACTAGTTTAAATACGTATGTAGGTGATGTATCTATACATTCACAACTCTCGCAATGCCTGTAATGTAGAAACCACGTTCGAGTACTGGTCAAAACCCTGTGTTCGATGCTACTGCACATGGTTCATTCAAATACTACCCTTAACTATGGTTAAATAGTTTAAATACGTATGTAGGTGATGTATCTATACATTTACAACTTACGCAATGCCTGTAATGGTTAAAAATGCGTAGATATGTAGTGTATCTATCCATTCACAACTTTGGCAATGCCTGTAATGTAGAAACCACGTTCCAGTATTGGCCAAAGCCCTGTGTTCGAAGCTACTGCACATGGTTCATTCAAATACTACCCTTAACTAGTTTAAATACGTATGTAGTTGATGTATCTATACATTCACACCTCTCGCAATGCCTGTAATGTAGAAACCACGTTCCAGTATTGGTCAAAGCCCTGTGTTCGATGCTACTGCACATGGTTCATTCAAATACTACCCTTAACTATGGTTAAATAGTTTCAATACGTATGTAGGTGATGTATCTATACATTTACAACTTACGCAATGCCTGTAATGGTTAAAAATGCGTAGATATGTAGTGTATCTATGCATTCACAACTTTGTCAATGCCTGTAATGTAGAAACCACGTTCCAGTATTGGCCAAAGCCCTGTGTTCGATGCTACTGCACATGGTTCATTCAAATACTACCCTTAACTAGTTTAAATACGTATGTAGGTGATGTATCTATACATTCACAACTCTCGCAATGCCTGTAATGTAGAAACCACGTTCCAGTATTGGTCAAAGCCCTGTGTTCGATGCTACTGCACATGGTTCATTCAAATACTACCCTTAACTATGGTTAAATAGTTTCAATACGTATGTAGGTGATGTATCTATACATTTACAACTTACGCAATGCCTGTAATGGTTAAAAATGCGTATATATGTAGTGTATCTATGCATTCACAACTTTGGCAATGCCTGTAATGTAGAAACCACGTTCCAGTATTGGCCAAAGCCCTGTGTTCGATGCTACTGCACATGGTTCATTCAAATACTACCCTTAACTAGTTTAAATACGTATGTAGGTGATGTATCTATACATTTACAACTCTCGCAATGCCTGTAATGGTTAAAAATGCGTAGATATGTAGTGTATCTATGCATTCACAACTTTGGCAATGCCTGTAATGTAGAAACCACGTTCCAGTATTGGCCAAAGCCCTGTGTTCGATGCTACTGCACATGGTTCATTCAAATACTACCCTTAACTAGTTTAAATACGTATGTAGGTGATGTATCTATACATTCACAACTCTCGCAATGCCTGTAATGTAGAAACCACGTTCCAGTATTGGTCAAAGCCCTGTGTTCGATGCTACTGCACATGGTTCATTCAAATACTACCCTTAACTATGGTTAAATAGTTTAAATACGTATGTAGGTGATGTATCTATACATTTACAACTTACGCAATGCCTGTAATGGTTAAAAATGCGTATATATGTAGTGTATCTATGCATTCACAACTTTGGCAATGCCTGTAATGTAGAAACCACGTTCCAGTATTGGCCAAAGCCCTGTGTTCGATGCTACTGCACATGGTTCATTCAAATACTACCCTTAACTAGTTTAAATACGTATGTAGGTGATGTATCTATACATTCACAACTCTCGCAATGCCTGTAATGTAGAAACCACGTTCGAGTACTGGTCAAAACCCTGTGTTCGATGCTACTGCACATGGTTCATTCAAATACTACCCTTAACTATGGTTAAATAGTTTAAATACGTATGTAGGTGATGTATCTATACATTTACAACTTACGCAATGCCTGTAATGGTTAAAAATGCGTAGATATGTAGTGTATCTATCCATTCACAACTTTGGCAATGCCTGTAATGTAGAAACCACGTTCCAGTATTGGCCAAAGCCCTGTGTTCGAAGCTACTGCACATGGTTCATTCAAATACTACCCTTAACTAGTTTAAATACGTACGTAGTTGATGTATCTATACATTCACAACTCTCGCAATGCCTGTAATGTAGAAACCACGTTCCAGTATTGGTCAAAGCCCTGTGTTCGATGCTACTGCACATGGTTCATTCAAATACTACCCTTAACTATGGTTAAATAGTTTAAATACGTATGTAGGTGATGTATCTATACATTTACAACTTACGCAATGCCTGTAATGGTTAAAAATGCGTATATATGTAGTGTATCTATGCATTCACAACTTTGGCAATGCCTGTAATGTAGAAACCACGTTCCAGTATTGGCCAAAGCCCTGTGTTCGATGCTACTGCACATGGTTCATTCAAATACTACCCTTAACTAGTTTAAATACGTATGTAGGTGATGTATCTATACATTCACAACTCTCGCAATGCCTGTAATGGTTAAAAATGCGTATATATGTAGTGTATCTATGCATTCACAACTTTGTCAATGCCTGTAATGTAGAAACCACGTTCCAGTATTGGCCAAAGCCCTGTGTTCGATGCTACTGCACATGGTTCATTCAAATACTACCCTTAACTAGTTTAAATACGTATGTAGGTGATGTATCTATACATTTACACCTCTCGCAATGCCTGTAATGGTTAAAAATGCGTATATATGTAGTGTATCTATGCATTCACAACTTTGGCAATGCCTGTAATGTAGAAACCACGTTCCAGTATTGGCCAAAGCCCTGTGTTCGATGCTACTGCACATGGTTCATTCAAATACTACCCTTAACTAGTTTAAATACGTATGTAGGTGATGTATCTATACATTCACAACTCTCGCAATGCCTGTAATGTAGAAACCACGTTCCAGTATTGGTCAAAGCCCTGTGTTCGATGCTACTGCACATGGTTCATTCAAATACTACCCTTAACTATGGTTAAATAGTTTAAATACGTATGTAGGTGATGTATCTATACATTTACAACTTACGCAATGCCTGTAATGGTTAAAAATGCGTATATATGTAGTGTATCTATGCATTCACAACTTTGGCAATGCCTGTAATGTAGAAACCACGTTCCAGTATTGGCCAAAGCCCTGTGTTCGATGCTACTGCACATGGTTCATTCAAATACTACCCTTAACTAGTTTAAATACGTATGTAGGTGATGTATCTATACATTCACAACTCTCGCAATGCCTGTAATGGTTAAAAATGCGTATATATGTAGTGTATCTATGCATTCACAACTTTGTCAATGCCTGTAATGTAGAAACCACGTTCCAGTATTGGCCAAAGCCCTGTGTTCGATGCTACTGCACATGCTTCATTCAAATACTACCCTTAACTAGTTTAAATACGTATGTAGGTGATGTATCTATACATTCACAACTCTCGCAATGCCTGTAATGTAGAAA
Organism: Haliotis asinina; assembly: GCF_037392515.1. Taxonomy (NCBI): domain Eukaryota; kingdom Metazoa; phylum Mollusca; class Gastropoda; order Lepetellida; family Haliotidae; genus Haliotis; species Haliotis asinina. Next base: position 36,041,631 of record NC_090292.1, on the reverse strand, counting down.
CCACGTTCGAGTACTGGTCAAAACCCTGTGTTCGATGCTACTGCACATGGTTCATTCAAATACTACCCTTAACTATGGTTAAATAGTTTAAATACGTATGTAGGTGATGTATCTATACATTTACAACTTACGCAATGCCTGTAATGGTTAAAAATGCGTAGATATGTAGTGTATCTATCCATTCACAACTTTGGCAATGCCTGTAATGTAGAAACCACGTTCCAGTATTGGCCAAAGCCCTGTGTTCGAAGCTACTGCACATGGTTCATTCAAATACTACCCTTAACTAGTTTAAATACGTATGTAGTTGATGTATCTATACATTCACAACTCTCGCAATGCCTGTAATGTAGAAACCACGTTCCAGTATTGGTCAAAGCCCTGTGTTCGATGCTACTGCACATGGTTCATTCAAATACTACCCTTAACTATGGTTAAATAGTTTAAATACGTATGTAGGTGATGTATCTATACATTTACAACTTACGCAATGCCTGTAATGGTTAAAAATGCGTATATATGTAGTGTATCTATGCATTCACAACTTTGGCAATGCCTGTAATGTAGAAACCACGTTCCAGTATTGGCCAAAGCCCTGTGTTCGATGCTACTGCACATGGTTCATTCAAATACTACCCTTAACTAGTTTAAATACGTATGTAGGTGATGTATCTATACATTCACAACTCTCGCAATGCCTGTAATGGTTAAAAATGCGTATATATGTAGTGTATCTATGCATTCACAACTTTGTCAATGCCTGTAATGTAGAAACCACGTTCCAGTATTGGCCAAAGCCCTGTGTTCGATGCTACTGCACATGGTTCATTCAAATACTACCCTTAACTAGTTTAAATACGTATGTAGGTGATGTATCTATACATTTACACCTCTCGCAATGCCTGTAATGGTTAAAAATGCGTAGATATGTAGTGTATCTATGCATTCACAACTTTGGCAATGCCTGTAATGTAGAAACCACGTTCCAGTATTGGCCAAAGCCCTGTGTTCGATGCTACTGCACATGGTTCATTCAAATACTACCCTTAACTAGTTTAAATACGTATGTAGGTGATGTATCTATACATTCACAACTCTCGCAATGCCTGTAATGTAGAAACCACGTTCCAGTATTGGTCAAAGCCCTGTGTTCGATGCTACTGCACATGGTTCATTCAAATACTACCCTTAACTATGGTTAAATAGTTTCAATACGTATGTAGGTGATGTATCTATACATTTACAACTTACGCAATGCCTGTCATGGTTAAAAATGCGTATATATGTAGTGTATCTATGCATTCACAACTTTGGCAATGCCTGTAATGTAGAAACCACGTTCCAGTATTGGCCAAAGCCCGGTGTTCGATGCTACTGCACATGGTTCATTCAAATACTACCCTTAACTAGTTTAAATACGTATGTAGGTGATGTATCTATACATTCACAACTCTCGCAATGCCTGTAATGGTTAAAAATGCGTATATATGTAGTGTATCTATGCATTCACAACTTTGTCAATGCCTGTAATGTAGAAACCACGTTCCAGTATTGGCCAAAGCCCTGTGTTCGATGCTACTGCACATGGTTCATTCAAATACTACCCTCAACTAGTTTAAATACGTATGTAGGTGATGTATCTATACATTTACACCTCTCGCAATGCCTGTAATGGTTAAAAATGCGTAGATATGTAGTGTATCTATGCATTCACAACTTTGGCAATGCCTGTAATGTAGAAACCACGTTCCAGTATTGGCCAAAGCCCTGTGTTCGATGCTACTGCACATGGTTCATTCAAATACTACCCTTAACTAGTTTAAATACGTATGTAGGTGATGTATCTATACATTCACAACTCTCGCAATGCCTGTAATGTAGAAACCACTTTCCAGTATTGGTCAAAGCCCTGTGTTCGATGCTACTGCACATGGTTCATTCAAATACTACCCTTAACTATGGTTAAATAGTTTAAATACGTATGTAGGTGATGTATCTATACATTTACAACTTACGCAATGCCTGTAATGGTTAAAAATGCGTATATATGTAGTGTATCTATGCATTCACAACTTTGGCAATGCCTGTAATGTAGAAACCACGTTCCAGTATTGGCCAAAGCCCTGTGTTCGATGCTACTGCACATGGTTCATTCAAATACTACCCTTAACTAGTTTAAATACGTATGTAGGTGATGTATCTATACATTCACAACTCTCGCAATGCCTGTAATGGTTAAAAATGCGTAGATATGTAGTGTATCTATGCATTCACAACTTTGGCAATGCCTGTAATGTAGAAACCACGTTCCAGTATTGGCCAAAGCCCTGTGTTCGATGCTACTGCACATGGTTCATTCAAATACTACCCTTAACTAGTTTAAATACGTACGTAGGTGATGTATCTATACATTCACAACTCTCGCAATGCCTGTAATGTAGAAACCACGTTCCAGTATTGGTCAAAGCCCTGTGTTCGATGCTACTGCACATGGTTCATTCAAATACTACCCTTAACTATGGTTAAATAGTTTAAATACGTATGTAGGTGATGTATCTATACATTTACAACTTACGCAATGCCTGTAATGGTTAAAAATGCGTAGATATGTAGTGTATCTATGCATTCACAACTTTGGCAATACCTGTAATCTAGAAACCACGTTCCAGTATTGGCCAAAGCCCTGTGTTCGATGCTACTGCTCATGGTTCATTCAAATACCATGTGCCTGTAATGTAGAAACCACGTTCCAGTATTGGCCAAAGCCCTGTGTTCGATGCTACTGCACATGGTTCATTCAAATACTACCCTTAACTATGGTTAAATAGTTTAAATACGTATGTAGGTGATGTATCTATACATTTACAACTTACGCAATGCCTGTAATGGTTAAAAATGCGTAGATATGTAGTGTATCTATCCATTCACAACTTTGGCAATGCCTGTAATGTAGAAACCACGTTCCAGTATTGGCCAAAGCCCTGTGTTCGAAGCTACTGCACATGGTTCATTCAAATACTACCCTTAACTAGTTTAAATACGTATGTAGTTGATGTATCTATACATTCACAACTCTCGCAATGCCTGTAATGTAGAAACCACGTTCCAGTATTGGTCAAAGCCCTGTGTTCGATGCTACTGCACATGGTTCATTCAAATACTACCCTTAACTATGGTTAAATAGTTTAAATACGTATGTAGGTGATGTATCTATACATTTACAACTTACGCAATGCCTGTAATGGTTAAAAATGCGTATATATGTAGTGTATCTATGCATTCACAACTTTGGCAATGCCTGTAATGTAGAAACCACGTTCCAGTATTGGCCAAAGCCCTGTGTTCGATGCTACTGCACATGGTTCATTCAAATACTACCCTTAACTAGTTTAAATACGTATGTAGGTGATGTATCTATACATTCACAACTCTCGCAATGCCTGTAATGGTTAAAAATGCGTATATATGTAGTGTATCTATGCATTCACAACTTTGTCAATGCCTGTAATGTAGAAACCACGTTCCAGTATTGGCCAAAGCCCTGTGTTCGATGCTACTGCACATGGTTCATTCAAATACTACCCTTAACTAGTTTAAATACGTATGTAGGTGATGTATCTATACATTTACACCTCTCGCAATGCCTGTAATGGTTAAAAATGCGTAGATATGTAGTGTATCTATGCATTCACAACTTTGGCAATGCCTGTAATGTAGAAACCACGTTCCAGTATTGGCCAAAGCCCTGTGTTCGATGCTACTGCACATGGTTCATTCAAATACTACCCTTAACTAGTTTAAATACGTATGTAGGTGATGTATCTATACATTCACAACTCTCGCAATGCCTGTAATGTAGAAACCACGTTCCAGTATTGGTCAAAGCCCTGTGTTCGATGCTACTGCACATGGTTCATTCAAATACTACCCTTAACTATGGTTAAATAGTTTCAATACGTATGTAGGTGATGTATCTATACATTTACAACTTACGCAATGCCTGTCATGGTTAAAAATGCGTATATATGTAGTGTATCTATGCATTCACAACTTTGGCAATGCCTGTAATGTAGAAACCACGTTCCAGTATTGGCCAAAGCCCTGTGTTCGATGCTACTGCACATGGTTCATTCAAATACTACCCTTAACTAGTTTAAATACGTATGTAGGTGATGTATCTATACATTCACAACTCTCGCAATGCCTGTAATGGTTAAAAATGCGTATATATGTAGTGTATCTATGCATTCACAACTTTGTCAATGCCTGTAATGTAGAAACCACGTTCCAGTATTGGCCAAAGCCCTGTGTTCGATGCTACTGCACATGGTTCATTCAAATACTACCCTCAACTAGTTTAAATACGTATGTAGGTGATGTATCTATACATTTACACCTCTCGCAATGCCTGTAATGGTTAAAAATGCGTAGATATGTAGTGTATCTATGCATTCACAACTTTGGCAATGCCTGTAATGTAGAAACCACGTTCCAGTATTGGCCAAAGCCCTGTGTTCGATGCTACTGCACATGGTTCATTCAAATACTACCCTTAACTAGTTTAAATACGTATGTAGGTGATGTATCTATACATTCACAACTCTCGCAATGCCTGTAATGTAGAAACCACTTTCCAGTATTGGTCAAAGCCCTGTGTTCGATGCTACTGCACATGGTTCATTCAAATACTACCCTTAACTATGGTTAAATAGTTTAAATACGTATGTAGGTGATGTATCTATACATTTACAACTTACGCAATGCCTGTAATGGTTAAAAATGCGTATATATGTAGTGTATCTATGCATTCACAACTTTGGCAATGCCTGTAATGTAGAAACCACGTTCCAGTATTGGCCAAAGCCCTGTGTTCGATGCTACTGCACATGGTTCATTCAAATACTACCCTTAACTAGTTTAAATACGTATGTAGGTGATGTATCTATACATTCACAACTCTCGCAATGCCTGTAATGGTTAAAAATGCGTAGATATGTAGTGTATCTATGCATTCACAACTTTGGCAATGCCTGTAATGTAGAAACCACGTTCCAGTATTGGCCAAAGCCCTGTGTTCGATGCTACTGCACATGGTTCATTCAAATACTACCCTTAACTAGTTTAAATACGTACGTAGGTGATGTATCTATACATTCACAACTCTCGCAATGCCTGTAATGTAGAAACCACGTTCCAGTATTGGTCAAAGCCCTGTGTTCGATGCTACTGCACATGGTTCATTCAAATACTACCCTTAACTATGGTTAAATAGTTTAAATACGTATGTAGGTGATGTATCTATACATTTACAACTTACGCAATGCCTGTAATGGTTAAAAATGCGTAGATATGTAGTGTATCTATGCATTCACAACTTTGGCAATACCTGTAATCTAGAAACCACGTTCCAGTATTGGCCAAAGCCCTGTGTTCGATGCTACTGCTCATGGTTCATTCAAATACCATGTGCCTGTAATGTAGAAACCACGTTCCAGTATTGGCCAAAGCCCTGTGTTCGATGCTACTGCACATGGTTCATTCAAATACTACCCTTAACTAGTTTAAATACGTATGTAGGTGATGTATCTATACATTCACAACTCTCGCAATGCCTGTAATGGTTAAAAATGCGTATATATGTAGTGTATCTATGCATTCACAACTTTGTCAATGCCTGTAATGTAGAAACCACGTTCCAGTATTGGCCAAAGCCCTGTGTTCGATGCTACTGCACATGGTTCATTCAAATACTACCCTTAACTAGTTTAAATACGTATGTAGGTGATGTATCTATACATTTACACCTCTCGCAATGCCTGTAATGGTTAAAAATGCGTAGATATGTAGTGTATCTATGCATTCACAACTTTGGCAATGCCTTTAATGTAGAAACCACGTTCCAGTATTGGCCAAAGCCCTGTGTTCGAAGCTACTGCACATGGTTCATTCAAATACTACCCTTAACTAGTTTAAATACGTATGTAGTTGATGTATCTATACATTCACAACTCTCGCAATGCCTGTAATGTAGAAACCACGTTCCAGTATTGGTCAAAGCCCTGTGTTCGATGCTACTGCACATGGTTCATTCAAATACTACCCTTAACTATGGTTAAATAGTTTAAATACGTATGTAGGTGATGTATCTATACATTTACAACTTACGCAATGCCTGTAATGGTTAAAAATGCGTATATATGTAGTGTATCTATGCATTCACAACTTTGGCAATGCCTGTAATGTAGAAACCACGTTCCAGTATTGGCCAAAGCCCTGTGTTCGATGCTACTGCACATGGTTCATTCAAATACTACCCTTAACTAGTTTAAATACGTATGTAGGTGATGTATCTATACATTCACAACTCTCGCAATGCCTGTAATGGTTAAAAATGCGTAGATATGTAGTGTATCTATGCATTCACAACTTTGTCAATGCCTGTAATGTAGAAACCACGTTCCAGTATTGGCCAAAGCCCTGTGTTCGATGCTACTGCACATGGTTCATTCAAATACTACCCTTAACTAGTTTAAATACGTATGTAGGTGATGTATCTATACATTTACACCTCTCGCAATGCCTGTAATGGTTAAAAATGCGTAGATATGTAGTGTATCTATGCATTCACAACTTTGGCAATGCCTGTAATGTAGAAACCACGTTCCAGTATTGGCCAAAGCCCTGTGTTCGATGCTACTGCACATGGTTCATTCAAATACTACCCTTAACTAGTTTAAATACGTATGTAGGTGATGTATCTATACATTCACAACTCTCGCAATGCCTGTAATGTAGAAACCACGTTCCAGTATTGGTCAAAGCCCTGTGTTCGATGCTACTGCACATGGTTCATTCAAATACTACCCTTAACTATGGTTAAATAGTTTAAAAACGTATGTAGGTGATGTATCTATACATTTACAACTTACGCAATGCATGTAATGGTTAAAAATGCGTAGATATGTAGTGTATCTATGCATTCACAACTTTGGCAATACCTGTAATCTAGAAACCACGTTCCAGTATTGGCCAAAGCCCTGTGTTCGATGCTACTGCACATGGTTCATTCAAATACCATGTGCCTGTAATGTAGAAACCACGTTCCAGTATTGGCCAAAGCCCTGTGTTCGATGCTACTGCACATGGTTCATTCAAATACTACCCTTAACTACTTTAAATACGTATGTAGGTGATGTATCTATACATTTACAACTCTCGCAATGCCTGTAATGGTTAAAAATGCGTAGATATGTAGTGTATCTATGCATTCACAACTTTGGCAATGCCTGTAATGTAGAAACCACGTTCCAGTATTGGCCAAAGCCCTGTGTTCGATGCTACTGCACATGGTTCATTCAAATACTACCCTTAACTAGTTTAAATACGTATGTAGGTGATGTATCTATACATTCACAACTCTCGCAATGCCTGTAATGTAGAAACCACGTTCCAGTATTGGTCAAAGCCCTGTGTTCGATGCTACTGCACATGGTTCATTCAAATACTACCCTTAACTATGGTTAAATAGTTTAAATACGTATGTAGGTGATGTATCTATACATTTACAACTTACGCAATGCCTGTAATGGTTAAAAATGCGTATATATGTAGTGTATCTATGCATTCACAACTTTGGCAATGCCTGTAATGTAGAAACCACGTTCCAGTATTGGCCAAAGCCCTGTGTTCGATGCTACTGCACATGGTTCATTCAAATACTACCCTTAACTAGTTTAAATACGTATGTAGGTGATGTATCTATACATTTACAACTCTCGCAATGCCTGTAATGGTTAAAAATGCGTAGATATGTAGTGTATCTATGCATTCACAACTTTGGCAATGCCTGTAATGTAGAAACCACGTTCCAGTATTGGCCAAAGCCCTGTGTTCGATGCTACTGCACATGGTTCATTCAAATACTACCCTTAACTAGTTTAAATACGTATGTAGGTGATGTATCTATACATTCACAACTCTCGCAATGCCTGTAATGTAGAAACCACGTTCCAGTATTGGTCAAAGCCCTGTGTTCGATGCTACTGCACATGGTTCATTCAAATACTACCCTTAACTATGGTTAAATAGTTTAAATACGTATGTAGGTGATGTATCTATACATTTACAACTTACGCAATGCCTGTAATGGTTAAAAATGCGTAAATATGTAGTGTATCTATGCATTCACAACTTTGGCAATGCCTGTAATGTAGAAACCACGTTCCAGTATTGGCCAAAGCCCTGTGTTCGATGCTACTCCACATGGTTCATTCAAATACCATGTGCCTGTAATGTAGAAACCACGTTCCAGTATTGGCCAAAGCCCTGTGTTCGATGCTACTGCACATGGTTCATTCAAATACTACCCTTAACTAGTTTAAATACGTATGTAGGTGATGTATCTATACATTTACAACTCTCGCAATGCCTGTAATGGTTAAAAATGCGTAAATATGTAGTGTATCTATGCATTCACAACTTTGGCAATGCCTGTAATGTAGAAACCACGTTCCAGTATTGGCCAAAGCCCTGTGTTCGATGCTACTGCACATGGTTCATTCAAATACCATGTGCCTGTAATGTAGAAACCACGTTCCAGTATTGGCCAAAGCCCTGTGTTCGATGCTACTGCACATGGTTCATTCAAATACTACCCTTAACTAGTTTAAATACGTATGTAGGTGATGTATCTATACATTCACAACTCTCGCAATGCCTGTAATGTAGAAACCACGTTCCAGTATTGGTCAAAGCCCTGTGTTCGATGCTACTGCACATGGTTCATTCAAATACTACCCTTAACTATGGTTAAATAGTTTCAATACGTATGTAGGTGATGTATCTATACATTTACAACTTACGCAATGCCTGTAATGGTTAAAAATGCGTAGATATGTAGTGTATCTATGCATTCACAACTTTGTCAATGCCTGTAATGTAGAAACCACGTTCCAGTATTGGCCAAAGCCCTGTGTTCGATGCTACTGCACATGGTTCATTCAAATACTACCCTTAACTAGTTTAAATACGTATGTAGGTGATGTATCTATACATTCACAACTCTCGCAATGCCTGTAATGTAGAAACCACGTTCCAGTATTGGTCAAAGCCCTGTGTTCGATGCTACTGCACATGGTTCATTCAAATACTACCCTTAACTATGGTTAAATAGTTTAAATACGTATGTAGGTGATGTATCTATACATTTACAACTTACGCAATGCCTGTAATGGTTAAAAATGCGTATATATGTAGTGTATCTATGCATTCACAACTTTGGCAATGCCTGTAATGTAGAAACCACGTTCCAGTATTGGCCAAAGCCCTGTGTTCGATGCTACTGCACATGGTTCATTCAAATACTACCCTTAACTAGTTTAAATACGTATGTAGGTGATGTATCTATACATTTACAACTCTCGCAATGCCTGTAATGGTTAAAAATGCGTAGATATGTAGTGTATCTATGCATTCACAACTTTGGCAATGCCTGTAATGTAGAAACCACGTTCCAGTATTGGCCAAAGCCCTGTGTTCGATGCTACTGCACATGGTTCATTCAAATACTACCCTTAACTAGTTTAAATACGTATGTAGGTGATGTATCTATACATTCACAACTCTCGCAATGCCTGTAATGTAGAAACCACGTTCCAGTATTGGTCAAAGCCCTGTGTTCGATGCTACTGCACATGGTTCATTCAAATACTACCCTTAACTATGGTTAAATAGTTTAAATACGTATGTAGGTGATGTATCTATACATTTACAACTTACGCAATGCCTGTAATGGTTAAAAATGCGTATATATGTAGTGTGTCTATGCATTCACAACTTTGGCAATGCCTGTAATGTAGAAACCACGTTCCAGTATTGGCCAAAGCCCTGTGTTCGATGCTACTGCACATGGTTCATTCAAATACTACCCTTAACTAGTTTAAATACGTATGTAGGTGATGTATCTATACATTCACAACTCTCGCAATGCCTGTAATGTAGAAACCACGTTCGAGTACTGGTCAAAACCCTGTGTTCGATGCTACTGCACATGGTTCATTCAAATACTACCCTTAACTATGGTTAAATAGTTTAAATACGTATGTAGGTGATGTATCTATACATTTACAACTTACGCAATGCCTGTAATGGTTAAAAATGCGTAGATATGTAGTGTATCTATCCATTCACAACTTTGGCAATGCCTGTAATGTAGAAACCACGTTCCAGTATTGGCCAAAGCCCTGTCTTCGAAGCTACTGCACATGGTTCATTCAAATACTACCCTTAACTAGTTTAAATACGTATGTAGTTGATGTATCTATACATTCACAACTCTCGCAATGCCTGTAATGTAGAAACCACGTTCCAGTATTGGTCAAAGCCCTGTGTTCGATGCTACTGCACATGGTTCATTCAAATACTACCCTTAACTATGGTTAAATAGTTTAAAAACGTATGTAGGTGATGTATCTATACATTTACAACTTACGCAATGCATGTAATGGTTAAAAATGCGTAGATATGTAGTGTATCTATGCATTCACAACTTTGGCAATACCTGTAATCTAGAAACCACGTTCCAGTATTGGCCAAAGCCCTGTGTTCGATGCTACTGCACATGGTTCATTCAAATACCATGTGCCTGTAATGTAGAAACCACGTTCCAGAATTGGCCAAAGCCCTGTGTTCGATGCTACTGCACATGGTTCATTCAAATACTACCCTTAACTAGTTTAAATACGTATGTAGGTGATGTATCTATACATTTACACCTCTCGCAATGCCTGTAATGGTTAAAAATGCGTAGATATGTAGTGTATCTATGCATTCACAACTTTGGCAATGCCTGTAATGTAGAAACCACGTTCCAGTATTGGCCAAAGCCCTGTGTTCGATGCTACTGCACATGGTTCATTCAAATACTACCCTTAACTAGTTTAAATACGTATGTAGGTGATGTATCTATACATTTACACCTCTCGCAATGCCTGTAATGGTTAAAAATGCGTAGATATGTAGTGTATCTATGCATTCACAACTTTGGCAATGCCTGTAATGTAGAAACCACGTTCCAGTATTGGCCAAAGCCCTGTGTTCGATGCTACTGCACATGGTTCATTCAAATACTACCCTTAACTAGTTTAAATACGTATGTAGGTGATGTATCTATACATTCACAACTCTCGCAATGCCTGTAATGTAGAAACCACGTTCCAGTATTGGTCAAAGCCCTGTGTTCGATGCTACTGCACATGGTTCATTCAAATACTACCCTTAACTATGGTTAAATAGTTTAAATACGTATGTAGGTGATGTATCTATACATTTACAACTTACGCAATGCCTGTCATGGTTAAAAATGCGTATATATGTAGTGTATCTATGCATTCACAACTTTGGCAATGCCTGTAATGTAGAAACCACGTTCCAGTATTGGTCAAAGCCCTGTGTTCGATGCTACTGCACATGGTTCATTCAAATACTACCCTTAACTATGGTTAAATAGTTTCAATACGTATGTAGGTGATGTATCTATACATTTACAACTTACGCAATGCCTGTAATGGTTAAAAATGCGTAGATATGTAGTGTATCTATGCATTCACAACTTTGGCAATGCCTGTAATGTAGAAACCACGTTCCAGTATTGGCCAAAGCCCTGTGTTCGATGCTACTGCACATGGTTCATTCAAATACCATGTGCCTGTAATGTAGAAACCACGTTCCAGTATTGGCCAAAGCCCTGTGTTCGATGCTACTGCACATGGTTCATTCAAATACTACCCTTAACTAGTTTAAATACGTATGTAGGTGATGTATCTATACATTCACAACTCTCGCAATGCCTGTAATGGTTAAAAATGCGTATATATGTAGTGTATCTATGCATTCACAACTTTGTCAATGCCTGTAATGTAGAAGCCACGTTCCAGTATTGGCCAAAGCCCTGTGTTCGATGCTACTGCACATGGTTCATTCAAATACTACCCTTAACTAGTTTAAATACGTATGTAGGTGATGTATCTATACATTTACACCTCTCGCAATGCCTGTAATGGTTAAAAATGCGTAGATATGTAGTGTATCTATGCATTCACAACTTTGGCAATGCCTGTAATGTAGAAACCACGTTCCAGTATTGGCCAAAGCCCTGTGTTCGATGCTACTGCACATGGTTCATTCAAATACTACCCTTAACTAGTTTAAATACGTATGTAGGTGATGTATCTATACATTTACACCTCTCGCAATGCCTGTAATGGTTGAAAATGCGTAGATATGTAGTGTATCTATGCATTCACAACTTTGGCAATGCCTGTAATGTAGAAACCACGTTCCAGTATTGGCCAAAGCCCTGTGTTCGATGCTACTGCACATGGTTCATTCAAATACTACCCTTAACTAGTTTAAATACGTATGTAGGTGATGTATCTATACATTCACAACTCTCGCAATGCCTGTAATGTAGAAACCACGTTCCAGTATTGGTCAAAGCCCTGTGTTCGATGCTACTGCACATGGTTCATTCAAATACTACCCTTAACTAGTTTAAATACGTATGTAGGTGATGTATCTATACATTCACACCTCTCGCAATGCCTGTAATGGTTAAAAATGCGTAGATATGTAGTGTATCTATGCATTCACAACTTTGTCAATGCCTGTAATGTAGAAACCACGTTCCAGTATTGGCCAAAGCCCTGTGTTCGATGCTACTGCACATGGTTCATTCAAATACTACCCTTAACTAGTTTAAATACGTATGTAGGTGATGTATCTATACATTTACACCTCTCGCAATGCCTGTAATGGTTAAAAATGCGTAGATATGTAGTGTATCTATGCATTCACAACTTTGGCAATGCCTGTAATGTAGAAACCACGTTCCAGTATTGGCCAAAGCCCTGTGTTCGATGCTACTGCACATGGTTCATTCAAATACTACCCTTAACTAGTTTAAATACGTATGTAGGTGATGTATCTATACATTTACACCTCTCGCAATGCCTGTAATGGTTAAAAATGCGTAGATATGTAGTGTATCTATGCATTCACAACTTTGGCAATGCCTGTAATGTAGAAACCACGTTCCAGTATTGGCCAAAGCCCTGTGTTCGAAGCTACTGCACATGGTTCATTCAAATACTACCCTTAACTAGTTTAAATACGTATGTAGTTGATGTATCTATACATTCACAACTCTCGCAATGCCTGTAATGTAGAAACCACGTTCCAGTATTGGTCAAAGCCCTGTGTTCGATGCTACTGCACATGGTTCATTCAAATACTACCCTTAACTATGGTTAAATAGTTTCAATACGTATGTAGGTGATGTATCTATACATTTACAACTTACGCAATGCCTGTCATGGTTAAAAATGCGTATATATGTAGTGTATCTATGCATTCACAACTTTGGCAATGCCTGTAATGTAGAAACCACGTTCCAGTATTGGCCAAAGCCCTGTGTTCGATGCTACTGCACATGGTTCATTCAAATACTACCCTTAACTAGTTTAAATACGTATGTAGGTGATGTATCTATACATTCACAACTCTCGCAATGCCTGTAATGGTTAAAAATGCGTATATATGTAGTGTATCTATGCATTCACAACTTTGTCAATGCCTGTAATATAGAAACCACGTTCCAGTATTGGCCAAAGCCCTGTGTTCGATGCTACTGCACATGGTTCATTCAAATACTACCCTTAACTAGTTTAAATACGTATGTAGGTGATGTATCTATACATTTACACCTCTCGCAATGCCTGTAATGGTTAAAAATGCGTAGATATGTAGTGTATCTATGCATTCACAACTTTGGCAATGCCTGTAATGTAGAAACCACGTTCCAGTATTGGCCAAAGCCCTGTGTTCGATGCTACTGCACATGGTTCATTCAAATACTACCCTTAACTAGTTTAAATACGTATGTAGGTGATGTATCTATACATTCACAACTCTCGCAATGCCTGTAATGTAGAAACCACGTTCCAGTATTGGTCAAAGCCCTGTGTTCGATGCTACTGCACATGGTTCATTCAAATACTACCCTTAACTATGGTTAAATAGTTTCAATACGTATGTAGGTGATGTATCTATACATTTACAACTTACGCAATGCCTGTAATGGTTAAAAATGCGTAGATATGTAGTGTATCTATGCATTCACAACTTTGGCAATGCCTGTAATGTAGAAACCACGTTCCAGTATTGGCCAAAGCCCTGTGTTCGATGCTACTGCACATGGTTCATTCAAATACCATGTGCCTGTAATGTAGAAACCACGTTCCAGTATTGGCCAAAGCCCTGTGTTCGATGCTACTGCACATGGTTCATTCAAATACTACCCTTAACTAGTTTAAATACGTATGTAGGTGATGTATCTATACATTTACAACTCTCGCAATGCCTGTAATGGTTAAAAATGCGTAGATATGTAGTGTATCTATGCATTCACAACTTTGGCAATGCCTGTAATGTAGAAACCACGTTCCAGTATTGGCCAAAGCCCTGTGTTCGATGCTACTGCACATGGTTCATCCAAATACTACCCTTAACTAGTTTAAATACGTATGTAGGTGATGTATCTATACATTCACAACTCTCGCAATGCCTGTAATGGTTAAAAATGCGTATATATGTAGTGTATCTATGCATTCACAACTTTGTCAATGCCTGTAATGTAGAAACCACGTTCCAGTATTGGCCAAAGCCCTGTGTTCGATGCTACTGCACATGGTTCATTCAAATACTACCCTTAACTAGTTTAAATACGTATGTAGGTGATGTATCTATACATTTACACCTCTCGCAATGCCTGTAATGGTTAAAAATGCGTAGATATGTAGTGTATCTATGCATTCACAACTTTGGCAATGCCTGTAATGTAGAAACCACGTTCCAGTATTGGCCAAAGCCCTGTGTTCGATGCTACTGCACATGGTTCATTCAAATACTACCCTTAACTAGTTTAAATACGTATGTAGGTGATGTATCTATACATTTACACCTCTCGCAATGCCTGTAATGGTTAAAAATGCGTAGATATGTAGTGTATCTATGCATTCACAACTTTGTCAATGCCTGTAATGTAGAAACCACGTTCCAGTATTGGCCAAAGCCCTGTGTTCGATACTACTGCACATGGTTCATTCAAATACTACCCTTAACTAGTTTAAATACGTATGTAGGTGATGTATCTATACATTCACAACTCTCGCAATGCCTGTAATGTAGAAACCACGTTCCAGTATTGGTCAAAGCCCTGTGTTCGATGCTACTGCACATGGTTCATTCAAATACTACCCTTAACTATGGTTAAATAGTTTCAATACGTATGTAGGTGATGTATCTATACATTTACAACTTACGCAATGCCTGTAATGGTTAAAAATGCGTAGATATGTAGTGTATCTATGCATTCACAACTTTGGCAATGCCTGTAATGTAGAAACCACGTTCCAGTATTGGCCAAAGCCCTGTGTTCGATGCTACTGCACATGGTTCATTCAAATACTACCCTTAACTAGTTTAAATACGTATGTAGGTGATGTATCTATACATTCACAACTCTCGCAATGCCTGTAATGGTTAAAAATGCGTAGATATGTAGTGTATCTATGCATTCACAACTTTGTCAATGCCTGTAATGTAGAAACCACGTTCCAGTATTGGCCAAAGCCCTGTGTTCGATGCTACTGCACATGGTTCATTCAAATACTACCCTTAACTAGTTTAAATACGTATGTAGGTGATGTATCTATACATTTACACCTCTCGCAATGCCTGTAATGGTTAAAAATGCGTAGATATGTAATGTATCTATGCATTCACAACTTTGGCAATGCCTGTAATGTAGAAACCACGTTCCAGTATTGGCCAAAGCCCTGTGTTCGATGCTACTGCACATGGTTCATTCAAATACTACCCTTAACTAGTTTAAATACGTATGTAGGTGATGTATCTATACATTCACAACTCTCGCAATGCCTGTAATGGTTAAAAATGCGTAGATATGTAGTGTATCTATGCATTCACAACTTTGTCAATGCCTGTAATGTAGAAACCACGTTCCAGTATTGGCCAAAGCCCTGTGTTCGATGCTACTGCACATGGTTCATTCAAATACTACCCTTAACTAGTTTAAATACGTATGTAGGTGATGTATCTATACATTTACACCTCTCGCAATGCCTGTAATGGTTAACAATGCGTAGATATGTAGTGTATCTATGCATTCACAACTTTGGCAATGCCTGTAATGTAGAAACCACGTTCCAGTATTGGCCAAAGCCCTGTGTTCGATGCTACTGCACATGGTTCATTCAAATACTACCCTTAACTAGTTTAAATACGTATGTAGGTGATGTATCTATACATTCACAACTCTCGCAATGCCTGTAATGTAGAAACCACGTTCCAGTATTGGTCAAAGCCCTGTGTTCGATGCTACTGCACATGGTTCATTCAAATACTACCCTTAACTATGGTTAAATAGTTTCAATACGTATGTAGGTGATGTATCTATACATTCACAACTTACGCAATGCCTGTAATGGTTAAAAATGCGTAGATATGTAGTGTATCTATGCATTCACAACTTTGGCAATGCCTGTAATGTAGAAACCACGTTCCAGTATTGGCCAAAGCCCTGTGTTCGATGCTACTGCACATGGTTCATTCAAATACCATGTGCCTGTAATGTAGAAACCACGTTCCAGTATTGGCCAAAGCCCTGTGTTCGATGCTACTGCACATGGTTCATTCAAATACTACCCTTAACTAGTTTAATACGTATGTAGGTGATGTATCTATACATTTACAACTCTCGCAATGCCTGTAATGGTTAAAAATGCGTATATATGTAGTGTATCTATGCATTCACAACTTTGTCAATGCCTGTAATGTAGAAACCACGTTCCAGTATTGGCCAAAGCCCTGTGTTCGATGCTACTGCACATGGTTCATTCAAATACTACCCTTAACTAGTTTAAATACGTATGTAGGTGATGTATCTATACATTTACACCTCTCGCAATGCCTGTAATGGTTAAAAATGCGTAGATATGTAATGTATCTATGCATTCACAACTTTGGCAATGCCTGTAATGTAGAAACCACGTTCCAGTATTGGCCAAAGCCCTGTGTTCGATGCTACTGCACATGGTTCATTCAAATACTACCCTTAACTAGTTTAAATACGTATGTAGGTGATGTATCTATACATTCACAACTCTCGCAATGCCTGTAATGGTTAAAAATGCGTAGATATGTAGTGTATCTATGCATTCACAACTTTGTCAATGCCTGTAATGTAGAAACCACGTTCCAGTATTGGCCAAAGCCCTGTGTTCGATGCTACTGCACATGGTTCATTCAAATACTACCCTTAACTAGTTTAAATACGTATGTAGGTGATGTATCTATACATTTACACCTCTCGCAATGCCTGTAATGGTTAACAATGCGTAGATATGTAGTGTATCTATGCATTCACAACTTTGGCAATGCCTGTAATGTAGAAACCACGTTCCAGTATTGGCCAAAGCCCTGTGTTCGATGCTACTGCACATGGTTCATTCAAATACTACCCTTAACTAGCTTAAATGCGTATGTAGGTGATGTATCTATGCATTCACAACTTTGGCAATGCCTGTAATGTAGAAACCACGTTCCAGTATTGGTCAAAGCCCTGTGTTCGATGCTACTGCACATGGTTCATTCAAATACTACCCTTAACTATGGTTAAATAGTTTCAATACGTATGTAGGTGATGTATCTATACATTTACAACTTACGCAATGCCTGTAATGGTTAAAAATGCGTAGATATGTAGTGTATCTATGCATTCACAACTTTGGCAATGCCTGTAATGTAGAAACCACGTTCCAGTATTGGCCAAAGCCCTGTGTTCGATGCTACTGCACATGGTTCATTCAAATACTACCCTTAACTAGTTTAAATACGTATGTAGGTGATGTATCTATACATTCACAACTCTCGCAATGCCTGTAATGTAGAAACCACGTTCCAGTACTGGTCAAAACCCTGTGTTCGATGCTACTGCACATGGTTCATTCAAATACTACCCTTAACTATGGTTAAATAGTTTAAATACGTATGTAGGTGATGTATCTATACATTTACAACTTACGCAATGCCTGTAATGGTTAAAAATGCGTAGATATGTAGTGTATCTATGCATTCACAACTTTGGCAATGCCTGTAATGTAGAAACCACGTTCCAGTATTGGCCAAAGCCCTGTGTTCGATGCTACTGCACATGGTTCATTCAAATACTACCCTTAACTAGTTTAAATACGTATGTAGGTGATGTATCTATACATTCACAACTCTCGCAATGCCTGTAATGTAGAAACCACGTTCCAGTGCTGGTCAAAACCCTGTGTTCGATGCTACTGCACATGGTTCATTCAAATACTACCCTTAACTATGGTTAAATAGCTTAAATACGTATGTAGGTGATGTATCTATACATTTACAACTTACTCAATGCCTGTAATGGTTAAAAATGCGTAGATATGTAGTGTATCTATGCATTCACAACTTTGGCAATGCCTGTAATGTAGAAACCACGTTCCAGTATTGGCCAAAGCCCTGTGTTCGATGCTACTGCACATGGTTCATTCAAATACTACCCTTAACTAGTTTAAATACGTATGTAGGTGATGTATCTATACATTTACAACTCTCGCAATGCCTGTAATGGTTAAAAATGCGTAGATATGTAGTGTATCTATGCATTCACAACTTTGGCAATGCCTGTAATGTAGAAACCACGTTCCAGTAGTGGCCAAAGCCCTGTGTTCGATGCTACTGCACATGGTTCATTCAAATACTACCCTTAACTAGTTTAAATACGTATGTAGTTGATGTATCTATACATTCACAACTCTCGCAATGCCTGTAATGTAGAAACCACGTTCCAGTATTGGTCAAAGCCCTGTGTTCGATGCTACTGCACATGGTTCATTCAAATACTACCCTTAACTATGGTTAAATAGTTTCAATACGTATGTAGGTGATGTATCTATACATTTACAACTTACGCAATGCCTGTAATGGTTAAAAATGCGTAGATATGTAGTGTATCTATGCATTCACAACTTTGGCAATGCCTGTAATGTAGAAACCACGTTCCAGTATTGGCCAAAGCCCTGTGTTCGATGCTACTGCACATGGTTCATTCAAATACTACCCTTAACTAGTTTAAATACGTATGTAGGTGATGTATCTATACATTTACAACTCTCGCAATGCCTGTAATGGTTAAAAATGCGTAGATATGTAGTGTATCTATGCATTCACAACTTTGGCAATGCCTGTAATGTAGAAACCACGTTCCAGTATTGGCCAAAGCCCTGTGTTCGATGCTACTGCACATGGTTCATTCAAATACTACCCTTAACTAGTTTAAATACGTATGTAGGTGATGTATCTATACATTCACAACTCTCGCAATGCCTGTAATGTAGAAACCACTTTCCAGTATTGGTCAAAGCCCTGTGTTCGATGCTACTGCACATGGTTCATTCAAATACTACCCTTAACTATGGTTAAATAGTTTAAATACGTATGTAGGTGATGTATCTATACATTTACAACTTACGCAATGCCTGTAATGGTTAAAAATGCGTAGATATGTAGTGTATCTATGCATTCACAACTTTGGCAATGCCTGTAATGTAGAAACCACGTTCCAGTATTGGCCAAAGCCCTGTGTTCGATGCTACTGCACATGGTTCATTCAAATACTACCCTTAACTAGTTTAAATACGTATGTAGGTGATGTATCTATACATTCACAACTCTCGCAATGCCTGTAATGTAGAAACCACGTTCCAGTACTGGTCAAAACCCTGTGTTCGATGCTACTGCACATGGTTCATTCAAATACTACCCTTAACTATGGTTAAATAGTTTAAATACGTATGTAGGTGATGTATCTATACATTTACAACTTACGCAATGCCTGTAATGGTTAAAAATGCGTAGATATGTAGTGTATCTATGCATTCACAACTTTGGCAATGCCTGTAATGTAGAAACCACGTTCCAGTATTGGCCAAAGCCCTGTGTTCGATGCTACTGCACATGGTTCATTCAAATACTACCCTTAACTAGTTTAAATACGTATGTAGGTGATGTATCTATACATTCACAACTCTCGCAATGCCTGTAATGTAGAAACCACGTTCCAGTGCTGGTCAAAACCCTGTGTTCGATGCTACTGCACATGGTTCATTCAAATACTACCCTTAACTATGGTTAAATAGCTTAAATACGTATGTAGGTGATGTATCTATACATTTACAACTTACTCAATGCCTGTAATGGTTAAAAATGCGTAGATATGTAGTGTATCTATGCATTCACAACTTTGGCAATGCCTGTAATGTAGAAACCACGTTCCAGTATTGGCCAAAGCCCTGTGTTCGATGCTACTGCACATGGTTCATTCAAATACTACCCTTAACTAGTTTAAATACGTATGTAGGTGATGTATCTATACATTTACAACTCTCGCAATGCCTGTAATGGTTAAAAATGCGTAGATATGTAGTGTATCTATGCATTCACAACTTTGGCAATGCCTGTAATGTAGAAACCACGTTCCAGTATTGGCCAAAGCCCTGTGTTCGATGCTACTGCACATGGTTCATTCAAATACTACCCTTAACTAGTTTAAATACGTATGTAGTTGATGTATCTATACATTCACAACTCTCGCAATGCCTGTAATGTAGAAACCACGTTCCAGTATTGGTCAAAGCCCTGTGTTCGATGCTACTGCACATGGTTCATTCAAATACTACCCTTAACTATGGTTAAATAGTTTCAATACGTATGTAGGTGATGTATCTATACATTTACAACTTACGCAATGCCTGTAATGGTTAAAAATGCGTAGATATGTAGTGTATCTATGCATTCACAACTTTGGCAATGCCTGTAATGTAGAAACCACGTTCCAGTATTGGCCAAAGCCCTGTGTTCGATGCTACTGCACATGGTTCATTCAAATACTACCCTTAACTAGTTTAAATACGTATGTAGGTGATGTATCTATACATTTACAACTCTCGCAATGCCTGTAATGGTTAAAAATGCGTAGATATGTAGTGTATCTATGCATTCACAACTTTGGCAATCCCTGTAATGTAGAAACCACGTTCCAGTATTGGCCAAAGCCCTGTGTTCGATGCTACTGCACATGGTTCATTCAAATACTACCCTTAACTAGTTTAAATACGTATGTAGGTGATGTATCTATACATTCACAACTCTCGCAATGCCTGTAATGTAGAAACCACGTTCCAGTATTGGTCAAAGCCCTGTGTTCGATGCTACTGCACATGGTTCATTCAAATACTACCCTTAACTATGGTTAAATAGTTTAAATACGTATGTAGGTGATGTATCTATACATTTACAACTTTGGCAATGCCTGTAATGTAGAAACCACGTTCCAGTATTGGCCAAAGCCCTGTGTTCGATGCTACTGCACATGGTTCATTCAAATACTACCCTTAACTAGTTTAAATACGTATGTAGTTGATGTATCTATACATTCACAACTCTCGCAATGCCTGTAATGTAGAAACCACGTTCCAGTATTGGTCAAAGCCCTGTGTTCGATGCTACTGCACATGGTTCATTCAAATACTACCCTTAACTAGTTTAAATACCTATGTAGGTGATGTATCTATTCATTCACAACTCTCGCAATGCCTGTAATGGTTAAAAATGCGTAGATATGTAGTGTATCTATCCATTCACAACTTTGTCAATGCCTGTAATGTAGAAACCACGTTCCAGTATTGGCCAAAGCCCTGTGTTCGACGCTACTGCACATGGTTCATTCAAATACTACCCTTAACTAGTTTAAATACGTATGTAGGTGATGTATCTATACATTCACAACTCTCGCAATGCCTGTAATGTAGAAACCACGTTCCAGTATTGGTCAAAGCCCTGTGTTCGATGCTACTGCACATGGTTCATTCAAATACTACCCTTAACTAGTTTAAATACGTATGTAGTTGATGTATCTATACATTCACAACTCTCGCAATGCCTGTAATGTAGAAACCACGTTCCAGTATTGGTCAAAGCCCTGTGTTCGATGCTACTGCACATGGTTCATTCAAATACTACCCTTAAATAGTTTAAATACGTATGTAGTTGATGTATCTATACATTCACAACTCTCGCAATGCCTGTAATGTAGAAACCACGTTCCAGTATTGGTCAAAGCCCTGTGTTCGATGCTACTGCACATGGTTCATTCAAATACTACCCTTAACTATGGTTAAATAGTTTAAATACGTATGTAGGTGATGTATCTATACATTTACAACTTTGGCAATGCCTGTAATGTAGAAACCACGTTCCAGTATTGGCCAAAGCCCTGTGTTCGATGCTACTGCACATGGTTCATTCAAATACTACCCTTAACTAGTTTAAATACGTATGTAGGTGATGTATCTATACATTCACAACTCTCGCAATGCCTGTAATGTAGAAACCACGTTCCAGTATTGGTCAAAGCCCTGTGTTCGATGCTACTGCATATGGTTCATTCAAATACTACCCTTAACTAGTTTAAATACGTATGTAGGTGATGTATCTATACATTCACAACTCTCGCAATGCCTGTAATGGTTAAAAATGCGTAGATATGTAGTGTATCTATCCATTCACAACTTTGTCAATGCCTGTAATGTAGAAACCACGTTCCAGAATTGGCCAAAGCCCTGTGTTCGACGCTACTGCACATGGTTCATTCAAATACTACCCTTAACTAGTTTAAATACGTATGTAGGTGATGTATCTATACATTCACAACTCTCGCAATGCCTGTAATGTAGAAACCACGTTCCAGTATTGGTCAAAGCCCTGTGTTCGATGCTACTGCACATGGTTCATTCAAATACTACCCTTAACTAGTTTAAATACGTATGTAGTTGATGTATCTATACATTCACAACTCTCGCAATGCCTGTAATGTAGAAACCACGTTCCAGTATTGGTCAAAGCCCTGTGTTCGATGCTACTGCACATGGTTCATTCAAATACTACCCTTAAATAGTTTCAATACGTATGTAGGTGATGTATCTATTCATTCACAACTCTCGCAATGCCTGTAATGGTTAAAAATGCGTAGATATGTAGTGTATCTATCCATTCACAACTTTGTCAATGCCTGTAATGTAGAAACCACGTTCCAGTATTGGCCAAAGCCCTGTGTTCGACGCTACTGCACATGGTTCATTCAAATACTACCCTTAACTAGTTTAAATACGTATGTAGGTGATGTATCTATACATTCACAACTCTCGCAATGCCTGTAATGTAGAAACCACGTTCCAGTATTGGTCAAAGCCCTGTGTTCGATGCTACTGCACATGGTTCATTCAAATACTACCCTTAACTAGTTTAAATACGTATGTAGTTGATGTATCTATACATTCACAACTCTCGCAATGCCTGTAATGTAGAAACCACGTTCCAGTATTGGTCAAAGCCCTGTGTTCGATGCTACTGCACATGGTTCATTCAAATACTACCCTTAACTATGGTTAAATAGTTTAAATACGTATGTAGGTGATGTATCTATACATTTACAACTTTGGCAATGCCTGTAATGTAGAAACCACGTTCCAGTATTGGCCAAAGCCCTGTGTTCGATGCTACTGCACATGGTTCATTCAAATACTACCCTTAACTAGTTTAAATACGTATGTAGTTGATGTATCTATACATTCACAACTCTCGCAATGCCTGTAATGTAGAAACCACGTTCCAGTATTGGTCAAAGCCCTGTGTTCGATGCTACTGCATATGGTTCATTCAAATACTACCCTTAACTAGTTTAAATACCTATGTAGGTGATGTATCTATACATTCACAACTCTCGCAATGCCTGTAATGGTTAAAAATGCGTAGATATGTAGTGTATCTATCCATTCACAACTTTGTCAATGCCTGTAATGTAGAAACCACGTTCCAGTATTGGCCAAAGCCCTGTGTTCGACGCTACTGCACATGGTTCATTCAAATACTACCCTTAACTAGTTTAAATACGTATGTAGGTGATGTATCTATACATTCACAACTCTCGCAATGCCTGTAATGTAGAAACCACGTTCCAGTATTGGTCAAAGCCCTGTGTTCGATGCTACTGCACATGGTTCATTCAAATACTACCCTTAACTATGGTTAAATAGTTTAAATACGTATTTAGGTGATGTATCTATACATTTACAACTTTGGCAATGCCTGTAATGTAGAAACCACGTTCCAGTATTGGCCAAAGCCCTGTGTTCGATGCTACTGCACATGGTTCATTCAAATACTACCCTTAACTAGTTTAAATACGTATGTAGTTGATGTATCTATACATTCACAACTCTCGCAATGCCTGTAATGTAGAAACCACGTTCCAGTATTGGTCAAAGCCCTGTGTTCGATGCTACTGCATATGGTTCATTCAAATACTACCCTTAACTAGTTTAAATACCTATGTAGGTGATGTATCTATACATTCACAACTCTCGCAATGCCTGTAATGGTTAAAAATGCGTAGATATGTAGTGTATCTATCCATTCACAACTTTGTCAATGCCTGTAATGTAGAAACCACCTTCCAGTATTGGCCAAAGCCCTGTGTTCGACGCTACTGCACATGGTTCATTCAAATACTACCCTTAACTAGTTTAAATACGTATGTAGGTGATGTATCTATACATTCACAACTCTCGCAATGCCTGTAATGTAGAAACCACGTTCCAGTATTGGTCAAAGCCCTGTGTTCGATGCTACTGCACATGGTTCATTCAAATACTACCCTTAACTAGTTTAAATACGTATGTAGTTGATGTATCTATACATTCACAACTCTCGCAATGCCTGTAATGTAGAAACCACGTTCCAGTATTGGTCAAAGCCCTGTGTTCGATGCTACTGCACATGGTTCATTCAAATACTACCCTTAACTAGTTTAAATACGTATGTAGTTGATGTATCTATACATTCACAACTCTCGCAATGCCTGTAATGTAGAAACCACGTCCCAGTATTGGTCAAAGCCCTGTGTTCGATGCTACTGCACATGGTTCATTCAAATACTACCCTTAACTATGGTTAAATAGTTTAAATACGTATGTAGGTGATGTATCTATACATTTACAACTTTGGCAATGCCTGTAATGTAGAAACCACGTTCCAGTATTGGCCAAAGCCCTGTGTTCGATGCTACTGCACATGGTTCATTCAAATACTACCCTTAACTAGTTTAAATACGTATGTAGTTGATGTATCTATACATTCACAACTCTCGCAATGCCTGTAATGTAGAAACCACGTTCCAGTATTGGTCAAAGCCCTGTGTTCGATACTACTGCATATGGTTCATTCAAATACTACCCTTAACTAGTTTAAATACGTATGTAGGTGATGTATCTATACATTCACAACTCTTGCAATGCCTGTAATGGTTACAAATGCGTAGATATGTAGTGTATCTATCCATTCACAACTTTGTCAATGCCTGTAATGTAGAAACCACGTTCCAGTATTGGCCAAAGCCCTGTGTTCGACGCTACTGCACATGGTTCATTCAAATACTACCCTTAACTAGTTTAAATACGTATGTAGGTGATGTATCTATACATTCACAACTCTCGCAATGCCTGTAATGTAGAAACCACGTTCCAGTATTGGTCAAAGCCCTGTGTTCGATGCTACTGCACATGGTTCATTCAAATACTACCCTTAACTAGTTTAAATACGTATGTAGTTGATGTATCTATACATTCACAACTCTCGCAATGCCTGTAATGTAGAAACCACGTTCCAGTATTGGTCAAAGCCCTGTGTTCGATGCTACTGCACATGGTTCATTCAAATACTACCCTTAAATAGTTTCAATACGTATGTAGGTGATGTATCTATTCATTCACAACTCTCGCAATGCCTGTAATGGTTAAAAATGCGTAGATATGTAGTGTATCTATCCATTCACAACTTTGTCAATGCCTGTAATGTAGAAACCACGTTCCAGTATTGGCCAAAGCCCTGTGTTCGACGCTACTGCACATGGTTCATTCAAATACTACCCTTAACTAGTTTAAATACGTATGTAGGTGATGTATCTATACATTCACAACTCTCGCAATGCCTGTAATGTAGAAACCACGTTCCAGTATTGGTCAAAGCCCTGTGTTCGATGCTACTGCACATGGTTCATTCAAATACTACCCTTAACTAGTTTAAATACGTATGTAGTTGATGTATCTATACATTCACAACTCTCGCAATGCCTGTAATGTAGAAACCACGTTCCAGTATTGGTCAAAGCCCTGTGTTCGATGCTACTGCACATGGTTCATTCAAATACTACCCTTAACTATGGTTAAATAGTTTAAATACGTATGTAGGTGATGTATCTATACATTTACAACTTTGGCAATGCCTGTAATGTAGAAACCACGTTCCAGTATTGGCCAAAGCCCTGTGTTCGATGCTACTGCACATGGTTCATTCAAATACTACCCTTAACTAGTTTAAATACGTATGTAGTTGATGTATCTATACATTCACAACTCACGCAATGCCTGTAATGTAGAAACCACGTTCCAGTATTGGTCAAAGCCCTGTGTTCGATGCTACTGCACATGGTTCATTCAAATACTACCCTTAACTAGTTTAAATACCTATGTAGGTGATGTATCTATACATTCACAACTCTCGCAATGCCTGTAATGGTTAAAAATGCGTAGATATGTAGTGTATCTATCCATTCACAACTTTGTCAATGCCTGTAATGTAGAAACCACGTTCCAGTATTGGCCAAAGCCCTGTGTTCGACGCTACTGCACATGGTTCATTCAAATACTACCCTTAACTAGTTTAAATACGTATGTAGGTGATGTATCTATACATTCAGAACTCTCGCAATGCCTGTAATGTAGAAACCACGTTCCAGTATTGGTCAAAGCCCTGTGTTCGATGCTACTGCACATGGTTCATTCAAATACTACCCTTAACTAGTTTAAATACGTATGTAGTTGATGTATCTATACATTCACAACTCTCGCAATGCCTGTAATGTAGAAACCACGTTCCAGTATTGGTCAAAGCCCTGTGTTCGATGCTACTGCACATGGTTCATTCAAATACTACCCTTAACTAGTTTAAATACGTATGTAGTTGATGTATCTATACATTCACAACTCTCGCAATGCCTGTAATGTAGAAACCACGTTCCAGTATTGGTCAAAGCCCTGTGTTCGATGCTACTGCACATGGTTCATTCAAATACTACCCTTAACTATGGTTAAATAGTTTAAATACGTATGTAGGTGATGTATCTATACATTTACAACTTTGGCAATGCCTGTAATGTAGAAACCACGTTCCAGTATTGGCCAAAGCCCTGTGTTCGATGCTACTGCACATGGTTCATTCAAATACTACCCTTAACTAGTTTAAATACGTATGTAGTTGATGTATCTATACATTCACAACTCTCGCAATGCCTGTAATGTAGAAACCACGTTCCAGTATTGGTCAAAGCCCTGTGTTCGATGCTACTGCATATGGTTCATTCAAATACTACCCTTAACTAGTTTAAATACGTATGTAGGTGATGTATCTATACATTCACAACTCTCGCAATGCCTGTAATGGTTACAAATGCGTAGATATGTAGTGTATCTATCCATTCACAACTTTGTCAATGCCTGTAATGTAGAAACCACGTTCCAGTATTGGCCAAAGCCCTGTGTTCGACGCTACTGCACATGGTTCATTCAAATACTACCCTTAACTAGTTTAAATACGTATGTAGGTGATGTATCTATACATTCACAACTCTCGCAATGCCTGTAATGTAGAAACCACGTTCCAGTATTGGTCAAAGCCCTGTGTTCGATGCTACTGCACATGGTTCATTCAAATACTACCCTTAACTAGTTTAAATACCTATGTAGGTGATGTATCTATACATTCACAACTCTCGCAATGCCTGTAATGTAGAAACCACGTTCCAGTATTGGTCAAAGCCCTGTGTTCGATGCTACTGCACATGGTTCATTCAAATACTACCCTTAACTAGTTTAAATACGTATTTAGGTGATGTATCTATACATTCACAACTCTCGCAATGCCTGTAATGTAGAAACCACGTTCCAGTACTGGTCAAAACCCTGTGTTCGATGCTACTGCACATGGTTCATTCAAATACTACCCTTAACTATGGTTAAATAGTTTCAATACGTATGTAGGTGATGTATCTATACATTTACAACTTACGCAATGCCTGTAATGGTTAAAAATGCGTAGATATGTAGTGTATCTATGCATTCACAACTTTGGCAATGCCTGTAATGTAGAAACCACGTTCCAGTATTGGCCAAAGCCCTGTGTTCGATGCTACTGCACATGGTTCATTCAAATACTACCCTTAACTAGTTTAAATACGTATGTAGTTGATGTATCTATACATTCACAACTCTCGCAATGCCTGTAATGTAGAAACCACGTTCCAGTATTGGTCAAAGCCCTGTGTTCGATGCTACTGCACATGGTTCATTCAAATACTACCCTTAACTATGGTTAAATAGTTTAAATACGTATGTAGGTGATGTATCTATACATTTACAACTTACGCAATGCCTGTAATGGTTAAAAATGCGTATATATGTAGTGTATCTATGCATTCACAACTTTGGCAATGCCTGTAATGTAGAAACCACGTTCCAGTATTGGCCAAAGCCCTGTGTTCGATGCTACTGCACATGGTTCATTCAAATACTACCCTTAACTAGTTTAAATACGTATGTAGGTGATGTATCTATACATTTACAACTCTCGCAATGCCTGTAATGGTTAAAAATGCGTAGATATGTAGTGTATCTATGCATTCACAACTTTGGCAATGCCTGTAATGTAGAAACCACGTTCCAGTATTGGCCAAAGCCCTGTGTTCGATGCCACTGCACATGGTTCATTCAAATACTACCCTTAACTAGTTTAAATACGTATGTAGGTGATGTATCTATACATTCACAACTCTCGCAATGCCTGTAATGTAGAAACCACGTTCCAGTATTGGTCAAAGCCCTGTGTTCGATGCTACTGCACATGGTTCATTCAAATACTACCCTTAACTATGGTTAAATAGTTTAAATACGTATGTAGGTGATGTATCTATACATTTACAACTTTGGCAATGCCTGTAACGTAGACACCACGTTCCAGTATTGGCCAAAGCCCTGTGTTCGATGCTACTGCACATGGTTCATTCAAATACTACCCTTAACTAGTTTAAATACGTATGTAGTTGATGCATCTATACATTCACAACTCTCGCAATGCCTGTAATGTAGAAACCACGTTCCAGTATTGGTCAAAGCCCTGTGTTCGATGCTACTGCACATGGTTCATTCAAATACTACCCTTAACTAGTTTAAATACCTATGTAGGTGATGTATTTATACATTCACAACTCTCGCAATGCCTGTAATGGTTAAAAATGCGTAGATATGTAGTGTATCTATCCATTCACAACTTTGTCAATGCCTGTAATGTAGAAACCACGTTCCAGTATTGGCCAAAGCCCTGTGTTCGACGCTACTGCACATGGTTCATTCAAATTCTACCCTTAACTAGTTTAAATACGTATGTAGGTGATGTATCTATACATTCACAACTCTCGCAATGCCTGTAATGTAGAAACCACGTTCCAGTATTGGTCAAAGCCCTGTGTTCGATGCTACTGCACATGGTTCATTCAAATACTACCCTTAACTAGTTTAAATACGTATGTAGTTGATGTATCTATACATTCACAACTCTTGCAATGCCTGTAATGTAGAAACCACGTTCCAGTATTGGTCAAAGCCCTGTGTTCGATGCTACTGCACATGGTTCATTCAAATACTACCCTTAACTATGGTTAAATAGTTTAAATACGTATGTAGGTGATGTATCTATACATTTACAACTTACGCAATGCCTGTAATGGTTAAAAATGCGTAGATATGTAGTGTATCTATGCATTCACAACTTTGGCAATGCCTGTAATGTAGAAACCACGTTCCAGTATTGGCCAAAGCCCTGTGTTCGATGCTACTGCACATGGTTCATTCAAATACTACCCTTAACTAGTTTAAATACGTATGTAGGTGATGTATCTATACATTTACAACTCTCGCAATGCCTGTAATGGTTAAAAATGCGTATATATGTAGTGTATCTATGCATTCACAACTTTGGCAATGCCTGTAATGTAGAAACCACGTTCCAGTATTGGCCAAAGCCCTGTGTTCGATGCTACTGCACATGGTTCATTCAAATACTACCCTTAACTAGTTTAAATACGTATGTAGGTGATGTATCTATACATTCACAACTCTCGCAATGCCTGTAATGTAGAAACCACGTTCCAGTATTGGTCAAAGCCCTGTGTTCGATGCTACTGCACATGGTTCATTCAAATACTACCCTTAACTATGGTTAACTAGTTTAAATACGTATGTAGGTGATGTATCTATACATTTACAACTTACGCAATGCCTGTAATGGTTAAAAATGCGTAGATATGTAGTGTATCTATGCATTCACAACTTTGGCAATGCCTGTAATGTAGAAACCACGTTCCAGTATTGGCCAAAGCCCTGTGTTCGAAGCTACTGCACATGGTTCATTCAAATACTACCCTTAACTATGGTTAAATAGTTTAAATACGTATGTAGGTGATGTATCTATACATTTACAACTTTGGCAATGCCTGTAATGTAGACACCACGTTCCAGTATTGGCCAAAGCCCTGTGTTCGATGCTACTGCACATGGTTCATTCAAATACTACCCTTAACTAGTTTAAATACGTATGTAGTTGATGCATCTATACATTCACAACTCTCGCAATGCCTGTAATGTAGAAACCACGTTCCAGTATTGGTCAAAGCCCTGTGTTCGATGCTACTGCACATGGTTCATTCAAATACTACCCTTAACTAGTTTAAATACCTATGTAGGTGATGTATTTATACATTCACAACTCTCGCAATGCCTGTAATGGTTAAAAATGCGTAGATATGTAGTGTATCTATCCATTCACAACTTTGTCAATGCCTGTAATGTAGAAACCACGTTCCAGTATTGGCCAAAGCCCTGTGTTCGACGCTACTGCACATGGTTCATTCAAATTCTACCCTTAACTAGTTTAAATACGTATGTAGGTGATGTATCTATACATTCACAACTCTCGCAATGCCTGTAATGTAGAAACCACGTTCCAGTATTGGTCAAAGCCCTGTGTTCGATGCTACTGCACATGGTTCATTCAAATACTACCCTTAACTAGTTTAAATACGTATGTAGTTGATGTATCTATACATTCACAACTCTCGCAATGCCTGTAATGTAGAAACCACGTTCCAGTATTGGTCAAAGCCCTGTGTTCGATGCTACTGCACATGGTTCATTCAAATACTACCCTTAACTATGGTTAAATAGTTTAAATACGTATGTAGGTGATGTATCTATACATTTACAACTTACGCAATGCCTGTAATGGTTAAAAATGCGTAGATATGTAGTGTATCTATGCATTCACAACTTTGGCAATGCCTGTAATGTAGAAACCACGTTCCAGTATTGGCCAAAGCCCTGTGTTCGATGCTACTGCACATGGTTCATTCAAATACTACCCTTAACTAGTTTAAATACGTATGTAGGTGATGTATCTATACATTTACAACTTTGGCAATGCCTGTAATGTAGACACCACGTTCCAGTATTGGCCAAAGCCCTGTGTTCGATGCTACTGCACATGGTTCATTCAAATACTACCCTTAACTAGTTTAAATACGTATGTAGTTGATGCATCTATACATTCACAACTCTCGCAATGCCTGTAATGTAGAAACCACGTTCCAGTATTGGTCAAAGCCCTGTGTTCGATGCTACTGCACATGGTTCATTCAAATACTACCCTTAACTAGTTTAAATACCTATGTAGGTGATGTATTTATACATTCACAACTCTCGCAATGCCTGTAATGGTTAAAAATGCGTAGATATGTAGTGTATCTATCCATTCACAACTTTGTCAATGCCTGTAATGTAGAAACCACGTTCCAGTATTGGCCAAAGCCCTGTGTTCGACGCTACTGCACATGGTTCATTCAAATTCTACCCTTAACTAGTTTAAATACGTATGTAGGTGATGTATCTATACATTCACAACTCTCGCAATGCCTGTAATGTAGAAACCACGTTCCAGTATTGGTCAAAGCCCTGTGTTCGATGCTACTGCACATGGTTCATTCAAATACTACACTTAACTAGTTTAAATACGTATGTAGTTGATGTATCTATACATTCACAACTCTCGCAATGCCTGTAATGTAGAAACCACGTTCCAGTATTGGTCAAAGCCCTGTGTTCGATGCTACTGCACATGGTTCATTCAAATACTACCCTTAACTATGGTTAAATAGTTTAAATACGTATGTAGGTGATGTATCTATACATTTACAACTTGCGCAATGCCTGTAATGGTTAAAAATGCGTAGATATGTAGTGTATCTATGCATTCACAACTTTGGCAATGCCTGTAATGTAGAAACCACGTTCCAGTATTGGCCAAAGCCCTGTGTTCGATGCTACTGCACATGGTTCATTCAAATACTACCCTTAACTAGTTTAAATACGTATGTAGGTGATGTATCTATACATTTACAACTCTCGCAATGCCTGTAATGGTTAAAAATGCGTAGATATGTAGTGTATCTATGCATTCACAACTTTGGCAATGCCTGTAATGTAGAAACCACGTTCCAGTATTGGCCAAAGCCCTGTGTTCGATGCTACTGCACATGGTTCATTCAAATACTACCCTTAACTAGTTTAAATACGTATGTAGTTGATGTATCTATACATTCACAACTCTCGCAATGCCTGTAATGTAGAAACCACGTTCCAGTATTGGTCAAAGCCCTGTGTTCGATGCTACTGCACATGGTTCATTCAAATACTACCCTTAACTAGTTTAAATACCTATGTAGGTGATGTATCTATACATTCACAACTCTCGCAATGCCTGTAATGGTTAAAAATGCGTAGATATGTAGTGTATCTATCCATTCACAACTTTGTCAATGCCTGTAATGTAGAAACCACGTTCCAGTATTGGCCAAAGCCCTGTGTTCGACGCTACTGCACATGGTTCATTCAAATTCTACCCTTAACTAGTTTAAATACGTATGTAGGTGATGTATCTATACATTCACAACTCTCGCAATGCCTGTAATGTAGAAACCACGTTCCAGTATTGGTCAAAGCCCTGTGTTCGATGCTACTGCACATGGTTCATTCAAATACTACACTTAACTAGTTTAAATACGTATGTAGTTGATGTATCTATACATTCACAACTCTCGCAATGCCTGTAATGTAGAAACCACGTTCCAGTATTGGTCAAAGCCCTGTGTTCGATGCTACTGCACATGGTTCATTCAAATACTACCCTTAACTATGGTTAAATAGTTTAAATACGTATGTAGGTGATGTATCTATACATTTACAACTTTGGCAATGCCTGTAATGGTTAAAAATGCGTAGATATGTAGTGTATCTATGCATTCACAACTTTGGCAATGCCTGTAATGTAGAAACCACGTTCCAGTATTGGCCAAAGCCCTGTGTTCGATGCTACTGCACATGGTTCATTCAAATACTACCCTTAACTAGTTTAAATACGTATGTAGGTGATGTATCTATACATTTACAACTCTCGCAATGCCTGTAATGGTTAAAAATGCGTAGATATGTAGTGTATCTATGCATTCACAACTTTGGCAATGCCTGTAATGTAGAAACCACGTTCCAGTATTGGCCAAAGCCCTGTGTTCGATGCTACTGCACATGGTTCATTCAAATACTACCCTTAACTAGTTTAAATACGTATGTAGGTGATGTATCTATACATTCACAACTCTCGCAATGCCTGTAATGTAGAAACCACGTTCCAGTACTGGTCAAAGCCCTGTGTTCGATGCTACTGCACATGGTTCATTCAAATACTACCCTTAACTATGGTTAAATAGTTTAAATACGTATGTAGGTGATGTATCTATACATTTACAACTTACGCAATGCCTGTAATGGTTAAAAATGCGTAGATATGTAGTGTATCTATGCATTCACAACTTTGGCAATGCCTGTAATGTAGAAACCACGTTCCAGTATTGGCCAAAGCCCTGTGTTCGATGCTACTGCACATGGTTCATTCAAATACTACCCTTAACTAGTTTAAATACGTATGTAGGTGATGTATCTATACATTCACAACTCTCGCAATGCCTGTAATGTAGAAACCACGTTCCAGTACTGGTCAAAACCCTGTGTTCGATGCTACTGCACATGGTTCATTCAAATACTACCCTTAACTATGGTTAAATAGTTTAAATACGTATGTAGGTGATGTATTTATACATTTACAACTTACGCAATGCCTGTAATGGTTAAAAATGCGTATATATGTAGTGTATCTATGCATTCACAACTTTGGCAATGCCTGTAATGTAGAAACCACGTTCCAGTATTGGCCAAAGCCCTGTGTTCGATGCTACTGCACATGGTTCATTCAAATACTACCCTTAACTATGGTTAAATAGTTTAAATACGTATGTAGGTGATGTATCTATACATTTACAACTTACGCAATGCCTGTAATGGTTAAAAATGCGTAGATATGTAGTGTATCTATGCATTCACAACTTTGGCAATGCCTGTAATGTAGAAACCACGTTCCAGTATTGGCCAAAGCCCTGTGTTCGATGCTACTGCACATGGTTCATTCAAATACTACCCTTAACTAGTTTAAATACGTATGTAGTTGATGTATCTATACATTCACAACTCTCGCAATGCCTGTAATGTAGAAACCACGTTCCAGTACTGGTCAAAACCCTGTGTTCGATGCTACTGCACATGGTTCATTCCAATACTACCCTTAACTATGGTTAAATAGTTTAAATACGTATGTAGGTGATGTGTCTATACATTTACAACTTACGCAATGCCTGTAGTGGTTAAAAATGCGTAGATATGTAGTGTATCTATGCATTCACAACTTTGGCAATGCCTGTAATGTAGAAACCACGTTCCAGTATTGGTCAAAGCCCTGTGTTCGATGCTACTGCACATGGTTCATTCAAATACTACCCTTAACTAGTTTAAATACCTATGTAGGTGATGTATCTATACATTCACAACTCTCGCAATGCCTGTAATGGTTAAAAATGCGTATATATGTAGTGTATCTATCCATTCACAACTCTCGCAATGCCTGTAATGTAGAAACCACGTTCCAGTATTGGCCAAAGCCCTGTGTTCGACGCTACTGCACATGGTTCATTCAAATACTACCCTTAACTAGTTTAAATACGTATGTAGGTGATGTATCTATACATTCACAACTCTCGCAATGCCTGTAATGTAGAAACCACGTTCCAGTATTGGTCAAAGCCCTGTGTTCGATGCTACTGCACATGGTTCATTCAAATACTACCCTTAACTAGTTTAAATACGTATGTAGTTGATGTATCTATACATTCACAACTCTCGCAATGCCTGTAATGTAGAAACCACGTTCCAGTATTGGTCAAAGCCCTGTGTTCGATGCTACTGCACATGGTTCATTCAAATACTACCCTTAACTAGTTTAAATACCTATGTAGGTGATGTATCTATACATTCACAACTCTCGCAATGCCTGTAATGGTTAAAAATGCGTAGATATGTAGTGTATCTATGCATTCACAACTTTGGCAATGCCTGTAATGTAGAAACCACGTTCCAGTATTGGCCAAAGCCCTGTGTTCGATGCTACTGCACATGGTTCATTCAAATACTACCCTTAACTAGTTTAAATACGTATGTAGGTGATGTATCTATACATTCACAACTCTCGCAATGCCTGTAATGTAGAAACCACGTTCCAGTACTGGTCAAAGCCCTGTGTTCGATGCTACTGCACATGGTTCATTCAAATACTACCCTTAACTATGGTTAAATAGTTTAAATACGTATGTAGGTGATGTATCTATACATTTACAACTTACGCAATGCCTGTAATGGTTAAAAATGCGTAGATATGTAGTGTATCTATGCATTCACAACTTTGGCAATGCCTGTAATGTAGAAACCACGTTCCAGTATTGGCCAAAGCCCTGTGTTCGATGCTACTGCACATGGTTCATTCAAATACTACCCTTAACTAGTTTAAATACGTATGTAGGTGATGTATCTATACATTCACAACTCTCGCAATGCCTGTAATGTAGAAACCACGTTCCAGTACTGGTCAAAACCCTGTGTTCGATGCTACTGCACATGGTTCATTCAAATACTACCCTTAACTATGGTTAAATAGTTTAAATACGTATGTAGGTGATGTATCTATACATTTACAACTTACGCAATGCCTGTAATGGTTAAAAATGCGTATATATGTAGTGTATCTATGCATTCACAACTTTGGCAATGCCTGTAATGTAGAAACCACGTTCCAGTATTGGCCAAAGCCCTGTGTTCGATGCTACTGCACATGGTTCATTCAAATACTACCCTTAACTATGGTTAAATAGTTTAAATACGTATGTAGGTGATGTATCTATACATTTACAACTTACGCAATGCCTGTAATGGTTAAAAATGCGTAGATATGTAGTGTATCTATGCATTCACAACTCTCGCAATGCCTGTAATGTAGAAACCACGTTCCAGTATTGGCCAAAGCCCTGTGTTCGATGCTACTGCACATGGTTCATTCAAATACTACCCTTAACTAGTTTAAATACGTATGTAGTTGATGTATCTATACATTCACAACTCTCGCAATGCCTGTAATGTAGAAACCACGTTCCAGTACTGGTCAAAACCCTGTGTTCGATGCTACTGCACATGGTTCATTCCAATACTACCCTTAACTATGGTTAAATAGTTTAAATACGTATGTAGGTGATGTGTCTATACATTTACAACTTACGCAATGCCTGTAGTGGTTAAAAATGCGTAGATATGTAGTGTATCTATGCATTCACAACTTTGGCAATGCCTGTAATGTAGAAACCACGTTCCAGTATTGGTCAAAGCCCTGTGTTCGATGCTACTGCACATGGTTCATTCAAATACTACCCTTAACTAGTTTAAATACCTATGTAGGTGATGTATCTATACATTCACAACTCTCGCAATGCCTGTAATGGTTAAAAATGCGTATATATGTAGTGTATCTATCCATTCACAACTCTCGCAATGCCTGTAATGTAGAAACCACGTTCCAGTATTGGCCAAAGCCCTGTGTTCGACGCTACTGCACATGGTTCATTCAAATACTACCCTTAACTAGTTTAAATACGTATGTAGGTGATGTATCTATACATTCACAACTCTCGCAATGCCTGTAATGTAGAAACCACGTTCCAGTATTGGTCAAAGCCCTGTGTTCGATGCTACTGCACATGGTTCATTCAAATACTACCCTTAACTAGTTTAAATACGTATGTAGTTGATGTATCTATACATTCACAACTCTCGCAATGCCTGTAATGTAGAAACCACGTTCCAGTATTGGTCAAAGCCCTGTGTTCGATGCTACTGCACATGGTTCATTCAAATACTACCCTTAACTAGTTTAAATACCTATGTAGGTGATGTATCTATACATTCACAACTCTCGCAATGCCTGTAATGGTTAAAAATGCGTAGATATGTAGTGTATCTATGCATTCACAACTTTGTCAATGCCTGTAATGTAGAAACCACGTTCCAGTATTGGCCAAAGCCCTGTGTTCGATGCTACTGCAAATGGTTCATTCAAATACTACCCTTAACTAGTTTAAATACGTATGTAGGTGATGTATCTATACATTCACAACTCTCGCAATGCCTGTAATGTAGAAACCACGTTCCAGTATTGGTCAAAGCCCTGTGTTCGATGCTACTGCACATGGTTCATTCAAATATTACCCTTAACTATGGTTAAATAGTTTAAATACGTATGTAGGTGATGTATCTATACATTTACAACTTACGCAATGCCTGTAATGGTTAAAAATGCGTATATATGTAGTGTATCTATGCATTCACAACTTTGGCAATGCCTGTAATGTAGAAACCACGTTCCAGTATTGGCCAAAGCCCTGTGTTCGATGCTACTGCACATGGTTCATTCAAATACTACCCTTAACTAGTTTAAATACGTATGTAGGTGATGTATCTATACATTTACAACTCTCGCAATGCCTGTAATGGTTAAAAATGCGTAGATATGTAGTGTATCTATGCATTCACAACTTTGGCAATGCCTGTAATGTAGAAACCACGTTCCAGTATTGGCCAAAGCCCTGTGTTCGATGCTACTGCACATGGTTCATTCAAATACTACCCTTAACTAGTTTAAATACGTATGTAGGTGATGTATCTATACATTCACAACTCTCGCAATGCCTGTAATGTAGAAACCACGTTCCAGTATTGGCCAAAGCCCTGTGTTCGACGCTACTGCACATGGTTCATTCAAATACTACCCTTAACTAGTTTAAATACGTATGTAGGTGATGTATCTATACATTCACAACTCTCGCAATGCCTCTAATGTAGAAACCACGTTCCAGTATTGGTCAAAGCCCTGTGTTCGATGCTACTGCACATGGTTCATTCAAATACTACCCTTAACTAGTTTAAATACGTATGTAGTTGATGTATCTATACATTCACAACTCTCGCAATGCCTGTAATGTAGAAACCACGTTCCAGTATTGGTCAAAGCCCTGTGTTCGATGCTACTGCACATGGTTCATTCAAATACTACCCTTAACTAGTTTAAATACCTATGTAGGTGATGTATCTATACATTCACAACTCTCGCAATGCCTGTAATGGTTGAAAATGCGTAGATATGTAGTGTATCTATGCATTCACAACTTTGTCAATGCCTGTAATGTAGAAACCACGTTCCAGTATTGGCCAAAGCCCTGTGTTCGACGCTACTGCACATGGTTCATTCAAATACTACCCTTAACTAGTTTAAATACGTATGTAGGTGATGTATCTATACATTCACAACTCTCGCAATGCCTGTAATGTAGAAACCACGTTCCAGTATTGGTCAAAGCCCTGTGTTCGATGCTACTGCACATGGTTCATTCAAATACTACCCTTAACTATGGTTAAATAGTTTAAATACGTATGTAGGTGATGTATCTATACATTTACAACTTACGCAATGCCTGTAATGGTTAAAAATGCGTAGATATGTAGTGTATCTATGCATTCACAACTTTGGCAATGCCTGTAATGTAGAAACCACGTTCCAGTATTGGCCAAAGCCCTGTGTTCGATGCTACTGCACATGGTTCATTCAAATACTACCCTTAACTAGTTTAAATACGTATGTAGGTGATGTATCTATACATTTACAACTCTCGCAATGCCTGTAATGGTTAAAAATGCGTAGATATGTAGTGTATCTATGCATTCACAACTTTGGCAATGCCTGTAATGTAGAAACCACGTTCCAGTATTGGCCAAAGCCCTGTGTTCGATGCTACTGCAAATGGTTCATTCAAATACTACCCTTAACTAGTTTAAATACGTATGTAGGTGATGTATCTATACATTCACAACTCTCGCAATGCCTGTAGTGTAGAAACCACGTTCCAGTATTGGTCAAAGCCCTGTGTTCGATGCTACTGCACATGGTTCATTCAAATACTACCCTTAACTATGGTTAAATAGTTTAAATACGTATGTAGGTGATGTATCTATACATTTACAACTTACGCAATGCCTGTAATGGTTAAAAATGCGTATATATGTAGTGTATCTATGCATTCACAACTTTGGCAATGCCTGTAATGTAGAAACCACGTTCCAGTATTGGCCAAAGCCCTGTGTTCGATGCTACTGCACATGGTTCATTCAAATACTACCCTTAACTAGTTTAAATACGTATGTAGGTGATGTATCTATACATTTACAACTCTCGCAATGCCTGTAATGGTTAAAAATGCGTAGATATGTAGTGTATCTATGCATTCACAACTTTGGCAATGCCTGTAATGTAGAAACCACGTTCCAGTATTGGCCAAAGCCCTGTGTTCGATGCTACTGCACATGGTTCATTCAAATACTACCCTTAACTAGTTTAAATACGTATGTAGGTGATGTATCTATACATTCACAACTCTCGCAATGCCTCTAATGTAGAAACCACGTTCCAGTATTGGCCAAAGCCCTGTGTTCGACGCTACTGCACATGGTTCATTCAAATACTACCCTTAACTAGTTTAAATACGTATGTAGGTGATGTATCTATACATTCACAACTCTCGCAATGCCTCTAATGTAGAAACCACGTTCCAGTATTGGTCAAAGCCCTGTGTTCGATGCTACTGCACATGGTTCATTCAAATACTACCCTTAACTAGTTTAAATACGTATGTAGTTGATGTATCTATACATTCACAACTCTCGCAATGCCTCTAATGTAGAAACCACGTTCCAGTATTGGTCAAAGCCCTGTGTTCGATGCTACTGCACATGGTTCATTCAAATACTACCCTTAACTAGTTTAAATACCTATGTAGGTGATGTATCTATACATTCACAACTCTCGCAATGCCTGTAATGGTTGAAAATGCGTAGATATGTAGTGTATCTATGCATTCACAACTTTGTCAATGCCTGTAATGTAGAAACCACGTTCCAGTATTGGCCAAAGCCCTGTGTTCGACGCTACTGCACATGGTTCATTCAAATACTACCCTTAACTAGTTTAAATACGTATGTAGGTGATGTATCTATACATTCACAACTCTCGCAATGCCTGTAGTGTAGAAACCACGTTCCAGTATTGGTCAAAGCCCTGTGTTCGATGCTACTGCACATGGTTCATTCAAATACTACCCTTAACTATGGTTAAATAGTTTAAATACGTATGTAGGTGATGTATCTATACATTTACAACTTACGCAATGCCTGTAATGGTTAAAAATGCGTATATATGTAGTGTATCTATGCATTCACAACTTTGGCAATGCCTGTAATGTAGAAACCACGTTCCAGTATTGGCCAAAGCCCTGTGTTCGATGCTACTGCACATGGTTCATTCAAATACTACCCTTAACTAGTTTAAATACGTATGTAGGTGATGTATCTATACATTTACAACTCTCGCAATGCCTGTAATGGTTAAAAATGCGTAGATATGTAGTGTATCTATGCATTCACAACTTTGGCAATGCCTGTAATGTAGAAACCACGTTCCAGTATTGGCCAAAGCCCTGTGTTCGATGCTACTGCACATGGTTCATTCAAATACTACCCTTAACTAGTTTAAATACGTATGTAGGTGATGTATCTATACATTCACAACTCTCGCAATGCCTGTAATGTAGAAACCACGTTCCAGTATTGGCCAAAGCCCTGTGTTCGACGCTACTGCACATGGTTCATTCAAATACTACCCTTAACTAGTTTAAATACGTATGTAGGTGATGTATCTATACATTCACAACTCTCGCAATGCCTCTAATGTAGAAACCACGTTCCAGTATTGGTCAAAGCCCTGTGTTCGATGCTACTGCACATGGTTCATTCAAATACTACCCTTAACTAGTTTAAATACGTATGTAGTTGATGTATCTATACATTCACAACTCTCGCAATGCCTCTAATGTAGAAACCACGTTCCAGTATTGGTCAAAGCCCTGTGTTCGATGCTACTGCACATGGTTCATTCAAATACTACCCTTAACTAGTTTAAATACCTATGTAGGTGATGTATCTATACATTCACAACTCTCGCAATGCCTGTAATGGTTGAAAATGCGTAGATATGTAGTGTATCTATGCATTCACAACTTTGTCAATGCCTGTAATGTAGAAACCACGTTCCAGTATTGGCCAAAGCCCTGTGTTCGACGCTACTGCACATGGTTCATTCAAATACTACCCTTAACTAGTTTAAATACGTATGTAGGTGATGTATCTATACATTCACAACTCTCGCAATGCCTGTAATGTAGAAACCACGTTCCAGTATTGGTCAAAGCCCTGTGTTCGATGCTACTGCACATGGTTCATTCAAATACTACCCTTAACTATGGTTAAATAGTTTAAATACGTATGTAGGTGATGTATCTATACATTTACAACTTACGCAATGCCTGTAATGGTTAAAAATGCGTAG
This sequence comes from Haliotis asinina, assembly GCF_037392515.1. Lineage (NCBI taxonomy): Eukaryota > Metazoa > Mollusca > Gastropoda > Lepetellida > Haliotidae > Haliotis > Haliotis asinina. The sequence goes on along the minus strand of NC_090292.1, from coordinate 35,999,331 downwards.
ATATGTAGTGTATCTATGCATTCACAACTTTGGCAATGCCTGTAATGTAGAAACCACGTTCCAGTATTGGCCAAAGCCCTGTGTTCGATGCTACTGCACATGGTTCATTCAAATACTACCCTTAACTAGTTTAAATACGTATGTAGGTGATGTATCTATACATTTACAACTCTCGCAATGCCTGTAATGGTTAAAAATGCGTAGATATGTAGTGTATCTATGCATTCACAACTTTGGCAATGCCTGTAATGTAGAAACCACGTTCCAGTATTGGCCAAAGCCCTGTGTTCGATGCTACTGCACATGGTTCATTCAAATACTACCCTTAACTAGTTTAAATACGTATGTAGGTGATGTATCTATACATTCACAACTCTCGCAATGCCTGTAATGTAGAAACCACGTTCCAGTACTGGTCAAAACCCTGTGTTCGATGCTACTGCACATGGTTCATTCAAATACTACCCTTAACTATGGTTAAATAGTTTAAATACGTATGTAGGTGATGTATCTATACATTTACAACTTACGCAATGCCTGTAATGGTTAAAAATGCGTAGATATGTAGTGTATCTATGCATTCACAACTTTGTCAATGCCTGTAATGTAGAAACCACGTTCCAGTATTGGCCAAAGCCCTGTGTTCGATGCTACTGCACATGGTTCATTCAAATACTACCCTTAACTAGTTTAAATACGTATGTAGGTGATGTATCTATACATTTACAACTCTCGCAATGCCTGTAATGGTTAAAAATGCGTAGATATGTAGTGTATCTATGCATTCACAACTTTGGCAATGCCTGTAATGTAGAAACCACGTTCCAGTATTGGCCAAAGCCCTGTGTTCGATGCTACTGCACATGGTTCATTCAAATACTACCCTTAACTAGTTTAAATACGTATGTAGGTGATGTATCTATACATTCACAACTCTCGCAATGCCTGTAATGTAGAAACCACGTTCCAGTACTGGTCAAAACCCTGTGTTCGATGCTACTGCACATGGTTCATTCAAATACTACCCTTAACTATGGTTAAATAGTTTAAATACGTATGTAGGTGATGTATCTATACATTTACAACTTACGCAATGCCTGTAATGGTTAAAAATGCGTATATATGTAGTGTATCTATGCATTCACAACTTTGGCAATGCCTGTAATGTAGAAACCACGTTCCAGTATTGGCCAAAGCCCTGTGTTCGATGCTACTGCACATGGTTCATTCAAATACTACCCTTAACTAGTTTAAATACGTATGTAGGTGATGTATCTATACATTTACAACTCTCGCAATGCCTGTAATGGTTAAAAATGCGTAGATATGTAGTGTATCTATGCATTCACAACTTTGTCAATGCCTGTAATGTAGAAACCACGTTCCAGTATTGGCCAAAGCCCTGTGTTCGATGCTACTGCACATGGTTCATTCAAATACTACCCTTAACTAGTTTAAATACGTATGTAGGTGATGTATCTATACATTCACAACTCGCAATGCCTGTAATGTAGAAACCACGTTCCAGTACTGGTCAAAACCCTGTGTTCGATGCTACTGCACATGGTTCATTCAAATACTACCCTTAACTATGGTTAAATAGTTTAAATACGTATGTAGGTGATGTATCTATACATTTACAACTTACGCAATGCCTGTAATGGTTAAAAATGCGTATATATGTAGTGTATCTATGCATTCACAACTTTGGCAATGCCTGTAATGTAGAAACCACGTTCCAGTATTGGCCAAAGCCCTGTGTTCGATGCTACTGCACATGGTTCATTCAAATACTACCCTTAACTAGTTTAAATACGTATGTAGGTGATGTATCTATACATTTACAACTCTCGCAATGCCTGTAATGGTTAAAAATGCGTAGATATGTAGTGTATCTATGCATTCACAACTTTGTCAATGCCTGTAATGTAGAAACCACGTTCCAGTATTGGCCAAAGCCCTGTGTTCGATGCTACTGCACATGGTTCATTCAAATACTACCCTTAACTAGTTTAAATACGTATGTAGGTGATGTATCTATACATTCACAACTCTCGCAATGCCTGTAATGTAGAAACCACGTTCCAGTAGTGGCCAAAGCCCTGTGTTCGACGCTACTGCACATGGTTCATTCAAATACTACCCTTAACTAGTTTAAATACGTATGTAGGTGATGTATCTATACATTCACAACTCTCGCAATGCCTGTAATGTAGAAACCACGTTCCAGTACTGGTCAAAACCCTGTGTTCGATGCTACTGCACATGGTTCATTCAAATACTACCCTTAACTATGGTTAAATAGTTTAAATACGTATGTAGGTGATGTATCTAAACATTTACAACTTACGCAATGCCTGTAATGGTTAAAAATGCGTATATATGTAGTGTATCTATGCATTCACAACTTTGGCAATGCCTGTAATGTAGAAACCACGTTCCAGTATTGGCCAAAGCCCTGTGTTCGACGCTACTGCACATGGTTCATTCAAATACTACCCTTAACTAGTTTAAATACGTATGTAGGTGATGTATCTATACATTCACAACTCGCAATGCCTGTAATGTAGAAACCACGTTCCAGTACTGGTCAAAACCCTGTGTTCGATGCTACTGCACATGGTTCATTCAAATACTACCCTTAACTATGGTTAAATAGTTTAAATACGTATGTAGGTGATGTATCTATACATTTACAACTTACGCAATGCCTGTAATGGTTAAAAATGCGTAGATATGTAGTGTATCTATGCATTCACAACTTTGTCAATGCCTGTAATGTAGAAACCACGTTCCAGTATTGGCCAAAGCCCTGTGTTCGATGCTACTGCACATGGTTCATTCAAATACTACCCTTAACTAGTTTAAATACGTATGTAGGTGATGTATCTATACATTCACAACTCTCGCAATGCCTGTAATGTAGAAACCACGTTCCAGTATTGGTCAAAGCCCTGTGTTCGATGCTACTGCACATCGTTCATTCAAATACTACCCTTAACTATGGTTAAATAGTTTAAATACGTATGTAGGTGATGTATCTATACATTTACAACTCTCGCAATGCCTGTAATGGTTAAAAATGCGTATATATGTAGTGTATCTATGCATTCACAACTTTGTCAATGCCTGTAATGTAGAAACCACGTTCCAGTATTGGCCAAAGCCCTGTGTTCGATGCTACTGCACATGGTTCATTCAAATACTACCCTTAACTAGTTTAAATACGTATGTAGGTGATGTATCTATACATTCACAACTCTCGCAATGCCTGTAATGTAGAAACCACGTTCCAGTATTGGTCAAAGCCCTGTGTTCGATGCTACTGCACATGGTTCATTCAAATACTACCCTTAACTATGGTTAAATAGTTTAAATACGTATGTAGGTGATGTATCTATACATTTACAACTTACGCAATGCCTCTAATGGTTAAAAATGCGTAGATATGTAGTGTATCTATGCATTCACAACTTTGGCAATGCCTGTAATGTAGAAACCACGTTCCAGTATTGGCCAAAGCCCTGTGTTCGATGCTACTGCACATGGTTCATTCAAATACTACCCTTAACTAGTTTAAATACGTATGTAGGTGATGTATCTATACATTCACAACTCTCGCAATGCCTGTAATGTAGAAACCACGTTCCAGTACTGGTCAAAACCCTGTGTTCGATGCTACTGCACATGGTTCATTCCAATACTACCCTTAACTATGGTTAAATAGTTTAAATACGTATGTAGGTGATGTGTCTATACATTTACAACTTACGCAATGCCTGTAATGGTTAAAAATGCGTAGATATGTAGTGTATCTATGCATTCACAACTTTGGCAATGCCTGTAATGTAGAAACCACGTTCCAGTATTGGTCAAAGCCCTGTGTTCGATGCTACTGCACATGGTTCATTCAAATACTACCCTTAACTAGTTTAAATACGTATGTAGGTGATGTATCTATACATTCACAACTCTCGCAATGCCTGTAATGTAGAAACCACGTTCCAGTATTGGCCAAAGCCCTGTGTTCGATGCTACTGCACATGGTTCATTCAAATACTACCCTTAACTATGGTTAAATAGTTTAAATACGTATGTAGGTGATGTATCTATACATTTACAACTTACGCAATGCCTGTAATGGTTAAAAATGCGTAGATATGTAGTGTATCTATGCATTCACAACTTTGTCAATGCCTGTAATGTAGAAACCACGTTCCAGTATTGGCCAAAGCCCTGTGTTCGATGCTACTGCACATGGTTCATTCAAATACTACCCTTAACTAGTTTAAATACGTATGTAGGTGATGTATCTATACATTCACAACTCTCGCAATGCCTGTAATGTAGAAACCACGTTCCAGTATTGGTCAAAGCCCTGTGTTCGATGCTACTGCACATCGTTCATTCAAATACTACCCTTAACTATGGTTAAATAGTTTAAATACGTATGTAGGTGATGTATCTATACATTTACAACTCTCGCAATGCCTGTAATGGTTAAAAATGCGTATATATGTAGTGTATCTATGCATTCACAACTTTGTCAATGCCTGTAATGTAGAAACCACGTTCCAGTATTGGCCAAAGCCCTGTGTTCGATGCTACTGCACATGGTTCATTCAAATACTACCCTTAACTAGTTTAAATACGTATGTAGGTGATGTATCTATACATTCACAACTCTCGCAATGCCTGTAATGTAGAAACCACGTTCCAGTATTGGTCAAAGCCCTGTGTTCGATGCTACTGCACATGGTTCATTCAAATACTACCCTTAACTATGGTTAAATAGTTTAAATACGTATGTAGGTGATGTATCTATACATTTACAACTTACGCAATGCCTCTAATGGTTAAAAATGCGTAGATATGTAGTGTATCTATGCATTCACAACTTTGGCAATGCCTGTAATGTAGAAACCACGTTCCAGTATTGGCCAAAGCCCTGTGTTCGATGCTACTGCACATGGTTCATTCAAATACTACCCTTAACTAGTTTAAATACGTATGTAGGTGATGTATCTATACATTCACAACTCTCGCAATGCCTGTAATGTAGAAACCACGTTCCAGTACTGGTCAAAACCCTGTGTTCGATGCTACTGCACATGGTTCATTCCAATACTACCCTTAACTATGGTTAAATAGTTTAAATACGTATGTAGGTGATGTGTCTATACATTTACAACTTACGCAATGCCTGTAATGGTTAAAAATGCGTAGATATGTAGTGTATCTATGCATTCACAACTTTGGCAATGCCTGTAATGTAGAAACCACGTTCCAGTATTGGTCAAAGCCCTGTGTTCGATGCTACTGCACATGGTTCATTCAAATACTACCCTTAACTAGTTTAAATACGTATGTAGGTGATGTATCTATACATTCACAACTCTCGCAATGCCTGTAATGTAGAAACCACGTTCCAGTATTGGCCAAAGCCCTGTGTTCGATGCTACTGCACATGGTTCATTCAAATACTACCCTTAACTAGTTTAAATACGTATGTAGGTGATGTATCTATACATTTACAACTCTCGCAATGCCTGTAATGGTTAAAAATGCGTAGATATGTAGTGTATCTATGCATTCACAACTTTGGCAATGCCTGTAATGTAGAAACCACGTTCCAGTATTGGCCAAAGCCCTGTGTTCGATGCTACTGCACATGGTTCATTCAAATACTACCCTTAACTAGTTTAAATACGTATGTAGGTGATGTATCTATACATTCACAACTCTCGCAATGCCTGTAATGTAGAAACCACGTTCCAGTATTGGTCAAAGCCCTGTGTTCGATGCTACTGCACATGGTTCATTCCAATACTACCCTTAACTATGGTTAAATAGTTTCAATACGTATGTAGGTGATGTATCTATACATTTACAACTTACGCAATGCCTGTAATGGTTAAAAATGCGTATATATGTAGTGTATCTATGCATTCACAACTTTGGCAATGCCTGTAATGTAGAAACCACGTTCCAGTATTGGCCAAAGCCCTGTGTTCGATGCTACTGCACATGGTTCATTCAAATACTACCCTTAACTAGTTTAAATACGTATGTACGTGATGTATCTATACATTCACAACTCTCGCAATGCCTGTAATGGTTAAAAATGCGTATATATGTAGTGTATCTATGCATTCACAACTTTGTCAATGCCTGTAATGTAGAAACCACGTTCCAGTGTTGGCCAAAGCCCTGTGTTCGATGCTACTGCACATGGTTCATTCAAATACTACCCTTAACTAGTTTCAATACGTATGTAGGTGATGTATCTATACATTCACAACTCTCGCAATGCCTGTAATGGTTAAAAATGCGTAGATATGTAGTGTATCTATGCATTCACAACTTTGGCAATGCCTGTAATGTAGAAACCACGTTCCAGTATTGGCCAAAGCCCTGTGTTCGATGCTACTGCACATGGTTCATTCAAATACTACCCTTAACTAGTTTAAATACGTATGTAGTTGATGTATCTATACATTCACAACTCTCGCAATGCCTGTAATGTAGAAACCACGTTCCAGTATTGGTCAAAGCCCTGTGTTCGATGCTACTGCACATGGTTCATTCAAATACTACCCTTAACTAGTTTAAATACGTATGTAGTTGATGTATCTATACATTCACAACTCTCGCAATGCCTGTAATGTAGACACCACGTTCCAGTATTGGTCAAAGCCCTGTGTTCGATGCTACTGCACATGGTTCATTCAAATACTACCCTTAACTAGTTTAAATACGTATGTAGGTGATGTATCTATACATTCACAACTCTCGCAATGCCTGTAATGGTTAAAAATGCGTAGATATGTAGTGTCTCTATGCATTCACAACTTTGTCAATGCCTGTAATGTAGAAACCACGTTCCAGTATTGGCCAAAGCCCTGTGTTCGACGCTACTGCACATGGTTCATTCAAATACTACCCTTAACTAGTTTAAATACCTATGTAGGTGATGTATCTATACATTCACAACTCTCGCAATGCCTGTAATGGTTAAAAATACGTATGTAGGTGATGTATCTATACATTTACAACTTACGCAATGCCTGTAATGGTTAAAAATGCGTAGATATGTAGTGTATCTATGCATTCACAACTTTGTCAATGCCTGTAATGTAGAAACCACGTTCCAGTATTGGCCAAAGCCCTGTGTTCGATGCTACTGCACATGGTTCATTCAAATACTACCCTTAACTAGTTTAAATACGTATGTAGGTGATGTATCTATACATTCACAACTCTCGCAATGCCTGTAATGTAGACACCACGTTCCAGTATTGGTCAAAGCCCTGTGTTCGACGCTACTGCACATCGTTCATTCAAATACTACCCTTAACTATGGTTAAATAGTTTAAATACGTATGTAGGTGATGTATCTATACATTTACAGCTTACGCAATGCTTGTAATGGTTAAAAATGCGTATATATGTAGTGTATCTATTCATTCACAACTTTGGCAACGCCTGTAATTTAGAAACCACGTTCCAGTATTGGCCAAAGCCCTGTGTTCGATGCTACTGCACATGGTTCATTCAAATACTACCCTTAACTAGTTTAAATACGTATGTAGGTGATGTATCTATACATTTACAACTTACGCAATGCCTGTAATGGTTAAAAATGCGTAGATATGTAGTGTATCTATGCATTCACAACTTTGGCAATGCCTGTAATGTAGAAACCACGTTCCAGTATTGGCCAAAGCCCTGTGTTCGATGCTACTGCACATGGTTCATTCAAATGCTACCCTTAACTAGTTTAAATACGTATGTAGGTGATGTATCTATACATTCACAACTCTCGCAATGCCTGTAATGTAGAAACCACGTTCCAGTATTGGCCAAAGCCCTGTGTTCGACGCTACTGCACATGGTTCATTCAAATACTACCCTTAACTAGTTTAAATACGTATGTAGGTGATGTATCTATATATTCACAACTCTCGCAATGCCTGTAATGTAGAAACCACGTTCCAGTATTGGTCAAAGCCCTGTGTTCGATGCTACTGCACATGGTTCATTCAAATACTACCCTTAACTATGGTTAAATAGTTTAAATACGTATGTAGGTGATGTATCTATACATTTACAACTCTCGCAATGCCTGTAATGGTTAAAAATGCGTATATATGTAGTGTATCTATGCATTCACAACTTTGGCAATGCCTGTAATGTAGAAACCACGTTCCAGTATTGGCCAAAGCCCTGTGTTCGATGCTACTGCACATGGTTCATTCAAATACTACCCTTAACTAGTTTAAATACGTATGTAGGTGATGTATCTATACATTCACAACTCTCGCAATGCCTGTAATGTAGAAACCACGTTCCAGTACTGGTCAAAACCCTGTGTTCGATGCTACTGCACATGGTTCATTCCAATACTACCCTTAACTATGGTTAAATAGTTTAAATACGTATGTAGGTGATGTGTCTATACATTTACAACTTACGCAATGCCTGTAATGGTTAAAAATGCGTAGATATGTAGTGTATCTATGCATTCACAACTTTGGCAATGCCTGTAATGTAGAAACCACGTTCCAGTATTGGTCAAAGCCCTGTGTTCGATGCTACTGCACATGGTTCATTCAAATACTACCCTTAACTAGTTTAAATACGTATGTAGGTGATGTATCTATACATTCACAACTCTCGCAATGCCTGTAATGTAGAAACCACGTTCCAGTATTGGCCAAAGCCCTGTGTTCGATGCTACTGCACATGGTTCATTCAAATACTACCCTTAACTAGTTTAAATACGTATGTAGGTGATGTATCTATACATTTACAACTCTCGCAATGCCTGTAATGGTTAAAAATGCGTAGATATGTAGTGTATCTATGCATTCACAACTTTGGCAATGCCTGTAATGTAGAAACCACGTTCCAGTATTGGCCAAAGCCCTGTGTTCGATGCTACTGCACATGGTTCATTCAAATACTACCCTTAACTAGTTTAAATACGTATGTAGGTGATGTATCTATACATTCACAACTCTCGCAATGCCTGTAATGTAGAAACCACGTTCCAGTATTGGTCAAAGCCCTGTGTTCGATGCTACTGCACATGGTTCATTCAAATACTACCCTTAACTATGGTTAAATAGTTTAAATACGTATGTAGGTGATGTATCTATACATTTACAACTTACGCAATGCCTGTAATGGTTAAAAATGCGTATATATGTAGTGTATCTATGCATTCACAACTTTGGCAATGCCTGTAATGTAGAAACCACGTTCCAGTATTGGCCAAAGCCCTGTGTTCGATGCTACTGCACATGGTTCATTCAAATACTACCCTTAACTAGTTTAAATACGTATGTACGTGATGTATCTATACATTCACAACTCTCGCAATGCCTGTAATGGTTAAAAATGCGTATATATGTAGTGTATCTATGCATTCACAACTTTGTCAATGCCTGTAATGTAGAAACCACGTTCCAGTGTTGGCCAAAGCCCTGTGTTCGATGCTACTGCACATGGTTCATTCAAATACTACCCTTAACTAGTTTCAATACGTATGTAGGTGATGTATCTATACATTCACAACTCTCGCAATGCCTGTAATGGTTAAAAATGCGTAGATATGTAGTGTATCTATGCATTCACAACTTTGGCAATGCCTGTAATGTAGAAACCACGTTCCAGTATTGGCCAAAGCCCTGTGTTCGATGCTACTGCACATGGTTCATTCAAATACTACCCTTAACTAGTTTAAATACGTATGTAGTTGATGTATCTATACATTCACAACTCTCGCAATGCCTGTAATGTAGAAACCACGTTCCAGTATTGGTCAAAGCCCTGTGTTCGATGCTACTGCACATGGTTCATTCAAATACTACCCTTAACTAGTTTAAATACGTATGTAGTTGATGTATCTATACATTCACAACTCTCGCAATGCCTGTAATGTAGACACCACGTTCCAGTATTGGTCAAAGCCCTGTGTTCGATGCTACTGCACATGGTTCATTCAAATACTACCCTTAACTAGTTTAAATACGTATGTAGGTGATGTATCTATACATTCACAACTCTCGCAATGCCTGTAATGGTTAAAAATGCGTAGATATGTAGTGTATCTATGCATTCACAACTTTGTCAATGCCTGTAATGTAGAAACCACGTTCCAGTATTGGCCAAAGCCCTGTGTTCGACGCTACTGCACATGGTTCATTCAAATACTACCCTTAACTAGTTTAAATACCTATGTAGGTGATGTATCTATACATTCACAACTCTCGCAATGCCTGTAATGGTTAAAAATACGTATGTAGGTGATGTATCTATACATTTACAACTTACGCAATGCCTGTAATGGTTAAAAATGCGTAGATATGTAGTGTATCTATGCATTCACAACTTTGTCAATGCCTGTAATGTAGAAACCACGTTCCAGTATTGGCCAAAGCCCTGTGTTCGATGCTACTGCACATGGTTCATTCAAATACTACCCTTAACTAGTTTAAATACGTATGTAGGTGATGTATCTATACATTCACAACTCTTGCAATGCCTGTAATGTAGAAACCACGTTCCAGTATTGGTCAAAGCCCTGTGTTCGACGCTACTGCACATCGTTCATTCAAATACTACCCTTAACTATGGTTAAATAGTTTAAATACGTATGTAGGTGATGTATCTATACATTAACAACTTACGCAATGCTTGTAATGGTTAAAAATGCGTATATATGTAGTGTATCTATTCATTCACAACTTTGGCAACGCCTGTAATTTAGAAACCACGTTCCAGTATTGGCCAAAGCCCTGTGTTCGATGCTACTGCACATGGTTCATTCAACTACTACCCTTAACTAGTTTAAATACGTATGTAGTTGATGTATCTATACATTCACAACTCTCGCAATGCCTGTAATGTAGAAACCACGTTCCAGTATTGGTCAAAGCCCTGTGTTCGATGCTACTGCACATGGTTCATTCAAACACTACCCTTAACTAGTTTAAATACGTATGTAGTTGATGTATCTATACATTCACAACTCTCGCAATGCCTGTAATGGTTAAAAATGCGTAGATATGTAGTGTATCTATGCATTCACAACTTTGTCAATGCCTGTAATGTAGAAACCACGTTCCAGTATTGGCCAAAGCCCTGTGTTCGACGCTACTGCACATGGTTCATTCAAATACTACCCTTAACTATGGTTAAATAGTTTAAATACGTATGTAGGTGATGTATCTATACATTTACAACTTACGCAATGCCTCTAATGGTTAAAAATGCGTAGATATGTAGTGTATCTATGCATTCACAACTTTGGCAATGCCTGTAATGTAGAAACCACGTTCCAGTATTGGCCAAAGCCCTGTGTTCGATGCCACTGCACATGGTTCATTCAAATACTACCCTTAACTAGTTTAAATACGTATGTAGGTGATGTATCTATACATTTACAACTCTCGCAATGCCTGTAATGGTTAAAAATGCGTAGATATGTAGTGTATCTATGCATTCACAACTTTGGCAATGCCTGTAATGTAGAAACCACGTTCCAGTATTGGCCAAAGCCCTGTGTTCGATGCTACTGCACATGGTTCATTCAAATACTACCCTTAACTAGTTTAAATACGTATGTAGGTGATGTATCTATACATTCACAACTCTCGCAATGCCTGTAATGTAGAAACCACGTTCCAGTACTGGTCAAAACCCTGTGTTCGATGCTACTGCACATGGTTCATTCCAATACTACCCTTAACTATGGTTAAATAGTTTAAATACGTATGTAGGTGATGTGTCTATACATTTACAACTTACGCAATGCCTGTAATGGTTAAAAATGCGTAGATATGTAGTGTATCTATGCATTCACAACTTTGGCAATGCCTGTAATGTAGAAACCACGTTCCAGTATTGGTCAAAGCCCTGTGTTCGATGCTACTGCACATGGTTCATTCAAATACTACCCTTAACTAGTTTAAATACGTATGTAGGTGATGTATCTATACATTCACAACTCTCGCAATGCCTGTAATGTAGAAACCACGTTCCAGTATTGGCCAAAGCCCTGTGTTCGATGCTACTGCACATGGTTCATTCAAATACTACCCTTAACTAGTTTAAATACGTATGTAGGTGATGTATCTATACATTTACAACTCTCGCAATGCCTGTAATGGTTAAAAATGCGTAGATATGTAGTGTATCTATGCATTCACAACTTTGGCAATGCCTGTAATGTAGAAACCACGTTCCAGTATTGGCCAAAGCCCTGTGTTCGATGCTACTGCACATGGTTCATTCAAATACTACCCTTAACTAGTTTAAATACGTATGTAGGTGATGTATCTATACATTCACAACTCTCGCAATGCCTGTAATGTAGAAACCACGTTCCAGTATTGGTCAAAGCCCTGTGTTCGATGCTACTGCACATGGTTCATTCAAATACTACCCTTAACTATGGTTAAATAGTTTCAATACGTATGTAGGTGATGTATCTATACATTTACAACTTACGCAATGCCTGTAATGGTTAAAAATGCGTATATATGTAGTGTATCTATGCATTCACAACTTTGGCAATGCCTGTAATGTAGAAACCACGTTCCAGTATTGGCCAAAGCCCTGTGTTCGATGCTACTGCACATGGTTCATTCAAATACTACCCTTAACTAGTTTAAATACCTATGTACGTGATGTATCTATACATTCACAACTCTCGCAATGCCTGTAATGGTTAAAAATGCGTATATATGTAGTGTATCTATGCATTCACAACTTTGTCAATGCCTGTAATGTAGAAACCACGTTCCAGTGTTGGCCAAAGCCCTGTGTTCGATGCTACTGCACATGGTTCATTCAAATACTACCCTTAACTAGTTTCAATACGTATGTAGGTGATGTATCTATACATTCACAACTCTCGCAATGCCTGTAATGGTTAAAAATGCGTAGATATGTAGTGTATCTATGCATTCACAACTTTGGCAATGCCTGTAATGTAGAAACCACGTTCCAGTATTGGCCAAAGCCCTGTGTTCGACGCTACTGCACATGGTTCATTCAAATACTACCCTTAACTAGTTTAAATACGTATGTAGGTGATGTATCTATACATTCACAACTCTCGCAATGCCTGTAATGTAGAAACCACGTTCCAGTATTGGTCAAAGCCCTGTGTTCGATGCTACTGCACATGGTTCATTCAAATACTACCCTTAACTATGGTTAAATAGTTTAAATACGTATGTAGGTGATGTATCTATACATTTACAACTTACGCAATGCCTCTAATGGTTAAAAATGCGTAGATATGTAGTGTATCTATGCATTCACAACTTTGGCAATGCCTGTAATGTAGAAACCACGTTCCAGTATTGGCCAAAGCCCTGTGTTCGATGCCACTGCACATGGTTCATTCAAATACTACCCTTAACTAGTTTAAATACGTATGTAGGTGATGTATCTATACATTTACAACTCTCGCAATGCCTGTAATGGTTAAAAATGCGTAGATATGTAGTGTATCTATGCATTCACAACTTTGGCAATGCCTGTAATGTAGAAACCACGTTCCAGTATTGGCCAAAGCCCTGTGTTCGATGCTACTGCACATGGTTCATTCAAATACTACCCTTAACTAGTTTAAATACGTATGTAGGTGATGTATCTATACATTCACAACTCTCGCAATGCCTGTAATGTAGAAACCACGTTCCAGTACTGGTCAAAACCCTGTGTTCGATGCTACTGCACATGGTTCATTCCAATACTACCCTTAACTATGGTTAAATAGTTTAAATACGTATGTAGGTGATGTGTCTATACATTTACAACTTACGCAATGCCTGTAATGGTTAAAAATGCGTAGATATGTAGTGTATCTATGCATTCACAACTTTGGCAATGCCTGTAATGTAGAAACCACGTTCCAGTATTGGTCAAAGCCCTGTGTTCGATGCTACTGCACATGGTTCATTCAAATACTACCCTTAACTAGTTTAAATACGTATGTACGTGATGTATCTATACATTCACAACTCTCGCAATGCCTGTAATGTAGAAACCACGTTCCAGTATTGGCCAAAGCCCTGTGTTCGATGCTACTGCACATGGTTCATTCAAATACTACCCTTAACTAGTTTAAATACGTATGTAGGTGATGTATCTATACATTTACAACTCTCGCAATGCCTGTAATGGTTAAAAATGCGTAGATATGTAGTGTATCTATGCATTCACAACTTTGGCAATGCCTGTAATGTAGAAACCACGTTCCAGTATTGGCCAAAGCCCTGTGTTCGATGCTACTGCACATGGTTCATTCAAATACTACCCTTAACTAGTTTAAATACGTATGTAGGTGATGTATCTATACATTCACAACTCTCGCAATGCCTGTAATGTAGAAACCACGTTCCAGTATTGGTCAAAGCCCTGTGTTCGATGCTACTGCACATGGTTCATTCAAATACTACCCTTAACTATGGTTAAATAGTTTCAATACGTATGTAGGTGATGTATCTATACATTTACAACTTACGCAATGCCTGTAATGGTTAAAAATGCGTATATATGTAGTGTATCTATGCATTCACAACTTTGGCAATGCCTGTAATGTAGAAACCACGTTCCAGTATTGGCCAAAGCCCTGTGTTCGATGCTACTGCACATGGTTCATTCAAATACTACCCTTAACTAGTTTAAATACGTATGTACGTGATGTATCTATACATTCACAACTCTCGCAATGCCTGTAATGGTTAAAAATGCGTATATATGTAGTGTATCTATGCATTCACAACTTTGTCAATGCCTGTAATGTAGAAACCACGTTCCAGTGTTGGCCAAAGCCCTGTGTTCGATGCTACTGCACATGGTTCATTCAAATACTACCCTTAACTAGTTTCAATACGTATGTAGGTGATGTATCTATACATTCACAACTCTCGCAATGCCTGTAATGGTTAAAAATGCGTAGATATGTAGTGTATCTATGCATTCACAACTTTGGCAATGCCTGTAATGTAGAAACCACGTTCCAGTATTGGCCAAAGCCCTGTGTTCGATGCTACTGCACATGGTTCATTCAAATACTACCCTTAACTAGTTTAAATACGTATGTAGTTGATGTATCTATACATTCACAACTCTTGCAATGCCTGTAATGTAGAAACCACGTTCCAGTATTGGTCAAAGCCCTGTGTTCGATGCTACTGCACATGGTTCATTCAAATACTACCCTTAACTAGTTTAAATACGTATGTAGTTGATGTATCTATACATTCACAACTCTCGCAATGCCTGTAATGTAGACACCACGTTCCAGTATTGGTCAAAGCCCTGTGTTCGATGCTACTGCACATGGTTCATTCAAATACTACCCTTAACTATGGTTAAATAGTTTAAATACGTATGTAGGTGATGTATCTATACATTTACAACTTACGCAATGCCTCTAATGGTTAAAAATGCGTAGATATGTAGTGTATCTATGCATTCACAACTTTGGCAATGCCTGTAATGTAGAAACCACGTTCCAGTATTGGCCAAAGCCCTGTGTTCGATGCCACTGCACATGGTTCATTCAAATACTACCCTTAACTAGTTTAAATACGTATGTAGGTGATGTATCTATACATTTACAACTCTCGCAATGCCTGTAATGGTTAAAAATGCGTAGATATGTAGTGTATCTATGCATTCACAACTTTGGCAATGCCTGTAATGTAGAAACCACGTTCCAGTATTGGCCAAAGCCCTGTGTTCGATGCTACTGCACATGGTTCATTCAAATACTACCCTTAACTAGTTTAAATACGTATGTAGGTGATGTATCTATACATTCACAACTCTCGCAATGCCTGTAATGTAGAAACCACGCTCCAGTACTGGTCAAAACCCTGTGTTCGATGCTACTGCACATGGTTCATTCCAATACTACCCTTAACTATGGTTAAATAGTTTAAATACGTATGTAGGTGATGTGTCTATACATTTACAACTTACGCAATGCCTGTAATGGTTAAAAATGCGTAGATATGTAGTGTATCTATGCATTCACAACTTTGGCAATGCCTGTAATGTAGAAACCACGTTCCAGTATTGGTCAAAGCCCTGTGTTCGATGCTACTGCACATGGTTCATTCAAATACTACCCTTAACTAGTTTAAATACGTATGTACGTGATGTATCTATACATTCACAACTCTCGCAATGCCTGTAATGTAGAAACCACGTTCCAGTATTGGCCAAAGCCCTGTGTTCGATGCTACTGCACATGGTTCATTCAAATACTACCCTTAACTAGTTTAAATACGTATGTAGGTGATGTATCTATACATTTACAACTCTCGCAATGCCTGTAATGGTTAAAAATGCGTAGATATGTAGTGTATCTATGCATTCACAACTTTGGCAATGCCTGTAATGTAGAAACCACGTTCCAGTATTGGCCAAAGCCCTGTGTTCGATGCTACTGCACATGGTTCATTCAAATACTACCCTTAACTAGTTTAAATACGTATGTAGGTGATGTATCTATACATTCACAACTCTCGCAATGCCTGTAATGTAGAAACCACGTTCCAGTATTGGTCAAAGCCCTGTGTTCGATGCTACTGCACATGGTTCATTCAAATACTACCCTTAACTATGGTTAAATAGTTTCAATACGTATGTAGGTGATGTATCTATACATTTACAACTTACGCAATGCCTGTAATGGTTAAAAATGCGTATATATGTAGTGTATCTATGCATTCACAACTTTGGCAATGCCTGTAATGTAGAAACCACGTTCCAGTATTGGCCAAAGCCCTGTGTTCGATGCTACTGCACATGGTTCATTCAAATACTACCCTTAACTAGTTTAAATACGTATGTACGTGATGTATCTATACATTCACAACTCTCGCAATGCCTGTAATGGTTAAAAATGCGTATATATGTAGTGTATCTATGCATTCACAACTTTGTCAATGCCTGTAATGTAGAAACCACGTTCCAGTGTTGGCCAAAGCCCTGTGTTCGATGCTACTGCACATGGTTCATTCAAATACTACCCTTAACTAGTTTCAATACGTATGTAGGTGATGTATCTATACATTCACAACTCTCGCAATGCCTGTAATGGTTAAAAATGCGTAGATATGTAGTGTATCTATGCATTCACAACTTTGGCAATGCCTGTAATGTAGAAACCACGTTCCAGTATTGGCCAAAGCCCTGTGTTCGATGCTACTGCACATGGTTCATTCAAATACTACCCTTAACTAGTTTAAATACGTATGTAGTTGATGTATCTATACATTCACAACTCTTGCAATGCCTGTAATGTAGAAACCACGTTCCAGTATTGGTCAAAGCCCTGTGTTCGATGCTACTGCACATGGTTCATTCAAATACTACCCTTAACTAGTTTAAATACGTATGTAGTTGATGTATCTATACATTCACAACTCTCGCAATGCCTGTAATGTAGACACCACGTTCCAGTATTGGTCAAAGCCCTGTGTTCGATGCTACTGCACATGGTTCATTCAAATACTACCCTTAACTAGTTTCAATACGTATGTAGGTGATGTATCTATACATTCACAACTCTCGCAATGCCTGTAATGGTTAAAAATGCGTAGATATGTAGTGTATCTATGCATTCACAACTTTGTCAATGCCTGTAATGTAGAAACCACGTTCCAGTATTGGCCAAAGCCCTGTGTTCGACGCTACTGCACATGGTTCATTCAAATACTACCCTTAACTAGTTTAAATACCTATGTAGGTGATGTATCTATACATTCACAACTCTCGCAATGCCTGTAATGGTTAAAAATACGTATGTAGGTGATGTATCTATACATTTACAACTTACGCAATGCCTGTAATGGTTAAAAATGCGTAGATATGTAGTGTATCTATGCATTCACAACTTTGTCAATGCCTGTAATGTAGAAACCACGTTCCAGTATTGGCCAAAGCCCTGTGTTCGATGCTACTGCACATGGTTCATTCAAATACTACCCTTAACTAGTTTAAATACGTATGTAGGTGATGTATCTATACATTCACAACTCTCGCAATGCCTGTAATGTAGAAACCACGTTCCAGTATTGGTCAAAGCCCTGTGTTCGACGCTACTGCACATCGTTCATTCAAATACTACCCTTAACTATGGTTAAATAGTTTAAATACGTATGTAGGTGATGTATCTATACATTAACAACTTACGCAATGCTTGTAATGGTTAAAAATGCGTATATATGTAGTGTATCTATTCATTCACAACTTTGGCAACGCCTGTAATTTAGAAACCACGTTCCAGTATTGGCCAAAGCCCTGTGTTCGATGCTACTGCACATGGTTCATTCAACTACTACCCTTAACTAGTTTAAATACGTATGTAGTTGATGTATCTATACATTCACAACTCTCGCAATGCCTGTAATGTAGAAACCACGTTCCAGTATTGGTCAAAGCCCTGTGTTCGATGCTACTGCACATGGTTCATTCAAATACTACCCTTAACTAGTTTAAATACGTATGTAGTTGATGTATCTATACATTCACAACTCTCGCAATGCCTGTAATGGTTAAAAATGCGTAGATATGTAGTGTATCTATGCATTCACAACTTTGTCAATGCCTGTAATGTAGAAACCACGTTCCAGTATTGGCCAAAGCCCTGTGTTCGACGCTACTGCACATGGTTCATTCAAATACTACCCTTAACTATGGTTAAATAGTTTAAATACGTATGTAGGTGATGTATCTATACATTTACAACTTACGCAATGCCTCTAATGGTTAAAAATGCGTAGATATGTAGTGTATCTATGCATTCACAACTTTGTCAATGCCTGTAATGTAGAAACCACGTTCCAGTATTGGCCAAAGCCCTGTGTTCGATGCTACTGCACATGGTTCATTCAAATACTACCCTTAACTAGTTTAAATACGTATGTAGGTGATGTATCTATACATTCACAACTCTCGCAATGCCTGTAATGTAGAAACCACGTTCCAGTATTGGTCAAAGCCCTGTGTTCGACGCTACTGCACATCGTTCATTCAAATACTACCCTTAACTATGGTTAAATAGTTTAAATACGTATGTAGGTGATGTATCTATACATTAACAACTTACGCAATGCTTGTAATGGTTAAAAATGCGTATATATGTAGTGTATCTATTCATTCACAACTTTGGCAACGCCTGTAATTTAGAAACCACGTTCCAGTATTGGCCAAAGCCCTGTGTTCGATGCTACTGCACATGGTTCATTCAACTACTACCCTTAACTAGTTTAAATACGTATGTAGTTGATGTATCTATACATTCACAACTCTCGCAATGCCTGTAATGTAGAAACCACGTTCCAGTATTGGTCAAAGCCCTGTGTTCGATGCTACTGCACATGGTTCATTCAAATACTACCCTTAACTAGTTTAAATACGTATGTAGTTGATGTATCTATACATTCACAACTCTCGCAATGCCTGTAATGTAGACACCACGTTCCAGTATTGGTCAAAGCCCTGTGTTCGATGCTACTGCACATGGTTCATTCAAATACTACCCTTAACTAGTTTAAATACGTATGTAGGTGATGTATCTATACATTCACAACTCTCGCAATGCCTGTAATGGTTAAAAATGCGTAGATATGTAGTGTATCTATGCATTCACAACTTTGTCAATGCCTGTAATGTAGAAACCACGTTCCAGTATTGGCCAAAGCCCTGTGTTCGACGCTACTGCACATGGTTCATTCAAATACTACCCTTAACTAGTTTAAATACCTATGTAGGTGATGTATCTATACATTCACAACTCTCGCAATGCCTGTAATGGTTAAAAATGCGTAGATATGTAGTGTATCTATGCATTCACAACTTTGGCAATGCCTGTAATGTAGAAACCACGTTCCAGTATTGGCCAAAGCCCTGTGTTCGATGCTACTGCACATGGTTCATTCAAATACTACCCTTAACTAGTTTAAATACGTATGTAGGTGATGTATCTATACATTCACAACTCTCGCAATGCCTGTAATGTAGAAACCACGTTCCAGTATTGGCCAAAGCCCTGTGTTCGACGCTACTGCACATGGTTCATTCAAATACTACCCTTAACTAGTTTAAATACGTATGTAGGTGATGTATCTATACATTCACAACTCTCGCAATGCCTGTAATGTAGAAACCACGTTCCAGTATTGGTCAAAGCCCTGTGTTCGATGCTACTGCACATCGTTCATTCAAATACTACCCTTAACTATGGTTAAATAGTTTAAATACGTATGTAGGTGATGTATCTATACATTTACAACTTACGCAATGCCTGTAATGGTTAAAAATGCGTATATATGTAGTGTATCTATGCATTCACAACTTTGGCAATGCCTGTAATGTAGAAACCACGTTCCAGTATTGGCCAAAGCCCTGTGTTCGATGCTACTGCACATGGTTCATTCAAATACTACCCTTAACTAGTTTAAATACGTATGTAGGTGATGTATCTATACATTTACAACTCTCGCAATGCCTGTAATGGTTAAAAATGCGTAGATATGTAGTGTATCTATGCATTCACAACTTTGGCAATGCCTGTAATGTAGAAACCACGTTCCAGTATTGGCCAAAGCCCTGTGTTCGATGCTACTGCACATGGTTCATTCAAATACTACCCTTAACTAGTTTAAATACGTATGTAGGTGATGTATCTATACATTCACAACTCTCGCAATGCCTGTAATGTAGAAACCACGTTCCAGTATTGGCCAAAGCCCTGTGTTCGACGCTACTGCACATGGTTCATTCAAATACTACCCTTAACTAGTTTAAATACGTATGTAGGTGATGTATCTATACATTCACAACTCTCGCAATGCCTGTAATGTAGAAACCACGTTCCAGTATTGGTCAAAGCCCTGTGTTCGATGCTACTGCACATGGTTCATTCAAATACTACCCTTAACTAGTTTAAATACGTATGTAGTTGATGTATCTATACATTCACAACTCTCGCAATGCCTGTAATGTAGAAACCACGTTCCAGTATTGGTCAAAGCCCTGTGTTCGATGCTACTGCACATGGTTCATTCAAATACTACCCTTAACTAGTTTAAATACCTATGTAGGTGATGTATCTATACATTCACAACTCTCGCAATGCCTGTAATGGTTAAAAATGCGTAGATATGTAGTGTATCTATGCATTCACAACTTTGTCAATGCCTGTAATGTAGAAACCACGTTCCAGTATTGGCCAAAGCCCTGTGTTCGACGCTACTGCACATGGTTCATTCAAATACTACCCTTAACTAGTTTAAATACGTATGTAGGTGATGTATCTATATATTCACAACTCTCGCAATGCCTGTAATGTAGAAACCACGTTCCAGTATTGGCCAAAGCCCTGTGTTCGATGCTACTGCACATGGTTCATTCAAATACTACCCTTAACTATGGTTAAATAGTTTAAATACGTATGTAGGTGATGTATCTATACATTTACAACTTACGCAATGCCTCTAATGGCTAAAAATGCGTAGATATGTAGTTTATCTATGCATTCACAACTTTGGCAATGCCTGTAATGTAGAAACCACGTTCCAGTATTGGCCAAAGCCCTGTGTTCGATGCTACTGCACATGGTTCATTCAAATACTACCCTTAACTAGTTTAAATACGTATGTAGGTGATGTATCTATACATTTACAACTCTCGCAATGCCTGTGATGGTTAAAAATGCGTAGATATGTAGTGTATCTATGCATTCACAACTTTGGCAATGCCTGTAATGTAGAAACCACGTTCCAGTATTGGCCAAAGCCCTGTGTTCGATGCTACTGCACATGGTTCATTCAAATACTACCCTTAATTAGTTTAAATACGTATGTAGGTGATGTATCTATACATTCACAACTCTCGCAATGCCTGTAATGTAGAAACCACGTTCCAGTATTGGTCAAAGCCCTGTGTTCGATGCTACTGCACATGGTTCATTCAAATACTACCCTTAACTATGGTTAAATAGTTTAAATACGTATGTAGGTGATGTATCTATACATTTACAACTTACGCAATGCCTGTAATGGTTAAAAATGCGTAGATATGTAGTGTATCTATGCATTCACAACTTTGGCAATGCCTGTAATGTAGAAACCACGTTCCAGTATTGGCCAAAGCCCTGTGTTCGATGCTACTGCACATGGTTCATTCAAATACTACCCTTAACTAGTTTAAATACGTATGTAGGTGATGTATCTATACATTTACAACTCTCGCAATGCCTGTGATGGTTAAAAATGCGTAGATATGTAGTGTATCTATGCATTCACAACTTTGGCAATGCCTGTAATGTAGAAACCACGTTCCAGTATTGGTCAAAGCCCTGTGTTCGATGCTACTGCACATGGTTCATTCAAATACTACCCTTAACTAGTTTAAATACGTATGTAGGTGATGTATCTATACATTCACAACTCTTGCAATGCCTGTAATGTAGAAACCACGTTCCAGTACTGGTCAAAACCCTGTGTTCGATGCTACTGCACATGGTTCATTCAAATACTACCCTTAACTATGGTTAAATAGTTTTAATACGTATGTAGGTGATGTGTCTATACATTTACAACTTACGCAATGCCTGTAATGGTTAAAAATGCGTAGATATGTAGTGTATCTATGCATTCACAACTTTGGCAATGCCTGTAATGTAGAAACCACGTTCCAGTATTGGCCAAAGCCCTGTGTTCGATGCTACTGCACATGGTTCATTCAAATACTACCCTTAACTAGTTTAAATACGTATGTAGGTGATGTATCTATACATTTACAACTCTCGCAATGCCTGTAATGGTTAAAAATGCGTAGATATGTAGTGTATCTATGCATTCACAACTTTGGCAATGCCTGTAATGTAGAAACCACGTTCCAGTATTGGCCAAAGCCCTGTGTTCGATGCTACTGCACATGGTTCATTCAAATACTACCCTTAACTAGTTTAAATACGTATGTAGGTGATGTATCTATACATTCACAACTCTCGCAATGCCTGTAATGTAGAAACCACGTTCCAGTATTGGCCAAAGCCCTGTGTTCGACGCTGCTGCACATGGTTCATTCAAATACTACCCTTAACTAGTTTAAATACGTATGTAGGTGATGTATCTATACATTCACAACTCTCGCAATGCCTGTAATGTAGAAACCACGTTCCAGTATTGGTCAAAGCCCTGTGTTCGATGCTACTGCACATGGTTCATTCAAATACTACCCTTAACTATGGTTAAATAGTTTAAATACGTATGTAGGTGATGTATCTATACATTTACAACTTACGCAATGCCTGTAATGGTTAAAAATGCGTATATATGTAGTGTATCTATGCATTCACAACTTTGGCAATGCCTGTAATGTAGAAACCACGTTCCAGTATTGGCCAAAGCCCTGTGTTCGATGCTACTGCACATGGTTCATTCAAATACTACCCTTAACTAGTTTAAATACGTATGTAGGTGATGTATCTATACATTTACAACTCTCGCAATGCCTGTAATGGTTAAAAATGCGTAGATATGTAGTGTATCTATGCATTCACAACTTTGGCAATGCCTGTAATGTAGAAACCACGTTCCAGTATTGGCCAAAGCCCTGTGTTCGATGCTACTGCACATGGTTCATTCAAATGCTACCCTTAACTAGTTTAAATACGTATGTAGGTGATGTATCTATACATTCACAACTCTCGCAATGCCTGTAATGTAGAAACCACGTTCCAGTATTGGCCAAAGCCCTGTGTTCGACGCTACTGCACATGGTTCATTCAAATACTACCCTTAACTAGTTTAAATACGTATGTAGGTGATGTATCTATATATTCACAACTCTCGCAATGCCTGTAATGTAGAAACCACGTTCCAGTATTGGTCAAAGCCCTGTGTTCGATGCTACTGCACATGGTTCATTCAAATACTACCCTTAACTATGGTTAAATAGTTTAAATACGTATGTAGGTGATGTATCTATACATTTACAACTCTCGCAATGCCTGTAATGGTTAAAAATGCGTATATATGTAGTGTATCTATGCATTCACAACTTTGGCAATGCCTGTAATGTAGAAACCACGTTCCAGTATTGGCCAAAGCCCTGTGTTCGATGCTACTGCACATGGTTCATTCAAATGCTACCCTTAACTAGTTTAAATACGTATGTAGGTGATGTATCTATACATTCACAACTCTCGCAATGCCTGTAATGTAGAAACCACGTTCCAGTATTGGCCAAAGCCCTGTGTTCGACGCTACTGCACATGGTTCATTCAAATACTACCCTTAACTAGTTTAAATACGTATGTAGGTGATGTATCTATATATTCACAACTCTCGCAATGCCTGTAATGTAGAAACCACGTTCCAGTATTGGCCAAAGCCCTGTGTTCGATGCTACTGCACATGGTTCATTCAAATACTACCCTTAATTAGTTTAAATACGTATGTAGGTGATGTATCTATACATTCACAACTCTCGCAATGCCTGTAATGTAGAAACCACGTTCCAGTATTGGTCAAAGCCCTGTGTTCGATGCTACTGCACATGGTTCATTCAAATACTACCCTTAACTATGGTTAAATAGTTTAAATACGTATGTAGGTGATGTATCTATACATTTACAACTTACGCAATGCCTGTAATGGTTAAAAATGCGTAGATATGTAGTGTATCTATGCATTCACAACTTTGGCAATGCCTGTAATGTAGAAACCACGTTCCAGTATTGGCCAAAGCCCTGTGTTCGATGCTACTGCACATGGTTCATTCAAATACTACCCTTAACTAGTTTAAATACGTATGTAGGTGATGTATCTATACATTTACAACTCTCGCAATGCCTGTGATGGTTAAAAATGCGTAGATATGTAGTGTATCTATGCATTCACAACTTTGGCAATGCCTGTAATGTAGAAACCACGTTCCAGTATTGGTCAAAGCCCTGTGTTCGATGCTACTGCACATGGTTCATTCAAATACTACCCTTAACTAGTTTAAATACGTATGTAGGTGATGTATCTATACATTCACAACTCTTGCAATGCCTGTAATGTAGAAACCACGTTCCAGTACTGGTCAAAACCCTGTGTTCGATGCTACTGCACATGGTTCATTCAAATACTACCCTTAACTATGGTTAAATAGTTTTAATACGTATGTAGGTGATGTGTCTATACATTTACAACTTACGCAATGCCTGTAATGGTTAAAAATGCGTAGATATGTAGTGTATCTATGCATTCACAACTTTGGCAATGCCTGTAATGTAGAAACCACGTTCCAGTATTGGCCAAAGCCCTGTGTTCGATGCTACTGCACATGGTTCATTCAAATACTACCCTTAACTAGTTTAAATACGTATGTAGGTGATGTATCTATACATTTACAACTCTCGCAATGCCTGTAATGGTTAAAAATGCGTAGATATGTAGTGTATCTATGCATTCACAACTTTGGCAATGCCTGTAATGTAGAAACCACGTTCCAGTATTGGCCAAAGCCCTGTGTTCGATGCTACTGCACATGGTTCATTCAAATACTACCCTTAACTAGTTTAAATACGTATGTAGGTGATGTATCTATACATTCACAACTCTCGCAATGCCTGTAATGTAGAAACCACGTTCCAGTATTGGCCAAAGCCCTGTGTTCGACGCTGCTGCACATGGTTCATTCAAATACTACCCTTAACTAGTTTAAATACGTATGTAGGTGATGTATCTATACATTCACAACTCTCGCAATGCCTGTAATGTAGAAACCACGTTCCAGTATTGGTCAAAGCCCTGTGTTCGATGCTACTGCACATGGTTCATTCAAATACTACCCTTAACTATGGTTAAATAGTTTAAATACGTATGTAGGTGATGTATCTATACATTTACAACTTACGCAATGCCTGTAATGGTTAAAAATGCGTATATATGTAGTGTATCTATGCATTCACAACTTTGGCAATGCCTGTAATGTAGAAACCACGTTCCAGTATTGGCCAAAGCCCTGTGTTCGATGCTACTGCACATGGTTCATTCAAATACTACCCTTAACTAGTTTAAATACGTATGTAGGTGATGTATCTATACATTTACAACTCTCGCAATGCCTGTAATGGTTAAAAATGCGTAGATATGTAGTGTATCTATGCATTCACAACTTTGGCAATGCCTGTAATGTAGAAACCACGTTCCAGTATTGGCCAAAGCCCTGTGTTCGATGCTACTGCACATGGTTCATTCAAATGCTACCCTTAACTAGTTTAAATACGTATGTAGGTGATGTATCTATACATTCACAACTCTCGCAATGCCTGTAATGTAGAAACCACGTTCCAGTATTGGCCAAAGCCCTGTGTTCGACGCTACTGCACATGGTTCATTCAAATACTACCCTTAACTAGTTTAAATACGTATGTAGGTGATGTATCTATATATTCACAACTCTCGCAATGCCTGTAATGTAGAAACCACGTTCCAGTATTGGTCAAAGCCCTGTGTTCGATGCTACTGCACATGGTTCATTCAAATACTACCCTTAACTATGGTTAAATAGTTTAAATACGTATGTAGGTGATGTATCTATACATTTACAACTCTCGCAATGCCTGTAATGGTTAAAAATGCGTATATATGTAGTGTATCTATGCATTCACAACTTTGGCAATGCCTGTAATGTAGAAACCACGTTCCAGTATTGGCCAAAGCCCTGTGTTCGATGCTACTGCACATGGTTCATTCAAATGCTACCCTTAACTAGTTTAAATACGTATGTAGGTGATGTATCTATACATTCACAACTCTCGCAATGCCTGTAATGTAGAAACCACGTTCCAGTATTGGCCAAAGCCCTGTGTTCGACGCTACTGCACATGGTTCATTCAAATACTACCCTTAACTAGTTTAAATACGTATGTAGGTGATGTATCTATATATTCACAACTCTCGCAATGCCTGTAATGTAGAAACCACGTTCCAGTATTGGTCAAAGCCCTGTGTTCGATGCTACTGCACATGGTTCATTCAAATACTACCCTTAACTATGGTTAAATAGTTTAAATACGTATGTAGGTGATGTATCTATACATTTACAACTCTCGCAATGCCTGTAATGGTTAAAAATGCGTATATATGTAGTGTATCTATGCATTCACAACTTTGGCAATGCCTGTAATGTAGAAACCACGTTCCAGTATTGGCCAAAGCCCTGTGTTCGATGCTACTGCACATGGTTCATTCAAATACTACCCTTAACTAGTTTAAATACGTATGTAGTTGATGTATCTATACATTCACAACTCTCGCAATGCCTGTAATGTAGAAACCACGTTCCAGTATTGGTCAAAGCCCTGTGTTCGATGCTACTGCACATGGTTCATTCAAATACTACCCTTAACTAGTTTAAATACGTATGTAGTTGATGTATCTATACATTCACAACTCTCGCAATGCCTGTAATGTAGAAACCACGTTCCAGTATTGGTCAAAGCCCTGTGTTCGATGCTACTGCACATGGTTCATTCAAATACTACCCTTAACTAGTTTAAATACCTATGTAGGTGATGTATCTATACATTCACAACTCTCGCAATGCCTGTAATGGTTAAAAATGCGTAGATATGTAGTGTATCTATGCATTCACAACTTTGTCAATGCCTGTAATGTAGAAACCACGTTCCAGTATTGGCCAAAGCCCTGTGTTCGACGCTACTGCACATGGTTCATTCAAATACTACCCTTAACTATGGTTAAATAGTTTAAATACGTATGTAGGTGATGTATCTATACATTTACAACTTACGCAATGCCTCTAATGGTTAAAAATGCGTAGATATGTAGTGTATCTATGCATTCACAACTTTGGCAATGCCTGTAATGTAGAAACCACGTTCCAGTATTGGCCAAAGCCCTGTGTTCGACGCTACTGCACATGGTTCATTCAAATACTACCCTTAACTAGTTTAAATACGTATGTAGGTGATGTATCTATACATTCACAACTCTCGCAATGCCTGTAATGTAGAAACCACGTTCCAGTATTGGTCAAAGCCCTGTGTTCGATGCTACTGCACATGGTTCATTCAAATGCTACCCTTAACTAGTTTAAATACGTATGTAGGTGATGTATCTATACATTCACAACTCTCGCAATGCCTGTAATGTAGAAACCACGTTCCAGTATTGGCCAAAGCCCTGTGTTCGACGCTACTGCACATGGTTCATTCAAATACTACCCTTAACTAGTTTAAATACGTATGTAGGTGATGTATCTATATATTCACAACTCTCGCAATGCCTGTAATGTAGAAACCACGTTCCAGTATTGGTCAAAGCCCTGTGTTCGATGCTACTGCACATGGTTCATTCAAATACTACCCTTAACTATGGTTAAATAGTTTAAATACGTATGTAGGTGATGTATCTATACATTTACAACTCTCGCAATGCCTGTAATGGTTAAAAATGCGTATATATGTAGTGTATCTATGCATTCACAACTTTGGCAATGCCTGTAATGTAGAAACCACGTTCCAGTATTGGCCAAAGCCCTGTGTTCGATGCTACTGCACATGGTTCATTCAAATACTACCCTTAACTAGTTTAAATACGTATGTAGTTGATGTATCTATACATTCACAACTCTCGCAATGCCTGTAATGTAGAAACCACGTTCCAGTATTGGTCAAAGCCCTGTGTTCGATGCTACTGCACATGGTTCATTCAAATACTACCCTTAACTAGTTTAAATACGTATGTAGTTGATGTATCTATACATTCACAACTCTCGCAATGCCTGTAATGTAGAAACCACGTTCCAGTATTGGTCAAAGCCCTGTGTTCGATGCTACTGCACATGGTTCATTCAAATACTACCCTTAACTAGTTTAAATACCTATGTAGGTGATGTATCTATACATTCACAACTCTCGCAATGCCTGTAATGGTTAAAAATGCGTAGATATGTAGTGTATCTATGCATTCACAACTTTGTCAATGCCTGTAATGTAGAAACCACGTTCCAGTATTGGCCAAAGCAGTGTGTTCGACGCTACTGCACATGGTTCATTCAAATACTACCCTTAACTATGGTTAAATAGTTTAAATACGTATGTAGGTGATGTATCTATACATTTACAACTTACGCAATGCCTCTAATGGTTAAAAATGCGTAGATATGTAGTGTATCTATGCATTCACAACTTTGGCAATGCCTGTAATGTAGAAACCACGTTCCAGTATTGGCCAAAGCCCTGTGTTCGATGCCACTGCACATGGTTCATTCAAATACTACCCTTAACTAGTTTAAATACGTATGTAGGTGATGTATCTATACATTTACAACTCTCGCAATGCCTGTAATGGTTAAAAATGCGTAGATATGTAGTGTATCTATGCATTCACAACTTTGGCAATGCCTGTAATGTAGAAACCACGTTCCAGTATTGGCCAAAGCCCTGTGTTCGATGCTACTGCACATGGTTCATTCAAATACTACCCTTAACTAGTTTAAATACGTATGTAGGTGATGTATCTATACATTCACAACTCTCGCAATGCCTGTAATGTAGAAACCACGTTCCAGTACTGGTCAAAACCCTGTGTTCGATGCTACTGCACATGGTTCATTCCAATACTACCCTTAACTATGGTTAAATAGTTTAAATACGTATGTAGGTGATGTGTCTATACATTTACAACTTACGCAATGCCTGTAATGGTTAAAAATGCGTAGATATGTAGTGTATCTATGCATTCACAACTTTGGCAATGCCTGTAATGTAGAAACCACGTTCCAGTATTGGTCAAAGCCCTGTGTTCGATGCTACTGCACATGGTTCATTCAAATACTACCCTTAACTAGTTTAAATACGTATGTAGGTGATGTATCTATACATTCACAACTCTCGCAATGCCTGTAATGTAGAAACCACGTTCCAGTATTGGCCAAAGCCCTGTGTTCGATGCTACTGCACATGGTTCATTCAAATACTACCCTTAACTAGTTTAAATACGTATGTAGGTGATGTATCTATACATTTACAACTCTCGCAATGCCTGTAATGGTTAAAAATGCGTAGATATGTAGTGTATCTATGCATTCACAACTTTGGCAATGCCTGTAATGTAGAAACCACGTTCCAGTATTGGCCAAAGCCCTGTGTTCGATGCTACTGCACATGGTTCATTCAAATACTACCCTTAACTAGTTTAAATACGTATGTAGGTGATGTATCTATACATTCACAACTCTCGCAATGCCTGTAATGTAGAAACCACGTTCCAGTATTGGTCAAAGCCCTGTGTTCGATGCTACTGCACATGGTTCATTCAAATACTACCCTTAACTATGGTTAAATAGTTTCAATACGTATGTAGGTGATGTATCTATACATTTACAACTTACGCAATGCCTGTAATGGTTCAAAATGCGTATATATGTAGTGTATCTATGCATTCACAACTTTGGCAATGCCTGTAATGTAGAAACCACGTTCCAGTATTGGCCAAAGCCCTGTGTTCGATGCTACTGCACATGGTTCATTCAAATACTACCCTTAACTAGTTTAAATACGTATGTACGTGATGTATCTATACATTCACAACTCTCGCAATGCCTGTAATGGTTAAAAATGCGTATATATGTAGTGTATCTATGCATTCACAACTTTGGCAATGCCTGTAATGTAGAAACCACGTTCCAGTGTTGGCCAAAGCCCTGTGTTCGATGCTACTGCACATGGTTCATTCAAATACTACCCTTAACTAGTTTCAATACGTATGTAGGTGATGTATCTATACATTCACAACTCTCGCAATGCCTGTAATGGTTAAAAATGCGTAGATATGTAGTGTATCTATGCATTCACAACTTTGGCAATGCCTGTAATGTAGAAACCACGTTCCAGTATTGGCCAAAGCCCTGTGTTCGATGCTACTGCACATGGTTCATTCAAATACTACCCTTAACTAGTTTAAATACGTATGTAGTTGATGTATCTATACATTCACAACTCTCGCAATGCCTGTAATGTAGAAACCACGTTCCAGTATTGGTCAAAGCCCTGTGTTCGATGCTACTGCACATGGTTCATTCAAATACTACCCTTAACTAGTTTAAATACGTATGTAGTTGATGTATCTATACATTCACAACTCTCGCAATGCCTGTAATGTAGACACCACATTCCAGTATTGGTCAAAGCCCTGTGTTCGATGCTACTGCACATGGTTCATTCAAATACTACCCTTAACTAGTTTAAATACGTATGTAGGTGATGTATCTATACATTCACAACTCTCGCAATGCCTGTAATGGTTAAAAATGCGTAGATATGTAGTGTATCTATGCATTCACAACTTTGTCAATGCCTGTAATGTAGAAACCACGTTCCAGTATTGGCCAAAGCCCTGTGTTCGACGCTACTGCACATGGTTCATTCAAATACTACCCTTAACTAGTTTAAATACCTATGTAGGTGATGTATCTATACATTCACAACTCTCGCAATGCCTGTAATGGTTAAAAATACGTATGTAGGTGATGTATCTATACATTTACAACTTACGCAATGCCTGTAATGGTTAAAAATGCGTAGATATGTAGTGTATCTATGCATTCACAACTTTGTCAATGCCTGTAATGTAGAAACCACGTTCCAGTATTGGCCAAAGCCCTGTGTTCGATGCTACTGCACATGGTTCATTCAAATACTACCCTTAACTAGTTTAAATACGTATGTAGGTGATGTATCTATACATTCACAACTCTCGCAATGCCTGTAATGTAGAAACCACGTTCCAGTATTGGTCAAAGCCCTGTGTTCGACGCTACTGCACATCGTTCATTCAAATACTACCCTTAACTATGGTTAAATAGTTTAAATACGTATGTAGGTGATGTATCTATACATTAACAACTTACGCAATGCTTGTAATGGTTAAAAATGCGTATATATGTAGTGTATCTATTCATTCACAACTTTGGCAACGCCTGTAATTTAGAAACCACGTTCCAGTATTGGCCAAAGCCCTGTGTTCGATGCTACTGCACATGGTTCATTCAACTACTACCCTTAACTAGTTTAAATACGTATGTAGTTGATGTATCTATACATTCACAACTCTCGCAATGCCTGTAATGTAGAAACCACGTTCCAGTATTGGTCAAAGCCCTGTGTTCGATGCTACTGCACATGGTTCATTCAAATACTACCCTTAACTAGTTTAAATACGTATGTAGTTGATGTATCTATACATTCACAACTCTCGCAATGCCTGTAATGTAGACACCACGTTCCAGTATTGGTCAAAGCCCTGTGTTCGATGCTACTGCACATGGTTCATTCAAATACTACCCTTAACTAGTTTAAATACGTATGTAGGTGATGTATCTATACATTCACAACTCTCGCAATGCCTGTAATGGTTAAAAATGCGTAGATATGTAGTGTATCTATGCATTCACAACTTTGTCAATGCCTGTAATGTAGAAACCACGTTCCAGTATTGGCCAAAGCCCTGTGTTCGACGCTACTGCACATGGTTCATTCAAATACTACCCTTAACTAGTTTAAATACCTATGTAGGTGATGTATCTATACATTCACAACTCTCGCAATGCCTGTAATGGTTAAAAATGCGTAGATATGTAGTGTATCTATGCATTCACAACTTTGGCAATGCCTGTAATGTAGAAACCACGTTCCAGTATTGGCCAAAGCCCTGTGTTCGATGCTACTGCACATGGTTCATTCAAATACTACCCTTAACTAGTTTAAATACGTATGTAGGTGATGTATCTATACATTCACAACTCTCGCAATGCCTGTAATGTAGAAACCACGTTCCAGTATTGGCCAAAGCCCTGTGTTCGACGCTACTGCACATGGTTCATTCAAATACTACCCTTAACTAGTTTAAATACGTATGTAGGTGATGTATCTATACATTCACAACTCTCGCAATGCCTGTAATGTAGAAACCACGTTCCAGTATTGGTCAAAGCCCTGTGTTCGATGCTACTGCACATGGTTCATTCAAATACTACCCTTAACTAGTTTAAATACGTATGTAGTTGATGTATCTATACATTCACAACTCTCGCAATGCCTGTAATGTAGAAACCACGTTCCAGTATTGGTCAAAGCCCTGTGTTCGATGCTACTGCACATGGTTCATTCAAATACTACCCTTAACTAGTTTAAATACCTATGTAGGTGATGTATCTATACATTCACAACTCTCGCAATGCCTGTAATGGTTAAAAATGCGTAGATATGTAGTGTATCTATGCATTCACAACTTTGTCAATGCCTGTAATGTAGAAACCACGTTCCAGTATTGGCCAAAGCCCTGTGTTCGACGCTACTGCACATGGTTCATTCAAATACTACCCTTAACTAGTTTAAATACGTATGTAGGTGATGTATCTATATATTCACAACTCTCGCAATGCCTGTAATGTAGAAACCACGTTCCAGTATTGGTCAAAGCCCTGTGTTCGATGCTACTGCACATGGTTCATTCAAATACTACCCTTAACTATGGTTAAATAGTTTAAATACGTATGTAGGTGATGTATCTATACATTTACAACTTACGCAATGCCTGTAATGGTTAAAAATGCGTATATATGTAGTGTATCTATGCATTCACAACTTTGGCAATGCCTGTAATGTAGAAACCACGTTCCAGTATTGGCCAAAGCCCTGTGTTCGATGCTACTGCACATGGTTCATTCAAATACTACCCTTAACTAGTTTAAATACGTATGTAGGTGATGTATCTATACATTTACAACTCTCGCAATGCCTGTGATGGTTAAAAATGCGTAGATATGTAGTGTATCTATGCATTCACAACTTTGGCAATGCCTGTAATGTAGAAACCACGTTCCAGTATTGGCCAAAGCCCTGTGTTCGATGCTACTGCACATGGTTCATTCAAATACTACCCTTAATTAGTTTAAATACGTATGTAGGTGATGTATCTATACATTCACAACTCTCGCAATGCCTGTAATGTAGAAACCACGTTCCAGTATTGGTCAAAGCCCTGTGTTCGATGCTACTGCACATGGTTCATTCAAATACTACCCTTAACTATGGTTAAATAGTTTAAATACGTATGTAGGTGATGTATCTATACATTTACAACTTACGCAATACCTGTAATGGTTAAAAATGCGTAGATATGTAGTGTATCTATGCATTCACAACTTTGGCAATGCCTGTAATGTAGAAACCACGTTCCAGTATTGGCCAAAGCCCTGTGTTCGATGCTACTGCACATGGTTCATTCAAATACTACCCTTAACTAGTTTAAATACGTATGTAGGTGATGTATCTATACATTTACAACTCTCGCAATGCCTGTGATGGTTAAAAATGCGTAGATATGTAGTGTATCTATGCATTCACAACTTTGGCAATGCCTGTAATGTAGAAACCACGTTCCAGTATTGGTCAAAGCCCTGTGTTCGATGCTACTGCACATGGTTCATTCAAATACTACCCTTAACTAGTTTAAATACGTATGTAGGTGATGTATCTATACATTCACAACTCTTGCAATGCCTGTAATGTAGAAACCACGTTCCAGTACTGGTCAAAACCCTGTGTTCGATGCTACTGCACATGGTTCATTCAAATACTACCCTTAACTATGGTTAAATAGTTTTAATACGTATGTAGGTGATGTGTCTATACATTTACAACTTACGCAATGCCTGTAATGGTTAAAAATGCGTAGATATGTAGTGTATCTATGCATTCACAACTTTGTCAATGCCTGTAATGTAGAAACCACGTTCCAGTATTGGCCAAAGCCCTGTGTTCGATGCTACTGCACATGGTTCATTCAAATACTACCCTTAACTAGTTTAAATACGTATGTAGGTGATGTATCTATACATTTACAACTCTCGCAATGCCTGTAATGGTTAAAAATGCGTAGATATGTAGTGTATCTATGCATTCACAACTTTGGCAATGCCTGTAATGTAGAAACCACGTTCCAGTATTGGCCAAAGCCCTGTGTTCGATGCTACTGCACATGGTTCATTCAAATACTACCCTTAACTAGTTTAAATACGTATGTAGGTGATGTATCTATACATTCACAACTCTCGCAATGCCTGTAATGTAGAAACCACGTTCCAGTATTGGCCAAAGCCCTGTGTTCGACGCTACTGCACATGGTTCATTCAAATACTACCCTTAACTAGTTTAAATACGTATGTAGGTGATGTATCTATACATTCACAACTCTCGCAATGCCTGTAATGTAGAAATCACGTTCCAGTATTGGTCAAAGCCCTGTGTTCGATGCTACTGCACATGGTTCATTCAAATACTACCCTTAACTATGGTTAAATAGTTTAAATACGTATGTAGGTGATGTATCTATACATTTACAACTTACGCAATGCCTGTAATGGTTAAAAATGCGTATATATGTAGTGTATCTATGCATTCACAACTTTGGCAATGCCTGTAATGTAGAAACCACGTTCCAGTATTGGCCAAAGCCCTGTGTTCGATGCTACTGCACATGGTTCATTCAAATACTACCCTTAACTAGTTTAAATACGTATGTAGGTGATGTATCTATACATTTACAACTCTCGCAATGCCTGTAATGGTTAAAAATGCGTAGATATGTAGTGTATCTATGCATTCACAACTTTGGCAATGCCTGTAATGTAGAAACCACGTTCCAGTATTGGCCAAAGCCCTGTGTTCGATGCTACTGCACATGGTTCATTCAAATGCTACCCTTAACTAGTTTAAATACGTATGTAGGTGATGTATCTATACATTCACAACTCTCGCAATGCCTGTAATGTAGAAACCACGTTCCAGTATTGGCCAAAGCCCTGTGTTCGACGCTACTGCACATGGTTCATTCAAATACTACCCTTAACTAGTTTAAATACGTATGTAGGTGATGTATCTATATATTCACAACTCTCGCAATGCCTGTAATGTAGAAACCACGTTCCAGTATTGGTCAAAGCCCTGTGTTCGATGCTACTGCACATGGTTCATTCAAATACTACCCTTAACTATGGTTAAATAGTTTAAATACGTATGTAGGTGATGTATCTATACATTTACAACTCTCGCAATGCCTGTAATGGTTAAAAATGCGTATATATGTAGTGTATCTATGCATTCACAACTTTGGCAATGCCTGTAATGTAGAAACCACGTTCCAGTATTGGCCAAAGCCCTGTGTTCGATGCTACTGCACATGGTTCATTCAAATACTACCCTTAACTAGTTTAAATACGTATGTAGTTGATGTATCTATACATTCACAACTCTCGCAATGCCTGTAATGTAGAAACCACGTTCCAGTATTGGTCAAAGCCCTGTGTTCGATGCTACTGCACATGGTTCATTCAAATACTACCCTTAACTAGTTTAAATACGTATGTAGTTGATGTATCTATACATTCACAACTCTCGCAATGCCTGTAATGTAGAAACCACGTTCCAGTATTGGTCAAAGCCCTGTGTTCGATGCTACTGCACATGGTTCATTCAAATACTACCCTTAACTAGTTTAAATACCTATGTAGGTGATGTATCTATACATTCACAACTCTCGCAATGCCTGTAATGGTTAAAAATGCGTAGATATGTAGTGTATCTATGCATTCACAACTTTGTCAATGCCTGTAATGTAGAAACCACGTTCCAGTATTGGCCAAAGCCCTGTGTTCGACGCTACTGCACATGGTTCATTCAAATACTACCCTTAACTAGTTTAAATACCTATGTAGGTGATGTATCTATACATTCACAACTCTCGCAATGCCTGTAATGTAGAAACCACGTTCCAGTATTGGTCAAAGCCCTGTGTTCGATGCTACTGCACATGGTTCATTCAAATACTACCCTTAACTATGGTTAAATAGTTTAAATACGTATGTAGGTGATGTATCTATACATTTACAACTTACGCAATGCCTCTAATGGTTAAAAATGCGTAGATATGTAGTGTATCTATGCATTCACAACTTTGGCAATGCCTGTAATGTAGAAACCACGTTCCAGTATTGGCCAAAGCCCTGTGTTCGATGCCACTGCACATGGTTCATTCAAATACTACCCTTAACTAGTTTAAATACGTATGTAGGTGATGTATCTATACATTTACAACTCTCGCAATGCCTGTAATGGTTAAAAATGCGTAGATATGTAGTGTATCTATGCATTCACAACTTTGGCAATGCCTGTAATGTAGAAACCACGTTCCAGTATTGGCCAAAGCCCTGTGTTCGATGCTACTGCACATGGTTCATTCAAATACTACCCTTAACTAGTTTAAATACGTATGTAGGTGATGTATCTATACATTCACAACTCTCGCAATGCCTGTAATGTAGAAACCACGTTCCAGTACTGGTCAAAACCCTGTGTTCGATGCTACTGCACATGGTTCATTCCAATACTACCCTTAACTATGGTTAAATAGTTTAAATACGTATGTAGGTGATGTGTCTATACATTTACAACTTACGCAATGCCTGTAATGGTTAAAAATGCGTAGATATGTAGTGTATCTATGCATTCACAACTTTGGCAATGCCTGTAATGTAGAAACCACGTTCCAGTATTGGTCAAAGCCCTGTGTTCGATGCTACTGCACATGGTTCATTCAAATACTACCCTTAACTAGTTTAAATACGTATGTAGGTGATGTATCTATACATTCACAACTCTCGCAATGCCTGTAATGTAGAAACCACGTTCCAGTATTGGCCAAAGCCCTGTGTTCGATGCTACTGCACATGGTTCATTCAAATACTACCCTTAACTAGTTTAAATACGTATGTAGGTGATGTATCTATACATTTACAACTCTCGCAATGCCTGTAATGGTTAAAAATGCGTAGATATGTAGTGTATCTATGCATTCACAACTTTGGCAATGCCTGTAATGTAGAAACCACGTTCCAGTATTGGCCAAAGCCCTGTGTTCGATGCTACTGCACATGGTTCATTCAAATACTACCCTTAACTAGTTTAAATACGTATGTAGGTGATGTATCTATACATTCACAACTCTCGCAATGCCTGTAATGTAGAAACCACGTTCCAGTATTGGTCAAAGCCCTGTGTTCGATGCTACTGCACATGGTTCATTCAAATACTACCCTTAACTATGGTTAAATAGTTTAAATACGTATGTAGGTGATGTATCTATACATTTACAACTTACGCAATGCCTGTAATGGTTAAAAATGCGTATATATGTAGTGTATCTATGCATTCACAACTTTGGCAATGCCTGTAATGTAGAAACCACGTTCCAGTATTGGCCAAAGCCCTGTGTTCGATGCTACTGCACATGGTTCATTCAAATACTACCCTTAACTAGTTTAAATACGTATGTACGTGATGTATCTATACATTCACAACTCTCGCAATGCCTGTAATGGTTAAAAATGCGTATATATGTAGTGTATCTATGCATTCACAACTTTGTCAATGCCTGTAATGTAGAAACCACGTTCCAGTGTTGGCCAAAGCCCTGTGTTCGATGCTACTGCACATGGTTCATTCAAATACTACCCTTAACTAGTTTCAATACGTATGTAGGTGATGTATCTATACATTCACAACTCTCGCAATGCCTGTAATGGTTAAAAATGCGTAGATATGTAGTGTATCTATGCATTCACAACTTTGGCAATGCCTGTAATGTAGAAACCACGTTCCAGTATTGGCCAAAGCCCTGTGTTCGATGCTACTGCACATGGTTCATTCAAATACTACCCTTAATTAGTTTAAATACGTATGTAGGTGATGTATCTATACATTCACAACTCTCGCAATGCCTGTAATGTAGAAACCACGTTCCAGTATTGGTCAAAGCCCTGTGTTCGATGCTACTGCACATGGTTCATTCAAATACTACCCTTAACTATGGTTAAATAGTTTAAATACGTATGTAGGTGATGTATCTATACATTTACAACTTACGCAATGCCTGTAATGGTTAAAAATGCGTAGATATGTAGTGTATCTATGCATTCACAACTTTGGCAATGCCTGTAATGTAGAAAACACGTTCCAGTATTGGCCAAAGCCCTGTGTTCGATGCTACTGCACATGGTTCATTCAAATACTACCCTTAACTAGTTTAAATACGTATGTAGGTGATGTATCTATACATTTACAACTCTCGCAATGCCTGTGATGGTTAAAAATGCGTAGATATGTAGTGTATCTATGCATTCACAACTTTGGCAATGCCTGTAATGTAGAAACCACGTTCCAGTATTGGTCAAAGCCCTGTGTTCGATGCTACTGCACAT
The DNA here is from genome assembly GCF_037392515.1 of Haliotis asinina. Lineage (NCBI taxonomy): Eukaryota > Metazoa > Mollusca > Gastropoda > Lepetellida > Haliotidae > Haliotis > Haliotis asinina. The sequence continues at coordinate 35,959,950 of NC_090292.1, read as the reverse complement.
GGTTCATTCAAATACTACCCTTAACTAGTTTAAATACGTATGTAGGTGATGTATCTATACATTCACAACTCTTGCAATGCCTGTAATGTAGAAACCACGTTCCAGTACTGGTCAAAACCCTGTGTTCGATGCTACTGCACATGGTTCATTCAAATACTACCTTTAACTATGGTTAAATAGTTTTAATACGTATGTAGGTGATGTGTCTATACATTTACAACTTACGCAATGCCTGTAATGGTTAAAAATGCGTAGATATGTAGTGTATCTATGCATTCACAACTTTGTCAATGCCTGTAATGTAGAAACCACGTTCCAGTATTGGCCAAAGCCCTGTGTTCGATGCTACTGCACATGGTTCATTCAAATACTACCCTTAACTAGTTTAAATACGTATGTAGGTGATGTATCTATACATTTACAACTCTCGCAATGCCTGTAATGGTTAAAAATGCGTAGATATGTAGTGTATCTATGCATTCACAACTTTGGCAATGCCTGTAATGTAGAAACCACGTTCCAGTATTGGCCAAAGCCCTGTGTTCGATGCTACTGCACATGGTTCATTCAAATACTACCCTTAACTAGTTTAAATACGTATGTAGGTGATGTATCTATACATTCACAACTCTCGCAATGCCTGTAATGTAGAAACCACGTTCCAGTATTGGCCAAAGCCCTGTGTTCGACGCTACTGCACATGGTTCATTCAAATACTACCCTTAACTAGTTTAAATACGTATGTAGGTGATGTATCTATACATTCACAACTCTCGCAATGCCTGTAATGTAGAAACCACGTTCCAGTATTGGTCAAAGCCCTGTGTTCGATGCTACTGCACATGGTTCATTCAAATACTACCCTTAACTATGGTTAAATAGTTTAAATACGTATGTAGGTGATGTATCTATACATTTACAACTTACGCAATGCCTGTAATGGTTAAAAATGCGTATATATGTAGTGTATCTATGCATTCACAACTTTGGCAATGCCTGTAATGTAGAAACCACGTTCCAGTATTGGCCAAAGCCCTGTGTTCGATGCTACTGCACATGGTTCATTCAAATACTACCCTTAACTAGTTTAAATACGTATGTAGGTGATGTATCTATACATTTACAACTCTCGCAATGCCTGTAATGGTTAAAAATGCGTAGATATGTAGTGTATCTATGCATTCACAACTTTGGCAATGCCTGTAATGTAGAAACCACGTTCCAGTATTGGCCAAAGCCCTGTGTTCGATGCTACTGCACATGGTTCATTCAAATGCTACCCTTAACTAGTTTAAATACGTATGTAGGTGATGTATCTATACATTCACAACTCTCGCAATGCCTGTAATGTAGAAACCACGTTCCAGTATTGGCCAAAGCCCTGTGTTCGACGCTACTGCACATGGTTCATTCAAATACTACCCTTAACTAGTTTAAATACGTATGTAGGTGATGTATCTATACATTCACAACTCTCGCAATGCCTGTAATGTAGAAACCACGTTCCAGTATTGGTCAAAGCCCTGTGTTCGATGCTACTGCACATGGTTCATTCAAATACTACCCTTAACTAGTTTAAATACGTATGTAGTTGATGTATCTATACATTCACAACTCTCGCAATGCCTGTAATGTAGAAACCACGTTCCAGTATTGGTCAAAGCCCTGTGTTCGATGCTACTGCACATGGTTCATTCAAATACTACCCTTAACTAGTTTAAATACCTATGTAGGTGATGTATCTATACATTCACAACTCTCGCAATGCCTGTAATGGTTAAAAATGCGTAGATATGTAGTGTATCTATGCATTCACAACTTTGTCAATGCCTGTAATGTAGAAACCACGTTCCAGTATTGGCCAAAGCCCTGTGTTCGACGCTACTGCACATGGTTCATTCAAATACTACCCTTAACTAGTTTAAATACGTATGTAGGTGATGTATCTATATATTCACAACTCTCGCAATGCCTGTAATGTAGAAACCACGTTCCAGTATTGGTCAAAGCCCTGTGTTCGATGCTACTGCACATGGTTCATTCAAATACTACCCTTAACTATGGTTAAATAGTTTAAATACGTATGTAGGTGATGTATCTATACATTTACAACTTACGCAATGCCTCTAATGGTTAAAAATGCGTAGATATGTAGTGTATCTATGCATTCACAACTTTGGCAATGCCTGTAATGTAGAAACCACGTTCCAGTATTGGCCAAAGCCCTGTGTTCGATGCTACTGCACATGGTTCATTCAAATACTACCCTTAACTAGTTTAAATACGTATGTAGGTGATGTATCTATACATTTACAACTCTCGCAATGCCTGTGATGGTTGAAAATGCGTAGATATGTAGTGTATCTATGCATTCACAACTTTGGCAATGCCTGTAATGTAGAAACCACGTTCCAGTATTGGCCAAAGCCCTGTGTTCGATGCTACTGCACATGGTTCATTCAAATACTACCCTTAATTAGTTTAAATACGTATGTAGGTGATGTATCTATACATTCACAACTCTCGCAATGCCTGTAATGTAGAAACCACGTTCCAGTATTGGTCAAAGCCCTGTGTTCGATGCTACTGCACATGGTTCATTCAAATACTACCCTTAACTATGGTTAAATAGTTTAAATACGTATGTAGGTGATGTATCTATACATTTACAACTTACGCAATGCCTGTAATGGTTAAAAATGCGTAGATATGTAGTGTATCTATGCATTCACAACTTTGGCAATGCCTGTAATGTAGAAACCACGTTCCAGTATTGGCCAAACGCCTGTGTTCGATGCTACTGCACATGGTTCATTCAAATACTACCCTTAACTAGTTTAAATACGTATGTAGGTGATGTATCTATACATTTACAACTCTCGCAATGCCTGTGATGGTTAAAAATGCGTAGATATGTAGTGTATCTATGCATTCACAACTTTGGCAATGCCTGTAATGTAGAAACCACGTTCCAGTATTGGTCAAAGCCCTGTGTTCGATGCTACTGCACATGGTTCATTCAAATACTACCCTTAACTAGTTTAAATACGTATGTAGGTGATGTATCTATACATTCACAACTCTTGCAATGCCTGTAATGTAAAAACCACGTTCCAGTACTGGTCAAAACCCTGTGTTCGATGCTACTGCACATGGTTCATTCAAATACTACCCTTAACTATGGTTAAATAGTTTTAATACGTATGTAGGTGATGTGTCTATACATTTACAACTTACGCAATGCCTGTAATGGTTAAAAATGCGTAGATATGTAGTGTATCTATGCATTCACAACTTTGTCAATGCCTGTAATGTAGAAACCACGTTCCAGTATTGGCCAAAGCCCTGTGTTCGATGCTACTGCACATGGTTCATTCAAATACTACCCTTAACTAGTTTAAATACGTATGTAGGTGATGTATCTATACATTCACAACTCTCGCAATGCCTGTAATGTAGAAACCACGTTCCAGTATTGGCCAAAGCCCTGTGTTCGATGCTACTGCACATGGTTCATTCAAATACTACCCTTAACTAGTTTAAATACGTATGTAGGTGATGTATCTATACATTTACAACTCTCGCAATGCCTGTAATGGTTAAAAATGCGTAGATATGTAGTGTATCTATGCATTCACAACTTTGGCAATGCCTGTAATGTAGAAACCACGTTCCAGTATTGGCCAAAGCCCTGTGTTCGATGCTACTGCACATGGTTCATTCAAATACTACCCTTAACTAGTTTAAATACGTATGTAGGTGATGTATCTATACATTCACAACTCTCGCAATGCCTGTAATGTAGAAACCACGTTCCAGTATTGGTCAAAGCCCTGTGTTCGATGCTACTGCACATGGTTCATTCAAATACTACCCTTAACTATGGTTAAATAGTTTAAATACGTATGTAGGTGATGTATCTATACATTTACAACTCTCGCAATGCCTGTAATGGTTAAAAATGCGTAGATATGTAGTGTATCTATGCATTCACAACTTTGGCAATGCCTGTAATGTAGAAACCACGTTCCAGTATTGGCCAAAGCCCTGTGTTCGATGCTACTGCACATGGTTCATTCAAATACTACCCTTAACTATGGTTAACTAGTTTAAATACGTATGTAGGTGATGTATCTATACATTTACAACTTACGCAATGCCTGTAATGGTTAAAAATGCGTAGATATGTAGTGTATCTATGCATTCACAACTTTGGCAATGCCTGTAATGTAGAAACCACATTCCAGTATTGGCCAAAGCCCTGTGTTCGATGCTACTGCACATGGTTCATTCAAATACTACCCTTAACTAGTTTAAATACGTATGTAGGTGATGTATCTATACATTCACAACTCTCGCAATGCCTGTAATGTAGAAACCACGTTCCAGTATTGGTCAAAGCCCTGTGTTCGATGCTACTGCACATGGTTCATTCAAATACTACCCTTAACTATGGTTAAATAGTTTAAATACGTATGTAGGTGATGTATCTATACATTTACAACTTACGCAATGTCTGTAATGGTTAAAAATGCGTATATATGTAGTGTATCTTTGCATTCACAACTTTGGCAATGCCTGTAATGTAGAAACCACGTTCCAGTATTGGCCAAAGCCCTGTGTTCGATGCTACTGCACATGGTTCATTCAAATACTACCCTTAACTATGGTTAAATAGTTTAAATACGTATGTAGGTGATGTATCTATACATTTACAACTTACGCAATGCCTGTAATGGTTAAAAATGCGTAGATATGTAGTGTATCTATGCATTCACAACTTTGGCAATGCCTGTAATGTAGAAACCACGTTCCAGTATTGGCCAAAGCCCTGTGTTCGATGCTACTGCACATGGTTCATTCAAATACTACCCTTAACTAGTTTAAATACGTATGTAGTTGATGTATCTATACATTCACAACTCTCGCAATGCCTGTAATGTAGAAACCACGTTCCAGTATTGGTCAAAGCCCTGTGTTCGATGCTACTGCACATGGTTCATTCAAATACTACCCTTAACTAGTTTAAATACCTATGTAGGTGATGTATCTATACATTCACAACTCTCGCAATGCCTGTAATGGTTAAAAATGCGTAGATATGTAGTGTATCTATCCATTCACAACTCTCGCAATGCCTGTAATGTAGAAACCACGTTCCAGTATTGGCCAAAGCCCTGTGTTCGACGCTACTGCACATGGTTCATTCAAATACTACCCTTAACTAGTTTAAATACGTATGTAGTTGATGTATCTATACATTCACAACTCTCGCAATGCCTGTAATGTAGAAACCACGTTCCAGTATTGGTCAAAGCCCTGTGTTCGATGCTACTGCACATGGTTCATTCAAATACTACCCTTAACTAGTTTAAATACCTATGTAGGTGATGTATCTATACATTCACAACTCTCGCAATGCCTGTAATGGTTAAAAATGCGTAGATATGTAGTGTATCTATGCATTCACAACTTTGTCAATGCCTGTAATGTAGAAACCACGTTCCAGTATTGGCCAAAGCCCTGTGTTCGATGCTACTGCACATGGTTCATTCAAATACTACCCTTAACTAGTTTAAATACGTATGTAGGTGATGTATCTATACATTTACAACTCTCGCAATGCCTGTAATGGTTAAAAATGCGTAGATATGTAGTGTATCTATGCATTCACAACTTTGGCAATGCCTGTAATTTAGAAACCACGTTCCAGTATTGGCCAAAGCCCTGTGTTCGATGCTACTGCACATGGTTCATTCAAATACTACCCTTAACTAGTTTAAATACGTATGTAGGTGATGTATCTATACATTCACAACTCGCAATGCCTGTAATGTAGAAACCACGTTCCAGTACTGGTCAAAACCCTGTGTTCGATGCTACTGCACATGGTTCATTCAAATACTACCCTTAACTATGGTTAAATAGTTTAAATACCTATGTAGGTGATGTATCTATACATTTACAACTTACGCAATGCCTGTAATGGTTAAAAATGCGTAGATATGTAGTGTATCTATGCATTCACAACTTTGGCAATGCCTGTAATGTAGAAACCACGTTCCAGTATTGGCCAAAGCCCTGTGTTCGATGCTACTGCACATGGTTCATTCAAATACTACCCTTAACTAGTTTAAATACGTATGTAGGTGATGTATCTATACATTCACAACTCTCGCAATGCCTGTAATGTAGAAACCACGTTCCAGTATTGGTCAAAGCCCTGTGTTCGATGCTACTGCACATCGTTCATTCAAATACTACCCTTAACTATGGTTAAATAGTTTAAATACGTATGTAGGTGATGTATCTATACATTTACAACTTACGCAATGCCTGTAATGGTTAAAAATGCGTATATATGTAGTGTATCTATGCATTCACAACTTTGGCAATGCCTGTAATGTAGAAACCACGTTCCAGTATTGGCCAAAGCCCTGTGTTCGACGCTACTGCACATGGTTCATTCAAATACTACCCTTAACTAGTTTAAATACGTATGTAGGTGATGTATCTATACATTTACAACTCTCGCAATGCCTGTAATGGTTAAAAATGCGTAGATATGTAGTGTATCTATGCATTCACAACTTTGGCAATGCCTGTAATGTAGAAACCACGTTCCAGTATTGGCCAAAGCCCTGTGTTCGATGCTACTGCACATGGTTCATTCAAATACTACCCTTAACTAGTTTAAATACGTATGTAGGTGATGTATCTATACATTCACAACTCTCGCAATGCCTGTAATGTAGAAACCACGTTCCAGTATTGGCCAAAGCCCTGTGTTCGACGCTACTGCACATGGTTCATTCAAATACTACCCTTAACTAGTTTAAATACGTATGTAGGTGATGTATCTATACATTCACAACTCTCGCAATGCCTGTAATGTAGAAACCACGTTCCAGTATTGGTCAAAGCCCTGTGTTCGATGCTACTGCACATCGTTCATTCAAATACTACCCTTAACTATGGTTAAATAGTTTAAATACGTATGTAGGTGATGTATCTATACATTTACAACTTACGCAATGCCTGTAATGGTTAAAAATGCGTATATATGTAGTGTATCTATGCATTCACAACTTTGGCAATGCCTGTAATGTAGAAACCACGTTCCAGTATTGGCCAAAGCCCTGTGTTCGATGCTACTGCACATGGTTCATTCAAATACTACCCTTAACTAGTTTAAATACGTATGTAGGTGATGTATCTATACATTTACAACTCTCGCAATGCCTGTAATGGTTAAAAATGCGTAGATATGTAGTGTATCTATGCATTCACAACTTTGGCAATGCCTGTAATGTAGAAACCACGTTCCAGTATTGGCCAAAGCCCTGTGTTCGATGCTACTGCACATGGTTCATTCAAATACTACCCTTAACTAGTTTAAATACGTATGTAGGTGATGTATCTATACATTCACAACTCTCGCAATGCCTGTAATGTAGAAACCACGTTCCAGTATTGGTCAAAGCCCTGTGTTCGATGCTACTGCACATGGTTCATTCAAATACTACCCTTAACTATGGTTAAATAGTTTAAATACGTATGTAGGTGATGTATCTATACATTTACAACTTACGCAATGCCTGTAATGGTTAAAAATGCGTATATATGTAGTGTATCTATGCATTCACAACTTTGGCAATGCCTGTAATGTAGAAACCACGTTCCAGTATTGGCCAAAGCCCTGTGTTCGATGCTACTGCACATGGTTCATTCAAATACTACCCTTAACTAGTTTAAATACGTATGTAGGTGATGTATCTATACATTTACAACTCTCGCAATGCCTGTAATGGTTAAAAATGCGTAGATATGTAGTGTATCTATGCATTCACAACTTTGGCAATGCCTGTAATGTAGAAACCACGTTCCAGTATTGGCCAAAGCCCTGTGTTCGATGCTACTGCACATGGTTCATTCAAATACTACCCTTAACTAGTTTAAATACGTATGTAGGTGATGTATCTATACATTCACAACTCTCGCAATGCCTGTAATGTAGAAACCACGTTCCAGTATTGGTCAAAGCCCTGTGTTCGATGCTACTGCACATGGTTCATTCAAATACTACCCTTAACTAGTTTAAATACGTATGTAGTTGATGTATCTATACATTCACAACTCTCGCAATGCCTGTAATGTAGAAACCACGTTCCAGTATTGGTCAAAGCCCTGTGTTCGATGCTACTGCACATGGTTCATTCAAATACTACCCTTAACTAGTTTAAATACCTATGTAGGTGATGTATCTATACATTCACAACTCTCGCAATGCCTGTAATGGTTAAAAATGCGTAGATATGTAGTGTATCTATGCATTCACAACTTTGTCAATGACTGTAATGTAGAAACCACGTTCCAGTATTGGCCAAAGCCCTGTGTTCGACGCTACTGCACATGGTTCATTCAAATACTACCCTTAACTAGTTTAAATACGTATGTAGGTGATGTATCTATATATTCACAACTCTCGCAATGCCTGTAATGTAGAAACCACGTTCCAGTATTGGTCAAAGCCCTGTGTTCGATGCTACTGCACATGGTTCATTCAAATACTACCCTTAACTATGGTTAAATAGTTTAAATACGTATGTAGGTGATGTATCTATACATTTACAACTTACGCAATGCCTGTAATGGTTAAAAATGCGTAGATATGTAGTGTATCTATGCATTCACAACTTTGGCAATGCCTGTAATGTAGAAACCACGTTCCAGTATTGGCCAAAGCCCTGTGTTCGATGCTACTGCACATGGTTCATTCAAATACTACCCTTAACTAGTTTAAATACGTATGTAGGTGATGTATCTATACATTTACAACTCTCGCAATGCCTGTGATGGTTAAAAATGCGTAGATATGTAGTGTATCTATGCATTCACAACTTTGGCAATGCCTGTAATGTAGAAACCACGTTCCAGTATTGGCCAAAGCCCTGTGTTCGATGCTACTGCACATGGTTCATTCAAATACTACCCTTAATTAGTTTAAATACGCATGTAGGTGATGTATCTATACATTCACAACTCTCGCAATGCCTGTAATGTAGAAACCACGTTCCAGTATTGGTCAAAGCCCTGTGTTCGATGCTACTGCACATGGTTCATTCAAATACTACCCTTAACTATGGTTAAATAGTTTAAATACGTATGTAGGTGATGTATCTATACATTTACAACTTACGCAATGCCTGTAATGGTTAAAAATGCGTAGATATGTAGTGTATCTATGCATTCACAACTTTGGCAATGCCTGTAATGTAGAAACCACGTTCCAGTATTGGCCAAAGCCCTGTGTTCGATGCTACTGCACATGGTTCATTCAAATACTACCCTTAACTAGTTTAAATACGTATGTAGGTGATGTATCTATACATTTACAACTCTCGCAATGCCTGTGATGGTTAAAAATGCGTAGATATGTAGTGTATCTATGCATTCACAACTTTGGCAATGCCTGTAATGTAGAAACCACGTTCCAGTATTGGCCAAAGCCCTGTGTTCGATGCTACTGCACATGGTTCATTCAAATACTACCCTTAACTAGTTTAAATACGTATGTAGGTGATGTATCTATACATTCACAACTCTCGCAATGCCTGTAATGTAGAAACCACGTTCCAGTATTGGTCAAAGCCCTGTGTTCGATGCTACTGCACATGGTTCATTCAAATACTACCCTTAACTATGGTTAAATAGTTTAAATACGTATGTAGGTGATGTATCTATACATTTACAACTTACGCAATGCCTGTAATGGTTAAAAATGCGTAGATATGTAGTGTATCTATGCATTCACAACTTTGGCAATGCCTGTAATGTAGAAACCACGTTCCAGTATTGGCCAAAGCCCTGTGTTCGATGCTACTGCACATGGTTCATTCAAATACTACCCTTAACTATGGTTAACTAGTTTAAATACGTATGTAGGTGATGTATCTATACATTTAAAACTTACGCAATGCCTGTAATGGTTAAAAATGCGTAGATATGTAGTGTATCTATGCATTCACAACTTTGGCAATGCCTGTAATGTAGAAACCACGTTCCAGTATTGGCCAAAGCCCTGTGTTCGATGCTACTGCACATGGTTCATTCAAATACTACCCTTAACTAGTTTAAATACGTATGTAGGTGATGTATCTATACATTCACAACTCTCGCAATGCCTGTAATGTAGAAACCACGTTCCAGTACTGGTCAAAACCCTGTGTTCGATGCTACTGCACATGGTTCATTCAAATACTACCCTTAACTATGGTTAAATAGTTTAAATACGTATGTAGGTGATGTATCTATACATTTACAACTTACGCAATGTCTGTAATGGTTAAAAATGCGTATATATGTAGTGTATCTTTGCATTCACAACTTTGGCAATGCCTGTAATGTAGAAACCACGTTCCAGTATTGGCCAAAGCCCTGTGTTCGATGCTACTGCACATGGTTCATTCAAATACTACCCTTGACTATGGTTAAATAGTTTAAATACGTATGTAGGTGATGTATCTATACATTTACAACTTACGCAATGCCTGTAATGGTTAAAAATGCGTAGATATGTAGTGTATCTATGCATTCACAACTTTGGCAATGCCTGTGATGTAGAAACCACGTTCCAGTATTGGCCAAAGCCCTGTGTTCGATGCTACTGCACATGGTTCATTCAAATACTACCCTTAACTAGTTTAAATACGTATGTAGGTGATGTATCTATACATTCACAACTCTCGCAATGCCTGTAATGTAGAAACCACGTTCCAGTATTGGTCAAAGCCCTGTGTTCGATGCTACTGCACATGGTTCATTCAAATACTACCCTTAACTAGTTTAAATACCTATGTAGGTGATGTATCTATACATTCACAACTCTCGCAATGCCTGTAATGGTTAAAAATGCGTAGATATGTAGTGTATCTATCCATTCACAACTCTCGCAATGCCTGTAATGTAGAAACCACGTTCCAGTATTAGCCAAAGCCCTGTGTTCGACGCTACTGCACATGGTTCATTCAAATACTACCCTTAACTAGTTTAAATACGTATGTAGTTGATGTATCTATACATTCACAACTCTCGCAATGCCTGTAATGTAGAAACCACGTTCCAGTATTGGTCAAAGCCCTGTGTTCGATGCTACTGCACATGGTTCATTCAAATACTACCCTTAACTAGTTTAAATACCTATGTAGGTGATGTATCTATACATTCACAACTCTCGCAATGCCTGTAATGGTTAAAAATGCGTAGATATGTAGTGTATCTATGCATTCACAACTTTGTCAATGCCTGTAATGTAGAAACCACGTTCCAGTATTGGCCAAAGCCCTGTGTTCGATGCTACTGCACATGGTTCATTCAAATACTACCCTTAACTAGTTTAAATACGTATGTAGGTGATGTATCTATACATTCACAACTCTCGCAATGCCTGTAATGTAGAAACCACGTTCCAGTAGTGGTCAAAGCCCTGTGTTCGATGCTACTGCACATGGTTCATTCAAATACTACCCTTAACTATGGTTAAATAGTTTAAATACGTATGTAGGTGATGTATCTATACATTTACAACTTACGCAATGCCTGTAATGGTTAAAAATGCGTAGATATGTAGTGTATCTATGCATTCACAACTTTGGCAATGCCTGTAATGTAGAAACCACGTTCCAGTATTGGCCAAAGCCCTGTGTTCGATGCTACTGCACATGGTTCATTCAAATACTACCCTTAACTAGTTTAAATACGTATGTAGGTGATGTATCTATACATTTACAACTCTCGCAATGCCTGTAATGGTTAAAAATGCGTAGATATATAGTGTATCTATGCATTCACAACTTTGGCAATGCCTGTAATGTAGAAACCACGTTCCAGTATTGGCCAAAGCCCTGTGTTCGATGCTACTGCACATGGTTCATTCAAATACTACCCTTAACTAGTTTAAATACCTATGTAGGTGATGTATCTATACATTCACAACTCGCAATGCCTGTAATGTAGAAACCACGTTCCAGTACTGGTCAAAACCCTGTGTTCGATGCTACTGCACATGGTTCATTCAAATACTACCCTTAACTAGTTTAAATACGTATGTAGTTGATGTATCTATACATTCACAACTCTCGCAATGCCTGTAATGTAGAAACCACGTTCCAGTATTGGTCAAAGCCCTGTGTTCGATGCTACTGCACATGGTTCATTCAAATACTACCCTTAAATAGTTTCAATACCTATGTAGGTGATGTATCTATACATTCACAACTCTCGCAATGCCTGTAATGGTTAAAAATGCGTAGATATGTAGTGTATCTATCCATTCACAACTCTCGCAATGCCTGTAATGTAGAAACCACGTTCCAGTATTGGCCAAAGCCCTGTGTTCGACGCTACTGCACATGGTTCATTCAAATACTACCCTTAACTAGTTTAAATACGTATGTAGTTGATGTATCTATACATTCACAACTCTCGCAATGCCTGTAATGTAGAAACCACGTTCCAGTATTGGTCAAAGCCCTGTGTTCGATGCTACTGCACATGGTTCATTCAAATACTACCCTTAACTAGTTTAAATACCTATGTAGGTGATGTATCTATACATTCACAACTCTCGCAATGCCTGTAATGGTTAAAAATGCGTAGATATGTAGTGTATCTATCCATTCACAACTCTCGCAATGCCTGTAATGTAGAAACCACGTTCCAGTATTGGCCAAAGCCCTGTGTTCGACGCTACTGCACATGGTTCATTCAAATACTACCCTTAACTAGTTTAAATACGTATGTAGTTGATGTATCTATACATTCACAACTCTCGCAATGCCTGTAATGTAGAAACCACGTTCCAGTATTGGTCAAAGCCCTGTGTTCGATGCTACTGCACATGGTTCATTCAAATACTACCCTTAACTAGTTTAAATACCTATGTAGGTGATGTATCTATACATTTAAAACTTACGCAATGCCTGTAATGGTTAAAAATGCGTAGATATGTAGTGTATCTATGCATTCACAACTTTGTCAATGCCTGTAATGTAGAAACCACGTTCCAGTATTGGCCAAAGCCCTGTGTTCGATGCTACTGCACATGGTTCATTCAAATACTACCCTTAACTAGTTTAAATACGTATGTAGGTGATGTATCTATACATTCACAACTCTCGCAATGCCTGTAATGTAGAAACCACGTTCCAGTATTGGTCAAAGCCCTGTGTTCGATGCTACTGCACATCGTTCATTCAAATACTACCCTTAACTATGGTTAAATAGTTTAAATACGTATGTAGGTGATGTATCTATACATTTACAACTTACGCAATGCCTGTAATGGTTAAAAATGCGTATATATGTAGTGTATCTATGCATTCACAACTTTGGCAATGCCTGTAATGTAGAAACCACGTTCCAGTATTGGCCAAAGCCCTGTGTTCGATGCTACTGCACATGGTTCATTCAAATACTACCCTTAACTAGTTTAAATACGTATGTAGGTGATGTATCTATACATTTACAACTCTCGCAATGCCTGTAATGGTTAAAAATGCGTAGATATGTAGTGTATCTATGCATTCACAACTTTGGCAATGCCTGTAATGTAGAAACCACGTTCCAGTATTGGCCAAAGCCCTGTGTTCGATGCTACTGCACATGGTTCATTCAAATACTACCCTTAACTAGTTTAAATACGTATGTAGGTGATGTATCTATCCATTCACAACTCTCGCAATGCCTGTAATGTAGAAACCACGTTCCAGTATTGGCCAAAGCCCTGTGTTCGACGCTACTGCACATGGTTCATTCAAATACTACCCTTAACTAGTTTAAATACGTATGTAGGTGATGTATCTATACATTCACAACTCTCGCAATGCCTGTAATGTAGAAACCACGTTCCAGTATTGGTCAAAGCCCTGTGTTCGATGCTACTGCACATGGTTCATTCAAATACTACCCTTAACTAGTTTAAATACGTATGTAGTTGATGTATCTATACATTCACAACTCTCGCAATGCCTGTAATGTAGAAACCACGTTCCAGTATTGGTCAAAGCCCTGTGTTCGATGCTACTGCACATGGTTCATTCAAATACTACCCTTAACTAGTTTAAATACCTATGTAGGTGATGTATCTATACATTCACAACTCTCGCAATGCCTGTAATGGTTAAAAATGCGTAGATATGTAGTGTATCTATGCATTCACAACTTTGTCAATGCCTGTAATGTAGAAACCACGTTCCAGTATTGGCTAAAGCCCTGTGTTCGACGCTACTGCACATGGTTCATTCAAATACTACCCTTAACTAGTTTAAATACGTATGTAGGTGATGTATCTATACATTCACAACTCTCGCAATGCCTGTAATGTAGAAACCACGTTCCAGTATTGGTCAAAGCCCTGTGTTCGATGCTACTGCACATGGTTCATTCAAATACTACCCTTAACTATGGTTAAATAGTTTAAATACGTATGTAGGTGATGTATCTATACATTTACAACTTACGCAATGCCTGTAATGGTTAAAAATGCGTAGATATGTAGTGTATCTATGCATTCACAACTTTGGCAATGCCTGTAATGTAGAAACCACGTTCCAGTATTGGCCAAAGCCCTGTGTTCGATGCTACTGCACATGGTTCATTCAAATACTACCCTTAACTAGTTTAAATACGTATGTAGGTGATGTATCTATACATTTACAACTCTCGCAATGCCTGTAATGGTTAAAAATGCGTAGATATGTAGTGTATCTATGCATTCACAACTTTGGCAATGCCTGTAATGTAGAAACCACGTTCCAGTATTGGCCAAAGCCCTGTGTTCGATGCTACTGCACATGGTTCATTCAAATACTACCCTTAACTAGTTTAAATACGTATGTAGGTGATGTATCTATACATTCACAACTCTCGCAATGCCTGTAATGTAGAAACCACGTTCCAGTACTGGTCAAAACCCTGTGTTCGATGCTACTGCACATGGTTCATTCAAATACTACCCTTAACTATGGTTAAATAGTTTAAATACGTATGTAGGTGATGTATCTATACATTTACAACTTACGCAATGCCTGTAATGGTTAAAAATGCGTAGATATGTAGTGTATCTATGCATTCACAACTTTGTCAATGCCTGTAATGTAGAAACCACGTTCCAGTATTGGCCAAAGCCCTGTGTTCGATGCTACTGCACATGGTTCATTCAAATACTACCCTTAACTAGTTTAAATACGTATGTAGGTGATGTATCTATACATTCACAACTCTCGCAATGCCTGTAATGTAGAAACCACGTTCCAGTATTGGCCAAAGCCCTGTGTTCGATGCTACTGCACATGGTTCATTCAAATACTACCCTTAACTAGTTTAAATACGTATGTAGGTGATGTATCTATACATTTACAACTCTCGCAATGCCTGTAATGGTTAAAAATGCGTAGATATGTAGTGTATCTATGCATTCACAACTTTGGCAATGCCTGTAATGTAGAAACCACGTTCCAGTATTGGCCAAAGCCCTGTGTTCGATGCTACTGCACATGGTTCATTCAAATACTACCCTTAACTAGTTTAAATACGTATGTAGGTGATGTATCTATCCATTCACAACTCTCGCAATGCCTGTAATGTAGAAACCACGTTCCAGTATTAGCCAAAGCCCTGTGTTCGATGCTACTGCACATGGTTCATTCAAATACTACCCTTAACTAGTTTAAATACGTATGTAGGTGATGTATCTATACATTTACAACTTACGCAATGCCTGTAATGGTTAAAAATGCGTAGATATGTAGTGTATCTATGCATTCACAACTTTGGCAATGCCTGTAATGTAGAAACCACGTTCCAGTATTGGCCAAAGCCCTGTGTTCGATGCTACTGCACATGGTTCATTCAAATACTACCCTTAACTAGTTTAAATACGTATGTAGGTGATGTATCTATACATTTACAACTCTCGCAATGCCTGTAATGGTTAAAAATGCGTAGATATGTAGTGTATCTATGCATTCACAACTTTGGCAATGCCTGTAATGTAGAAACCACGTTCCAGTATTGGCCAAAGCCCTGTGTTCGATGCTACTGCACATGGTTCATTCAAATACTACCCTTAACTAGTTTAAATACCTATGTAGGTGATGTATCTATACATTCACAACTCGTAATGCCTGTAATGTAGAAACCACGTTCCAGTACTGGTCAAAACCCTGTGTTCGATGCTACTGCACATGGTTCATTCAAATACTACCCTTAACTAGTTTAAATACGTATGTAGTTGATGTATCTATACATTCACAACTCTCGCAATGCCTGTAATGTAGAAACCACGTTCCAGTATTGGTCAAAGCCCTGTGTTCGATGCTACTGCACATGGTTCATTCAAATACTACCCTTAAATAGTTTCAATACCTATGTAGGTGATGTATCTATACATTCACAACTCTCGCAATGCCTGTAATGGTTAAAAATGCGTAGATATGTAGTGTATCTATCCATTCACAACTCTCGCAATGCCTGTAATGTAGAAACCACGTTCCAGTATTGGCCAAAGCCCTGTGTTCGACGCTACTGCACATGGTTCATTCAAATACTACCCTTAACTAGTTTAAATACGTATGTAGTTGATGTATCTATACATTCACAACTCTCGCAATGCCTGTAATGTAGAAACCACGTTCCAGTATTGGTCAAAGCCCTGTGTTCGATGCTACTGCACATGGTTCATTCAAATACTACCCTTAACTAGTTTAAATACCTATGTAGGTGATGTATCTATACATTCACAACTCGCAATGCCTGTAATGTAGAAACCACGTTCCAGTACTGGTCAAAACCCTGTGTTCGATGCTACTGCACATGGTTCATTCAAATACTACCCTTAACTAGTTTAAATACGTATGTAGTTGATGTATCTATACATTCACAACTCTCGCAATGCCTGTAATGTAGAAACCACGTTCCAGTATTGGTCAAAGCCCTGTGTTCGATGCTACTGCACATGGTTCATTCAAATACTACCCTTAAATAGTTTCAATACCTATGTAGGTGATGTATCTATACATTCACAACTCTCGCAATGCCTGTAATGGTTAAAAATGCGTAGATATGTAGTGTATCTATCCATTCACAACTCTCGCAATGCCTGTAATGTAGAAACCACGTTCCAGTATTGGCCAAAGCCCTGTGTTCGACGCTACTGCACATGGTTCATTCAAATACTACCCTTAACTAGTTTAAATACGTATGTAGTTGATGTATCTATACATTCACAACTCTCGCAATGCCTGTAATGTAGAAACCACGTTCCAGTATTGGTCAAAGCCCTGTGTTCGATGCTACTGCACATGGTTCATTCAAATACTACCCTTAACTAGTTTAAATACCTATGTAGGTGATGTATCTATACATTCACAACTCTCGCAATGCCTGTAATGGTTAAAAATGCGTAGATATGTAGTGTATCTATCCATTCACAACTCTCGCAATGCCTGTAATGTAGAAACCACGTTCCAGTATTGGCCAAAGCCCTGTGTTCGACGCTACTGCACATGGTTCATTCAAATACTACCCTTAACTAGTTTAAATACGTATGTAGTTGATGTATCTATACATTCACAACTCTCGCAATGCCTGTAATGTAGAAACCACGTTCCAGTATTGGTCAAAGCCCTGTGTTCGATGCTACTGCACATGGTTCATTCAAATACTACCCTTAACTAGTTTAAATACCTATGTAGGTGATGTATCTATACATTTACAACTTACGCAATGCCTGTAATGGTTAAAAATGCGTAGATATGTAGTGTATCTATGCATTCACAACTTTGGCAATGCCTGTAATGTAGAAACCACGTTCCAGTATTGGCCAAAGCCCTGTGTTCGATGCTACTGCACATGGTTCATTCAAATACTACCCTTAACTAGTTTAAATACGTATGTAGGTGATGTATCTATCCATTCACAACTCTCGCAATGCCTGTAATGTAGAAACCACGTTCCAGTACTGGTCAAAACCCTGTGTTCGATGCTACTGCACATGGTTCATTCAAATACTACCCTTAACTATAGTTAAATAGTTTAAATACGTATGTAGGTGATGTATCTATACATTCACAACTCTCGCAATGCCTGTTATGGTTAAAAATGCGTAGATATGTAGTGTATCTATGCATTCACAACTTTGTCAATGCCTGTAATGTAGAAACCACGTTCCAGTATTGGCCAAAGCCCTGTGTTCGACGCTACTGCACATGGTTCATTCAAATACTACCCTTAACTAGTTTAAATACGTATGTAGGTGATGTATCTATACATTCACAACTCTCGCAATGCCTGTAATGTAGAAACCACGTTCCAGTATTGGTCAAAGCCCTGTGTTCGATGCTACTGCACATGGTTCATTCAAATACTACCCTTAACTATGGTTAAATAGTTTAAATACGTATGTAGGTGATGTATCTATACATTTACAACTTACCCAATGCCAGTAATGGTTAAAAATGCGTAGATATGTAGTGTATCTATGCATTCACAACTTTGTCAATGCCTGTAATGTAGAAACCACGTTCCAGTATTGGCCAAAGCCCTGTGTTCGATGCTACTGCACATGGTTCATTCAAATACTACCCTTAACTAGTTTAAATACGTATGTAGGTGATGTATCTATACATTTACAACTCTCGCAATGCCTGTAATGGTTAAAAATGCGTAGATATGTAGTGTATCTATGCATTCACAACTTTGGCAATGCCTGTAATGTAGAAACCACGTTCCAGTATTGGCCAAAGCCCTGTGTTCGATGCTACTGCACATGGTTCATTCAAATACTACCCTTAACTAGTTTAAATACGTATGTAGGTGATGTATCTATACATTCACAACTCTCGCAATGCCTGTAATGTAGAAACCACGTTCCAGTACTGGTCAAAACCCTGTGTTCGATGCTACTGCACATGGTTCATTCAAATACTACCCTTAACTATGGTTAAATAGTTTAAATACGTATGTAGGTGATGTATCTATACATTTACAACTTACGCAATGCCTGTAATGGTTAAAAATGCGTAGATATGTAGTGTATCTATGCATTCACAACTTTGTCAATGCCTGTAATGTAGAAACCACGTTCCAGTATTGGCCAAAGCCCTGTGTTCGATGCTACTGCACATGGTTCATTCAAATACTACCCTTAACTAGTTTAAATACGTATGTAGGTGATGTATCTATACATTCACAACTCTCGCAATGCCTGTAATGTAGAAACCACGTTCCAGTATTGGCCAAAGCCCTGTGTTCGATGCTACTGCACATGGTTCATTCAAATACTACCCTTAACTAGTTTAAATACGTATGTAGGTGATGTATCTATACATTTACAACTCTCGCAATGCCTGTAATGGTTAAAAATGCGTAGATATGTAGTGTATCTATGCATTCACAACTTTGGCAATGCCTGTAATGTAGAAACCACGTTCCAGTATTGGCCAAAGCCCTGTGTTCGATGCTACTGCACATGGTTCATTCAAATACTACCCTTAACTAGTTTAAATACGTATGTAGGTGATGTATCTATCCATTCACAACTCTCGCAATGCCTGTAATGTAGAAACCACGTTCCAGTATTGGCCAAAGCCCTGTGTTCGACGCTACTGCACATGGTTCATTCAAATACTACCCTTAACTAGTTTAAATACGTATGTAGGTGATGTATCTATACATTCACAACTCTCGCAATGCCTGTAATGTAGAAACCACGTTCCAGTATTGGTCAAAGCCCTGTGTTCGATGCTACTGCACATGGTTCATTCAAATACTACCCTTAACTAGTTTAAATACGTATGTAGGTGATGTATCTATACATTCACAACTCTCGCAATGCCTGTAATGTAGAAACCACGTTCCAGTATTGGTCAAAGCCCTGTGTTCGATGCTACTGCACATGGTTCATTCAAATACTACCCTTAACTAGTTTAAATACCTATGTAGGTGATGTATCTATACATTCACAACTCTCGCAATGCCTGTAATGGTTAAAAATGCGTAGATATGTAGTGTATCTATGCATTCACAACTTTGTCAATGCCTGTAATGTAGAAACCACGTTCCAGTATTGGCCAAAGCCCTGTGTTCGACGCTACTGCACATGGTTCATTCAAATACTACCCTTAACTAGTTTAAATACGTATGTAGGTGATGTATCTATACATTCACAACTCTCGCAATGCCTGTAATGTAGAAACCACGTTCCAGTATTGGTCAAAGCCCTGTGTTCGATGCTACTGCACATGGTTCATTCAAATACTACCCTTAACTATGGTTAAATAGTTTAAATACGTATGTAGGTGATGTATCTATACATTTACAACTTACGCAATGCCTGTAATGGTTAAAAATGCGTAGATATGTAGTGTATCTATGCATTCACAACTTTGGCAATGCCTGTAATGTAGAAACCACGTTCCAGTATTGGCCAAAGCCCTGTGTTCGATGCTACTGCACATGGTTCATTCAAATACTACCCTTAACTAGTTTAAATACGTATGTAGGTGATGTATCTATACATTTACAACTCTCGCAATGCCTGTAATGGTTAAAAATGCGTAGATATGTAGTGTATCTATGCATTCACAACTTTGGCAATGCCTGTAATGTAGAAACCACGTTCCAGTATTGGCCAAAGCCCTGTGTTCGATGCTACTGCACATGGTTCATTCAAATACTACCCTTAACTAGTTTAAATACGTATGTAGGTGATGTATCTATACATTCACAACTCTCGCAATGCCTGTAATGTAGAAACCACGTTCCAGTACTGGTCAAAACCCTGTGTTCGATGCTACTGCACATGGTTCATTCAAATACTACCCTTAACTATGGTTAACTAGTTTAAATACGTATGTAGGTGATGTATCTATACATTTACAACTTACGCAATGCCTTTAATGGTTAAAAATGCGTAGATATGTAGTGTATCTATGCATTCACAACTTTGTCAATGCCTGTAATGTAGAAACCACGTTCCAGTATTGGCCAAAGCCCTGTGTTCGATGCTACTGCACATGGTTCATTCAAATACTACCCTTAACTAGTTTAAATACGTATGTAGGTGATGTATCTATACATTCACAACTCTCGCAATGCCTGTAATGTAGAAACCACGTTCCAGTATTGGTCAAAGCCCTGTGTTCGATGCTACTGCACATCGTTCATTCAAATACTACCCTTAACTATGGTTAAATAGTTTAAATACGTATGTAGGTGATGTATCTATACATTTACAACTTACGCAATGCCTGTAATGGTTAAAAATGCGTATATATGTAGTGTATCTATGCATTCACAACTTTGGCAATGCCTGTAATGTAGAAACCACGTTCCAGTATTGGCCAAAGCCCTGTGTTCGATGCTACTGCACATGGTTCATTCAAATACTACCCTTAACTAGTTTAAATACGTATGTAGGTGATGTATCTATACATTTACAACTCTCGCAATGCCTGTAATGGTTAAAAATGCGTAGATATGTAGTGTATCTATGCATTCACAACTTTGGCAATGCCTGTAATGTAGAAACCACGTTCCAGTATTGGCCAAAGCCCTGTGTTCGATGCTACTGCACATGGTTCATTCAAATACTACCCTTAACTAGTTTAAATACGTATGTAGGTGATGTATCTATACATTCACAACTCTCGCAATGCCTGTAATGTAGAAACCACGTTCCAGTATTGGCCAAAGCCCTGTGTTCGACGCTACTGCACATGGTTCATTCAAATACTACCCTTAACTAGTTTAAATACGTATGTAGGTGATGTATCTATACATTCACAACTCTCGCAATGCCTGTAATGTAGAAACCACGTTCCAGTATTGGTCAAAGCCCTGTGTTCGATGCTACTGCACATGGTTCATCCAAATACTACCCTTAACTAGTTTAAATACGTATGTAGTTGATGTATCTATACATTCACAACTCTCGCAATGCCTGTAATGTAGAAACCACGTTCCAATATTGGTCAAAGCCCTGTGTTCGATGCTACTGCACATGGTTCATTCAAATACTACCCTTAACTAGTTTAAATACCTATGTAGGTGATGTATCTATACATTCACAACTCTCGCAATGCCTGTAATGGTTAAAAATGCGTAGATATGTAGTGTATCTATGCATTCACAACTTTGTCAATGCCTGTAATGTAGAAACCACGTTCCAGTATTGGCCAAAGCCCTGTGTTCGACGCTACTGCACATGGTTCATTCAAATACTACCCTTAACTAGTTTAAATACGTATGTAGGTGATGTATCTATACATTCACAACTCTCGCAATGCCTGTAATGTAGAAACCACGTTCCAGTATTGGTCAAAGCCCTGTGTTCGATGCTACTGCACATGGTTCATTCAAATACTACCCTTAACTATGGTTAAATAGTTTAAATACGTATGTAGGTGATGTATCTATACATTTACAACTTACGCAATGCCTGTAATGGTTAAAAATGCGTAGATATGTAGTGTATCTATGCATTCACAACTTTGGCAATGCCTGTAATGTAGAAACCACGTTCCAGTATTGGCCAAAGCCCTGTGTTCGATGCTACTGCACATGGTTCATTCAAATACTACCCTTAGCTAGTTTAAATACGTCTGTAGGTGATGTATCTATACATTTACATCTCTCGCAATGCCTGTGATGGTTAAAAATGCGTAGATATGTAGTGTATCTATGCATTCACAACTTTGGCAATGCCTGTAATGTAGAAACCACGTTCCAGTATTGGCCAAAGCCCTGTGTTCGATGCTACTGCACATGGTTCATTCAAATACTACCCTTAACTAGTTTAAATACGTATGTAGGTGATGTATCTATACATTCACAACTCTCGCAATGCCTGTAATGTAGAAACCACGTTCCAGTACTGGTCAAAACCCTGTGTTCGATGCTACTGCACATGGTTCATTCAAATACTACCCTTAACTATGGTTAAATAGTTTAAATACGTATGTAGGTGATGTGTCTATACATTTACAACTTACGCAATGCCTGTAATGGTTAAAAATGCGTAGATATGTAGTGTATCTATGCATTCACAACTTTGTCAATGCCTGTAATGTAGAAACCACGTTCCAGTATTGGCCAAAGCCCTGTGTTCGATGCTACTGCACATGGTTCATTCAAATACTACCCTTAACTAGTTTAAATACGTATGTAGGTGATGTATCTATACATTCACAACTCTCGCAATGCCTGTAATGTAGAAACCACGTTCCAGTATTGGCCAAAGCCCTGTGTTCGATGCTACTGCACATGGTTCATTCAAATACTACCCTTAACTAGTTTAAATACGTATGTAGGTGATGTATCTATACATTCACAACTCTCGCAATGCCTGTAATGTAGAAACCACGTTCCAGTATTGGTCAAAGCCCTGTGTTCGATGCTACTGCACATGGTTCATTCAAATACTACCCTTAACTAGTTTAAATACGTATGTAGTTGATGTATCTATACATTACACAACTCTCGCAATGCCTGTAATGTAGAAACCACGTTCCAGTATTGGTCAAAGCCCTGTGTTCGATGCTACTGCACATGGTTCATTCAAATACTACCCTTAACTAGTTTAAATACGTATGTAGGTGATGTATCTATACATTCACAACTCTCGCAATGCCTGTAATGGTTAAAAATGCGTAGATATGTAGTGTATCTATGCATTCACAACTTTGTCAATGCCTGTAATGTAGAAACCACGTTCCAGTATTGGCCAAAGCCCTGTGTTCGACGCTACTGCACATGGTTCATTCAAATACTACCCTTAACTAGTTTAAATACGTATGTAGGTGATGTATCTATACATTCACAACTCTCGCAATGCCTGTAATGTAGAAACCACGTTCCAGTATTGGTCAAAGCCCTGTGTTCGATGCTACTGCACATGGTTCATTCAAATACTACCCTTAACTATGGTTAAATAGTTTAAATACGTATGTAGGTGATGTATCTATACATTTACAACTTACGCAATGCCTGTAATGGTTAAAAATGCGTAGATATGTAGTGTATCTATGCATTCACAACTTTGGCAATGCCTGTAATGTAGAAACCACGTTCCAGTATTGGCCAAAGCCCTGTGTTCGATGCTACTGCACATGGTTCATTCAAATACTACCCTTAACTAGTTTAAATACGTATGTAGGTGATGTATCTATACATTTACAACTCTCGCAATGCCTGTGATGGTTAAAAATGCGTAGATATGTAGTGTATCTATGCATTCACAACTTTGGCAATGCCTGTAATGTAGAAACCACGTTCCAGTATTGGCCAAAGCACTGTGTTCGATGCTACTGCACATGGTTCATTCAAATACTACCCTTAACTAGTTTAAATACGTATGTAGGTGATGTATCTATACATTCATAACTCTCGCAATGCCTGTAATGTAGAAACCACGTTCCAGTACTGGTCAAAACCCTGTGTTCGATGCTACTGCACATGGTTCATTCAAATACTACCCTTAACTATGGTTAAATAGTTTAAATACGTATGTAGGTGATGTGTCTATACATTTACAACTTACGCAATGCCTGTAATGGTTAAAAATGCGTAGATATGTAGTGTATCTATGCATTCACAACTTTGTCAATGCCTGTAATGTAGAAACCACGTTCCAGTATTGGCCAAAGCCCTGTGTTCGATGCTACTGCACATGGTTCATTCAAATACTACCCTTAACTAGTTTAAATACGTATGTAGGTGATGTATCTATACATTTACACCTCTCGCAATGCCTGTAATGGTTAAAAATGCGTAGATATGTATTGTATCTATGCATTCACAACTTTGGCAATGCCTGTAATGTAGAAACCACGTTCCAGTATTGGCCAAAGCCCTGTGTTCGATGCTACTGCACATGGTTCATTCAAATACTACCCTTAACTAGTTTAAATACGTATGTAGGTGATGTATCTATACATTCACAACTTTCGCAATGCCTGTAATGTAGAAACCACGTTCCAGTATTGGTCAAAGCCCTGTGTTCGATGCTACTGCACATGGTTCATTCAAATACTACCCTTAACTATGGTTAAATAGTTTCAATACGTATGTAGGTGATGTATCTATACATTTACAACTCTCGCAATGCCTGTAATGGTTAAAAATGCGTAGATATGTAGTGTATCTATGCATTCACAACTTTGGCAATGCCTGTAATGTAGAAACCACGTTCCAGTATTGGCCAAAGCCCTGTGTTCGATGCTACTGCACATGGTTCATTCAAATACCATGTGCCTGTAATGTAGAAACCACGTTCCAGTATTGGCCAAAGCCCTGTGTTCGATGCTACTGCACATGGTTCATTCAAATACTACCCTTAACTAGTTTAAATACGTATGTAGGTGATGTATCTATACATTTACAACTCTCGCAATGCCTGTAATGGTTAAAAATGCGTAGATATGTAGTGTATCTATGCATTCACAACTTTGGCAATGCCTGTAATGTAGAAACCACGTTCCAGTATTGGCCAAAGCCCTGTGTTCGATGCTACTGCACATGGTTCATTCAAATACTACCCTTAACTAGTTTAAATACGTATGTAGGTGATGTATCTATACATTCACAACTCTCGCAATGCCTGTAATGTAGAAACCACGTTCCAGTATTGGTCAAAGCCCTGTGTTCGATGCTACTGCACATGGTTCATTCAAATACTACCCTTAACTATGGTTAAATAGTTTAAATACGTATGTAGGTGATGTATCTATACATTTACAACTTACGCACTGCCTGTAATGGTTAAAAATGCGTAGATATGTAGTGTATCTATGCATTCACAACTTTGGCAATGCCTGTAATGTAGAAACCACGTTCCAGTATTGGCCAAAGCCCTGTGTTCGATGCTACTGCACATGGTTCATTCAAATACTACCCTTAACTAGTTTAAATACGTATGTAGGTGATGTATCTATACATTTACAACTCTCGCAATGCCTGTAATGGTTAAAAATGCGTAGATATGTAGTGTATCTATGCATTCACAACTTTGGCAATGCCTGTAATGTAGAAACCACGTTCCAGTATTGGCCAAAGCCCTGTGTTCGATGCTACTGCACATGGTTCATTCAAATACTACCCTTAACTAGTTTAAATACGTATGTAGGTGATGTATCTATACATTCACAACTCTCGCAATGCCTGTAATGTAGAAACCACGTTCCAGTACTGGTCAAAACCCTGTGTTCGATGCTACTGCACATGGTTCATTCAAATACTACCCTTAACTATGGTTAAATAGTTTAAATACGTATGTAGGTGATGTGTCTATACATTTACAACTTACGCAATGCCTGTAATGGTTTAAAATGCGTAGATATGTAGTGTATCTATGCATTCACAACTTTGTCAATGCCTGTAATGTAGAAACCACGTTCCAGTATTGGCCAAAGCCCTGTGTTCGATGCTACTGCACATGGTTCATTCAAATACTACCCTTAACTAGTTTAAATACGTATGTAGGTGATGTATCTATACATTCACAACTCTCGCAATGCCTGTAATGGTTAAAAATGCGTATATATGTAGTGTATCTATGCATTCACAACTTTGTCAATGCCTGTAATGTAGAAACCACGTTCCAGTATTGGCCAAAGCCCTGTGTTCGATGCTACTGCACATGGTTCATTCAAATACTACCCTTAACTAGTTTAAATACGTATGTAGGTGATGTATCTATACATTTACACCTCTCGCAATGCCTGTAATGGTTAAAAATGCGTAGATATGTAGTGTATCTATGCATTCACAACTTTGGCAATGCCTGTAATGTAGAAACCACGTTCCAGTATTGGCCAAAGCCCTGTGTTCGATGCTACTGCACATGGTTCATTCAAATACTACCCTTAACTATGGTTAAATAGTTTCAATACGTATGTAGGTGATGTATCTATACATTTACAACTTACGCAATGCCTGTAATGGTTAAAAATGCGTAGATATGTAGTGTATCTATGCATTCACAACTTTGTCAATGCCTGTAATGTAGAAACCACGTTCCAGTATTGGCCAAAGCCCTGTGTTCGATGCTACTGCACATGGTTCATTCAAATACCATGTGCCTGTAATGTAGAAACCACGTTCCAGTATTGGCCAAAGCCCTGTGTTCGATGCTACTGCACATGGTTCATTCAAATACTACCCTTAACTAGTTTAAATACGTATGTAGGTGATGTATCTATACATTCACAACTCTCGCAATGCCTGTAATGTAGAAACCACGTTCCAGTACTGGTCAAAACCCTGTGTTCGATGCTACTGCACATGGTTCATTCAAATACTACCCTTAACTATGGTTAAATAGTTTAAATACGTATGTAGGTGATGTGTCTATACATTTACAACTTACGCAATGCCTGTAATGGTTTAAAATGCGTAGATATGTAGTGTATCTATGCATTCACAACTTTGTCAATGCCTGTAATGTAGAAACCACGTTCCAGTATTGGCCAAAGCCCTGTGTTCGATGCTACTGCACATGGTTCATTCAAATACTACCCTTAACTAGTTTAAATACGTATGTAGGTGATGTATCTATACATTCACAACTCTCGCAATGCCTGTAATGGTTAAAAATGCGTATATATGTAGTGTATCTATGCATTCACAACTTTGTCAATGCCTGTAATGTAGAAACCACGTTCCAGTATTGGCCAAAGCCCTGTGTTCGATGCTACTGCACATGGTTCATTCAAATACTACCCTTAACTAGTTTAAATACGTATGTAGGTGATGTATCTATACATTTACACCTCTCGCAATGCCTGTAATGGTTAAAAATGCGTAGATATGTAGTGTATCTATGCATTCACAACTTTGGCAATGCCTGTAATGTAGAAACCACGTTCCAGTATTGGCCAAAGCCCTGTGTTCGATGCTACTGCACATGGTTCATTCAAATACTACCCTTAACTATGGTTAAATAGTTTCAATACGTATGTAGGTGATGTATCTATACATTTACAACTTACGCAATGCCTGTAATGGTTAAAAATGCGTAGATATGTAGTGTATCTATGCATTCACAACTTTGTCAATGCCTGTAATGTAGAAACCACGTTCCAGTATTGGCCAAAGCCCTGTGTTCGATGCTACTGCACATGGTTCATTCAAATACCATGTGCCTGTAATGTAGAAACCACGTTCCAGTATTGGCCAAAGCCCTGTGTTCGATGCTACTGCACATGGTTCATTCAAATACTACCCTTAACTAGTTTAAATACGTATAGGTGATGTATCTATACATTTACAACTCTCGCAATGCCTGTAATGGTTAAAAATGCGTAGATATGTAGTGTATCTATGCATTCACAACTTTGGCAATGCCTGTAATGTAGAAACCACGTTCCAGTATTGGCCAAAGCCCTGTGTTCGATGCTACTGCACATGGTTCATTCAAATACTACCCTTAACTAGTTTAAATACGTATGTAGGTGATGTATCTATACATTCACAACTCTCGCAATGCCTGTAATGTAGAAACCACGTTCCAGTACTGGTCAAAACCCTGTGTTCGATGCTACTGCACATGGTTCATTCAAATACTACAATTAACTATGGTTAAATAGTTTAAATACGTATGTAGGTGATGTGTCTATACATTTACAACTTACGCAATGCCTGTAATGGTTAAAAATGCGTAGATATGTAGTGTATCTATGCATTCACAACTTTGTCAATGCCTGTAATGTAGAAACCACGTTCCAGTATTGGCCAAAGCCCTGTGTTCGATGCTACTGCACATGGTTCATTCAAATACTACCCTTAACTAGTTTAAATACGTATGTAGGTGATGTATCTATACATTCACAACTCTCGCAATGCCTGTAATGTAGAAACCACGTTCCAGTACTGGTCAAAACCCTGTGTTCGATGCTACTGCACATGGTTCATTCAAATACTACCCTTAACTATGGTTAAATAGTTTAAATACGTATGTAGGTGATGTGTCTATACATTTACAACTTACGCAATGCCTGTAATGGTTAAAAATGCGTAGATATGTAGTGTATCTATGCATTCACAACTTTGTCAATGCCTGTAATGTAGAAACCACGTTCCAGTATTGGCCAAAGCCCTGTGTTCGATGCTACTGCACATGGTTCATTCAAATACTACCCTTAACTAGTTTAAATACGTATGTAGGTGATGTATCTATACATTCACAACTCTCGCAATGCCTGTAATGTAGAAACCACGTTCCAGTATTGGCCAAAGCCCTGTGTTCGATGCTACTGCACATGGTTCATTCAAATACTACCCTTAACTAGTTTAAATACGTATGTAGGTGATGTATCTATACATTTACACCTCTCGCAATGAGTGTAATGGTTAAAAATGCGTAGATATGTAGTGTATCTATGCATTCACAACTTTGGCAATGCCTGTAATGTAGAAACCACGTTCCAGTATTGGCCAAAGCCCTGTGTTCGATGCTACTGCACATGGTTCATTCAAATACTACCCTTAACTAGTTTAAATACGTATGTAGGTGATGTATCTATACATTTACAACTCTCGCAATGCCTGTAATGGTTAAAAATGCGTAGATATGTAGTGTATCTATGCATTCACAACTTTGGCAATGCCTGTAATGTAGAAACCACGTTCCAGTATTGGCCAAAGCCCTGTGTTCGATGCTACTGCACATGGTTCATTCAAATACTACCCTTAACTAGTTTAAATACGTATGTAGGTGATGTATCTATACATTCACAACTCTCGCAATGCCTCTAATGTAGAAACCACGTTCCAGTATTGGTCAAAGCCCTGTGTTCGATGCTACTGCACATGGTTCATTCAAATACTACCCTTAACTATGGTTAAATAGTTTCAATACGTATGTAGGTGATGTATCTATACATTTACAACTTACGCAATGCCTGTAATGGTTAAAAATGCGTAGATATGTAGTGTATCTATGCATTCACAACTTTGGCAATGCCTGTAATGTAGAAACCACGTTCCAGTATTGGCCAAAGCCATGTGTTCGATGCTACTGCACATGGTTCATTCAAATACCATGTGCCTGTAATGTAGAAACCACGTTCCAGTATTGGCCAAAGCCCTGTGTTCGATGCTACTGCACATGGTTCATTCAAATACTACCCTTAACTAGTTTAAATACGTATGTAGGTGATGTATCTATACATTTACAACTCTCGCAATGCCTGTAATGGTTAAAAATGCGTAGATATGTAGTGTATCTATGCATTCACAACTTTGGCAATGCCTGTAATGTAGAAACCACGTTCCAGTATTGGCCAAAGCCCTGTGTTCGATGCTACTGCACATGGTTCATTCAAATACTACCCTTAACTAGTTTAAATACGTATGTAGGTGATGTATCTATACATTCACAACTCTCGCAATGCCTGTAATGTAGAAACCACGTTCCAGTACTGGTCAAAACCCTGTGTTCGATGCTACTGCACATGGTTCATTCAAATACTACAATTAACTATGGTTAAATAGTTTAAATACGTATGTAGGTGATGTGTCTATACATTTACAACTTACGCAATGCCTGTAATGGTTAAAAATGCGTAGATATGTAGTGTATCTATGCATTCACAACTTTGTCAATGCCTGTAATGTAGAAACCACGTTCCAGTATTGGCCAAAGCCCTGTGTTCGATGCTACTGCACATGGTTCATTCAAATACTACCCTTAACTAGTTTAAATACGTATGTAGGTGATGTATCTATACATTCACAACTCTCGCAATGCCTGTAATGTAGAAACCACGTTCCAGTACTGGTCAAAACCCTGTGTTCGATGCTACTGCACATGGTTCATTCAAATACTACCCTTAACTATGGTTAAATAGTTTAAATACGTATGTAGGTGATGTGTCTATACATTTACAACTTACGCAATGCCTGTAATGGTTAAAAATGCGTAGATATGTAGTGTATCTATGCATTCACAACTTTGTCAATGCCTGTAATGTAGAAACCACGTTCCAGTATTGGCCAAAGCCCTGTGTTCGATGCTACTGCACATGGTTCATTCAAATACTACCCTTAACTAGTTTAAATACGTATGTAGGTGATGTATCTATACATTCACAACTCTCGCAATGCCTGTAATGTAGAAACCACGTTCCAGTATTGGCCAAAGCCCTGTGTTCGATGCTACTGCACATGGTTCATTCAAATACTACCCTTAACTAGTTTAAATACGTATGTAGGTGATGTATCTATACATTTACACCTCTCGCAATGAGTGTAATGGTTAAAAATGCGTAGATATGTAGTGTATCTATGCATTCACAACTTTGGCAATGCCTGTAATGTAGAAACCACGTTCCAGTATTGGCCAAAGCCCTGTGTTCGATGCTACTGCACATGGTTCATTCAAATACTACCCTTAACTAGTTTAAATACGTATGTAGGTGATGTATCTATACATTTACAACTCTCGCAATGCCTGTAATGGTTAAAAATGCGTAGATATGTAGTGTATCTATGCATTCACAACTTTGGCAATGCCTGTAATGTAGAAACCACGTTCCAGTATTGGCCAAAGCCCTGTGTTCGATGCTACTGCACATGGTTCATTCAAATACTACCCTTAACTAGTTTAAATACGTATGTAGGTGATGTATCTATACATTCACAACTCTCGCAATGCCTCTAATGTAGAAACCACGTTCCAGTATTGGTCAAAGCCCTGTGTTCGATGCTACTGCACATGGTTCATTCAAATACTACCCTTAACTATGGTTAAATAGTTTCAATACGTATGTAGGTGATGTATCTATACATTTACAACTTACGCAATGCCTGTAATGGTTAAAAATGCGTAGATATGTAGTGTATCTATGCATTCACAACTTTGGCAATGCCTGTAATGTAGAAACCACGTTCCAGTATTGGCCAAAGCCATGTGTTCGATGCTACTGCACATGGTTCATTCAAATACCATGTGCCTGTAATGTAGAAACCACGTTCCAGTATTGGCCAAAGCCCTGTGTTCGATGCTACTGCACATGGTTCATTCAAATACTACCCTTAACTAGTTTAAATACGTATGTAGGTGATGTATCTATACATTTACAACTCTCGCAATGCCTGTAATGGTTAAAAATGCGTAGATATGTAGTGTATCTATGCATTCACAACTTTGGCAATGCCTGTAATGTAGAAACCACGTTCCAGTATTGGCCAAAGCCCTGTGTTCGATGCTACTGCACATGGTTCATTCAAATACTACCCTTAACTAGTTTAAATACGTATGTAGGTGATGTATCTATACATTCACAACTCTCGCAATGCCTGTAATGTAGAAACCACGTTCCAGTATTGGTCAAAGCCCTGTGTTCGATGCTACTGCACATGGTTCATTCAAATACTACCCTTAACTATGGTTAAATAGTTTAAATACGTATGTAGGTGATGTATCTATACATTTACAACTTACGCAATGCCTGTAATGGTTAAAAATGCGTAGATATGTAGTGTATCTATGCATTCACAACTTTGGCAATGCCTGTAATGTAGAAACCACGTTCCAGTATTGGCCAAAGCCCTGTGTTCGATGCTACTGCACATGGTTCATTCAAATACTACCCTTAACTAGTTTAAATACGTATGTAGGTGATGTATCTATACATTTACAACTCTCGCAATGCCTGTAATGGTTAAAAATGCGTAGATATGTAGTGTATCTATGCATTCACAACTTTGGCAATGCCTGTAATGTAGAAACCACGTTCCAGTATTGGCCAAAGCCCTGTGTTCGATGCTACTGCACATGGTTCATTCAAATACTACCCTTAACTAGTTTAAATACGTATGTAGGTGATGTATCTATACATTCACAACTCTCGCAATGCCTGTAATGTAGAAACCACGTTCCAGTATTGGTCAAAGCCCTGTGTTCGATGCTACTGCACATGGTTCATTCAAATACTACCCTTAACTATGGTTAAATAGTTTAAATACGTATGTAGGTGATGTATCTATACATTTACAACTTACGCAATGCCTGTAATGGTTAAAAATGCGTAGATATGTAGTGTATCTATGCATTCACAACTTTGGCAATGCCTGTAATGTAGAAACCACGTTCCAGTACTGGTCAAAACCCTGTGTTCGATGCTACTGCACATGGTTCATTCAAATACTACCCTTAACTATGGTTAAATAGTTTAAATACGTATGTAGGTGATGTGTCTATACATTTACAACTTACGCAATGCCTGTAATGGTTAAAAATGCGTAGATATGTAGTGTATCTATGCATTCACAACTTTGGCAATGCCTGTAATGTAGAAACCACGTTCCAGTATTGGCCAAAGCCCTGTGTTCGATGCTACTGCACATGGTTCATTCAAATACTACCCTTAACTAGTTTAAATACGTATGTAGGTGATGTATCTATACATTCACAACTCTCGCAATGCCTGTAATGTAGAAACCACGTTCCAGTATTGGCCAAAGCCCTGTGTTCGATGCTACTGCACATGGTTCATTCAAATACTACCCTTAACTAGTTTAAATACGTATGTAGGTGATGTATCTATACATTTACACCTCTCGCAATGCCTGTAATGGTTAAAAATGCGTAGATATGTAGTGTATCTATGCATTCACAACTTTGGCAATGCCTGTAATGTAGAAACCACGTTCCAGTATTGGCCAAAGCCCTGTGTTCGATGCTACTGCACATGGTTCATTCAAATACTACCCTTAACTAGTTTAAATACGTATGTAGGTGATGTATCTATACATTCACAACTCTCGCAATGCCTGTAATGTAGAAACCACGTTCCAGTACTGGTCAAAACCCTGTGTTCGATGCTACTGCACATGGTTCATTCAAATACTACCCTTAACTATGGTTAAATAGTTTAAATACGTATGTAGGTGATGTGTCTATACATTTACAACTTACGCAATGCCTGTAATGGTTAAAAATGCGTAGATATGTAGTGTATCTATGCATTCACAACTTTGTCAATGCCTGTAATGTAGAAACCACGTTCCAGTATTGGCCAAAGCCCTGTGTTCGATGCTACTGCACATGGTTCATTCAAATACTACCCTTAACTAGTTTAAATACGTATGTAGGTGATGTATCTATACATTCACAACTCTCGCAATGCCTGTAATGTAGAAACCACGTTCCAGTACTGGTCAAAACCCTGTGTTCGATGCTACTGCACATGGTTCATTCAAATACTACCCTTAACTATGGTTAAATAGTTTAAATACGTATGTAGGTGATGTGTCTATACATTTACAACTTACGCAATGCCTGTAATGGTTAAAAATGCGTAGATATGTAGTGTATCTATGCATTCACAACTTTGTCAATGCCTGTAATGTAGAAACCACGTTCCAGTATTGGCCAAAGCCCTGTGTTCGATGCTACTGCACATGGTTCATTCAAATACTACCCTTA
This sequence comes from Haliotis asinina, assembly GCF_037392515.1. Lineage (NCBI taxonomy): Eukaryota > Metazoa > Mollusca > Gastropoda > Lepetellida > Haliotidae > Haliotis > Haliotis asinina. Next base: position 35,925,464 of record NC_090292.1, on the reverse strand, counting down.
ACTAGTTTAAATACGTATGTAGGTGATGTATCTATACATTCACAACTCTCGCAATGCCTGTAATGTAGAAACCACGTTCCAGTATTGGCCAAAGCCCTGTGTTCGATGCTACTGCACATGGTTCATTCAAATACTACCCTTAACTAGTTTAAATACGTATGTAGGTGATGTATCTATACATTTACACCTCTCGCAATGCCTGTAATGGTTAAAAATGCGTAGATATGTAGTGTATCTATGCATTCACAACTTTGGCAATGCCTGTAATGTAGAAACCACGTTCCAGTATTGGCCAAAGCCCTGTGTTCGATGCTACTGCACATGGTTCATTCAAATACTACCCTTAACTAGTTTAAATACGTATGTAGGTGATGTATCTATACATTCACAACTTTGGCAATGCCTGTAATGTAGAAACCACGTTCCAGTACTGGTCAAAACCCTGTGTTCGATGCTACTGCACATGGTTCATTCAAATACTACCCTTAACTATGGTTAAATAGTTTAAATACGTATGTAGGTGATGTGTCTATACATTTACAACTTACGCAATGCCTGTAATGGTTAAAAATGCGTAGATATGTAGTGTATCTATGCATTCACAACTTTGGCAATGCCTGTAATGTAGAAACCACGTTCCAGTATTGGCCAAAGCCCTGTGTTCGATGCTACTGCACATGGTTCATTCAAATACTACCCTTAACTAGTTTAAATACGTATGTAGGTGATGTATCTATACATTCACAACTCTCGCAATGCCTGTAATGTAGAAACCACGTTCCAGTATTGGCCAAAGCCCTGTGTTCGATGCTACTGCACATGGTTCATTCAAATACTACCCTTAACTAGTTTAAATACGTATGTAGGTGATGTATCTATACATTTACACCTCTCGCAATGCCTGTAATGGTTAAAAATGCGTAGATATGTAGTGTATCTATGCATTCACAACTTTGGCAATGCCTGTAATGTAGAAACCACGTTCCAGTATTGGCCAAAGCCCTGTGTTCGATGCTACTGCACATGGTTCATTCAAATACTACCCTTAACTAGTTTAAATACGTATGTAGGTGATGTATCTATACATTCACAACTCTCGCAATGCCTGTAATGTAGAAACCACGTTCCAGTACTGGTCAAAACCCTGTGTTCGATGCTACTGCACATGGTTCATTCAAATACTACCCTTAACTATGGTTAAATAGTTTAAATACGTATGTAGGTGATGTGTCTATACATTTACAACTTACGCAATGCCTGTAATGGTTAAAAATGCGTAGATATGTAGTGTATCTATGCATTCACAACTTTGTCAATGCCTGTAATGTAGAAACCACGTTCCAGTATTGGCCAAAGCCCTGTGTTCGATGCTACTGCACATGGTTCATTCAAATACTACCCTTAACTAGTTTAAATACGTATGTAGGTGATGTATCTATACATTCACAACTCTCGCAATGCCTGTAATGTAGAAACCACGTTCCAGTATTGGCCAAAGCCCTGTGTTCGATGCTACTGCACATGGTTCATTCAAATACTACCCTTAACTAGTTTAAATACGTATGTAGGTGATGTATCTATACATTTACACCTCTCGCAATGCCTGTAATGGTTAAAAATGCGTAGATATGTAGTGTATCTATGCATTCACAACTTTGGCAATGCCTGTAATGTAGAAACCACGTTCCAGTATTGGCCAAAGCCCTGTGTTCGATGCTACTGCACATGGTTCATTCAAATACTACCCTTAACTAGTTTAAATACGTATGTAGGTGATGTATCTATACATTTACACCTCTCGCAATGCCTGTAATGGTTAAAAATGCGTAGATATGTAGTGTATCTATGCATTCACAACTTTGGCAATGCCTGTAATGTAGAAACCACGTTCCAGTATTGGCCAAAGCCCTGTGTTCGATGCTACTGCACATGGTTCATTCAAATACTACCCTTAACTAGTTTAAATACGTATGTAGGTGATGTATCTATACATTCACAACTCTCGCAATGCCTGTAATGTAGAAACCACGTTCCAGTATTGGTCAAAGCCCTGTGTTCGATGCTACTGCACATGGTTCATTCAAATACTACCCTTAACTATGGTTAAATAGTTTCAATACGTATGTAGGTGATGTATCTATACATTTACAACTTACGCAATGCCTGTAATGGTTAAAAATGCGTATATATGTAGTGTATCTATGCATTCACAACTTTGGCAATGCCTGTAATGTAGAAACCACGTTCCAGTATTGGCCAAAGCCCTGTGTTCGATGCTACTGCACATGGTTCATTCAAATACCATGTGCCTGTAATGTAGAAACCACGTTCCAGTATTGGCCAAAGCCCTGTGTTCGATGCTACTGCACATGGTTCATTCAAATACTACCCTTAACTAGTTTAAATACGTGTGTAGGTGATGTATCTATACATTTACAACTCTCGCAATGCCTGTAATGGTTAAAAATGCGTAGATATGTAGTGTATCTATGCATTCACAACTTTGGCAATGCCTGTAATGTAGAAACCACGTTCCAGTATTGGCCAAAGCCCTGTGTTCGATGCTACTGCACATGGTTCATTCAAATACTACCCTTAACTAGTTTAAATACGTATGTAGGTGATGTATCTATACATTTACACCTCTCGCAATGCCTGTAATGGTTAAAAATGCGTAGATATGTAGTGTATCTATGCATTCACAACTTTGGCAATGCCTGTAATGTAGAAACCACGTTCCAGTATTGGCCAAAGCCCTGTGTTCGATGCTACTGCACATGGTTCATTCAAATACTACCCTTAACTAGTTTAAATACGTATGTAGGTGATGTATCTATACATTCACAACTCTCGCAATGCCTGTAATGTAGAAACCACGTTCCAGTATTGGTCAAAGCCCTGTGTTCGATGCTACTGCACATGGTTCATTCAAATACTACCCTTAACTATGGTTAAATAGTTTCAATACGTATGTAGGTGATGTATCTATACATTTACAACTTACGCAATGCCTGTAATGGTTAAAAATGCGTATATATGTAGTGTATCTATGCATTCACAACTTTGGCAATGCCTGTAATGTAGAAACCACGTTCCAGTATTGGCCAAAGCCCTGTGTTCGATGCTACTGCACATGGTTCATTCAAATACCATGTGCCTGTAATGTAGAAACCACGTTCCAGTATTGGCCAAAGCCCTGTGTTCGATGCTACTGCACATGGTTCATTCAAATACTACCCTTAACTAGTTTAAATACGTGTGTAGGTGATGTATCTATACATTTACAACTCTCGCAATGCCTGTAATGGTTAAAAATGCGTAGATATGTAGTGTATCTATGCATTCACAACTTTGGCAATGCCTGTAATGTAGAAACCACGTTCCAGTATTGGCCAAAGCCCTGTGTTCGATGCTACTGCACATGGTTCATTCAAATACTACCCTTAACTAGTTTAAATACGTATGTAGGTGATGTATCTATACATTCACAACTCTCGCAATGCCTGTAATGTAGAAACCACGTTCCAGTATTGGTCAAAGCCCTGTGTTCGATGCTACTGCACATGGTTCATTCAAATACTACCCTTAACTATGGTTAAATAGTTTAAATACGTATGTAGGTGATGTATCTATACATTTACAACTTACGCAATGCCTGTAATGGTTAAAAATGCGTAGATATGTAGTGTATCTATGCATTCACAACTTTGGCAATGCCTGTAATGTAGAAACCACGTTCCAGTATTGGCCAAAGCCCTTTGTTCGATGCTACTGCACATGGTTCATTCAAATACTACCCTTAACTAGTTTAAATACGTATGTAGGTGATGTATCTATACATTTACAACTCTCGCAATGCCTGTAATGGTTAAAAATGCGTAGATATGTAGTGTATCTATGCATTCACAACTTTGGCAATGCCTGTAATGTAGAAACCACGTTCCAGTATTGGCCAAAGCCCTGTGTTCGATGCTACTGCACATGGTTCATTCAAATACTACCCTTAACTAGTTTAAATACGTATGTAGGTGATGTATCTATACATTCACAACTCTCGCAATGCCTGTAATGTAGAAACCACGTTCCAGTATTGGTCAAAGCCCTGTGTTCGATGCTACTGCACATGGTTCATTCAAATACTACCCTTAACTATGGTTAAATAGTTTAAATACGTATGTAGGTGATGTATCTATACATTTACAACTTACGCAATGCCTGTAATGGTTAAAAATGCGTAGATATGTAGTGTATCTATGCATTCACAACTTTGGCAATGCCTGTAATGTAGAAACCACGTTCCAGTATTGGCCAAAGCCCTTTGTTCGATGCTACTGCACATGGTTCATTCAAATACTACCCTTAACTAGTTTAAATACGTATGTAGGTGATGTATCTATACATTTACAACTCTCGCAATGCCTGTAATGGTTAAAAATGCGTAGATATGTAGTGTATCTATGCATTCACAACTTTGGCAATGCCTGTAATGTAGAAACCACGTTCCAGTATTGGCCAAAGCCCTGTGTTCGATGCTACTGCACATGGTTCATTCAAATACTACCCTTAACTAGTTTAAATACGTATGTAGGTGATGTATCTATACATTCACAACTCTCGCAATGCCTGTAATGTAGAAACCACGTTCCAGTACTGGTCAAAACCCTGTGTTCGATGCTACTGCACATGGTTCATTCAAATACTACCCTTAACTATGGTTAAATAGTTTAAATACGTATGTAGGTGATGTGTCTATGCATTTACAACTTACGCAATGCCTGTAATGGTTAAAAATGCGTAGATATGTAGTGTATCTATGCATTCACAACTTTGGCAATGCCTGTAATGTAGAAACCACGTTCCAGTATTGGCCAAAGCCCTGTGTTCGATGCTACTGCACATGGTTCATTCAAATACTACCCTTAACTAGTTTAAATACGTATGTAGGTGATGTATCTATACATTCACAACTCTCGCAATGCCTGTAATGTAGAAACCACGTTCCAGTATTGGCCAAAGCCCTGTGTTCGATGCTACTGCACATGGTTCATTCAAATACTACCCTTAACTAGTTTAAATACGTATGTAGGTGATGTATCTATACATTTACAGCTCTCGCAATGCCTGTAATGGTTAAAAATGCGTAGATATGTAGTGTATCTATGCATTCACAAATTTGGCAATGCCTGTAATGTAGAAACCACGTTCCAGTATTGGCCAAAGCCCTGTGTTCGATGCTACTGCACATGGTTCATTCAAATACTACCCTTAACTAGTTTAAATACGTATGTAGGTGATGTATCTATACATTTACACCTCTCGCAATGCCTGTAATGGTTAAAAATGCGTAGATATGTAGTGTATCTATGCATTCACAACTTTGGCAATGCCTGTAATGTAGAAACCACGTTCCAGTATTGGCCAAAGCCCTGTGTTCGATGCTACTGCACATGGTTCATTCAAATACTACCCTTAACTAGTTTAAATACGTATGTAGGTGATGTATCTATACATTCACAACTCTCGCAATGCCTGTAATGTAGAAACCACGTTCCAGTATTGGTCAAAGCCCTGTGTTCGATGCTACTGCACATGGTTCATTCAAATACTACCCTTAACTATGGTTAAATAGTTTCAATACGTATGTAGGTGATGTATCTATACATTTACAACTTACGCAATGCCTGTAATGGTTAAAAATGCGTAGATATGTAGTGTATCTATGCATTCACAACTTTGGCAATGCCTGTAATGTAGAAACCACGTTCCAGTATTGGCCAAAGCCCTGTGTTCGATGCTACTGCACATGGTTCATTCAAATACCATGTGCCTTTAATGTAGAAACCACGTTCCAGTATTGGCCAAAGCCCTGTGTTCGATGCTACTGCACATGGTTCATTCAAATACTACCCTTAACTAGTTTAAATACGTATGTAGGTGATGTATCTATACATTTACAACTCTCGCAATGCCTGTAATGGTTAAAAATGCGTAGATATGTAGTGTATCTATGCATTCACAACTTTGTCAATGCCTGTAATGTAGAAACCACGTTCCAGTATTGGCCAAAGCCCTGTGTTCGATGCTACTGCACATGGTTCATTCAAATACTACCCTTAACTAGTTTAAATACGTATGTAGGTGATGTATCTATACATTCACAACTCTCGCAATGCCTGTAATGTAGAAACCACGTTCCAGTATTGGTGAAAGCCCTGTGTTCGATGCTACTGCACATGGTTCATTCAAATACTACCCTTAACTATGGTTAAATAGTTTAAATACGTATGTAGGTGATGTATCTATACATTTACAACTTACGCAATGCCTGTAATGGTTAAAAATGCGTAGATATGTAGTGTATCTATGCATTCACAACTTTGGCAATGCCTGTAATGTAGAAACCACGTTCCAGTATTGGCCAAAGCCCTGTGTTCGATGCTACTGCACATGGTTCATTCAAATACTACCCTTAACTAGTTTAAATACGTATGTAGGTGATGTATCTATACATTTACAACTCTCGCAATGCCTGTAATGGTTAAAAATGCGTAGATATGTAGTGTATCTATGCATTCACAACTTTGGCAATGCCTGTAATGTAGAAACCACGTTCCAGTATTGGCCAAAGCCCTGTGTTCGATGCTACTGCACATGGTTCATTCAAATACTACCCTTAACTAGTTTAAATACGTATGTAGGTGATGTATCTATACATTCACAACTCTCGCAATGCCTGTAATGTAGAAACCACGTTCCAGTACTGGTCAAAACCCTGTGTTCGATGCTACTGCACATGGTTCATTCAAATACTACCCTTAACTATGGTTAAATAGTTTAAATACGTATGTAGGTGATGTGTCTATACATTTACAACTTACGCAATGCCTGTAATGGTTAAAAATGCGTAGATATGTAGTGTATCTATGCATTCACAACTTTGTCAATGCCTGTAATGTAGAAACCACGTTCCAGTATTGGCCAAAGCCCTGTGTTCGATGCTACTGCACATGGTTCATTCAAATACTACCCTTAACTAGTTTAAATACGTATGTAGGTGATGTATCTATACATTCACAACTCTCGCAATGCCTGTAATGTAGAAACCACGTTCCAGTATTGGCCAAAGCCCTGTGTTCGATGCTACTGCACATGGTTCATTCAAATACTACCCATAACTAGTTTAAATACGTATGTAGGTGATGTATCTATACATTTACAACTCTCGCAATGCCTGTAATGGTTAAAAATGCGTAGATATGTAGTGTATCTATGCATTCACAACTTTGGCAATGCCTGTAATGTAGAAACCACGTTCCAGTATTGGCCAAAGCCCTGTGTTCGATGCTACTGCACATGGTTCATTCAAATACTACCCTTAACTAGTTTAAATACGTATGTAGGTGATGTATCTATACATTCACAACTCTCGCAATGCCTGTAATGTAGAAACCACGTTCCAGTACTGGTCAAAACCCTGTGTTCGATGCTACTGCACATGGTTCATTCAAATACTACCCTTAACTATGGTTAAATAGTTTAAATACGTATGTAGGTGATGTGTCTATACATTTACAACTTACGCAATGCCTGTAATGGTTAAAAATGCGTAGATATGTAGTGTATCTATGCATTCACAACTTTGGCAATGCCTGTAATGTAGAAACCACGTTCCAGTATTGGCCAAAGCCCTGTGTTCGATGCTACTGCACATGGTTCATTCAAATACTACCCTTAACTAGTTTAAATACGTATGTAGGTGATGTATCTATACATTCACAACTCTCGCAATGCCTGTAATGTAGAAACCACGTTCCAGTATTGGCCAAAGCCCTGTGTTCGATGCTACTGCACATGGTTCATTCAAATACTACCCTTAACTAGTTTAAATACGTATGTAGGTGATGTATCTATACATTTACAACTCTCGCAATGCCTGTAATGGTTAAAAATGCGTAGATATGTAGTGTATCTATGCATTCACAACTTTGGCAATGCCTGTAATGTAGAAACCACGTTCCAGTATTGGCCAAAGCCCTGTGTTCGATGCTACTGCACATGGTTCATTCAAATACTACCCTTAACTAGTTTAAATACGTATGTAGGTGATGTATCTATACATTCACAACTCTCGCAATGCCTGTAATGTAGAAACCACGTTCCAGTATTGGTCAAAGCCCTGTGTTCGATGCTACTGCACATGGTTCATTCAAATACTACCCTTAACTATGGTTAACTAGTTTAAATACGTACGTAGGTGATGTATCTATACATTTACAACTTACGCAATGCCTGTAATGGTTAAAAATGCGTATATATGTAGTGTATCTATGCATTCACAACTTTGGCAATGCCTGTAATGTAGAAACCACGTTCCAGTATTGGCCAAAGCCCTGTGTTCGATGCTACTGCACATGGTTCATTCAAATACTACCCTTAACTAGTTTAAATACGTATGTAGGTGATGTATCTATACATTCACAACTCTCGCAATGCCTGTAATGGTTAAAAATGCGTATATATGTAGTGTATCTATGCATTCACAACTTTGTCAATGCCTGTAATGTAGAAACCACGTTCCAGTATTGGCCAAAGCCCTGTGTTCGATGCTACTGCACATGGTTCATTCAAATACTACCCTTAACTAGTTTAAATACGTATGTAGGTGATGTATCTATACATTTACACCTCTCGCAATGCCTGTAATGGTTAAAAATGCGTAGATATGTAGTGTATCTATGCATTCACAACTTTGGCAATGCCTGTAATGTAGAAACCACGTTCCAGTATTGGCCAAAGCCCTGTGTTCGATGCTACTGCACATGGTTCATTCAAATACTACCCTTAACTAGTTTAAATACGTATGTAGGTGATGTATCTATACATTTACAACTTACGCAATGCCTGTAATGGTTAAAAAAGCGTAGATATGTAGTGTATCTATGCATTCACAACTTTGGCAATGCCTGTAATGTAGAAACCACGTTCCAGTATTGGCCAAAGCCCTGTGTTCGATGCTACTGCACATGGTTCATTCAAATACCATGTGCCTGTAATGTAGAAACCACGTTCCAGTATTGGGCAAAGCCCTGTGTTCGATGCTACTGCACATGGTTCATTCAAATACTACCCTTAACTAGTTTCAATACGTATGTAGGTGATGTATCTATACATTTACAACTCTCGCAATGCCTGTAATGGTTAAAAATGCGTAGATATGTAGTGTATCTATGCATTCACAACTTTGGCAATGCCTGTAATGTAGAAACCACGTTCCAGTATTGGCCAAAGCCCTGTGTTCGATGCTACTGCACATGGTTCATTCAAATACTACCCTTAACTAGTTTAAATACGTATGTAGGTGATGTATCTATACATTCACAACTCTCGCAATGCCTGTAATGTAGAAACCACGTTCCAGTATTGGTCAAAGCCCTGTGTTCGATGCTACTGCACATGGTTCATTCAAATACTACCCTTAACTATGGTTAAATAGTTTCAATACGTATGTAGGTGATGTATCTATACATTTACAACTTACGCAATGCCTGTAATGGTTAAAAATGCGTAGATATGTAGTGTATCTATGCATTCACAACTTTGGCAATGCCTGTAATGTAGAAACCACGTTCCAGTATTGGCCAAAGCCCTGTGTTCGATGCTACTGCACATGGTTCATTCAAATACTACCCTTAACTAGTTTAAATACGTATGTAGGTGATGTATCTATACATTCACAACTCTCGCAATGCCTGTAATGTAGAAACCACGTTCCAGTACTGGTCAAAACCCTGTGTTCGATGCTACTGCACATGGTTCATTCAAATACTACCCTTAACTATGGTTAAATAGTTTAAATACGTATGTAGGTGATGTATCTATACATTTACAACTTACGCAATGCCTGTAATGGTTAAAAATGCGTAGATATGTAGTGTATCTATGCATTCACAACTTTGGCAATTCCTGTAATGTAGAAACCACGTTCCAGTATTGGCCAAAGCCCTGTGTTCGATGCTACTGCACATGGTTCATTCAAATACTACCCTTAACTAGTTTAAATAGGTATTTAGGTGATGTATCTATACATTCACAACTCTCGCAATGCCTGTAATGTAGAAACCACGTTCCAGTACTGGTCAAAACCCTGTGTTCGATGCTACTGCACATGGTTCATTCAAATACTACCCTTAACTAGTTTAAATACGTATGTAGGTGATGTATCTATACATTCACAACTCTCGCAATGCCTGTAATGTAGAAACCACGTTCCAGTATTGGCCAAAGCCCTGTGTTCGATGCTACTGCACATGGTTCATTCAAATACTACCCTTAACTAGTTTAAATACGTATGTAGGTGATGTATCTATACATTTACAACTCTCGCAATGCCTGTAATGGTTAAAAATGCGTAGATATGTAGTGTATCTATGCATTCACAACTTTGGCAATGCCTGTAATGTAGAAACCACGTTCCAGTATTGGCCAAAGCCCTGTGTTCGATGCTACTGCACATGGTTCATTCAAATACTACCCTTAACTAGTTTAAATACGTATGTAGGTGATGTATCTATACATTCACAACTCTCGCAATGCCTGTAATGCAGAAACCACGTTCCAGTATTGGCCAAAGCCCTGTGTTCGATGCTACTGCACATGGTTCATTCAAATACTACCCTTAACTATGGTTAAATAGTTTCAATACGTATGTAGGTGATGTATCTATACATTTACAACTTACGCAATGCCTGTAATGGTTAAAAATGCGTAGATATGTAGTGTATCTATGCATTCACAACTTTGGCAATGCCTGTAATGTAGAAACCACGTTCCAGTATTGGCCAAAGCCCTGTGTTCGATGCTACTGCACATGGTTCATTCAAATACTACCCTTAACTAGTTTAAATACGTATGTAGGTGATGTATCTATACATTCACAACTCTCGCAATGCCTGTAATATAGAAACCACGTTCCAGTATTGGCCAAAGCCCTGTGTTCGATGCTACTGCACATGGTTCATTCAAATACTACCCTTAACTAGTTTAAATACGTATGTAGGTGATGTATCTATACATTTACACCTCTCGCAATGCCTGTAATGGTTAAAAATGCGTAGATATGTAGTGTATCTATGCATTCACAACTTTGGCAATGCCTGTAATGTAGAAACCACGTTCCAGTATTGGCCAAAGCCCTGTGTTCGATGCTACTGCACATGGTTCATTCAAATACTACCCTTAACTAGTTTAAATACGTATGTAGGTGATGTATCTATACATTCACAACTCTCGCAATGCCTGTAGTGTAGAAACCACGTTCCAGTATTGGTCAAAGCCCTGTGTTCGATGCTACTGCACAAGGTTCATTCAAATACTACCCTTAACTATGGTTAAATAGTTTCAATACGTATGTAGGTGATGTATCTATACATTTACAACTTACGCAATGCCTGTAATGGTTAAAAATGCGTAGATATGTAGTGTATCTATGCATTCACAACTTTGTCAATGCCTGTAATGTAGAAACCACGTTCCAGTATTGGCCAAAGCCCTGTGTTCGATGCTACTGCACATGGTTCATTCAAATACCATGTGCCTGTAGTGTAGAAACCACGTTCCAGTATTGGCCAAAGCCCTGTGTTCGATGCTACTGCACATGGTTCATTCAAATACTACCCTTAACTAGTTTAAATACGTATGTAGGTGATGTATCTATACATTTACAACTCTCGCAATGCCTGTAATGGTTAAAAATGCGTAGATATGTAGTGTATCTATGCATTCACAACTTTGTCAATGCCTGTAATGTAGAAACCACGTTCCAGTATTGGCCAAAGCCCTGAGTTCGATGCTACTGCACATGGTTCATTCAAATACTAACCTTAACTAGTTTAAATACGTATGTAGGTGATGTATCTATACATTTACAACTCTCGCAATGCCTGTAATGGTTAAAAATGCGTAGATATGTAGTGTATCTATGCATTCACAACTTTGGCAATGCCTGTAATGTAGAAACCACGTTCCAGTATTGGCCAAAGCCCTGTGTTCGATGCTACTGCACATGGTTCATTCAAATACTACCCTTAACTAGTTTAAATACGTATGTAGGTGATGTATCTATACATTCACAACTCTCGCAATGCCTGTAATGCAGAAACCACGTTCCAGTATTGGCCAAAGCCCTGTGTTCGATGCTACTGCACATGGTTCATTCAAATACTACCCTTAACTATGGTTAAATAGTTTCAATACGTATGTAGGTGATGTATCTATACATTTACAACTTACGCAATGCCTGTAATGGTTAAAAATGCGTAGATATGTAGTGTATCTATGCATTCACAACTTTGGCAATGCCTGTAATGTAGAAACCACGTTCCAGTATTGGCCAAAGCCCTGTGTTCGATGCTACTGCACATGGTTCATTCAAATACTACCCTTAACTAGTTTAAATACGTATGTAGGTGATGTATCTATACATTCACAACTCTCGCAATGCCTGTAATATAGAAACCACGTTCCAGTATTGGCCAAAGCCCTGTGTTCGATGCTACTGCACATGGTTCATTCAAATACTACCCTTAACTAGTTTAAATACGTATGTAGGTGATGTATCTATACATTTACACCTCTCGCAATGCCTGTAATGGTTAAAAATGCGTAGATATGTAGTGTATCTATGCATTCACAACTTTGGCAATGCCTGTAATGTAGAAACCACGTTCCAGTATTGGCCAAAGCCCTGTGTTCGATGCTACTGCACATGGTTCATTCAAATACTACCCTTAACTAGTTTAAATACGTATGTAGGTGATGTATCTATACATTCACAACTCTCGCAATGCCTGTAGTGTAGAAACCACGTTCCAGTATTGGTCAAAGCCCTGTGTTCGATGCTACTGCACAAGGTTCATTCAAATACTACCCTTAACTATGGTTAAATAGTTTCAATACGTATGTAGGTGATGTATCTATACATTTACAACTTACGCAATGCCTGTAATGGTTAAAAATGCGTAGATATGTAGTGTATCTATGCATTCACAACTTTGTCAATGCCTGTAATGTAGAAACCACGTTCCAGTATTGGCCAAAGCCCTGTGTTCGATGCTACTGCACATGGTTCATTCAAATACCATGTGCCTGTAGTGTAGAAACCACGTTCCAGTATTGGCCAAAGCCCTGTGTTCGATGCTACTGCACATGGTTCATTCAAATACTACCCTTAACTAGTTTAAATACGTATGTAGGTGATGTATCTATACATTTACAACTCTCGCAATGCCTGTAATGGTTAAAAATGCGTAGATATGTAGTGTATCTATGCATTCACAACTTTGGCAATGCCTGTAATGTAGAAACCACGTTCCAGTATTGGCCAAAGCCCTGTGTTCGATGCTACTGCACATGGTTCATTCAAATACTACCCTTAACTAGTTTAAATACGTATGTAGGTGATGTATCTATACATTCACAACTCTCGCAATGCCTGTAATATAGAAACCACGTTCCAGTATTGGCCAAAGCCCTGTGTTCGATGCTACTGCACATGGTTCATTCAAATACTACCCTTAACTAGTTTAAATACGTATGTAGGTGATGTATCTATACATTTACACCTCTCGCAATGCCTGTAATGGTTAAAAATGCGTAGATATGTAGTGTATCTATGCATTCACAACTTTGTCAATGCCTGTAATGTAGAAACCACGTTCCAGTATTGGCCAAAGCCCTGTGTTCGATGCTACTGCACATGGTTCATTCAAATACTACCCTTAACTAGTTTAAATACGTATGTAGGTGATGTATCTATACATTCACAACTCTCGCAATGCCTGTAGTGTAGAAACCACGTTCCAGTATTGGTCAAAGCCCTGTGTTCGATGCTACTGCACAAGGTTCATTCAAATACTACCCTTAACTATGGTTAAATAGTTTCAATACGTATGTAGGTGATGTATCTATACATTTACAACTTACGCAATGCCTGTAATGGTTAAAAATGCGTAGATATGTAGTGTATCTATGCATTCACAACTTTGTCAATGCCTGTAATGTAGAAACCACGTTCCAGTATTGGCCAAAGCCCTGTGTTCGATGCTACTGCACATGGTTCATTCAAATACCATGTGCCTGTAGTGTAGAAACCACGTTCCAGTATTGGCCAAAGCCCTGTGTTCGATGCTACTGCACATGGTTCATTCAAATACTACCCTTAACTAGTTTAAATACGTATGTAGGTGATGTATCTATACATTTACAACTCTCGCAATGCCTGTAATGGTTAAAAATGCGTAGATATGTAGTGTATCTATGCATTCACAACTTTGGCAATGCCTGTAATGTAGAAACCACGTTCCAGTATTGGCCAAAGCCCTGTGTTCGATGCTACTGCACATGGTTCATTCAAATACTACCCTTAACTAGTTTAAATACGTATGTAGGTGATGTATCTATACATTCACAACTCTCGCAATGCCTGTAATGTAGAAACCACGTTCCAGTACTGGTCAAAACCCTGTGTTCGATGCTACTGCACATGGTTCATTCAAATACTACCCTTAACTAGTTTAAATACGTATGTAGGTGATGTATCTATACATTTACAACTTACGCAATGCCTGTAATGGTTAAAAATGCGTAGATATGTAGTGTATCTATGCATTCACAACTTTGGCAATGCCTGTAATGTAGAAACCACGTTCCAGTATTGGCCAAAGCCCTGTGTTCGATGCTACTGCACATGGTTCATTCAAATACTACCCTTAACTAGTTTAAATACGTATGTAGGTGATGTATCTATACATTTACAACTCTCGCAATGCCTGTAATGGTTAAAAATGCGTAGATATGTAGTGTATCTATGCATTCACAACTTTGGCAATGCCTGTAATGTAGAAACCACGTTCCAGTATTGGCCAAAGCCCTGTGTTCGATGCTACTGCACATGGTTCATTCAAATACTACCCTTAACTAGTTTAAATACGTATGTAGGTGATGTATCTATACATTCACAACTCTCGCAATGCCTGTAATGTAGAAACCACGTTCCAGTACTGGTCAAAACCCTGTGTTCGATGCTACTGCACATGGTTCATTCAAATACTACCCTTAACTATGGTTAAATAGTTTAAATACGTATGTAGGTGATGTGCCTATACATTTACAACTTACGCAATGCCTGTAATGGTTAAAAATGCGTAGATATGTAGTGTATCTATGCATTCACAACTTTGTCAATGCCTGTAATGTAGAAACCACGTTCCAGTATTGGCCAAAGCCCTGTGTTCGATGCTACTGCACATGGTTCATTCAAATACTACCCTTAACTAGTTTAAATACGTATGTAGGTGATGTATCTATACATTCACAACTCTCGCAATGCCTGTAATGTAGAAACCACGTTCCAGTATTGGCCAAAGCCCTGTGTTCGATGCTACTGCACATGGTTCATTCAAATACTACCCTTAACTAGTTTAAATACGTATGTAGGTGATGTATCTATACATTTACACCTCTCGCAATGCCTGTAATGGTTAAAAATGCGTAGATATGTAGTGTATCTATGCATTCACAACTTTGTCAATGCCTGTAATGTAGAAACCACGTTCCAGTATTGGCCAAAGCCCTGTGTTCGATGCTACTGCACATGGTTCATTCAAATACTACCCTTAACTAGTTTAAATACGTATGTAGGTGATGTATCTATACATTCACAACTCTCGCAATGCCTGTAATGTAGAAACCACGTTCCAGTATTGGCCAAAGCCCTGTGTTCGATGCTACTGCACATGGTTCATTCAAATACTACCCTTAACTAGTTTAAATACGTATGTAGGTGATGTATCTATACATTCACAACTCTCGCAATGCCTGTAATGTAGAAACCACGTTCCAGTATTGGCCAAAGCCCTGTGTTCGATGCTACTGCACATGGTTCATTCAAATACTACCCTTAACTATGGTTAAATAGTTTAAATACGTATGTAGGTGATGTATCTATACATTTACAACTTACGCAATGCCTGTAATGGTTAAAAATGCGTAGATATGTAGTGTATCTATGCATTCACAACTTTGGCAATGCCTGTAATGTAGAAACCACGTTCCAGTATTGGCCAAAGCCCTGTGTTCGATGCTACTGCACATGGTTCATTCAAATACTACCCTTAACTAGTTTAAATACGTATGTAGGTGATGTATCTATACATTCACAACTCTCGCAATGCCTGTAATATAGAAACCACGTTCCAGTATTGGCCAAAGCCCTGTGTTCGATGCTACTGCACATGGTTCATTCAAATACTACCCTTAACTAGTTTAAATACGTATGTAGGTGATGTATCTATACATTTACACCTCTCGCAATGCCTGTAATGGTTAAAAATGCGTAGATATGTAGTGTATCTATGCATTCACAACTTTGGCAATGCCTGTAATGTAGAAACCACGTTCCAGTATTGGCCAAAGCCCTGTGTTCGATGCTACTGCACATGGTTCATTCAAATACTACCCTTAACTAGTTTAAATACGTATGTAGGTGATGTATCTATACATTCACAACTCTCGCAATGCCTGTAGTGTAGAAACCACGTTCCAGTATTGGTCAAAGCCCTGTGTTCGATGCTACTGCACATGGTTCATTCAAATACTACCCTTAACTATGGTTAAATAGTTTCAATACGTATGTAGGTGATGTATCTATACATTTACAACTTACGCAATGCCTGTAATGGTTAAAAATGCGTAGATATGTAGTGTATCTATGCATTCACAACTTTGGCAATGCCTGTAATGTAGAAACCACGTTCCAGTATTGGCCAAAGCCCTGTGTTCGATGCTACTGCACATGGTTCATTCAAATACCATGTGCCTGTAATGTAGAAACCACGTTCCAGTATTGGCCAAAGCCCTGTGTTCGATGCTACTGCACATGGTTCATTCAAATACTACCCTTAACTAGTTTAAATACGTATGTAGGTGATGTATCTATACATTTACAACTCTCGCAATGCCTGTAATGGTTAAAAATGCGTAGATATGTAGTGTATCTATGCATTCACAACTTTGTCAATGCCTGTAATGTAGAAACCACGTTCCAGTATTGGCCAAAGCCCTGTGTTCGATGCTACTGCACATGGTTCATTCAAATACTACCCTTAACTAGTTTAAATACGTATGTAGGTGATGTATCTATACATTCACAACTCTCGCAATGCCTGTAATGTAGAAACCACGTTCCAGTACTGGTCAAAACCCTGTGTTCGATGCTACTGCACATGGTTCATTCAAATACTACCCTTAACTAGTTTAAATACGTATGTAGGTGATGTATCTATACATTTACAACTTACGCAATGCCTGTAATGGTTAAAAATGCGTAGATATGTAGTGTATCTATGCATTCACAACTTTGGCAATGCCTGTAATGTAGAAACCACGTTCCAGTATTGGCCAAAGCCCTGTGTTCGATGCCACTGCACATGGTTCATTCAAATACTACCCTTAACTAGTTTAAATACGTATGTAGGTGATGTATCTATACATTTACAACTCTCGCAATGCCTGTAATGGTTAAAAATGCGTAGATATGTAGTGTATCTATGCATTCACAACTTTGGCAATGCCTGTAATGTAGAAACCACGTTCCAGTATTGGCCAAAGCCCTGTGTTCGATGCTACTGCACATGGTTCATTCAAATACTACCCTTAACTAGTTTAAATACGTATGTAGGTGATGTATCTATACATTCACAACTCTCGCAATGCCTGTAATGTAGAAACCACGTTCCAGTACTGGTCAAAACCCTGTGTTCGATGCTACTGCACATGGTTCATTCAAATACTACCCTTAACTATGGTTAAATAGTTTAAATACGTATGTAGGTGATGTGCCTATACATTTACAACTTACGCAATGCCTGTAATGGTTAAAAATGCGTAGATATGTAGTGTATCTATGCATTCACAACTTTGTCAATGCCTGTAATGTAGAAACCACGTTCCAGTATTGGCCAAAGCCCTGTGTTCGATGCTACTGCACATGGTTCATTCAAATACTACCCTTAACTAGTTTAAATACGTATGTAGGTGATGTATCTATACATTCACAACTCTCGCAATGCCTGTAATGTAGAAACCACGTTCCAGTATTGGCCAAAGCCCTGTGTTCGATGCTACTGCACATGGTTCATTCAAATACTACCCTTAACTACTTTAAATACGTATGTAGGTGATGTATCTATACATTTACACCTCTCGCAATGCCTGTAATGGTTAAAAATGCGTAGATATGTAGTGTGTCTATGCATTCACAACTTTGTCAATGCCTGTAATGTAGAAACCACGTTCCAGTATTGGCCAAAGCCCTGTGTTCGATGCTACTGCACATGGTTCATTCAAATACTACCCTTAACTAGTTTAAATACGTATGTAGGTGATGTATCTATACATTCACAACTCTCGCAATGCCTGTAATGTAGAAACCACGTTCCAGTATTGGCCAAAGCCCTGTGTTCGATGCTACTGCACATGGTTCATTCAAATACTACCCTTAACTAGTTTAAATACGTATGTAGGTGATGTATCTATACATTTACACCTCTCGCAATGCCTGTAATGGTTAAAAATGCGTAGATATGTAGTGTATCTATGCATTCACAACTTTGTCAATGCCTGTAATGTAGAAACCACGTTCCAGTATTGGCCAAAGCCCTGTGTTCGATGCTACTGCACATGGTTCATTCAAATACTACCCTTAACTAGTTTAAATACGTATGTAGGTGATGTATCTATACATTCACAACTCTCGCAATGCCTGTAATGTAGAAACCACGTTCCAGTATTGGCCAAAGCCCTGTGTTCGATGCTACTGCACATGGTTCATTCAAATACTACCCTTAACTACTTTAAATACGTATGTAGGTGATGTATCTATACATTTACACCTCTCGCAATGCCTGTAATGGTTAAAAATGCGTAGATATGTAGTGTGTCTATGCATTCACAACTTTGTCAATGCCTGTAATGTAGAAACCACGTTCCAGTATTGGCCAAAGCCCTGTGTTCGATGCTACTGCACATGGTTCATTCAAATACTACCCTTAACTAGTTTAAATACGTATGTAGGTGATGTATCTATACATTCACAACTCTCGCAATGCCTGTAATGTAGAAACCACGTTCCAGTATTGGCCAAAGCCCTGTGTTCGATGCTACTGCACATGGTTCATTCAAATACTACCCTTAACTATGGTTAAATAGTTTAAATACGTATGTAGGTGATGTATCTATACATTTACAACTTACGCAATGCCTGTAATGGTTAAAAATGCGTAGATATGTAGTGTATCTATGCATTCACAACTTTGGCAATGCCTGTAATGTAGAAACCACGTTCCAGTATTGGCCAAAGCCCTGTGTTCGATGCTACTGCACATGGTTCATTCAAATACTACCCTTAACTAGTTTAAATACGTATGTAGGTGATGTATCTATACATTCACAACTCTCGCAATGCCTGTAATATAGAAACCACGTTCCAGTATTGGCCAAAGCCCTGTGTTCGATGCTACTGCACATGGTTCATTCAAATACTACCCTTAACTAGTTTAAATACGTATGTAGGTGATGTATCTATACATTTACACCTCTCGCAATGCCTGTAATGGTTAAAAATGCGTAGATATGTAGTGTATCTATGCATTCACAACTTTGGCAATGCCTGTAATGTAGAAACCACGTTCCAGTATTGGCCAAAGCCCTGTGTTCGATGCTACTGCACATGGTTCATTCAAATACTACCCTTAACTAGTTTAAATACGTATGTAGGTGATGTATCTATACATTCACAACTCTCGCAATGCCTGTAGTGTAGAAACCACGTTCCAGTATTGGTCAAAGCCCTGTGTTCGATGCTACTGCACATGGTTCATTCAAATACTACCCTTAACTATGGTTAAATAGTTTCAATACGTATGTAGGTGATGTATCTATACATTTACAACTTACGCAATGCCTGTAATGGTTAAAAATGCGTAGATATGTAGTGTATCTATGCATTCACAACTTTGGCAATGCCTGTAATGTAGAAACCACGTTCCAGTATTGGCCAAAGCCCTGTGTTCGATGCTACTGCACATGGTTCATTCAAATACCATGTGCCTGTAATGTAGAAACCACGTTCCAGTATTGGCCAAAGCCCTGTGTTCGATGCTACTGCACATGGTTCATTCAAATACTACCCTTAACTAGTTTAAATACGTATGTAGGTGATGTATCTATACATTTACAACTCTCGCAATGCCTGTAATGGTTAAAAATGCGTAGATATGTAGTGTATCTATGCATTCACAACTTTGTCAATGCCTGTAATGTAGAAACCACGTTCCAGTATTGGCCAAAGCCCTGTGTTCGATGCTACTGCACATGGTTCATTCAAATACTACCCTTAACTAGTTTAAATACGTATGTAGGTGATGTATCTATACATTCACAACTCTCGCAATGCCTGTAATGTAGAAACCACGTTCCAGTACTGGTCAAAACCCTGTGTTCGATGCTACTGCACATGGTTCATTCAAATACTACCCTTAACTAGTTTAAATACGTATGTAGGTGATGTATCTATACATTTACAACTTACGCAATGCCTGTAATGGTTAAAAATGCGTAGATATGTAGTGTATCTATGCATTCACAACTTTGTCAATGCCTGTAATGTAGAAACCACGTTCCAGTATTGGCCAAAGCCCTGTGTTCGATGCTACTGCACATGGTTCATTCAAATACTACCCTTAACTAGTTTAAATACGTATGTAGGTGATGTATCTATACATTTACAACTCTCGCAATGCCTGTAATGGTTAAAAATGCGTAGATATGTAGTGTATCTATGCATTCACAACTTTGTCAATGCCTGTAATGTAGAAACCACGTTCCAGTATTGGCCAAAGCCCTGTGTTCGATGCTACTGCACATGGTTCATTCAAATACTACCCTTAACTAGTTTAAATACGTATGTAGGTGATGTATCTATACATTCACAACTCTCGCAATGCCTGTAATGTAGAAACCACGTTCCAGTACTGGTCAAAACCCTGTGTTCGATGCTACTGCACATGGTTCATTCAAATACTACCCTTAACTATGGTTAAATAGTTTAAATACGTATGTGGGTGATGTGCCTATACATTTACAACTTACGCAATGCCTGTAATGGTTAAAAATGCGTAGATATGTAGTGTATCTATGCATTCACAACTTTGTCAATGCCTGTAATGTAGAAACCACGTTCCAGTATTGGCCAAAGCCCTGTGTTCGATGCTACTGCACATGGTTCATTCAAATACTACCCTTAACTAGTTTAAATACGTATGTAGGTGATGTATCTATACATTCACAACTCTCGCAATGCCTGTAATGTAGAAACCACGTTCCAGTATTGGCCAAAGCCCTGTGTTCGATGCTACTGCACATGGTTCATTCAAATACTACCCTTAACTAGTTTAAATACGTATGTAGGTGATGTATCTATACATTTACACCTCTCGCAATGCCTGTAATGGTTAAAAATGCGTAGATATGTAGTGTATCTATGCATTCACAACTTTGGCAATGCCTGTAATGTAGAAACCACGTTCCAGTATTGGCCAAAGCCCTGTGTTCGATGCTACTGCACATGGTTCATTCAAATACTACCCTTAACTAGTTTAAATCCGTATGTAGGTGATGTATCTATACATTCACAACTCTCGCAATGCCTGTAATGTAGAAACCACGTTCCAGTATTGGTCAAAGCCCTGTGTTCGATGCTACTGCACATGGTTCATTCAAATACTACCCTTAACTATGGTTAAATAGTTTAAATACGTATGTAGGTGATGTATCTATACATTTACAACTTACGCAATGCCTGTAATGGTTAAAAATGCGTATATATGTAGTGTATCTATGCATTCACAACTTTGGCAATGCCTGTAATGTAGAAACCACGTTCCAGTATTGGCCAAAGCCCTGTGTTCGATGCTACTGCACATGGTTCATTCAAATACTACCCTTAACTAGTTTAAATACGTATGTAGGTGATGTATCTATACATTCACAACTCTCGCAATGCCTGTAATGTAGAAACCACGTTCCAGTATTGGCCAAAGCCCTGTGTTCGATGCTACTGCACATGGTTCATTCAAATACTACCCTTAACTAGTTTAAATACGTATGTAGGTGATGTATCTATACATTTACACCTCTCGCAATGCCTGTAATGGTTAAAAATGCGTAGATATGTAGTGTATCTATGCATTCACAACTTTGGCAATGCCTGTAATGTAGAAACCACGTTCCCGTATTTTCCAAAGCCCTGTGTTCGATGCTACTGCACATGGTTCATTCAAATACTACCCTTAACTAGTTTAAATACGTATGTAGGTGATGTATCTATACATTCACAACTCTCGCAATGCCTGTAATGTAGAAACCACGTTCCAGTATTCTTCAAAGCCCTGTGTTCGATGCTACTGCACATGGTTCATTCAAATACTACCCTTAACTATGGTTAAATAGTTTCAATACGTATGTAGGTGATGTATCTATACATTTACAACTTACGCAATGCCTGTAATGGTTAAAAATGCGTAGATATGTAGTGTATCTATGCATTCACAACTTTGGCAATGCCTGTAATGTAGAAACCACGTTCCAGTATTGGCCAAAGCCCTGTGTTCGATGCTACTGCACATGGTTCATTCAAATACTACCCTTAACTAGTTTAAATACGTATGTAGGTGATGTATCTATACATTTACAACTCTCGCAATGCCTGTAATGTAGAAACCACGTTCCAGTATTGGTCAAAGCCCTGTGTTCGATGCTACTGCACATGGTTCATTCAAATACTACCCTTAACTATGGTTAAATAGTTTCAATACGTATGTAGGTGATGTATCTATACATTTACAACTTACGCAATGCCTGTAATGGTTAAAAATGCGTAGATATGTAGTGTATCTATGCATTCACAACTTTGGCAATGCCTGTAATGTAGAAACCACGTTCCAGTATTGGCCAAAGCCCTGTGTTCGATGCTACTGCACATGGTTCATTCAAATACCATGTGCCTGTAATGTAGAAACCACGTTCCAGTATTGGCCAAAGCCCTGTGTTCGATGCTACTGCACATGGTTCATTCAAATACTACCCTTAACTAGTTTAAATACGTATGTAGGTGATGTATCTATACATTTACACCTCTCGCAATGCCTGTAATGGTTAAAAATGCGTAGATATGTAGTGTATCTATGCATTCACAACTTTGGCAATGCCTGTAATGTAGAAACCACGTTCCAGTATTGGCCAAAGCCCTGTGTTCGATGCTACTGCACATGGTTCATTCAAATACTACCCTTAACTAGTTTAAATACGTATGTAGGTGATGTATCTATACATTCACAACTCTCGCAATGCCTGTAATGTAGAAACCACGTTCCAGTACTGGTCAAAACCCTGTGTTCGATGCTACTGCACATGGTTCATTCAAATACTACCCTTAACTAGTTTAAATACGTATGTAGGTGATGTATCTATACATTTACAACTTACGCAATGCCTGTAATGGTTAAAAATGCGTAGATATGTAGTGTATCTATGCATTCACAACTTTGGCAATGCCTGTAATGTAGAAACCACGTTCCAGTATTGGCCAAAGCCCTGTGTTCGATGCTACTGCACATGGTTCATTCAAATACTACCCTTAACTAGTTTAAATACGTATGTAGGTGATGTATCTATACATTTACAACTCTCGCAATGCCTGTAATGGTTAAAAATGCGTAGATATGTAGTGTATCTATGCATTCACAACTTTGGCAATGCCTGTAATGTAGAAACCACGTTCCAGTATTGGCCAAAGCCCTGTGTTCGATGCTACTGCACATGGTTCATTCAAATACTACCCTTAACTAGTTTAAATACGTATGTAGGTGATGTATCTATACATTCACAACTCTCGCAATGCCTGTAATGTAGAAACCACGTTCCAGTATTGGTCAAAGCCCTGTGTTCGATGCTACTGCACATGGTTCATTCAAATACTACCCTTAACTATGGTTAAATAGTTTAAATACGTATGTAGGTGATGTATCTATACATTTACAACTTACGCAATGCCTGTAATGGTTAAAAATGCGTAGATATGTAGTGTATCTATGCATTCACAACTTTGGCAATGCCTGTAATGTAGAAACCACGTTCCAGTATTGGCCAAAGCCCTGTGTTCGATGCTACTGCACATGGTTCATTCAAATACTACCCTTAACTAGTTTAAATACGTATGTAGGTGATGTATCTATACATTTACAACTCTCGCAATGCCTGTAATGGTTAAAAATGCGTAGATATGTAGTGTATCTATGCATTCACAACTTTGGCAATGCCTGTAATGTAGAAACCACGTTCCAGTATTGGCCAAAGCCCTGTGTTCGATGCTACTGCACATGGTTCATTCAAATACTACCCTTAACTAGTTTAAATACGTATGTAGGTGATGTATCTATACATTCACAACTCTCGCAATGCCTGTAATGTAGAAACCACGTTCCAGTACTGGTCAAAACCCTGTGTTCGATGCTACTGCACATGGTTCATTCAAATACTACCCTTAACTATGGTTAAATAGTTTAAATACGTATGTAGGTGATGTGTCTATACATTTACAACTTACGCAATGCTTGTAATGGTTAAAAATGCGTAGATATGTAGTGTATCTATGCATTCACAACTTTGTCAATGCCTGTAATGTAGAAACCACGTTCCAGTATTGGCCAAAGCCCTGTGTTCGATGCTACTGCACATGGTTCATTCAAATACTACCCTTAACTAGTTTAAATACGTATGTAGGTGATGTATCTATACATTCACAACTCTCGCAATGCCTGTAATGTAGAAACCACGTTCCAGTATTGGTCAAAGCCCTGTGTTCGATGCTACTGCACATGGTTCATTCAAATACTACCCTTAACTAGTTTAAATACGTATGTAGGTGATGTATCTATACATTTACACCTCTCGCAATGCCTGTAATGGTTAAAAATGCGTAGATATGTAGTGTATCTATGCATTCACAACTTTGGCAATGCCTGTAATGTAGAAACCACGTTCCAGTATTGGCCAAAGCCCTGTGTTCGATGCTACTGCACATGGTTCATTCAAATACTACCCTTAACTAGTTTAAATACGTATGTAGGTGATGTATCTATACATTCACAACTCTCGCAATGCCTGTAATGTAGAAACCACGTTCCAGTATTGGTCAAAGCCCTGTGTTCGATGCTACTGCACATGGTTCATTCAAATACTACCCTTAACTATGGTTAAATAGTTTAAATACGTATGTAGGTGATGTATCTATACATTTACAACTTACGCAATGCCTGTAATGGTTAAAAATGCGTAGATATGTAGTGTATCTATGCATTCACAACTTTGGCAATGCCTGTAATGTAGAAACCACGTTCCAGTATTGGCCAAAGCCCTGTGTTCGATGCTACTGCACATGGTTCATTCAAATACTACCCTTAACTAGTTTAAATACGTATGTAGGTGATGTATCTATACATTCACAACTCTCGCAATGCCTGTAATGTAGAAACCACGTTCCAGTATTGGCCAAAGCCCTGTGTTCGATGCTACTGCACATGGTTCATTCAAATACTACCCTTAACTAGTTTAAATACGTATGTAGGTGATGTATCTATACATTTACACCTCTCGCAATGCCTGTAATGGTTAAAAATGCGTAGATATGTAGTGTATCTATGCATTCACAACTTTGGCAATGCCTGTAATGTAGAAACCACGTTCCAGTATTGGCCAAAGCCCTGTGTTCGATGCTACTGCACATGGTTCATTCAAATACTACCCTTAACTAGTTTAAATACGTATGTAGGTGATGTATCTATACATTCACAACTCTCGCAATGCCTGTAATGTAGAAACCACGTTCCAGTATTCTTCAAAGCCCTGTGTTCGATGCTACTGCACATGGTTCATTCAAATACTACCCTTAACTATGGTTAAATAGTTTCAATACGTATGTAGGTGATGTATCTATACATTTACAACTTACGCAATGCCTGTAATGGTTAAAAATGCGTAGATATGTAGTGTATCTATGCATTCACAACTTTGGCAATGCCTGTAATGTAGAAACCACGTTCCAGTATTGGCCAAAGCCCTGTGTTCGATGCTACTGCACATGGTTCATTCAAATACCATGTGCCTGTAATGTAGAAACCACGTTCCAGTATTGGCCAAAGCCCTGTGTTCGATGCTACTGCACATGGTTCATTCAAATACTACCCTTAACTAGTTTAAATACGTATGTAGGTGATGTATCTATACATTTACAACTCTCGCAATGCCTGTAATGGTTAAAAATGCGTAGATACGTAGTGTATCTATGCATTCACAACTTTGGCAATGCCTGTAATGTAGAAACCACGTTCCAGTATTGGCCAAAGCCCTGTGTTCGATGCTACTGCACATGGTTCATTCAAATACTACCCTTAACTAGTTTAAATACGTATGTAGGTGATGTATCTATACATTCACAACTCTCGCAATACCTGTAATGTAGAAACCACGTTCCAGTATTGGTCAAAGCCCTGTGTTCGATGCTACTGCACATGGTTCATTCAAATACTACCCTTAACTATGGTTAAATAGTTTAAATACGTATGTAGGTGATGTATCTATACATTTACAACTTACGCAATGCCTGTAATGGTTAAAAATGCGTAGATATGTAGTGTATCTATGCATTCACAACTTTGGCAATGCCTGTAATGTAGAAACCACGTTCCAGTATTGGCCAAAGCCCTGTGTTCGATGCTACTGCACATGGTTCATTCAAATACTACCCTTAACTAGTTTAAATACGTATGTAGGTGATGTATCTATACATTTACAACTCTCGCAATGCCTGTAATGGTTAAAAATGCGTAGATATGTAGTGTATCTATGCATTCACAACTTTGGCAATGCCTGTAATGTAGAAACCACGTTCCAGCATTGGCCAAAGCCCTGTGTTCGATGCTACTGCACATGGTTCATTCAAATACTACCCTTAACTAGTTTAAATACGTATGTAGGTGATGTATCTATACATTCACAACTCTCGCAATGCCTGTAATGTAGAAACCACGTTCCAGTACTGGTCAAAACCCTGTGTTCGATGCTACTGCACATGGTTCATTCAAATACTACCCTTAACTATGGTTAAATAGTTTAAATACGTATGTAGGTGATGTGTCTATACATTTACAACTTACGCAATGCCTGTAATGGTTAAAAATGCGTAGATATGTAGTGTGTCTATGCATTCACAACTTTGTCAATGCCTGTAATGTAGAAACCACGTTCCAGTATTGGCCAAAGCCCTGTGTTCGATGCTACTGCACATGGTTCATTCAAATACTACCCTTAACTATGGTTAAATAGTTTCAATACGTATGTAGGTGATGTATCTATACATTTACAACTTACGCAATGCCTGTAATGGTTAAAAATGCGTAGATATGTAGTGTATCTATGCATTCACAACTTTGTCAATGCCTGTAATGTAGAAACCACGTTCCAGTATTGGCCAAAGCCCTGTGTTCGATGCTACTGCACATGGTTCATTCAAATACCATGTGCCTGTAATGTAGAAACCACGTTCCAGTATTGGCCAAAGCCCTGTGTTCGATGCTACTGCACATGGTTCATTCAAATACTACCCTTAACTAGTTTAAATACGTATGTAGGTGATGTATCTATACATTTACAACTCTCGCAATGCCTGTAATGGTTAAAAATGCGTAGATACGTAGTGTATCTATGCATTCACAACTTTGGCAATGCCTGTAATGTAGAAACCACGTTCCAGTATTGGCCAAAGCCCTGTTATCGATGCTACTGCACATGGTTCATTCAAATACTACCCTTAACTAGTTTAAATACGTATGTAGGTGATGTATCTATACATTCACAACTCTCGCAATACCTGTAATGTAGAAACCACGTTCCAGTATTGGTCAAAGCCCTGTGTTCGATGCTACTGCACATGGTTCATTCAAATACTACCCTTAACTATGGTTAAATAGTTTAAATACGTATGTAGGTGATGTATCTATACATTTACAACTTACGCAATGCCTGTAATGGTTAAAAATGCGTAGATATGTAGTGTATCTATGCATTCACAACTTTGGCAATGCCTGTAATGTAGAAACCACGTTCCAGTATTGGCCAAAGCCCTGTGTTCGATGCTACTGCACATGGTTCATTCAAATACTACCCTTAACTAGTTTAAATACGTATGTAGGTGATGTATCTATACATTTACAACTCTCGCAATGCCTGTAATGGTTAAAAATGCGTAGATATGTAGTGTATCTATGCATTCACAACTTTGGCAATGCCTGTAATGTAGAAACCACGTTCCAGCATTGGCCAAAGCCCTGTGTTCGATGCTACTGCACATGGTTCATTCAAATACTACCCTTAACTAGTTTAAATACGTATGTAGGTGATGTATCTATACATTCACAACTCTCGCAATGCCTGTAATGTAGAAACCACGTTCCAGTACTGGTCAAAACCCTGTGTTCGATGCTACTGCACATGGTTCATTCAAATACTACCCTTAACTATGGTTAAATAGTTTAAATACGTATGTAGGTGATGTGTCTATACATTTACAACTTACGCAATGCCTGTAATGGTTAAAAATGCGTAGATATGTAGTGTGTCTATGCATTCACAACTTTGTCAATGCCTGTAATGTAGAAACCACGTTCCAGTATTGGCCAAAGCCCTGTGTTCGATGCTACTGCACATGGTTCATTCAAATACTACCCTTAACTAGTTTAAATACGTATGTAGGTGATGTATCTATACATTCACAACTCTCGCAATGCCTGTAATGTAGAAACCACGTTCCAGTATTGGCCAAAGCCCTGTGTTCGATGCTACTGCACATGGTTCATTCAAATACTACCCTTAACTATGGTTAAATAGTTTCAATACGTATGTAGGTGATGTATCTATACATTTACAACTTACGCAATGCCTGTAATGGTTAAAAATGCGTAGATATGTAGTGTATCTATGCATTCACAACTTTGGCAATGCCTGTAATGTAGAAACCACGTTCCAGTATTGGCCAAAGCCCTGTGTTCGATGCTACTGCACATGGTTCATTCAAATACCATGTGCCTGTAATGTAGAAACCACGTTCCAGTATTGGCCAAAGCCCTGTGTTCGATGCTACTGCACATGGTTCATTCAAATACTACCCTTAACTAGTTTAAATACGTATGTAGGTGATGTATCTATACATTTACAACTCTCGCAATGCCTGTAATGGTTAAAAATGCGTAGATACGTAGTGTATCTATGCATTCACAACTTTGGCAATGCCTGTAATGTAGAAACCACGTTCCAGTATTGGCCAAAGCCCTGTGTTCGATGCTACTGCACATGGTTCATTCAAATACTACCCTTAACTAGTTTAAATACGTATGTAGGTGATGTATCTATACATTCACAACTCTCGCAATACCTGTAATGTAGAAACCACGTTCCAGTATTGGTCAAAGCCCTGTGTTCGATGCTACTGCACATGGTTCATTCAAATACTACCCTTAACTATGGTTAAATAGTTTAAATACGTATGTAGGTGATGTATCTATACATTTACAACTTACGCAATGCCTGTAATGGTTAAAAATGCGTAGATATGTAGTGTATCTATGCATTCACAACTTTGGCAATGCCTGTAATGTAGAAACCACGTTCCAGTATTGGCCAAAGCCCTGTGTTCGATGCTACTGCACATGGTTCATTCAAATACTACCCTTAACTAGTTTAAATACGTATGTAGGTGATGTATCTATACATTTACAACTCTCGCAATGCCTGTAATGGTTAAAAATGCGTAGATATGTAGTGTATCTATGCATTCACAACTTTGGCAATGCCTGTAATGTAGAAACCACGTTCCAGCATTGGCCAAAGCCCTGTGTTCGATGCTACTGCACATGGTTCATTCAAATACTACCCTTAACTAGTTTAAATACGTATGTAGGTGATGTATCTATACATTCACAACTCTCGCAATGCCTGTAATGTAGAAACCACGTTCCAGTACTGGTCAAAACCCTGTGTTCGATGCTACTGCACATGGTTCATTCAAATACTACCCTTAACTATGGTTAAATAGTTTAAATACGTATGTAGGTGATGTGTCTATACATTTACAACTTACGCAATGCCTGTAATGGTTAAAAATGCGTAGATATGTAGTGTGTCTATGCATTCACAACTTTGTCAATGCCTGTAATGTAGAAACCACGTTCCAGTATTGGCCAAAGCCCTGTGTTCGATGCTACTGCACATGGTTCATTCAAATACTACCCTTAACTAGTTTAAATACGTATGTAGGTGATGTATCTATACATTCACAACTCTCGCAATGCCTGTAATGTAGAAACCACGTTCCAGTATTGGCCAAAGCCCTGTGTTCGATGCTACTGCACATGGTTCATTCAAATACTACCCTTAACTATGGTTAAATAGTTTAAATACGTATGTAGGTGATGTATCTATACATTTACAACTTACGCAATGCCTGTAATGGTTAAAAATGCGTAGATATGTAGTGTATCTATGCATTCACAACTTTGGCAATGCCTGTAATGTAGAAACCACGTTCCAGTATTGGCCAAAGCCCTGTGTTCGATGCTACTGCACATGGTTCATTCAAATACTACCCTTAACTAGTTTAAATACGTATGTAGGTGATGTATCTATACATTTACAACTCTCGCAATGCCTGTAATGGTTAAAAATGCGTAGATGTGTAGTGTATCTATGCATTCACAACTTTGGCAATGCCTGTAATGTAGAAACCACGTTCCAGTATTGGTCAAAGCCCTGTGTTCGATGCTACTGCACATGGTTCATTCAAATACTACCCTTAACTAGTTTAAATACGTATGTAGGTGATGTATCTATACATTCACAACTCTCGCAATGCCTGTAATGTAGAAACCACGTTCCAGTACTGGTCAAAACCCTGTGTTCGATGCTACTGCACATGGTTCATTCAAATACTACCCTTAACTATGGTTAAATAGTTTAAATACGTATGTAGGTGATGTGTCTATACATTTACAACTTACGCAATGCCTGTAATGGTTAAAAATGCGTAGATATGTAGTGTATCTATGCATTCACAACTTTGTCAATGCCTGTAATGTAGAAACCACGTTCCAGTATTGGCCAAAGCCCTGTGTTCGATGCTACTGCACATGGTTCATTCAAATACTACCCTTAACTAGTTTAAATACGTATGTAGGTGATGTATCTATACATTCACAACTCTCGCAATGCCTGTAATGTAGAAACCACGTTCCAGTATTGGCCAAAGCCCTGTGTTCGATGCTACTGCACATGGTTCATTCAAATACTACCCTTAACTAGTTTAAATACGTATGTAGGTGATGTATCTATACATTTACACCTCTCGCAATGCCTGTAATGGTTAAAAATACGTAGATATGTAGTGTATCTATGCATTCACAACTTTGGCAATGCCTGTAATGTAGAAACCACGTTCCAGTATTGGCCAAAGCCCTGTGTTCGATGCTACTGCACATGGTTCATTCAAATACTACCCTTAACTAGTTTAAATACGTATGTAGGTGATGTATCTATACATTCACAACTCTCGCAATGCCTGTAATGTAGAAACCACGTTCCAGTATTGGTCAAAGCCCTGTGTTCGATGCTACTGCACATGGTTCATTCAAATACTACCCTTAACTATGGTTAAATAGTTTAAATACGTATGTAGGTGATGTATCTATACATTTACAACTTACGCAATGCCTGTAATGGTTAAAAATGCGTATATATGTAGTGTATCTATGCATTCACAACTTTGGCAATGCCTGTAATGTAGAAACCACGTTCCAGTATTGGCCAAAGCCCTGTGTTCGATGCTACTGCACATGGTTCATTCAAATACTACCCTTAACTAGTTTAAATACGTATGTAGGTGATGTATCTATACATTCACAACTCTCGCAATGCCTGTAATGTAGAAACCACGTTCCAGTATTGGCCAAAGCCCTGTGTTCGATGCTACTGCACATGGTTCATTCAAATACTACCCTTAACTAGTTTAAATACGTATGTAGGTGATGTATCTATACATTTACAACTTACGCAATGCCTGTAATGGTTAAAAATGCGTAGATATGTAGTGTATCTATGCATTCACAACTTTGGCAATGCCTGTAATGTAGAAACCACGTTCCAGTATTGGCCAAAGCCCTGTGTTCGATGCTACTGCACATGGTTCATTCAAATACCATGTGCCTGTAATGTAGAAACCACGTTCCAGTATTGGCCAAAGCCCTGTGTTCGATGCTACTGCACATGGTTCATTCAAATACTACCCTTAACTAGTTTAAATACGTATGTAGGTGATGTATCTATACATTTACAACTCTCGCAATGCCTGTAATGGTTAAAAATGCGTAGATATGTAGTGTATCTATGCATTCACAACTTTGGCAATGCCTGTAATGTAGAAACCACGTTCCAGTATTGGCCAAAGCCCTGTGTTCGATGCTACTGCACATGGTTCATTCAAATACTACCCTTAACTAGTTTAAATACGTATGTAGGTGATGTATCTATACATTCACAACTCTCGCAATGCCTGTAATGTAGAAACCACGTTCCAGTATTGGTCAAAGCCCTGTGTTCGATGCTACTGCACATGGTTCATTCAAATACTACCCTTAACTATGGTTAAATAGTTTAAATACGTATGTAGGTGATGTATCTATACATTTACAACTTACGCAATGCCTGTAATGGTTAAAAATGCGTAGATATGTAGTGTATCTATGCATTCACAACTTTGGCAATGCCTGTAATGTAGAAACCACGTTCCAGTATTGGCCAAAGCCCTGTGTTCGATGCTACTGCACATGGTTCATTCAAATACTACCCTTAACTAGTTTAAATACGTATGTAGGTGATGTATCTATACATTTACAACTCTCGCAATGCCTGTAATGGTTAAAAATGCGTAGATATGTAGTGTATCTATGCATTCACAACTTTGGCAATGCCTGTAATGTAGAAACCACGTTCCAGCATTGGCCAAAGCCCTGTGTTCGATGCTACTGCACATGGTTCATTCAAATACTACCCTTAACTAGTTTAAATACGTATGTAGGTGATGTATCTATACATTCACAACTCTCGCAATGCCTGTAATGTAGAAACCACGTTCCAGTACTGGTCAAAACCCTGTGTTCGATGCTACTGCACATGGTTCATTCAAATACTACCCTTAACTATGGTTAAATAGTTTAGATACGTATGTAGGTGATGTATCTATACATTTACAACTTACGCAATGCCTGTAATGGTTAAAAATGCGTAGATATGTAGTGTATCTATGCATTCACAACTTTGTCAATGCCTGTAATGTAGAAACCACGTTCCAGTATTGGCCAAAGCCCTGTGTTCGATGCTACTGCACATGGTTCATTCAAATACTACCCTTAACTAGTTTAAATACGTATGTAGGTGATGTATCTATACATTCACAACTCTCGCAATGCCTGTAATGTAGAAACCACGTTCCAGTATTGGCCAAAGCCCTGTGTTCGATGCTACTGCACATGGTTCATTCAAATACTACCCTTAACTAGTTTAAATACGTATGTAGGTGATGTATCTATACATTTACAACTCTCGCAATGCCTGTAATGGTTAAAAATGCGTAGATATGTAGTGTATCTATGCATTCACAACTTTGGCAATGCCTGTAATGTAGAAACCACGTTCCAGTATTGGCCAAAGCCCTGTGTTCGATGCTACTGCACATGGTTCATTCAAATACTACCCTTAACTAGTTTAAATACGTATGTAGGTGATGTATCTATACATTCACAACTCTCGCAATGCCTGTAATGTAGAAACCACGTTCCAGTATTGGTCAAAGCCCTGTGTTCGATGCTACTGCACATGGTTCATTCAAATACTACCCTTAACTATGGTTAAATAGTTTAAATACGTATGTAGGTGATGTATCTATACATTTACAACTTACGCAATGCCTGTAATGGTTAAAAATGCGTAGATATGTAGTGTATCTATGCATTCACAACTTTGGCAATGCCTGTAATGTAGAAACCACGTTCCAGTATTGGCCAAAGCCCTGTGTTCGATGCTACTGCACATGGTTCATTCAAATACTACCCTTAACTAGTTTAAATACGTATGTAGGTGATGTATCTATACATTTACAACTCTCGCAATGCCTGTAATGGTTAAAAATGCGTAGATATGTAGTGTATCTATGCATTCACAACTTTGGCAATGCCTGTAATGTAGAAACCACGTTCCAGTATTGGCCAAAGCCCTGTGTTCGATGCTACTGCACATGGTTCATTCAAATACTACCCTTAACTAGTTTAAATACGTATGTAGGTGATGTATCTATACATTCACAACTCTCGCAATGCCTGTAATGTAGAAACCACGTTCCAGTACTGGTCAAAACCCTGTGTTCGATGCTACTGCACATGGTTCATTCAAATACTACCCTTAACTATGGTTAAATAGTTTAAATACGTATGTAGGTGATGTGTCTATACATTTACAACTTACGCAATGCCTGTAATGGTTAAAAATGCGTAGATATGTAGTGTATCTATGCATTCACAACTTTGTCAATGCCTGTAATGTAGAAACCACGTTCCAGTATTGGCCAAAGCCCTGTGTTCGATGCTACTGCACATGGTTCATTCAAATACTACCCTTAACTAGTTTAAATACGTATGTAGGTGATGTATCTATACATTCACAACTCTCGCAATGCCTGTAATGTAGAAACCACGTTCCAGTATTGGCCAAAGCCCTGTGTTCGATGCTACTGCACATGGTTCATTCAAATACTACCCTTAACTAGTTTAAATACGTATGTAGGTGATGTATCTATACATTTACAACTCTCGCAATGCCTGTAATGGTTAAAAATGCGTAGATATGTAGTGTATCTATGCATTCACAACTTTGGCAATGCCTGTAATGTAGAAACCACGTTCCAGTATTGGCCAAAGCCCTGTGTTCGATGCTACTGCACATGGTTCATTCAAATACTACCCTTAACTAGTTTAAATACGTATGTAGGTGATGTATCTATACATTCACAACTCTCGCAATGCCTGTAATGTAGAAACCACGTTCCAGTATTGGTCAAAGCCCTGTGTTCGATGCTACTGCACATGGTTCATTCAAATACTACCCTTAACTATGGTTAACTAGTTTAAATACGTATGTAGGTGATGTATCTATACATTTACAACTTACGCAATGCCTGTAATGGTTAAAAATGCGTATATATGTAGTGTATCTATGCATTCACAACTTTGGCAATGCCTGTAATGTAGAAACCACGTTCCAGTATTGGCCAAAGCCCTGTGTTCGATGCTACTGCACATGGTTCATTCAAATACTACCCTTAACTAGTTTAAATACGTATGTAGGTGATGTATCTATACATTCACAACTCTCGCAATGCCTGTAATGGTTAAAAATGCGTATATATGTAGTGTATCTATGCATTCACAACTTTGTCAATGCCTGTAATGTAGAAACCACGTTCCAGTATTGGCCAAAGCCCTGTGTTCGATGCTACTGCACATGGTTCATTCAAATACTACCCTTAACTAGTTTAAATACGTATGTAGGTGATGTATCTATACATTTGCACCTCTCGCAATGCCTGTAATGGTTAAAAATGCGTAGATATGTAGTGTATCTATGCATTCACAACTTTGGCAATGCCTGTAATGTAGAAACCACGTTCCAGTATTGGCCAAAGCCCTGTGTTCGATGCTACTGCACATGGTTCATTCAAATACTACCCTTAACTATGGTTAAATAGTTTCAATACGTATGTAGGTGATGTATCTATACATTTACAACTTACGTAATGCCTGTAATGGTTAAAAATGCGTAGATATGTAGTGTATCTATGCATTCACAACTTTGGCAATGCCTGTAATGTAGAAACCACGTTCCAGTATTGGCCAAAGCCCTGTGTTCGATGCTACTGCACATGGTTCATTCAAATACTACCCTTAACTAGTTTAAATACGTATGTAGGTGATGTATCTATACATTCACAACTCTCGCAATGCCTGTAATGTAGAAACCACGTTCCAGTATTGGTCAAAGCCCTGTGTTCGATGCTACTGCACATGGTTCATTCAAATACTACCCTTAACTATGGTTAAATAGTTTAAATACGTATGTAGGTGATGTATCTATACATTTACAACTTACGCAATGCCTGTAATGGTTAAAAATGCGTAGATATGTAGTGTATCTATGCATTCACAACTTTGGCAATGCCTGTAATGTAGAAACCACGTTCCAGTATTGGCCAAAGCCCTGTGTTCGATGCTACTGCACATGGTTCATTCAAATACTACCCTTAACTAGTTTAAATACGTATGTAGGTGATGTATCTATACATTTACAACTCTCGCAATGCCTGTAATGGTTAAAAATGCGTAGATATGTAGTGTATCTATGCATTCACAACTTTGGCAATGCCTGTAATGTAGAAACCACGTTCCAGTATTGGCCAAAGCCCTGTGTTCGATGCTACTGCACATGGTTCATTCAAATACTACCCTTAACTAGTTTAAATACGTATGTAGGTGATGTATCTATACATTCACAACTCTCGCAATGCCTGTAATGTAGAAACCACGTTCCAGTACTGGTCAAAACCCTGTGTTCGATGCTACTGCACATGGTTCATTCAAATACTACCCTTAACTATGGTTAAATAGTTTAAATACGTATGTAGGTGATGTGTCTATACATTTACAACTTACGCAATGCCTGTAATGGTTAAAAATGCGTAGATATGTAGTGTATCTATGCATTCACAACTTTGTCAATGCCTGTAATGTAGAAACCACGTTCCAGTATTGGCCAAAGCCCTGTGTTCGATGCTACTGCACATGGTTCATTCAAATACTACCCTTAACTAGTTTAAATACGTATGTAGGTGATGTATCTATACATTCACAACTCTCGCAATGCCTGTAATGTAGAAACCACGTTCCAGTATTGGCCAAAGCCCTGTGTTCGATGCTACTGCACATGGTTCATTCAAATACTACCCTTAACTAGTTTAAATACGTATGTAGGTGATGTATCTATACATTTACAACTCTCGCAATGCCTGTAATGGTTAAAAATGCGTAGATATGTAGTGTATCTATGCATTCACAACTTTGGCAATGCCTGTAATGTAGAAACCACGTTCCAGTATTGGCCAAAGCCCTGTGTTCGATGCTACTGCACATGGTTCATTCAAATACTACCCTTAACTAGTTTAAATACGTATGTAGGTGATGTATCTATACATTCACAACTCTCGCAATGCCTGTAATGTAGAAACCACGTTCCAGTATTGGTCAAAGCCCTGTGTTCGATGCTACTGCACATGGTTCATTCAAATACTACCCTTAACTATGGTTAACTAGTTTAAATACGTATGTAGGTGATGTATCTATACATTTACAACTTACGCAATGCCTGTAATGGTTAAAAATGCGTATATATGTAGTGTATCTATGCATTCACAACTTTGTCAATGCCTGTAATGTAGAAACCACGTTCCAGTATTGGCCAAAGCCCTGTGTTCGATGCTACTGCACATGGTTCATTCAAATACTACCCTTAACTAGTTTAAATACGTATGTAGGTGATGTATCTATACATTTGCACCTCTCGCAATGCCTGTAATGGTTAAAAATGCGTAGATATGTAGTGTATCTATGCATTCACAACTTTGGCAATGCCTGTAATGTAGAAACCACGTTCCAGTATTGGCCAAAGCCCTGTGTTCGATGCTACTGCACATGGTTCATTCAAATACTACCCTTAACTATGGTTAAATAGTTTCAATACGTATGTAGGTGATGTATCTATACATTTACAACTTACGCAATGCCTGTAATGGTTAAAAATGCGTAGATATGTAGTGTATCTATGCATTCACAACTTTGGCAATGCCTGTAATGTAGAAACCACGTTCCAGTATTGGCCAAAGCCCTGTGTTCGATGCTACTGCACATGGTTCATTCAAATACTACCCTTAACTAGTTTAAATACGTATGTAGGTGATGTATCTATACATTCACAACTCTCGCAATGCCTGTAATGTAGAAACCACGTTCCAGTATTGGTCAAAGCCCTGTGTTCGATGCCACTGCACATGGTTCATTCAAATACTACCCTTAACTATGGTTAAATAGTTTAAATACGTATGTAGGTGATGTATCTATACATTTACAACTTACGCAATGCCTGTAATGGTTAAAAATGCGTAGATATGTAGTGTATCTATGCATTCACAACTTTGGCAATGCCTGTAATGTAGAAACCACGTTCCAGTATTGGCCAAAGCCCTGTGTTCGATGCTACTGCACATGGTTCATTCAAATACTACCCTTAACTAGTTTAAATACGTATGTAGGTGATGTATCTATACATTTACAACTCTCGCAATGCCTGTAATGGTTAAAAATGCGTAGATATGTAGTGTATCTATGCATTCACAACTTTGGCAATGCCTGTAATGTAGAAACCACGTTCCAGTATTGGCCAAAGCCCTTTGTTCGATGCTACTGCACATGGTTCATTCAAATACTACCCTTAACTAGTTTAAATACGTATGTAGGTGATGTATCTATACATTTACAACTCTCGCAATGCCTGTAATGGTTAAAAATGCGTAGATATGTAGTGTATCTATGCATTCACAACTTTGGCAATGCCTGTAATGTAGAAACCACGTTCCAGTATTGGCCAAAGCCCTGTGTTCGATGCTACTGCACATGGTTCATTCAAATACTACCCTTAACTAGTTTAAATACGTATGTAGGTGATGTATCTATACATTCACAACTCTCGCAATGCCTGTAATGTAAAAACCACGTTCCAGTACTGGTCAAAACCCTGTGTTCGATGCTACTGCACATGGTTCATTCAAATACTACCCTTAACTATGGTTAAATAGTTTAAATACGTATGTAGGTGATGTGTCTATACATTTACAACTTACGCAATGCCTGTAATGGTTAAAAATGCGTAGATATGTAGTGTATCTATGCATTCACAACTTTGTCAATGCCTGTAATGTAGAAACCACGTTCCAGTATTGGCCAAAGCCCTGTGTTCGATGCTACTGCACATGGTTCATTCAAATACTACCCTTAACTAGTTTAAATACGTATGTAGGTGATGTATCTATACATTCACAACTCTCGCAATGCCTGTAATGTAGAAACCACGTTCCAGTATTGGCCAAAGCCCTGTGTTCGATGCTACTGCACATGGTTCATTCAAATACTACCCTTAACTAGTTTAAATACGTATGTAGGTGATGTATCTATACATTTACAACTCTCGCAATGCCTGTAATGGTTAAAAATGCGTAGATATGTAGTGTATCTATGCATTCACAACTTTGGCAATGCCTGTAATGTAGAAACCACGTTCCAGTATTGGCCAAAGCCCTGTGTTCGATGCTACTGCACATGGTTCATTCAAATACTACCCTTAACTAGTTTAAATACGTATGTAGGTGATGTATCTATACATTCACAACTCTCGCAATGCCTGTAATGTAGAAACCACGTTCCAGTATTGGTCAAAGCCCTGTGTTCGATGCTACTGCACATGGTTCATTCAAATACTACCCTTAACTATGGTTAAATAGTTTAAATACGTATGTAGGTGATGTATCTATACATTTACAACTTACGCAATGCCTGTAATGGTTAAAAATGCGTATATATGTAGTGTATCTATGCATTCACAACTTTGGCAATGCCTGTAATGTAGAAACCACGTTCCAGTATTGGCCAAAGCCCTGTGTTCGATGCTACTGCACATGGTTCATTCAAATACTACCCTTAACTAGTTTAAATACGTATGTAGGTGATGTATCTATACATTCACAACTCTCGCAATGCCTGCAATGGTTAAAAATGCGTATATATGTAGTGTATCTATGCATTCACAACTTTGTCAATGCCTGTAATGTAGAAACCACGTTCCAGTATTGGCCAAAGCCCTGTGTTCGATGCTACTGCACATGGTTCATTCAAATACTACCCTTAACTAGTTTAAATACGTATGTAGGTGATGTATCTATACATTTGCACCTCTCGCAATGCCTGTAATGGTTAAAAATGCGTAGATATGTAGTGTATCTATGCATTCACAACTTTGGCAATGCCTGTAATGTAGAAACCACGTTCCAGTATTGGCCAAAGCCCTGTGTTCGATGCTACTGCACATGGTTCATTCAAATACTACCCTTAACTATGGTTAAATAGTTTCAATGCGTATGTAGGTGATGTATCTATACATTTACAACTTACGCAATGCCTGTAATGGTTAAAAATGCGTAGATATGTAGTGTATCTATGCATTCACAACTTTGGCAATGCCTGTAATGTAGAAACCACGTTCCAGTATTGGCCAAAGCCCTGTGTTCGATGCTACTGCACATGGTTCATTCAAATACCATGTGCCTGTAATGTAGAAACCACGTTCCAGTATTGGCCAAAGCCCTGTGTTCGATGCTACTGCACATGGTTCATTCAAATACTACCCTTAACTAGTTTAAATACGTATGTAGGTGATGTATCTATACATTTACAACTCTCGCAATGCCTGTAATGGTTAAAAATGCGTAGATATGTAGTGTATCTATGCATTCACAACTTTGGCAATGCCTGTAATGTAGAAACCACGTTCCAGTATTGGCCAAAGCCCTGTGTTCGATGCTACTGCACATGGTTCATTCAAATACTACCCTTAACTAGTTTAAATACGTATGTAGGTGATGTATCTATACATTCACAACTCTCGCAATGCCTGTAATGTAGAAACCACGTTCCAGTACTGGTCAAAACCCTGTGTCCGATGCTACTGCACATGGTTCATTCAAATACTACCCTTAACTAGTTTAAATACGTATGTAGGTGATGTATCTATACATTTACAACTTACGCAATGCCTGTAATGGTTAAAAATGCGTAGATATGTAGTGTATCTATGCATTCACAACTTTGGCAATGCCTGTAATGTAGAAACCACGTTCCAGTATTGGCCAAAGCCCTGTGTTCGATGCTACTGCACATGGTTCATTCAAATACTACCCTTAACTAGTTTAAATACGTATGTAGGTGATGTATCTATACATTTACAACTCCCGCAATGCCTGTAATGGTTAAAAATGCGTAGATATGTAGTGTATCTATGCATTCACAACTTTGGCAATGCCTGTAATGTAGAAACCACGTTCCAGTATTGGCCAAAGCCCTGTGTTCGATGCTACTGCACATGGTTCATTCAAATACTACCCTTAACTAGTTTAAATACGTATGTAGGTGATGTATCTATACATTCACAACTCTCGCAATGCCTGTAATGTAGAAACCACGTTCCAGTACTGGTCAAAACCCTGTGTTCGATGCTACTGCACATGGTTCATTCAAATACTACCCTTAACTATGGTTAAATAGTTTAAATACGTATGTAGGTGATGTGTCTATACATTTACAACTTACGCAATGCCTGTAATGGTTAAAAATGCGTAGATATGTAGTGTATCTATGCATTCACAACTTTGTCAATGCCTGTAATGTAGAAACCACGTTCCAGTATTGGCCAAAGCCCTGTGTTCGATGCTACTGCACATGGTTCATTCAAATACTACCCTTAACTAGTTTAAATACGTATGTAGGTGATGTATCTATACATTCACAACTCTCGCAATGCCTGTAATGTAGAAACCACGTTCCAGTATTGGCCAAAGCCCTGTGTTCGATGCTACTGCACATGGTTCATTCAAATACTACCCTTAACTAGTTTAAATACGTATGTAGGTGATGTATCTATACATTCACAACTCTCGCAATGCCTGTAATGTAGAAACCACGTTCCAGTACTGGTCAAAACCCTGTGTTCGATGCTACTGCACATGGTTCATTCAAATACTACCCTTAACTATGGTTAAATAGTTTAAATACGTATGTAGGTGATGTATCTATACATTTACAACTTACGCAATGCCTGTAATGGTTAAAAATGCGTATATATGTAGTGTATCTATGCATTCACAACTTTGGCAATGCCTGTAATGTAGAAACCACGTTCCAGTATTGGCCAAAGCCCTGTGTTCGATGCTACTGCACATGGTTCATTCAAATACTACCCTTAACTAGTTTAAATACGTATGTAGGTGATGTATCTATACATTCACAACTCTCGCAATGCCTGTAATGTAGAAACCACGTTCCAGTATTGGCCAAAGCCCTGTGTTCGATGCTACTGCACATGGTTCATTCAAATACTACCCTTAACTAGTTTAAATACGTATGTAGGTGATGTATCTATACATTTACACCTCTCGCAATGCCTGTAATGGTTAAAAATGCGTAGATATGTAGTGTATCTATGCATTCACAACTTTGGCAATGCCTGTAATGTAGAAACCACGTTCCAGTATTGGCCAAAGCCCTGTGTTCGATGCTACTCCACATGGTTCATTCAAATACTACCCTTAACTAGTTTAAATACGTATGTAGGTGATGTATCTATACATTCACAACTCTCGCAATGCCTGTAATGTAGAAACCACGTTCCAGTATTCTTCAAAGCCCTGTGTTCGATGCTACTGCACATGGTTCATTCAAATACTACCCTTAACTATGGTTAAATAGTTTAAATACGTATGTAGGTGATGTATCTATACATTTACAACTTACGCAATGCCTGTAATGGTTAAAAATGCGTAGATATGTAGTGTATCTATGCATTCACAACTTTGGCAATGCCTGTAATGTAGAAACCACGTTCCA
The DNA here is from genome assembly GCF_037392515.1 of Haliotis asinina. Taxonomy (NCBI): domain Eukaryota; kingdom Metazoa; phylum Mollusca; class Gastropoda; order Lepetellida; family Haliotidae; genus Haliotis; species Haliotis asinina. Next base: position 35,882,439 of record NC_090292.1, on the reverse strand, counting down.
GTATTGGCCAAAGCCCTGTGTTCGATGCTACTGCACATGGTTCATTCAAATACCATGTGCCTGTAATGTAGAAACCACGTTCCAGTATTGGCCAAAGCCCTGTGTTCGATGCTACTGCACATGGTTCATTCAAATACTACCCTTAACTAGTTTAAATACGTATGTAGGTGATGTATCTATACATTTACAACTCTCGCAATGCCTGTAATGGTTAAAAATGCGTAGATATGTAGTGTATCTATGCATTCACAACTTTGGCAATGCCTGTAATGTAGAAACCACGTTCCAGTATTGGCCAAAGCCCTGTGTTCGATGCTACTGCACATGGTTCATTCAAATACTACCCTTAACTAGTTTAAATACGTATGTAGGTGATGTATCTATACATTCACAACTCTCGCAATGCCTGTAATGTAGAAACCACGTTCCAGTATTGGTCAAAGCCCTGTGTTCGATGCTACTGCACATGGTTCATTCAAATACTACCCTTAACTATGGTTAAATAGTTTAAATACGTATGTAGGTGATGTATCTATACATTTACAACTTACGCAATGCCTGTAATGGTTAAAAATGCGTAGATATGTAGTGTATCTATGCATTCACAACTTTGGCAATGCCTGTAATGTAGAAACCACGTTCCAGTATTGGCCAAAGCCCTGTGTTCGATGCTACTGCACATGGTTCATTCAAATACTACCCTTAACTAGTTTAAATACGTATGTAGGTGATGTATCTATACATTTACAACTCTCGCAATGCCTGTAATGGTTAAAAATGCGTAGATATGTAGTGTATCTATGCATTCACAACTTTGGCAATGCCTGTAATGTAGAAACCACGTTCCAGTATTGGCCAAAGCCCTGTGTTCGATGCTACTGCACATGGTTCATTCAAATACTACCCTTAACTAGTTTAAATACGTATGTAGGTGATGTATCTATACATTTACAACTTACGCAATGCCTGTAATGGTTAAAAATGCGTAGATATGTAGTGTATCTATGCATTCACAACTTTGTCAATGCCTGTAATGTAGAAACCACGTTCCAGTATTGGCCAAAGCCCTGTGTTCGATGCTACTGCACATGGTTCATTCAAATACTACCCTTAACTAGTTTAAATACGTATGTAGGTGATGTATCTATACATTCACAACTCTCGCAATGCCTGTAATGTAGAAACCACGTTCCAGTATTGGCCAAAGCCCTGTGTTCGATGCTACTGCACATGGTTCATTCAAATACTACCCTTAACTAGTTTAAATACGTATGTAGGTGATGTATCTATACATTTACAACTCTCGCAATGCCTGTAATGGTTAAAAATGCGTAGATATGTAGTGTATCTATGCATTCACAACTTTGGCAATGCCTGTAATGTAGAAACCACGTTCCAGTATTGGCCAAAGCCCTGTGTTCGATGCTACTGCACATGGTTCATTCAAATACTACCCTTAACTAGTTTAAATACGTATGTAGGTGATGTATCTATACATTCACAACTCTCGCAATGCCTGTAATGTAGAAACCACGTTCCAGTATTGGTCAAAGCCCTGTGTTCGATGCTACTGCACATGGTTCATTCAAATACTACCCTTAACTATGGTTAAATAGTTTAAATACGTATGTAGGTGATGTATCTATACATTTACAACTTACGCAATGCCTGTAATGGTTAAAAATGCGTAGATATGTAGTGTATCTATGCATTCACAACTTTGGCAATGCCTGTAATGTAGAAACCACGTTCCAGTATTGGCCAAAGCCCTGTGTTCGATGCTACTGCACATGGTTCATTCAAATACTACCCTTAACTAGTTTAAATACGTATGTAGGTGATGTATCTATACATTTACAACTCTCGCAATGCCTGTAATGGTTAAAAATGCGTAGATATGTAGTGTATCTATGCATTCACAACTTTGGCAATGCCTGTAATGTAGAAACCACGTTCCAGTATTGGCCAAAGCCCTGTGTTCGATGCTACTGCACATGGTTCATTCAAATACTACCCTTAACTAGTTTAAATACGTATGTAGGTGATGTATCTATACATTCACAACTCTCGCAATGCCTGTAATGTAGAAACCACGTTCCAGTATTGGTCAAAGCCCTGTGTTCGATGCTACTGCACATGGTTCATTCAAATACTACCCTTAACTATGGTTAAATAGTTTAAATACGTATGTAGGTGATGTATCTATACATTTACAACTTACGCAATGCCTGTAATGGTTAAAAATGCGTAGATATGTAGTGTATCTATGCATTCACAACTTTGGCAATGCCTGTAATGTAGAAACCACGTTCCAGTATTGGCCAAAGCCCTGTGTTCGATGCTACTGCACATGGTTCATTCAAATACTACCCTTAACTAGTTTAAATACGTATGTAGGTGATGTATCTATACATTTACAACTCTCGCAATGCCTGTAATGGTTAAAAATGCGTAGATATGTAGTGTATCTATGCATTCACAACTTTGGCAATGCCTGTAATGTAGAAACCACGTTCCAGTATTGGCCAAAGCCCTGTGTTCGATGCTACTGCACATGGTTCATTCAAATACTACCCTTAACTAGTTTAAATACGTATGTAGGTGATGTATCTATACATTTACAACTTACGCAATGCCTGTAATGGTTAAAAATGCGTAGATATGTAGTGTATCTATGCATTCACAACTTTGTCAATGCCTGTAATGTAGAAACCACGTTCCAGTATTGGCCAAAGCCCTGTGTTCGATGCTACTGCACATGGTTCATTCAAATACTACCCTTAACTAGTTTAAATACGTATGTAGGTGATGTATCTATACATTCACAACTCTCGCAATGCCTGTAATGTAGAAACCACGTTCCAGTATTGGTCAAAGCCCTGTGTTCGATGCTACTGCACATGGTTCATTCAAATACTACCCTTAACTAGTTTAAATACGTATGTAGGTGATGTATCTATACATTTACAACTCTCGCAATGCCTGTAATGGTTAAAAATGCGTAGATATGTAGTGTATCTATGCATTCACAACTTTGGCAATGCCTGTAATGTAGAAACCACGTTCCAGTATTGGCCAAAGCCCTGTGTTCGATGCTACTGCACATGGTTCATTCAAATACTACCCTTAACTAGTTTAAATACGTATGTAGGTGATGTATCTATACATTCACAACTCTCGCAATGCCTGTAATGTAGAAACCACGTTCCAGTATTGGTCAAAGCCCTGTGTTCGATGCTACTGCACATGGTTCATTCAAATACTACCCTTAACTATGGTTAAATAGTTTAAATACGTATGTAGGTGATGTATCTATACATTTACAACTTACGCAATGCCTGTAATGGTTAAAAATGCGTATATATGTAGTGTATCTATGCATTCACAACTTTGGCAATGCCTGTAATGTAGAAACCACGTTCCAGTATTGGCCAAAGCCCTGTGTTCGATGCTACTGCACATGGTTCATTCAAATACTACCCTTAACTAGTTTAAATACGTATGTAGGTGATGTATCTATACATTCACAACTCTCGCAATGCCTGTAATGTAGAAACCACGTTCCAGTATTGGCCAAAGCCCTGTGTTCGATGCTACTGCACATGGTTCATTCAAATACTACCCTTAACTAGTTTAAATACGTATGTAGGTGATGTATCTATACATTCACAACTCTCGCAATGCCTGTAATGTAGAAACCACGTTCCAGTATTGGTCAAAGCCCTGTGTTCGATGCTACTGCACATGGTTCATTCAAATACTACCCTTAACTATGGTTAAATAGTTTAAATACGTATGTAGGTGATGTATCTATACATTTACAACTTACGCAATGCCTGTAATGGTTAAAAATGCGTATATATGTAGTGTATCTATGCATTCACAACTTTGGCAATGCCTGTAATGTAGAAACCACGTTCCAGTATTGGCCAAAGCCCTGTGTTCGATGCTACTGCACATGGTTCATTCAAATACTACCCTTAACTAGTTTAAATACGTATGTAGGTGATGTATCTATACATTTACACCTCTCGCAATGCCTGTAATGGTTAAAAATGCGTAGATATGTAGTGTATCTATGCATTCACACCTTTGGCAATGCCTGTAATGTAGAAACCACGTTCCAGTATTGGCCAAAGCCCTGTGTTCGATGCTACTGCACATGGTTCATTCAAATACTACCCTTAACTAGTTTAAATACGTATGTAGGTGATGTATCTATACATTCACAACTCTCGCAATGCCTGTAATGTAGAAACCACGTTCCAGTATTCTTCAAAGCCCTGTGTTCGATGCTACTGCACATGGTTCATTCAAATACTACCCTTAACTATGGTTAAATAGTTTCAATACGTATGTAGGTGATGTATCTATACATTTACAACTTACGCAATGCCTGTAATGGTTAAAAATGCGTAGATATGTAGTGTATCTATGCATTCACAACTTTGGCAATGCCTGTAATGTAGAAACCACGTTCCAGTATTGGCCAAAGCCCTGTGTTCGATGCTACTGCACATGGTTCATTCAAATACCATGTGCCTGTTATGTAAAAACCACGTTCCAGTATTGGCCAAAGCACTGTGTTCGATGCTACTGCACATGGTTCATTCAAATACTACCCTTACCTAGTTTAAATACGTATGTAGGTGATGTATCTATACATTTACAACTCTCGCAATGCCTGTAATGGTTAAAAATGCGTAGATATGTAGTGTATCTATGCATTCACAACTTTGGCAATGCCTGTAATGTAGAAACCACGTTCCAGTATTGGCCAAAGCCCTGTGTTCGATGCTACTGCACATGGTTCATTCAAATACTACCCTCAAGTAGTTTAAATACGTATGTAGGTGATGTATCTATACATTCACAACTCTCGCAATGCCTGTAATGTAGAAACCACGTTCCAGTATTCTTCAAAGCCCTGTGTTCGATGCTACTGCACATGGTTCATTCAAATACTACCCTTAACTATGGTTAAATAGTTTCAATACGTATGTAGGTGATGTATCTATACATTTACAACTTACGCAATGCCTGTAATGGTTAAAAATGCGTAGATATGTAGTGTATCTATGCATTCACAACTTTGGCAATGCCTGTAATGTAGAAACCACGTTCCAGTATTGGCCAAAGCCCTGTGTTCGATGCTACTGCACATGGTTCATTCAAATACCATGTGCCTGTAATGTAGAAACCACGTTCCAGTATTGGCCAAAGCCCTGTGTTCGATGCTACTGCACATGGTTCATTCAAATACTACCCTTAACTAGTTTAAATACGTATGTAGGTGATGTATCTATACATTTACAACTCTCGCAATGCCTGTAATGGTTAAAAATGCGTAGATATGTAGTGTATCTATGCATTCACAACTTTGGCAATGCCTGTAATGTAGAAACCACGTTCCAGTATTGGCCAAAGCCCTGTGTTCGATGCTACTGCACATGGTTCATTCAAATACTACCCTTAACTAGTTTAAATACGTATGTAGGTGATGTATCTATACATTCACAACTCTCGCAATGCCTGTAATGTAGAAACCACGTTCCAGTATTGGTCAAAGCCCTGTGTTCGATGCTACTGCACATGGTTCATTCAAATACTACCCTTAACTATGGTTAAATAGTTTAAATACGTATGTAGGTGATGTATCTATACATTTACAACTTACGCAATGCCTGTAATGGTTAAAAATGCGTAGATATGTAGTGTATCTATGCATTCACAACTTTGGCAATGCCTGTAATGTAGAAACCACGTTCCAGTATTGGCCAAAGCCCTGTGTTCGATGCTACTGCACATGGTTCATTCAAATACTACCCTTAACTAGTTTAAATACGTATGTAGGTGATGTATCTATACATTTACAACTCTCGCAATGCCTGTAATGGTTAAAAATGCGTAGATATGTAGTGTATCTATGCATTCACAACTTTGGCAATGCCTGTAATGTAGAAACCACGTTCCAGCATTGGCCAAAGCCCTGTGTTCGATGCTACTGCACATGGTTCATTCAAATACTACCCTTAACTAGTTTAAATACGTATGTAGGTGATGTATCTATACATTCACAACTCTCGCAATGCCTGTAATGTAGAAACCACGTTCCAGTACTGGTCAAAACTCTGTGTTCGATGCTACTGCACATGGTTCATTCAAATACTACCCTTAACTAGTTTAAATACGTATGTAGGTGATGTATCTATACATTTACAACTCTCGCAATGCCTGTAATGGTTAAAAATGCGTAGATATGTAGTGTATCTATGCATTCACAACTTTGTCAATGCCTGTAATGTAGAAACCACGTTCCAGTATTGGCCAAAGCCCTGTGTTCGATGCTACTGCACATGGTTCATTCAAATACTACCCTTAACTAGTTTAAATACGTATGTAGGTGATGTATCTATACATTCACAACTCTCGCAATGCCTGTAATGTAGAAACCACGTTCCAGTATTGGCCAAAGCCCTGTGTTCGATGCTACTGCACATGGTTCATTCAAATACTACCCTTAACTAGTTTAAATACGTATGTAGGTGATGTATCTATACATTTACAACTCTCGCAATGCCTGTAATGGTTAAAAATGCGTAGATATGTAGTGTATCTATGCATTCACAACTTTGGCAATGCCTGTAATGTAGAAACCACGTTCCAGTATTGGCCAAAGCCCTGTGTTCGATGCTACTGCACATGGTTCATTCAAATACTACCCTTAACTAGTTTAAATACGTATGTAGGTGATGTATCTATACATTCACAACTCTCGCAATGCCTGTAATGTAGAAACCACGTTCCAGTATTGGTCAAAGCCCTGTGTTCGATGCTACTGCACATGGTTCATTCAAATACTACCCTTAACTATGGTTAAATAGTTTAAATACGTATGTAGGTGATGTATCTATACATTTACAACTTACGCAATGCCTGTAATGGTTAAAAATGCGTAGATATGTAGTGTATCTATGCATTCACAACTTTGGCAATGCCTGTAATGTAGAAACCACGTTCCAGTATTGGCCAAAGCCCTGTGTTCGATGCTACTGCACATGGTTCATTCAAATACTACCCTTAACTAGTTTAAATACGTATGTAGGTGATGTATCTATACATTTACAACTCTCGCAATGCCTGTAATGGTTAAAAATGCGTAGATATGTAGTGTATCTATGCATTCACAACTTTGGCAATGCCTGTAATGTAGAAACCACGTTCCAGTATTGGCCAAAGCCCTGTGTTCGATGCTACTGCACATGGTTCATTCAAATACTACCCTTAACTAGTTTAAATACGTATGTAGGTGATGTATCTATACATTCACAACTCTCGCAATGCCTGTAATGTAGAAACCACGTTCCAGTACTGGTCAAAACCATGTGTTCGATGCTACTGCACATGGTTCATTCAAATACTACCCTTAACTATGGTTATATAGTTTAAATACGTATGTAGGTGATGTGTCTATACATTTACAACTTACGCAATGCCTGTAATGGTTAAAAATGCGTAGATATGTAGTGTATCTATGCATTCACAACTTTGTCAATGCCTGTAATGTAGAAACCACGTTCCAGTATTGGCCAAAGCCCTGTGTTCGATGCTACTGCACATGGTTCATTCAAATACTACCCTTAACTAGTTTAAATACGTATGTAGGTGATGTATCTATACATTCACAACTCTCGCAATGCCTGTAATGTAGAAACCACGTTCCAGTATTGGCCAAAGCCCTGTGTTCGATGCTACTGCACATGGTTCATTCAAATACTACCCTTAACTAGTTTAAATACGTATGTAGGTGATGTATCTATACATTTACAACTCTCGCAATGCCTGTAATGGTTAAAAATGCGTAGATATGTAGTGTATCTATGCATTCACAACTTTGGCAATGCCTGTAATGTAGAAACCACGTTCCAGTATTGGCCAAAGCCCTGTGTTCGATGCTACTGCACATGGTTCATTCAAATACTACCCTTAACTAGTTTAAATACGTATGTAGGTGATGTATCTATACATTCACAACTCTCGCAATGCCTGTAATGTAGAAACCACGTTCCAGTATTGGTCAAAGCCCTGTGTTCGATGCTACTGCACATGGTTCATTCAAATACTACCCTTAACTATGGTTAACTAGTTTAAATACGTATGTAGGTGATGTATCTATACATTTACAACTTACGCAATGCCTGTATTGGTTAAAAATGCGTATATATGTAGTGTATCTATGCATTCACAACTTTGGCAATGCCTGTAATGTAGAAACCACGTTCCAGTATTGGCCAAAGCCCTGTGTTCGATGCTACTGCACATGGTTCATTCAAATACTACCCTTAACTAGTTTAAATACGTATGTAGGTGATGTATCTATACATTCACAACTCTCGCAATGCCTGTAATGGTTAAAAATGCGTATATATGTAGTGTATCTATGCATTCACAACTTTGGCAATGCCTGTAATGTAGAAACCACGTTCCAGTATTGGCCAAACCCCTGTGTTCGATGCTACTGCACATGGTTCATTCAAATACTACCCTTAACTAGTTTAAATACGTATGTAGGTGATGTATCTATACATTTACACCTCTCGCAATGCCTGTAATGGTTAAAAATGCGTAGATATGTAGTGTATCTATGCATTCACAACTTTGGCAATGCCTGTAATGTAGAAACCACGTTCCAGTATTGGCCAAAGCCCTGTGTTCGATGCTACTGCACATGGTTCATTCAAATACTACCCTTAACTATGGTTAAATAGTTTCAATACGTATGTAGGTGATGTATCTATACATTTACAACTTACGCAATGCCTGTAATGGTTAAAAATGCGTAGATATGTAGTGTATCTATGCATTCACAACTTTGGCAATGCCTGTAATGTAGAAACCACGTTCCAGTATTGGCCAAAGCCCTGTGTTCGATGCTACTGCACATGGTTCATTCAAATACCATGTGCCTGTAATGTAGAAACCACGTTCCAGTATTGGCCAAAGCCCTGTGTTCGATGCTACTGCACATGGTTCATTCAAATACTACCCTTAACTAGTTTAAATACGTATGTAGGTGATGTATCTATACATTTACAACTCTCGCAATGCCTGTAATGGTTAAAAATGCGTAGATATGTAGTGTATCTATGCATTCACAACTTTGGCAATGCCTGTAATGTAGAAACCACGTTCCAGTATTGGCCAAAGCCCTGTGTTCGATGCTACTGCACATGGTTCATTCAAATACTACCCTTAACTAGTTTAAATACGTATGTAGGTGATGTATCTATACATTCACAACTCTCGCAATGCCTGTAATGTAGAAACCACGTTCCAGTACTGGTCAAAACCCTGTGTTCGATGCTACTGCACATGGTTCATTCAAATACTACCCTTAACTAGTTTAAATACGTATGTAGGTGATGTATCTATACATTCACAACTCTCGCAATGCCTGTAATGTAGAAACCACGTTCCAGTATTGGTCAAAGCCCTGTGTTCGATGCTACTGCACATGGTTCATTCAAATACTACCCTTAACTATGGTTAAATAGTTTAAATACGTATGTAGGTGATGTATCTATACATTTACAACTTACGCAATGCCTGTAATGGTTAAAAATGCGTATATATGTAGTGTATCTATGCATTCACAACTTTGGCAATGCCTGTAATGTAGAAACCACGTTCCAGTATTGGCCAAAGCCCTGTGTTCGATGCTACTGCACATGGTTCATTCAAATACTACCCTTAACTAGTTTAAATACGTATGTAGGTGATGTATCTATACATTCACAACTCTCGCAATGCCTGTAATGTAGAAACCACGTTCCAGTATTGGTCAAAGCCCTGTGTTCGATGCTACTGCACATGGTTCATTCAAATACTACCCTTAACTAGTTTAAATACGTATGTAGGTGATGTATCTATACATTTACAACTCTCGCAATGCCTGTAATGGTTAAAAATGCGTAGATATGTAGTGTATCTATGCATTCACAACTTTGGCAATGCCTGTAATGTAGAAACCACGTTCCAGTATTGGCCAAAGCCCTGTGTTCGATGCTACTGCACATGGTTCATTCAAATACTACCCTTAACTATGGTTAAATAGTTTCAATACGTATGTAGGTGATGTATCTATACATTTACAACTTACGCAATGCCTGTAATGGTTAAAAATGCGTAGATATGTAGTGTATCTATGCATTCACAACTTTGGCAATGCCTGTAATGTAGAAACCACGTTCCAGTATTGGCCAAAGCCCTGTGTTCGATGCTACTGCACATGGTTCATGCAAATACCATGTGCCTGTAATGTAGAAACCACGTTCCAGTATTGGTCAAAGCCCTGTGTTCGATGCTACTGCACATGGTTCATTCAAATACTACCCTTAACTAGTTTAAATACGTATGTAGGTGATGTATCTATACATTCACAACTCTCGCAATGCCTGTAATGGTTAAAAATGCGTAGATATGTAGTGTATCTATGCATTCACAACTTTGGCAATGCCTGTAATGTAGAAACCACGTTCCAGTATTGGCCAAAGCCCTGTGTTCGATGCTACTGCACATGGTTCATTCAAATACTACCCTTAACTAGTTTAAATACGTATGTAGGTGATGTATCTATACATTCACAACTCTCGCAATGCCTGTAATGTAGAAACCACGTTCCAGTATTGGTCAAAGCCCTGTGTTCGATGCTACTGCACATGGTTCATTCAAATACTACCCTTAACTATGGTTAAATAGTTTAAATACGTATGTAGGTGATGTATCTATACATTTACAACTTACGCAATGCCTGTAATGGTTAAAAATGCGTAGATATGTAGTGTATCTATGCATTCACAACTTTGGCAATGCCTGTAATGTAGAAACCACGTTCCAGTATTGGCCAAAGCCCTGTGTTCGATGCTACTGCACATGGTTCATTCAAATACTACCCTTAACTAGTTTAAATACGTATGTAGGTGATGTATCTATACATTTACAACTCTCGCAATGCCTGTAATGGTTAAAAATGCGTAGATATGTAGTGTATCTATGCATTCACAACTTTGGCAATGCCTGTAATGTAGAAACCACGTTCCAGTATTGGCCAAAGCCCTGTGTCCGATGCTACTGCACATGGTTCATTCAAATACTACCCTTAACTAGTTTAAATACGTATGTAGGTGATGTATCTATACATTCACAACTCTCGCAATGCCTGTAATGTAGAAACCACGTTCCAGTATTGGTTAAAGCCCTGTGTTCGATGCTACTGCACATGGTTCATTCAAATACTACCCTTAACTAGTTTAAATACGTATGTAGGTGATGTATCTATACATTTACAACTCTCGCAATGCCTGTAATGGTTAAAAATGCGTAGATATGTAGTGTATCTATGCATTCACAACTTTGGCAATGCCTGTAATGTAGAAACCACGTTCCAGTATTGGCCAAAGCCCTGTGTTCGATGCTACTGCACATGGTTCATTCAAATACTACCCTTAACTATGGTTAAATAGTTTCAATACGTATGTAGGTGATGTATCTATACATTTACAACTTACGCAATGCCTGTAATGGTTAAAAATGCGTAGATATGTAGTGTATCTATGCATTCACAACTTTGGCAATGCCTGTAATGTAGAAACCACGTTCCAGTATTGGCCAAAGCCCTGTGTTCGATGCTACTGCACATGGTTCATGCAAATACCATGTGCCTGTAATGTAGAAACCACGTTCCAGTATTGGCCAAAGCCCTGTGTTCGATGCTACTGCACATGGTTCATTCAAATACTACCCTTAACTAGTTTAAATACGTATGTAGGTGATGTATCTATACATTTACAACTCTCGCAATGCCTGTAATGGTTAAAAATGCGTAGATATGTAGTGTATCTATGCATTCACAACTTTGGCAATGCCTGTAATGTAGAAACCACGTTCCAGTATTGGCCAAAGCCCTGTGTTCGATGCTACTGCACATGGTTCATTCAAATACTACCCTTAACTAGTTTAAATACGTATGTAGGTGATGTATCTATACATTCACAACTCTCGCAATGCCTGTAATGTAGAAACCACGTTCCAGTATTGGTCAAAGCCCTGTGTTCGATGCTACTGCACATGGTTCATTCAAATACTACCCCTAACTATGGTTAAATAGTTTAAATACGTATGTAGGTGATGTATCTATACATTTACAACTTACGCAATGCCTGTAATGGTTAAAAATGCGTAGATATGTAGTGTATCTATGCATTCACAACTTTGGCAATGCCTGTAATGTAGAAACCACGTTCCAGTATTGGCCAAAGCCCTGTGTTCGATGCTACTGCACATGGTTCATTCAAATACTACCCTTAACTAGTTTAAATACGTATGTAGGTGATGTATCTATACATTTACAACTCTCGCAATGCCTGTAATGGTTAAAAATGCGTAGATATGTAGTGTATCTATGCATTCACAACTTTGGCAATGCCTGTAATGTAGAAACCACGTTCCAGTATTGGCCAAAGCCCTGTGTTCGATGCTACTGCACATGGTTCATTCAAATACTACCCTTAACTATGGTTAAATAGTTTCAATACGTATGTAGGTGATGTATCTATACATTTACAACTTACGCAATGCCTGTAATGGTTAAAAATGCGTAGATATGTAGTGTATCTATGCATTCACAACTTTGGCAATGCCTGTAATGTAGAAACCACGTTCCAGTATTGGCCAAAGCCCTGTGTTCGATGCTACTGCACATGGTTCATGCAAATACCATGTGCCTGTAATGTAGAAACCACGTTCCAGTATTGGCCAAAGCCCTGTGTTCGATGCTACTGCACATGGTTCATTCAAATACTACCCTTAACTAGTTTAAATACGTATGTAGGTGATGTATCTATACATTTACAACTCTCGCAATGCCTGTAATGGTTAAAAATGCGTAGATATGTAGTGTATCTATGCATTCACAACTTTGGCAATGCCTGTAATGTAGAAACCACGTTCCAGTATTGGCCAAAGCCCTGTGTTCGATGCTACTGCACATGGTTCATTCAAATACTACCCTTAACTAGTTTAAATACGTATGTAGGTGATGTATCTATACATTCACAACTCTCGCAATGCCTGTAATGGTTAAAAATGCGTAGATATGTAGTGTATCTATGCATTCACAACTTTGGCAATGCCTGTAATGTAGAAACCACGTTCCAGTATTGGCCAAAGCCCTGTGTTCGATGCTACTGCACATGGTTCATTCAAATACTACCCTTAACTAGTTTAAATACGTATGTAGGTGATGTATCTATACATTCACAACTCTCGCAATGCCTGTAATGTAGAAACCACGTTCCAGTACTGGTCAAAACCCTGTGTTCGATGCTACTGCACATGGTTCATTCAAATACTACCCTTAACTATGGTTAAAAAGTTTAAATACGTATGTAGGTGATGTGTCTATACATTTACAACTTACGCAATGCCTGTAATGGTTAAAAATGCGTAGATATGTAGTGTATCTATGCATTCACAACTTTGTCAATGCCTGTAATGTAGAAACCACGTTCCAGTATTGGCCAAAGCCCTGTGTTCGATGCTACTGCACATGGTTCATTCAAATACTACCCTTAACTAGTTTAAATACGTATGTAGGTGATGTATCTATACATTCACAACTCTCGCAATGCCTGTAATGTAGAAACCACGTTCCAGTATTGGCCAAAGCCCTGTGTTCGATGCTACTGCACATGGTTCATTCAAATACTACCCTTAACTAGTTTAAATACGTATGTAGATGATGTATCTATACATTTACAACTCTCGCAATGCCTGTAATGGTTAAAAATGCGTAGATATGTAGTGTATCTATGCATTCACAACTTTGGCAATGCCTGTAATGTAGAAACCACGTTCCAGTATTGGCCAAAGCCCTGTGTTCGATGCTACTGCACATGGTTCATTCAAATACTACCCTTAACTAGTTTAAATACGTATGTAGGTGATGTATCTATACATTCACAACTCTCGCAATGCCTGTAATGTAGAAACCACGTTCCAGTATTGGTCAAAGCCCTGTGTTCGATGCTACTGCACATGGTTCATTCAAATACTACCCTTAACTATGGTTAAATAGTTTAAATACGTATGTAGGTTATGTGTCTATACATTTACAACTTACGCAATGCCTGTAATGGTTAAAAATGCGTAGATATGTAGTGTATCTATGCATTCACAACTTTGGCAATGCCTGTAATGTAGAAACCACGTTCCAGTATTGGCCAAAGCCCTGTGTTCGATGCTACTGCACATGGTTCATTCAAATACTACCCTTAACTAGTTTAAATACGTATGTAGGTGATGTATCTATACATTTACAACTCTCGCAATGCCTGTAATGGTTAAAAATGCGTAGATATGTAGTGTATCTATGCATTCACAACTTTGGCAATGCCTGTAATGTAGAAACCACGTTCCAGTATTGGCCAAAGCCCTGTGTTCGATGCTACTGCACATGGTTCATTCAAATACTACCCTTAACTAGTTTAAATACGTATGTAGGTGATGTATCTATACATTCACAACTCTCGCAATGCCTGTAATGTAGAAACCACGTTCCAGTATTGGTCAAAGCCCTGTGTTCGATGCTACTGCACATGGTTCATTCAAATACTACCCTTAACTATGGTTAAATAGTTTAAATACGTATGTAGGTGATGTGTCTATACATTTACAACTTACGCAATGCCTGTAATGGTTAAAAATGCGTAGATATGTAGTGTATCTATGCATTCACAACTTTGGCAATGCCTGTAATGTAGAAACCACGTTCCAGTATTGGCCAAAGCCCTGTGTTCGATGCTACTGCACATGGTTCATGCAAATACCATGTGCCTGTAATGTAGAAACCACGTTCCAGTATTGGCCAAAGCCCTGTGTTCGATGCTACTGCACATGGTTCATTCAAATACTACCCTTAACTAGTTTAAATACGTATGTAGGTGATGTATCTATACATTTACAACTCTCGCAATGCCTGTAATGGTTAAAAATGCGTAGATATGTAGTGTATCTATGCATTCACAACTTTGGCAATGCCTGTAATGTAGAAACCACGTTCCAGTATTGGCCAAAGCCCTGTGTTCGATGCTACTGCACATGGTTCATTCAAATACTACCCTTAACTAGTTTAAATACGTATGTAGGTGATGTATCTATACATTCACAACTCTCGCAATGCCTGTAATGGTTAAAAATGCGTAGATATGTAGTGTATCTATGCATTCACAACTTTGGCAATGCCTGTAATGTAGAAACCACGTTCCAGTATTGGCCAAAGCCCTGTGTTCGATGCTACTGCACATGGTTCATTCAAATACTACCCTTAACTAGTTTAAATACGTATGTAGGTGATGTATCTATACATTCACAACTCTCGCAATGCCTGTAATGTAGAAACCACGTTCCAGTACTGGTCAAAACCCTGTGTTCGATGCTACTGCACATGGTTCATTCAAATACTACCCTTAACTATGGTTAAAAAGTTTAAATACGTATGTAGGTGATGTGTCTATACATTTACAACTTACGCAATGCCTGTAATGGTTAAAAATGCGTAGATATGTAGTGTATCTATGCATTCACAACTTTGTCAATGCCTGTAATGTAGAAACCACGTTCCAGTATTGGCCAAAGCCCTGTGTTCGATGCTACTGCACATGGTTCATTCAAATACTACCCTTAACTAGTTTAAATACGTATGTAGGTGATGTATCTATACATTCACAACTCTCGCAATGCCTGTAATGTAGAAACCACGTTCCAGTATTGGCCAAAGCCCTGTGTTCGATGCTACTGCACATGGTTCATTCAAATACTACCCTTAACTAGTTTAAATACGTATGTAGGTGATGTATCTATACATTTACAACTCTCGCAATGCCTGTAATGGTTAAAAATGCGTAGATATGTAGTGTATCTATGCATTCACAACTTTGGCAATGCCTGTAATGTAGAAACCACGTTCCAGTATTGGCCAAAGCCCTGTGTTCGATGCTACTGCACATGGTTCATTCAAATACTACCCTTAACTAGTTTAAATACGTATGTAGGTGATGTATCTATACATTCACAACTCTCGCAATGCCTGTAATGTAGAAACCACGTTCCAGTATTGGTCAAAGCCCTGTGTTCGATGCTACTGCACATGGTTCATTCAAATACTACCCTTAACTATGGTTAAATAGTTTAAATACGTATGTAGGTTATGTGTCTATACATTTACAACTTACGCAATGCCTGTAATGGTTAAAAATGCGTAGATATGTAGTGTATCTATGCATTCACAACTTTGGCAATGCCTGTAATGTAGAAACCACGTTCCAGTATTGGCCAAAGCCCTGTGTTCGATGCTACTGCACATGGTTCATTCAAATACTACCCTTAACTAGTTTAAATACGTATGTAGGTGATGTATCTATACATTTACAACTCTCGCAATGCCTGTAATGGTTAAAAATGCGTAGATATGTAGTGTATCTATGCATTCACAACTTTGGCAATGCCTGTAATGTAGAAACCACGTTCCAGTATTGGCCAAAGCCCTGTGTTCGATGCTACTGCACATGGTTCATTCAAATACTACCCTTAACTAGTTTAAATACGTATGTAGGTGATGTATCTATACATTCACAACTCTCGCAATGCCTGTAATGTAGAAACCACGTTCCAGTATTGGTCAAAGCCCTGTGTTCGATGCTACTGCACATGGTTCATTCAAATACTACCCTTAACTATGGTTAAATAGTTTAAATACGTATGTAGGTGATGTGTCTATACATTTACAACTTACGCAATGCCTGTAATGGTTAAAAATGCGTAGATATGTAGTGTATCTATGCATTCACAACTTTGGCAATGCCTGTAATGTAGAAACCACGTTCCAGTATTGGCCAAAGCCCTGTGTTCGATGCTACTGCACATGGTTCATTCAAATACTACCCTTAACTAGTTTAAATACGTATGTAGGTGATGTATCTATACATTTACAACTCTCGCAATGCCTGTAATGGTTAAAAATGCGTAGATATGTAGTGTATCTATGCATTCACAACTTTGGCAATGCCTGTAATGTAGAAACCACGTTCCAGTATTGGCCAAAGCCCTGTGTCCGATGCTACTGCACATGGTTCATTCAAATACTACCCTTAACTAGTTTAAATACGTATGTAGGTGATGTATCTATACATTCACAACTCTCGCAATGCCTGTAATGTAGAAACCACGTTCCAGTATTGGCCAAAGCCCTGTGTTCGATGCTACTGCACATGGTTCATTCAAATACTACCCTTAACTAGTTTAAATACGTATGTAGGTGATGTATCTATACATTTACAACTCTCGCAATGCCTGTAATGGTTAAAAATGCGTAGATATGTAGTGTATCTATGCATTCACAACTTTGGCAATGCCTGTAATGTAGAAACCACGTTCCAGTATTGGCCAAAGCCCTGTGTTCGATGCTACTGCACATGGTTCATTCAAATACTACCCTTAACTATGGTTAAATAGTTTCAATACGTATGTAGGTGATGTATCTATACATTTACAACTTACGCAATGCCTGTAATGGTTAAAAATGCGTAGATATGTAGTGTATCTATGCATTCACAACTTTGGCAATGCCTGTAATGTAGAAACCACGTTCCAGTATTGGCCAAAGCCCTGTGTTCGATGCTACTGCACATGGTTCATGCAAATACCATGTGCCTGTAATGTAGAAACCACGTTCCAGTATTGGCCAAAGCCCTGTGTTCGATGCTACTGCACATGGTTCATTCAAATACTACCCTTAACTAGTTTAAATACGTATGTAGGTGATGTATCTATACATTTACAACTCTCGCAATGCCTGTAATGGTTAAAAATGCGTAGATATGTAGTGTATCTATGCATTCACAACTTTGGCAATGCCTGTAATGTAGAAACCACGTTCCAGTATTGGCCAAAGCCCTGTGTTCGATGCTACTGCACATGGTTCATTCAAATACTACCCTTAACTAGTTTAAATACGTATGTAGGTGATGTATCTATACATTCACAACTCTCGCAATGCCTGTAATGTAGAAACCACGTTCCAGTATTGGTCAAAGCCCTGTGTTCGATGCTACTGCACATGGTTCATTCAAATACTACCCTTAACTATGGTTAAATAGTTTAAATACGTATGTAGGTGATGTATCTATACATTTACAACTTACGCAATGCCTGTAATGGTTAAAAATGCGTAGATATGTAGTGTATCTATGCATTCACAACTTTGGCAATGCCTGTAATGTAGAAACCACGTTCCAGTATTGGCCAAAGCCCTGTGTTCGATGCTACTGCACATGGTTCATTCAAATACTACCCTTAACTAGTTTAAATACGTATGTAGGTGATGTATCTATACATTTACAACTCTCGCAATGCCTGTAATGGTTAAAAATGCGTAGATATGTAGTGTATCTATGCATTCACAACTTTGGCAATGCCTGTAATGTAGAAACCACGTTCCAGTATTGGCCAAAGCCCTGTGTTCGATGCTACTGCACATGGTTCATTCAAATACTACCCTTAACTATGGTTAAATAGTTTCAATACGTATGTAGGTGATGTATCTATACATTTACAACTTACGCAATGCCTGTAATGGTTAAAAATGCGTAGATATGTAGTGTATCTATGCATTCACAACTTTGGCAATGCCTGTAATGTAGAAACCACGTTCCAGTATTGGCCAAAGCCCTGTGTTCGATGCTACTGCACATGGTTCATGCAAATACCATGTGCCTGTAATGTAGAAACCACGTTCCAGTATTGGCCAAAGCCCTGTGTTCGATGCTACTGCACATGGTTCATTCAAATACTACCCTTAACTAGTTTAAATACGTATGTAGGTGATGTATCTATACATTTACAACTCTCGCAATGCCTGTAATGGTTAAAAATGCGTAGATATGTAGTGTATCTATGCATTCACAACTTTGGCAATGCCTGTAATGTAGAAACCACGTTCCAGTATTGGCCAAAGCCCTGTGTTCGATGCTACTGCACATGGTTCATTCAAATACTACCCTTAACTAGTTTAAATACGTATGTAGGTGATGTATCTATACATTCACAACTCTCGCAATGCCTGTAATGGTTAAAAATGCGTAGATATGTAGTGTATCTATGCATTCACAACTTTGGCAATGCCTGTAATGTAGAAACCACGTTCCAGTATTGGCCAAAGCCCTGTGTTCGATGCTACTGCACATGGTTCATTCAAATACTACCCTTAACTAGTTTAAATACGTATGTAGGTGATGTATCTATACATTCACAACTCTCGCAATGCCTGTAATGTAGAAACCACGTTCCAGTACTGGTCAAAACCCTGTGTTCGATGCTACTGCACATGGTTCATTCAAATACTACCCTTAACTATGGTTAAATAGTTTAAATACGTATGTAGGTGATGTGTCTATACATTTACAACTTACGCAATGCCTGTAATGGTTAAAAATGCGTAGATATGTAGTGTATCTATGCATTCACAACTTTGTCAATGCCTGTAATGTAGAAGCCACGTTCCAGTATTGGCCAAAGCCCTGTGTTCGATGCTACTGCACATGGTTCATTCAAATACTACCCTTAACTAGTTTAAATACGTATGTAGGTGATGTATCTATACATTCACAACTCTCGCAATGCCTGTAATGTAGAAACCACGTTCCAGTATTGGCCAAAGCCCTGTGTTCGATGCTACTGCACATGGTTCATTCAAATACTACCCTTAACTAGTTTAAATACGTATGTAGGTGATGTATCTATACATTTACAACTCTCGCAATGCCTGTAATGGTTAAAAATGCGTAGATATGTAGTGTATCTATGCATTCACAACTTTGGCAATGCCTGTAATGTAGAAACCACGTTCCAGTATTGGCCAAAGCCCTGTGTTCGATGCTACTGCACATGGTTCATTCAAATACTACCCTTAACTAGTTTAAATACGTATGTAGGTGATGTATCTATACATTCACAACTCTCGCAATGCCTGTAATGTAGAAACCACGTTCCAGTATTGGTCAAAGCCCTGTGTTCGATGCTACTGCACATGGTTCATTCAAATACTACCCTTAACTATGGTTAAATAGTTTAAATACGTATGTAGGTGATGTGTCTATACATTTACAACTTACGCAATGCCTGTAATGGTTAAAAATGCGTAGATATGTAGTGTATCTATGCATTCACAACTTTGGCAATGCCTGTAATGTAGAAACCACGTTCCAGTATTGGCCAAAGCCCTGTGTTCGATGCTACTGCACATGGTTCATTCAAATACTACCCTTAACTAGTTTAAATACGTATGTAGGTGATGTATCTATACATTTACAACTCTCGCAATGCCTGTAATGGTTAAAAATGCGTAGATATGTAGTGTATCTATGCATTCACAACTTTGGCAATGCCTGTAATGTAGAAACCACGTTCCAGTATTGGCCAAAGCCCTGTGTTCGATGCTACTGCACATGGTTCATTCAAATACTACCCTTAACTAGTTTAAATACGTATGTAGGTGATGTATCTATACATTCACAACTCTCGCAATGCCTGTAATGTAGAAACCACGTTCCAGTATTGGTCAAAGCCCTGTGTTCGATGCTACTGCACATGGTTCATTCAAATACTACCCTTAACTATGGTTAAATAGTTTAAATACGTATGTAGGTGATGTGTCTATACATTTACAACTTACGCAATGCCTGTAATGGTTAAAAATGCGTAGATATGTAGTGTATCTATGCATTCACAACTTTGGCAATGCCTGTAATGTAGAAACCACGTTCCAGTATTGGCCAAAGCCCTGTGTTCGATGCTACTGCACATGGTTCATTCAAATACTACCCTTAACTAGTTTAAATACGTATGTAGGTGATGTATCTATACATTCACAACTCTCGCAATGCCTGTAATGTAGAAACCACGTTCCAGTATTCTTCAAAGCCCTGTGTTCGATGCTACTGCACATGGTTCATTCAAATACTACCCTTAACTATGGTTAAATAGTTTCAATACGTATGTAGGTGATGTATCTATACATTTACAACTTACGCAATGCCTGTAATGGTTAAAAATGCGTAGATATGTAGTGTATCTATGCATTCACAACTTTGGCAATGCCTGTAATGTAGAAACCACGTTCCAGTATTGGCCAAAGCCCTGTGTTCGATGCTACTGCACATGGTTCATTCAAATACCATGTGCCTGTAATGTAGAAACCACGTTCCAGTATTGGCCAAAGCCCTGTGTTCGATGCTACTGCACATGGTTCATTCAAATACTACCCTTAACTAGTTTAAATACGTATGTAGGTGATGTATCTATACATTTACAACTCTCGCAATGCCTGTAATGGTTAAAAATGCGTAGATATGTAGTGTATCTATGCATTCACAACTTTGGCAATGCCTGTAATGTAGAAACCACGTTCCAGTATTGGCCAAAGCCCTGTGTTCGATGCTACTGCACATGGTTCATTCAAATACTACCCTTAACTAGTTTAAATACGTATGTAGGTGATGTATCTATACATTCACAACTCTCGCAATGCCTGTAATGTAGAAACCACGTTCCAGTATTCTTCAAAGCCCTGTGTTCGATGCTACTGCACATGGTTCATTCAAATACTACCCTTAACTATGGTTAAATAGTTTCAATACGTATGTAGGTGATGTATCTATACATTTACAACTTACGCAATGCCTGTAATGGTTAAAAATGCGTAGATATGTAGTGTATCTATGCATTCACAACTTTGGCAATGCCTGTAATGTAGAAACCACGTTCCAGTATTGGCCAAAGCCCTGTGTTCGATGCTACTGCACATGGTTCATTCAAATACCATGTGCCTGTAATGTAGAAACCACGTTCCAGTATTGGCCAAAGCCCTGTGTTCGATGCTACTGCACATGGTTCATTCAAATACTACCCTTAACTAGTTTAAATACGTATGTAGGTGATGTATCTATACATTTACAACTCTCGCAATGCCTGTAATGGTTAAAAATGCGTAGATATGTAGTGTATCTATGCATTCACAACTTTGGCAATGCCTGTAATGTAGAAACCACGTTCCAGTATTGGCCAAAGCCCTGTGTTCGATGCTACTGCACATGGTTCATTCAAATACTACCCTTAACTAGTTTAAATACGTATGTAGGTGATGTATCTATACATTCACAACTCTCGCAATGCCTGTAATGTAGAAACCACGTTCCAGTATTGGTCAAAGCCCTGTGTTCGATGCTACTGCACATGGTTCATTCAAATACTACCCTTAACTATGGTTAAATAGTTTAAATACGTATGTAGGTGATGTATCTATACATTTACAACTTACGCAATGCCTGTAATGGTTAAAAATGCGTAGATATGTAGTGTATCTATGCATTCACAACTTTGGCAATGCCTGTAATGTAGAAACCACGTTCCAGTATTGGCCAAAGCCCTGTGTTCGATGCTACTGCACATGGTTCATTCAAATACTACCCTTAACTAGTTTAAATACGTATGTAGGTGATGTATCTATACATTTACAACTCTCGCAATGCCTGTAATGGTTAAAAATGCGTAGATATGTAGTGTATCTATGCATTCACAACTTTGGCAATGCCTGTAATGTAGAAACCACGTTCCAGCATTGGCCAAAGCCCTGTGTTCGATGCTACTCCACATGGTTCATTCAAATACTACCCTTAACTAGTTTAAATACGTATGTAGGTGATGTATCTATACATTCACAACTCTCGCAATGCCTGTAATGTAGAAACCACGTTCCAGTACTGGTCAAAACCCTGTGTTCGATGCTACTGCACATGGTTCATTCAAATACTACCCTTAACTAGTTTCAATACGTATGTAGGTGATGTATCTATACATTTACAACTTACGCAATGCCTGTAATGGTTAAAAATGCGTAGATATGTAGTGTATCTATGCATTCACAACTTTGGCAATGCCTGTAATGTAGAAACCACGTTCCAGTATTGGCCAAAGCCCTGTGTTCGATGCTACTGCACATGGTTCATTCAAATACTACCCTTAACTAGTTTAAATACGTATGTAGGTGATGTATCTATACATTCACAACTCTCGCAATGCCTGTAATGTAGAAACCACGTTCCAGTATTCTTCAAAGCCCTGTGTTCGATGCTACTGCACATGGTTCATTCAAATACTACCCTTAACTATGGTTAAATAGTTTCAATACGTATGTAGGTGATGTATCTATACATTTACAACTTACGCAATGCCTGTAATGGTTAAAAATGCGTAGATATGTAGTGTATCTATGCATTCACAACTTTGGCAATGCCTGTAATGTAGAAACCACGTTCCAGTATTGGCCAAAGCCCTGTGTTCGATGCTACTGCACATGGTTCATTCAAATACCATGTGCCTGTAATGTAGAAACCACGTTCCAGTATTGGCCAAAGCCCTGTGTTCGATGCTACTGCACATGGTTCATTCAAATACTACCCTTAACTAGTTTAAATACGTATGTAGGTGATGTATCTATACATTTACAACTCTCGCAATGCCTGTAATGGTTAAAAATGCGTAGATATGTAGTGTATCTATGCATTCACAACTTTGGCAATGCCTGTAATGTAGAAACCACGTTCCAGTATTGGCCAAAGCCCTGTGTTCGATGCTACTGCACATGGTTCATTCAAATACTACCCTTAACTAGTTTAAATACGTATGTAGGTGATGTATCTATACATTCACAACTCTCGCAATGCCTGTAATGTAGAAACCACGTTCCAGTATTGGTCAAAGCCCTGTGTTCGATGCTACTGCACATGGTTCATTCAAATACTACCCTTAACTATGGTTAAATAGTTTAAATACGTATGTAGGTGATGTATCTATACATTTACAACTTACGCAATGCCTGTAATGGTTAAAAATGCGTAGATATGTAGTGTATCTATGCATTCACAACTTTGGCAATGCCTGTAATGTAGAAACCACGTTCCAGTATTGGCCAAAGCCCTGTGTTCGATGCTACTGCACATGGTTCATTCAAATACTACCCTTAACTAGTTTAAATACGTATGTAGGTGATGTATCTATACATTTACAACTCTCGCAATGCCTGTAATGGTTAAAAATGCGTAGATATGTAGTGTATCTATGCATTCACAACTTTGGCAATGCCTGTAATGTAGAAACCACGTTCCAGCATTGGCCAAAGCCCTGTGTTCGATGCTACTCCACATGGTTCATTCAAATACTACCCTTAACTAGTTTAAATACGTATGTAGGTGATGTATCTATACATTCACAACTCTCGCAATGCCTGTAATGTAGAAACCACGTTCCAGTACTGGTCAAAACCCTGTGTTCGATGCTACTGCACATGGTTCATTCAAATACTACCCTTAACTAGTTTCAATACGTATGTAGGTGATGTATCTATACATTTACAACTTACGCAATGCCTGTAATGGTTAAAAATGCGTAGATATGTAGTGTATCTATGCATTCACAACTTTGTCAATGCCTGTAATGTAGAAACCACGTTCCAGTATTGGCCAAAGCCCTGTGTTCGATGCTACTGCACATGGTTCATTCAAATACTACCCTTAACTAGTTTAAATACGTATGTAGGTGATGTATCTATACATTTACAACTCTCGCAATGCCTGTAATGGTTAAAAATGCGTAGATATGTAGTGTATCTATGCATTCACAACTTTGGCAATGCCTGTAATGTAGAAACCACGTTCCAGTATTGGCCAAAGCCCTGTGTTCGATGCTACTGCACATGGTTCATTCAAATACTACCCTTAACTAGTTTAAATACGTATGTAGGTGATGTATCTATACATTCACAACTCTCGCAATGCCTGTAATGTAGAAACCACGTTCCAGTATTGGTCAAAGCCCTGTGTTCGATGCTACTGCACATGGTTCATTCAAATACTACCCTTAACTATGGTTAAATAGTTTAAATACGTATGTAGGTGATGTATCTATACATTTACAACTTACGCAATGCCTGTAATGGTTAAAAATGCGTAGATATGTAGTGTATCTATGCATTCACAACTTTGGCAATGCCTGTAATGTAGAAACCACGTTCCAGTATTGGCCAAAGCCCTGTGTTCGATGCTACTGCACATGGTTCATTCAAATACTACCCTTAACTAGTTTAAATACGTATGTAGGTGATGTATCTATACATTTACAACTCTCGCAATGCCTGTAATGGTTAAAAATGCGTAGATATGTAGTGTATCTATGCATTCACAACTTTGGCAATGCCTGTAATGTAGAAACCACGTTCCAGTATTGGCCAAAGCCCTGTGTTCGATGCTACTGCACATGGTTCATTCAAATACTACCCTTAACTAGTTTAAATACGTATGTAGGTGATGTATCTATACATTCACAACTCTCGCAATGCCTGTAATGTAGAAACCACGTTCCAGTACTGGTCAAAACCCTGTGTTCGATGCTACTGCACATGGTTCATTCAAATACTACCCTTAACTATGGTTAAATAGTTTCAATACGTATGTAGGTGATGTGTCTATACATTTACAACTTACGCAATGCCTGTAATGGTTAAAAATGCGTAGATATGTAGTGTATCTATGCATTCACAACTTTGTCAATGCCTGTAATGTAGAAACCACGTTCCAGTATTGGCCAAAGCCCTGTGTTCGATGCTACTGCACATGGTTCATTCAAATACTACCCTTAACTAGTTTAAATACGTATGTAGGTGATGTATCTATACATTCACAACTCTCGCAATGCCTGTAATGTAGAAACCACGTTCCAGTATTGGCCAAAGCCCTGTGTTCGATGCTACTGCACATGGTTCATTCAAATACTACCCTTAACTAGTTTAAATACGTATGTAGGTGATGTATCTATACATTTACAACTCTCGCAATGCCTGTAATGGTTAAAAATGCGTAGATATGTAGTGTATCTATGCATTCACAACTTTGGCAATGCCTGTAATGTAGAAACCACGTTCCAGTATTGGCCAAAGCCCTGTGTTCGATGCTACTGCACATGGTTCATTCAAATACTACCCTTAACTAGTTTAAATACGTATGTAGGTGATGTATCTATACATTCACAACTCTCGCAATGCCTGTAATGTAGAAACCACGTTCCAGTATTGGTCAAAGCCCTGTGTTCGATGCTACTGCACATGGTTCATTCAAATACTACCCTTAACTATGGTTAACTAGTTTAAATACGTATGTAGGTGATGTATCTATACATTTACAACTTACGCAATGCCTGTAATGGTTAAAAATGCGTAGATATGTAGTGTATCTATGCATTCACAACTTTGGCAATGCCTGTAATGTAGAAACCACGTTCCAGTATTGGCCAAAGCCCTGTGTTCGATGCTACTGCACATGGTTCATTCAAATACTACCCTTAACTAGTTTAAATACGTATGTAGGTGATGTATCTATACATTTACACCTCTCGCAATGCCTGTAATGGTTAAAAATGCGTAGATATGTAGTGTATCTATGCATTCACAACTTTGGCAATGCCTGTAATGTAGAAACCACGTTCCAGTATTGGCCAAAGCCCTGTGTTCGATGCTACTGCACATGGTTCATTCAAATACTACCCTTAACTATGGTTAAATAGTTTCAATACGTATGTAGGTGATGTATCTATACATTTACAACTTACGCAATGCCTGTAATGGTTAAAAATGCGTAGATATGTAGTGTATCTATGCATTCACAACTTTGGCAATGCCTGTAATGTAGAAACCACGTTCCAGTATTGGCCAAAGCCCTGTGTTCGATGCTACTGCACATGGTTCATTCAAATACCATGTGCCTGTAATGTAGAAACCACGTTCCAGTATTGGCCAAAGCCCTGTGTTCGATGCTACTGCACATGGTTCATTCAAATACTACCCTTAACTAGTTTAAATACGTATGTAGGTGATGTATCTATACATTTACAACTCTCGCAATGCCTGTAATGGTTAAAAATGCGTAGATATGTAGTGTATCTATGCATTCACAACTTTGGCAATGCCTGTAATGTAGAAACCACGTTCCAGTATTGGCCAAAGCCCTGTGTTCGATGCTACTGCACATGGTTCATTCAAATACTACCCTTAACTAGTTTAAATACGTATGTAGGTGATGTATCTATACATTCACAACTTTGGCAATGCCTGTAATGTAGAAACCACGTTCCAGTATTGGCCAAAGCCCTGTGTTCGATGCTACTGCACATGGTTCATTCAAATACTACCCTTAACTAGTTTAAATACGTATGTAGGTGATGTATCTATACATTTACAACTCTCGCAATGCCTGTAATGGTTAAAAATGCGTAGATATGTAGTGTATCTATGCATTCACAACTTTGGCAATGCCTGTAATGTAGAAACCACGTTCCAGTATTGGCCAAAGCCCTGTGTTCGATGCTACTGCACATGGTTCATTCAAATACTACCCTTAACTATGGTTAAATAGTTTCAATACGTATGTAGGTAATGTATCTATACATTTACAACTTACGCAATGCCTGTAATGGTTAAAAATGCGCAGATGTGTAGTGTATCTATGCATTCACAACTTTGGCAATGCCTGTAATGTAGAAACCACGTTCCAGTATTGGCCAAAGCCCTGTGTTCGATGCTACTGCACATGGTTCATGCAAATACCATGTGCCTGTAATGTAGAAACCACGTTCCAGTATTGGCCAAAGCCCTGTGTTCGATGCTACTGCACATGGTTCATTCAAATACTACCCTTAACTAGTTTAAATACGTATGTAGGTGATGTATCTATACATTTACAACTCTCGCAATGCCTGTAATGGTTAAAAATGCGTAGATATGTAGTGTATCTATGCATTCACAACTTTGGCAATGCCTGTAATGTAGAAACCACGTTCCAGTATTGGCCAAAGCCCTGTGTTCGATGCTACTGCACATGGTTCATTCAAATACTACCCTTAACTAGTTTAAATACGTATGTAGGTGATGTATCTATACATTCACAACTCTCGCAATGCCTGTAATGTAGAAACCACGTTCCAGTATTGGTCAAAGCCCTGTGTTCGATGCTACTGCACATGGTTCATTCAAATACTACCCTTAACTATGGTTAAATAGTTTCAATACGTATGTAGGTGATGTATCTATACATTTACAACTTACGCAATGCCTGTAATGGTTAAAAATGCGTAGATATGTAGTGTATCTATGCATTCACAACTTTGGCAATGCCTGTAATGTAGAAACCACGTTCCAGTATTGGCCAAAGCCCTGTGTTCGATGCTACTGCACATGGTTCATTCAAATACTACCCTTAACTAGTTTAAATA
This sequence comes from Haliotis asinina, assembly GCF_037392515.1. Classification (NCBI taxonomy): domain Eukaryota; kingdom Metazoa; phylum Mollusca; class Gastropoda; order Lepetellida; family Haliotidae; genus Haliotis; species Haliotis asinina. Next base: position 35,854,011 of record NC_090292.1, on the reverse strand, counting down.
CGTATGTAGGTGATGTATCTATACATTCACAACTCTCGCAATGCCTGTAATGTAGAAACCACGTTCCAGTATTGGTCAAAGCCCTGTGTTCGATGCTACTGCACATGGTTCATTCAAATACTACCCTTAACTAGTTTAAATACGTATGTAGGTGATGTATCTATACATTTACAACTCTCGCAATGCCTGTAATGGTTAAAAATGCGTAGATATGTAGTGTATCTATGCATTCACAACTTTGGCAATGCCTGTAATGTAGAAACCACGTTCCAGTATTGGCCAAAGCCCTGTGTTCGATGCTACTGCACATGGTTCATTCAAATACTACCCTTAACTATGGTTAAATAGTTTCAATACGTATGTAGGTGATGTATCTATACATTTACAACTTACGCAATGCCTGTAATGGTTAAAAATGCGTAGATATGTAGTGTATCTATGCATTCACAACTTTGGCAATGCCTGTAATGTAGAAACCACGTTCCAGTATTGGCCAAAGCCCTGTGTTCGATGCTACTGCACATGGTTCATGCAAATACCATGTGCCTGTAATGTAGAAACCACGTTCCAGTATTGGCCAAAGCCCTGTGTTCGATGCTACTGCACATGGTTCATTCAAATACTACCCTTAACTAGTTTAAATACGTATGTAGGTGATGTATCTATACATTTACAACTCTCGCAATGCCTGTAATGGTTAAAAATGCGTAGATATGTAGTGTATCTATGCATTCACAACTTTGGCAATGCCTGTAATGTAGAAACCACGTTCCAGTATTGGCCAAAGCCCTGTGTTCGATGCTACTGCACATGGTTCATTCAAATACTACCCTTAACTAGTTTAAATACGTATGTAGGTGATGTATCTATACATTCACAACTTTGGCAATGCCTGTAATGTAGAAACCACGTTCCAGTATTGGCCAAAGCCCTGTGTTCGATGCTACTGCACATGGTTCATTCAAATACTACCCTTAACTATGGTTAAATAGTTTAAATACGTATGTAGGTGATGTATCTATACATTTACAACTTACGCAATGCCTGTAATGGTTAAAAATGCGTAGATATGTAGTGTATCTATGCATTCACAACTTTGGCAATGCCTGTAATGTAGAAACCACGTTCCAGTATTGGCCAAAGCCCTGTGTTCGATGCTACTGCACATGGTTCATTCAAATACCATGTGCCTGTAATGTAGAAACCACGTTCCAGTATTGGCCAAAGCCCTGTGTTCGATGCTACTGCACATGGTTCATTCAAATACTACCCTTAACTATGGTTAACTAGTTTAAATACGTATGTAGGTGATGTATCTATACATTTACAACTCTCGCAATGCCTGTAATGGTTAAAAATGCGTAGATATGTAGTGTATCTATGCATTCACAACTTTGGCAATGCCTGTAATGTAGAAACCACGTTCCAGTATTGGCCAAAGCCCTGTGTTCGATGCTACTGCACATGGTTCATTCAAATACTACCCTTAACTAGTTTAAATAGGTATGTAGGTGATGTATCTATACATTCACAACTCTCGCAATGCCTGTAATGTAGAAACCACGTTCCGGTATTGGTCAAAGCCCTGTGTTCGATGCTACTGCACATGGTTCATTCAAATACTACCCTTAACTATGGTTAAATAGTTTAAATACGTATGTAGGTGATGTATCTATACATTTACAACTTACGCAATGCCTGTAATGGTTAAAAATGCGTAGATATGTAGTGTATCTATGCATTCACAACTTTGGCAATGCCTGTAATGTAGAAACCACGTTCCAGTATTGGCCAAAGCCCTGTGTTCGATGCTACTGCACATGGTTCATTCAAATACTACCCTTAACTAGTTTAAATACGTATGTAGGTGATGTATCTATACATTTACAACTCTCGCAATGCCTGTAATGGTTAAAAATGCGTAGATATGTAGTGTATCTATGCATTCACAACTTTGGCAATGCCTGTAATGTAGAAACCACGTTCCAGTATTGGCCAAAGCCCTGTGTTCGATGCTACTGCACATGGTTCATTCAAATACTACCCTTAACTAGTTTAAATACGTATGTAGGTGATGTATCTATACATTCACAACTCTCGCAATGCCTGTAATGTAGAAACCACGTTCCAGTACTGGTCAAAACCCTGTGTTCGATGCTACTGCACATGGTTCATTCAAATACTACCCTTAACTATGGTTAAATAGTTTCAATACGTATGTAGGTGATGTGTCTATACATTTACAACTTACGCAATGCCTGTAATGGTTAAAAATGCGTAGATATGTAGTGTATCTATGCATTCACAACTTTGTCAATGCCTGTAATGTAGAAACCACGTTCCAGTATTGGCCAAAGCCCTGTGTTCGATGCTACTGCACATGGTTCATTCAAATACCATGTGCCTGTAATGTAGAAACCACGTTCCAGTATTGGCCAAAGCCCTGTGTTCGATGCTACTGCACATGGTTCATTCAAATACTACCCTTAACTATGGTTAAATAGTTTAAATACGTATGTAGGTGATGTATCTATACATTTACAACTCTCGCAATGCCTGTAATGGTTAAAAATGCGTAGATATGTAGTGTATCTATGCATTCACAACTTTGGCAATGCCTGTAATGTAGAAACCACGTTCCAGTATTGGCCAAAGCCCTGTGTTCGATGCTACTGCACATGGTTCATTCAAATACTACCCTTAACTAGTTTAAATAGGTATGTAGGTGATGTATCTATACATTCACAACTCTCGCAATGCCTGTAATGTAGAAACCACGTTCCAGTATTGGTCAAAGCCCTGTGTTCGATGCTACTGCACATGGTTCATTCAAATACTACCCTTAACTATGGTTAAATAGTTTAAATACGTATGTAGGTGATGTATCTATACATTTACAACTTACGCAATGCCTGTAATGGTTAAAAATGCGTAGATATGTAGTGTATCTATGCATTCACAACTTTGGCAATGCCTGTAATGTAGAAACCACGTTCCAGTATTGGCCAAAGCCCTGTGTTCGATGCTACTGCACATGGTTCATTCAAATACTACCCTTAACTAGTTTAAATACGTATGTAGGTGATGTATCTATACATTTACAACTCTCGCAATGCCTGTAATGGTTAAAAATGCGTAGATATGTAGTGTATCTATGCATTCACAACTTTGGCAATGCCTGTAATGTAGAAACCACGTTCCAGTATTGGCCAAAGCCCTGTGTTCGATGCTACTGCACATGGTTCATTCAAATACTACCCTTAACTAGTTTAAATACGTATGTAGGTGATGTATCTATACATTCACAACTCTCGCAATGCCTGTAATGTAGAAACCACGTTCCAGTACTGGTCAAAACCCTGTGTTCGATGCTACTGCACATGGTTCATTCAAATACTACCCTTAACTATGGTTAAATAGTTTCAATACGTATGTAGGTGATGTGTCTATACATTTACAACTTACGCAATGCCTGTAATGGTTAAAAATGCGTAGATATGTAGTGTATCTATGCATTCACAACTTTGTCAATGCCTGTAATGTAGAAACCACGTTCCAGTATTGGCCAAAGCCCTGTGTTCGATGCTACTGCACATGGTTCATTCAAATACTACCCTTAACTAGTTTAAATACGTATGTAGGTGATGTATCTATACATTCACAACTCTCGCAATGCCTGTAATGTAGAAACCACGTTCCAGTATTGGCCAAAGCCCTGTGTTCGATGCTACTGCACATGGTTCATTCAAATACTACCCTTAACTAGTTTAAATACCTATGTAGGTGATGTATCTATACATTTACAACTCTCGCAATGCCTGTAATGGTTAAAAATGCGTAGATATGTAGTGTATCTATGCATTCACAACTTTGGCAATGCCTGTAATGTAGAAACCACGTTCCAGTATTGGCCAAAGCCCTGTGTTCGATGCTACTGCACATGGTTCATTCAAATACTACCCTTAACTATGGTTAACTAGTTTAAATACGTATGTAGGTGATGTATCTATACATTCACAACTCTCGCAATGCCTGTAATGTAGAAACCACGTTCCAGTATTGGTCAAAGCCCTGTGTTCGATGCTACTGCACATGGTTCATTCAAATACTACCCTTAACTATGGTTAACTAGTTTAAATACGTATGTAGGTGATGTATCTATACATTTACAACTTACGCAATGCCTGTAATGGTTAAAAATGCGTAGATATGTAGTGTATCTATGCATTCACAACTTTGGCAATGCCTGTAATGTAGAAACCACGTTCCAGTATTGGCCAAAGCCCTGTGTTCGATGCTACTGCACATGGTTCATTCAAATACTACCCTTAACTAGTTTAAATACGTATGTAGGTGATGTATCTATACATTCACAACTCTCGCAATGCCTGTAATGGTTAAAAATGCGTATATATGTAGTGTATCTATGCATTCACAACTTTGGCAATGCCTGTAATGTAGAAACCACGTTCCAGTATTGGCCAAAGCCCTGTGTTCGATGCTACTGCACATGGTTCATTCAAATACTACCCTTAACTATGGTTAAATAGTTTCAATACGTATGTAGGTGATGTATCTATACATTTACAACTTACGCAATGCCTGTAATGGTTAAAAATGCGTAGATATGTAGTGTATCTATGCATTCACAACTTTGGCAATGCCTGTAATGTAGAAACCACGTTCCAGTATTGGCCAAAGCCCTGTGTTCGATGCTACTGCACATGGTTCATTCAAATACCATGTGCCTGTAATGTAGAAACCACGTTCCAGTATTGGCCAAAGCCCTGTGTTCGATGCTACTGCACATGGTTCATTCAAATACTACCCTTAACTAGTTTAAATACGTATGTAGGTGATGTATCTATACATTTACAACTCTCGCAATGCCTGTAATGGTTAAAAATGCGTATATATGTAGTGTATCTATGCATTCACAACTTTGGCAATGCCTGTAATGTAGAAACCACGTTCCAGTATTGGCCAAAGCCCTGTGTTCGATGCTACTGCACATGGTTCATTCAAATACTACCCTTAACTATGGTTAAATAGTTTCAATACGTATGTAGGTGATGTATCTATACATTTACAACTTACGCAATGCCTGTAATGGTTAAAAATGCGTAGATATGTAGTGTATCTATGCATTCACAACTTTGGCAATGCCTGTAATGTAGAAACCACGTTCCAGTATTGGCCAAAGCCCTGTGTTCGATGCTACTGCACATGGTTCATTCAAATACCATGTGCCTGTAATGTAGAAACCACGTTCCAGTATTGGCCAAAGCCCTGTGTTCGATGCTACTGCACATGGTTCATTCAAATACTACCCTTAACTAGTTTAAATACGTATGTAGGTGATGTATCTATACATTTACAACTCTCGCAATGCCTGTAATGGTTAAAAATGCGTAGATATGTAGTGTATCTATGCATTCACAACTTTGGCAATGCCTGTAATGTAGAAACCACGTTCCAGTATTGGCCAAAGCCCTGTGTTCGATGCTACTGCACATGGTTCATTCAAATACTACCCTTAACTAGTTTAAATACGTATGTAGGTGATGTATCTATACATTCACAACTTTGGCAATGCCTGTAATGTAGAAACCACGTTCCAGTATTGGCCAAAGCCCTGTGTTCGATGCTACTGCACATGGTTCATTCAAATACTACCCTTAACTAGTTTAAATACGTATGTAGGTGATGTATCTATACATTTACAACTCTCGCAATGCCTGTAATGGTTAAAAATGCGTAGATATGTAGTGTATCTATGCATTCACAACTTTGGCAATGCCTGTAATGTAGAAACCACGTTCCAGTATTGGCCAAAGCCCTGTGTTCGATGCTACTGCACATGGTTCATTCAAATACTACCCTTAACTATGGTTAAATAGTTTCAATACGTATGTAGGTAATGTATCTATACATTTACAACTTACGCAATGCCTGTAATGGTTAAAAATGCGTAGATATGTAGTGTATCTATGCATTCACAACTTTGGCAATGCCTGTAATGTAGAAACCACGTTCCAGTATTGGCCAAAGCCCTGTGTTCGATGCTACTGCACATGGTTCATGCAAATACCATGTGCCTGTAATGTAGAAACCACGTTCCAGTATTGGCCAAAGCCCTGTGTTCGATGCTACTGCACATGGTTCATTCAAATACTACCCTTAACTAGTTTAAATACGTATGTAGGTGATGTATCTATACATTCACAACTCTCGCAATGCCTGTAATGGTTAAAAATGCGTAGATATGTAGTGTATCTATGCATTCACAACTTTGGCAATGCCTGTAATGTAGAAACCACGTTCCAGTATTGGCCAAAGCCCTGTGTTCGATGCTACTGCACATGGTTCATTCAAATACTACCCTTAACTAGTTTAAATACGTATGTAGGTGATGTATCTATACATTCACAACTCTCGCAATGCCTGTAATGTAGAAACCACGTTCCAGTATTGGTCAAAGCCCTGTGTTCGATGCTACTGCACATGGTTCATTCAAATACTACCCTTAACTATGGTTAAATAGTTTAAATACGTATGTAGGTGATGTATCTATACATTTACAACTTACGCAATGCCTGTAATGGTTAAAAATGCGTAGATATGTAGTGTATCTATGCATTCACAACTTTGGCAATGCCTGTAATGTAGAAACCACGTTCCAGTATTGGCCAAAGCCCTGTGTTCGATGCTACTGCACATGGTTCATTCAAATACCATGTGCCTGTAATGTAGAAACCACGTTCCAGTATTGGCCAAAGCCCTGTGTTCGATGCTACTGCACATGGTTCATTCAAATACTACCCTTAACTAGTTTAAATACGTATGTAGGTGATGTATCTATACATTTACAACTCTCGCAATGCCTGTAATGGTTAAAAATGCGTATATATGTAGTGTATCTATGCATTCACAACTTTGGCAATGCCTGTAATGTAGAAACCACGTTCCAGTATTGGCCAAAGCCCTGTGTTCGATGCTACTGCACATGGTTCATTCAAATACTACCCTTAACTATGGTTAAATAGTTTCAATACGTATGTAGGTGATGTATCTATACATTTACAACTTACGCAATGCCTGTAATGGTTAAAAATGCGTAGATATGTAGTGTATCTATGCATTCACAACTTTGGCAATGCCTGTAATGTAGAAACCACGTTCCAGTATTGGCCAAAGCCCTGTGTTCGATGCTACTGCACATGGTTCATTCAAATACCATGTGCCTGTAATGTAGAAACCACGTTCCAGTATTGGCCAAAGCCCTGTGTTCGATGCTACTGCACATGGTTCATTCAAATACTACCCTTAACTAGTTTAAATACGTATGTAGGTGATGTATCTATACATTTACAACTCTCGCAATGCCTGTAATGGTTAAAAATGCGTAGATATGTAGTGTATCTATGCATTCACAACTTTGGCAATGCCTGTAATGTAGAAACCACGTTCCAGTATTGGCCAAAGCCCTGTGTTCGATGCTACTGCACATGGTTCATTCAAATACTACCCTTAACTAGTTTAAATACGTATGTAGGTGATGTATCTATACATTCACAACTTTGGCAATGCCTGTAATGTAGAAACCACGTTCCAGTATTGGCCAAAGCCCTGTGTTCGATGCTACTGCACATGGTTCATTCAAATACTACCCTTAACTAGTTTAAATACGTATGTAGGTGATGTATCTATACATTTACAACTCTCGCAATGCCTGTAATGGTTAAAAATGCGTAGATATGTAGTGTATCTATGCATTCACAACTTTGGCAATGCCTGTAATGTAGAAACCACGTTCCAGTATTGGCCAAAGCCCTGTGTTCGATGCTACTGCACATGGTTCATTCAAATACTACCCTTAACTATGGTTAAATAGTTTCAATACGTATGTAGGTAATGTATCTATACATTTACAACTTACGCAATGCCTGTAATGGTTAAAAATGCGTAGATATGTAGTGTATCTATGCATTCACAACTTTGGCAATGCCTGTAATGTAGAAACCACGTTCCAGTATTGGCCAAAGCCCTGTGTTCGATGCTACTGCACATGGTTCATGCAAATACCATGTGCCTGTAATGTAGAAACCACGTTCCAGTATTGGCCAAAGCCCTGTGTTCGATGCTACTGCACATGGTTCATTCAAATACTACCCTTAACTAGTTTAAATACGTATGTAGGTGATGTATCTATACATTCACAACTCTCGCAATGCCTGTAATGGTTAAAAATGCGTAGATATGTAGTGTATCTATGCATTCACAACTTTGGCAATGCCTGTAATGTAGAAACCACGTTCCAGTATTGGCCAAAGCCCTGTGTTCGATGCTACTGCACATGGTTCATTCAAATACTACCCTTAACTAGTTTAAATACGTATGTAGGTGATGTATCTATACATTCACAACTCTCGCAATGCCTGTAATGTAGAAACCACGTTCCAGTATTGGTCAAAGCCCTGTGTTCGATGCTACTGCACATGGTTCATTCAAATACTACCCTTAACTATGGTTAAATAGTTTAAATACGTATGTAGGTGATGTATCTATACATTTACAACTTACGCAATGCCTGTAATGGTTAAAAATGCGTAGATATGTAGTGTATCTATGCATTCACAACTTTGGCAATGCCTGTAATGTAGAAACCACGTTCCAGTATTGGCCAAAGCCCTGTGTTCGATGCTACTGCACATGGTTCATTCAAATACTACCCTTAACTAGTTTAAATACGTATGTAGGTGATGTATCTATACATTCACAACTCTCGCAATGCCTGTAATGTAGAAACCACGTTCCAGTATTGGTCAAAGCCCTGTGTTCGATGCTACTGCACATGGTTCATTCAAATACTACCCTTAACTAGTTTAAATACGTATGTAGGTGATGTATCTATACATTTACAACTCTCGCAATGCCTGTAATGGTTAAAAATGCGTAGATATGTAGTGTATCTATGCATTCACAACTTTGGCAATGCCTGTAATGTAGAAACCACGTTCCAGTATTGGCCAAAGCCCTGTGTTCGATGCTACTGCACATGGTTCATTCAAATACTACCCTTAACTATGGTTAAATAGTTTCAATACGTATGTAGGTGATGTATCTATACATTTACAACTTACGCAATGCCTGTAATGGTTAAAAATGCGTAGATATGTAGTGTATCTATGCATTCACAACTTTGGCAATGCCTGTAATGTAGAAACCACGTTCCAGTATTGGCCAAAGCCCTGTGTTCGATGCTACTGCACATGGTTCATGCAAATACCATGTGCCTGTAATGTAGAAACCACGTTCCAGTATTGGCCAAAGCCCTGTGTTCGATGCTACTGCACATGGTTCATTCAAATACTACCCTTAACTATGGTTAAATAGTTTCAATACGTATGTAGGTAATGTATCTATACATTTACAACTTACGCAATGCCTGTAATGGTTAAAAATGCGTAGATATGTAGTGTATCTATGCATTCACAACTTTGGCAATGCCTGTAATGTAGAAACCACGTTCCAGTATTGGCCAAAGCCCTGTGTTCGATGCTACTGCACATGGTTCATGCAAATACCATGTGCCTGTAATGTAGAAACCACGTTCCAGTATTGGCCAAAGCCCTGTGTTCGATGCTACTGCACATGGTTCATTCAAATACTACCCTTAACTAGTTTAAATACGTATGTAGGTGATGTATCTATACATTCACAACTCTCGCAATGCCTGTAATGGTTAAAAATGCGTAGATATGTAGTGTATCTATGCATTCACAACTTTGGCAATGCCTGTAATGTAGAAACCACGTTCCAGTATTGGCCAAAGCCCTGTGTTCGATGCTACTGCACATGGTTCATTCAAATACTACCCTTAACTAGTTTAAATACGTATGTAGGTGATGTATCTATACATTCACAACTCTCGCAATGCCTGTAATGTAGAAACCACGTTCCAGTATTGGTCAAAGCCCTGTGTTCGATGCTACTGCACATGGTTCATTCAAATACTACCCTTAACTATGGTTAAATAGTTTAAATACGTATGTAGGTGATGTATCTATACATTTACAACTTACGCAATGCCTGTAATGGTTAAAAATGCGTAGATATGTAGTGTATCTATGCATTCACAACTTTGGCAATGCCTGTAATGTAGAAACCACGTTCCAGTATTGGCCAAAGCCCTGTGTTCGATGCTACTGCACATGGTTCATTCAAATACTACCCTTAACTAGTTTAAATACGTATGTAGGTGATGTATCTATACATTCACAACTCTCGCAATGCCTGTAATGTAGAAACCACGTTCCAGTATTGGTCAAAGCCCTGTGTTCGATGCTACTGCACATGGTTCATTCAAATACTAAACTTAACTAGTTTAAATACGTATGTAGGTGATGTATCTATACATTTACAACTCTCGCAATGCCTGTAATGGTTAAAAATGCGTAGATATGTAGTGTATCTATGCATTCACAACTTTGGCAATGCCTGTAATGTAGAAACCACGTTCCAGTATTGGCCAAAGCCCTGTGTTCGATGCTACTGCACATGGTTCATTCAAATACTACCCTTAACTATGGTTAAATAGTTTCAATACGTATGTAGGTGATGTATCTATACATTTACAACTTACGCAATGCCTGTAATGGTTAAAAATGCGTAGATATGTAGTGTATCTATGCATTCACAACTTTGGCAATGCCTGTAATGTAGAAACCACGTTCCAGTATTGGCCAAAGCCCTGTGTTCGATGCTACTGCACATGGTTCATGCAAATACCATGTGCCTGTAATGTAGAAACCACGTTCCAGTATTGGCCAAAGCCCTGTGTTCGATGCTACTGCACATGGTTCATTCAAATACTACCCTTAACTAGTTTAAATACGTATGTAGGTGATGTATCTATACATTCACAACTCTCGCAATGCCTGTAATGTAGAAACCACGTTCCAGTATTGGTCAAAGCCCTGTGTTCGATGCTACTGCACATGGTTCATTCAAATACTACCCTTAACTAGTTTAAATACGTATGTAGGTGATGTATCTATACATTTACAACTCTCGCAATGCCTGTAATGGTTAAAAATGCGTAGATATGTAGTGTATCTATGCATTCACAACTTTGGCAATGCCTGTAATGTAGAAACCACGTTCCAGTATTGGCCAAAGCCCTGTGTTCGATGCTACTGCACATGGTTCATTCAAATACTACCCTTAACTAGTTTAAATACGTATGTAGGTGATGTATCTATACATTTACACCTCTCGCAATGCCTGTAATGGTTAAAAATGCGTAGATATGTAGTGTATCTATGCATTCACAACTTTGGCAATGCCTGTAATGTAGAAACCACGTTCCAGTATTGGCCAAAGCCCTGTGTTCGATGCTACTGCACATGGTTCATTCAAATACTACCCTTAACTAGTTTAAATACGTATGTAGGTGATGTATCTATACATTCACAACTCTCGCAATGCCTGTAATGTAGAAACCACGTTCCAGTATTCTTCAAAGCCCTGTGTTCGATGCTACTGCACATGGTTCATTCAAATACTACCCTTAACTATGGTTAAATAGTTTCAATACGTATGTAGGTGATGTATCTATACATTTACAACTTACGCAATGCCTGTAATGGTTAAAAATGCGTAGATATGTAGTGTATCTATGCATTCACAACTTTGGCAATGCCTGTAATGTAGAAACCACGTTCCAGTATTGGCCAAAGTCCTGTGTTCGATGCTACTGCACATGGTTCATTCAAATACTACCCTTAACTAGTTTAAATACGTATGTAGGTGATGTATCTATACATTCACAACTCTCGCAATGCCTGTAATGGTTAAAAATGCGTAGATATGTAGTGTATCTATGCATTCACAACTTTGGCAATGCCTGTAATGTAGAAACCACGTTCCAGTATTGGCCAAAGCCCTGTGTTCGATGCTACTGCACATGGTTCATTCAAATACTACCCTTAACTAGTTTAAATACGTATGTAGGTGATGTATCTATACATTCACAACTCTCGCAATGCCTGTAATGTAGAAACCACGTTCCAGTATTGGTCAAAGCCCTGTGTTCGATGCTACTGCACATGGTTCATTCAAATACTACCCTTAACTATGGTTAAATAGTTTCAATACGTATGTAGGTGATGTATCTATACATTTACAACTCTCGCAATGCCTGTAATGGTTAAAAATGCGTAGATATGTAGTGTATCTATGCATTCACAACTTTGGCAATGCCTGTAATGTAGAAACCACGTTCCAGTATTGGCCAAAGCCCTGTGTTCGATGCTACTGCACGTGGTTCATTCAAATACTACCCTTAACTAGTTTAAATACGTATGTAGGTGATGTATCTATACATTTACAACTCTCGCAATGCCTGTAATGGTTAAAAATGCGTAGATATGTAGTGTATCTATGCATTCACAACTTTGGCAATGCCTGTAATGTAGAAACCACGTTCCAGTATTGGCCAAAGCCCTGTGTTCGATGCTACTGCACATGGTTCATTCAAATACTACCCTTAACTAGTTTAAATACGTATGTAGGTGATGTATCTATACATTCACAACTCTCGCAATGCCTGTAATGTAGAAACCACGTTCCAGTACTGGTCAAAACCCTGTGTTCGATGCTACTGCACATGGTTCATTCAAATACTACCCTTAACTATGGTTAAATAGTTTAAATACGTATGTAGGTGATGTGTCTATACATTTACAACTTACGCAATGCCTGTAATGGTTAAAAATGCGTAGATATGTAGTGTATCTATGCATTCACAACTTTGTCAATGCCTGTAATGTAGAAACCACGTTCCAGTATTGGCCAAAGCCCTGTGTTCGATGCTACTGCACATGGTTCATTCAAATACTACCCTTAACTAGTTTAAATACGTATGTAGGTGATGTATCTATACATTCACAACTCTCGCAATGCCTGTAATGTAGAAACCACGTTCCAGTATTGGCCAAAGCCCTGTGTTCGATGCTACTGCACATGGTTCATTCAAATACTACCCTTAACTAGTTTAAATACGTATGTAGGTGATGTATCTATACATTTACAACTCTCGCAATGCCTGTAATGGTTAAAAATGCGTAGATATGTAGTGTATCTATGCATTCACAACTTTGGCAATGCCTGTAATGTAGAAACCACGTTCCAGTATTGGCCAAAGCCCTGTGTTCGATGCTACTGCACATGGTTCATTCAAATACTACCCTTAACTAGTTTAAATACGTATGTAGGTGATGTATCTATACATTCACAACTCTCGCAATGCCTGTAATGTAGAAACCACGTTCCAGTATTGGTCAAAGCCCTGTGTTCGATGCTACTGCACATGGTTCATTCAAATACTACCCTTAACTATGGTTAAATAGTTTAAATACGTATGTAGGTGATGTATCTATACATTTACAACTTACGCAATGCCTGTAATGGTTAAAAATGCGTATATATGTAGTGTATCTATGCATTCACAACTTTGGCAATGCCTGTAATGTAGAAACCACGTTCCAGTATTGGCCAAAGCCCTGTGTTCGATGCTACTGCACATGGTTCATTCAAATACTACCCTTAACTAGTTTAAATACGTATGTAGGTGATGTATCTATACATTCACAACTCTCGCAATGCCTGTAATGGTTAAAAATGCGTATATATGTAGTGTATCTATGCATTCACAACTTTGTCAATGCCTGTAATGTAGAAACCACGTTCCAGTATTGGCCAAAGCCCTGTGTTCGATGCTACTGCACATGGTTCATTCAAATACTACCCTTAACTAGTTTAAATACGTATGTAGGTGATGTATCTATACATTCACAACTCTCGCAATGCCTGTAATGGTTAAAAATGCGTATATATGTAGTGTATCTATGCATTCACAACTTTGTCAATGCCTGTAATGTAGAAACCACGTTCCAAAGCCCTGTGTTCGATGCTACTGCACATGGTTCATTCAAATACTACCCTTAACTATTTTTAAATAGTTTAAATACGTATGTAGGTGATGTATCTATACATTTACAACTTACGCAATACCTGTAATGGTTAAAAATGCGTAGATATGTAGTGTATCTATGCATTCACAACTTTGGCAATGCCTGTAATGTAGAAACCACGTTCCAGTATTGGCCAAAGCCCTGTGTTCGATGCTACTGCACATGGTTCATTCAAATACTACCCTTAACTAGTTTAAATACGTATGTAGTTGATGTATCTATACATTCACAACTCTCGCAATGCCTGTAATGTAGAAACCACGTTCCAGTATTGGTCAAAGCCCTGTGTTCGATGCTACTGCACATGGTTCATTCAAATACTACCCTTAACTATGGTTAAATAGTTTAAATACGTATGTAGGTGATGTATCTATACATTTACAACTTACGCAATGCCTGTAATGGTTAAAAATGCGTATATATGTAGTGTATCTATGCATTCACAACTTTGTCAATGCCTGTAATGTAGAAACCACGTTCCAAAGCCCTGTGTTCGATGCTACTGCACATGGTTCATTCAAATACTACCCTTAACTATGGTTAAATAGTTTAAATACGTATGTAGGTGATGTATCTATACATTTACAACTTACGCAATACCTGTAATGGTTAAAAATGCGTAGATATGTAGTGTATCTATGCATTCACAACTTTGGCAATGCCTGTAATGTAGAAACCACGTTCCAGTATTGGCCAAAGCCCTGTGTTCGATGCTACTGCACATGGTTCATTCAAATACTACCCTTAACTAGTTTAAATACGTATGTAGTTGATGTATCTATACATTCACAACTCTCGCAATGCCTGTAATGTAGAAACCACGTTCCAGTATTGGTCAAAGCCCTGTGTTCGATGCTACTGCACATGGTTCATTCAAATACTACCCTTAACTATGGTTAAATAGTTTAAATACGTATGTAGGTGATGTATCTATACATTTACAACTTACGCAATGCCTGTAATGGTTAAAAATGCGTATATATGTAGTGTATCTATGCATTCACAACTTTGGCAATGCCTGTAATGTAGAAACCACGTTCCAGTATTGGCCAAAGCCCTGTGTTCGATGCTACTGCACATGGTTCATTCAAATACTACCCTTAACTAGTTTAAATACGTATGTAGGTGATGTATCTATACATTTACAACTCTCGCAATGCCTGTAATGGTTAAAAATGCGTAGATATGTAGTGTATCTATGCATTCACAACTTTGGCAATGCCTGTAATGTAGAAACCACGTTCCAGTATTGGCCAAAGCCCTGTGTTCGATGCTACTGCACATGGTTCATTCAAATACTACCCTTAACTAGTTTAAATACGTATGTAGGTGATGTATCTATACATTCACAACTCTCGCAATGCCTGTAATGTAGAAACCACGTTCCAGTATTGGTCAAAGCCCTGTGTTCGATGCTACTGCACATGGTTCATTCAAATACTACCCTTAACTATGGTTAAATAGTTTAAATACGTATGTAGGTGATGTATCTATACATTTACAACTTACGCAATGCCTGTAATGGTTAAAAATGCGTATATATGTAGTGTATCTATGCATTCACAACTTTGGCAATGCCTGTAATGTAGAAACCACGTTCCAGTATTGGCCAAAGCCCTGTGTTCGATGCTACTGCACATGGTTCATTCAAATACTACCCTTAACTAGTTTAAATACGTATGTAGGTGATGTATCTATACATTCACAACTCTCGCAATGCCTGTAATGGTTAAAAATGCGTAGATATGTAGTGTATCTATGCATTCACAACTTTGGCAATGCCTGTAATGTAGAAACCACGTTCCAGTATTGGCCAAAGCCCTGTGTTCGATGCTACTGCACATGGTTCATTCAAATACTACCCTTAACTAGTTTAAATACGTATGTAGGTGATGTATCTATACATTCACAACTCTCGCAATGCCTGTAATGTAGAAACCACGTTCCAGTACTGGTCAAAACCCTGTGTTCGATGCTACTGCACATGGTTCATTCAAATACTACCCTTAACTATGGTTAAATAGTTTAAATACGTATGTAGGTGACGTGTCTATACATTTACAACTTACGCAATGCCTGTAATGGTTAAAAATCCGTAGATATGTAGTGTATCTACGCATTCACAACTTTGTCAATGCCTGTAATGTAGAAACCACGTTCCAGTATTGGCCAAGGCCCTGTGTTCGATGCTACTGCACATGGTTCATTCAAATACTACCCTTAACTAGTTTAAATACGTATGTAGGTGATGTATCTATACATTCACAACTCTCGCAATGCCTGTAATGTAGAAACCACGTTCCAGTATTGGCCAAAGCCCTGTGTTCGATGCTACTGCACATGGTTCATTCAAATACTACCCTTAACTAGTTTAAATACGTATGTAGGTGATGTATCTATACATTTACAACTCTCGCAATGCCTGTAATGGTTAAAAATGCGTAGATATGTAGTGTATCTATGCATTCACAACTTTGGCAATGCCTGTAATGTAGAAACCACGTTCCAGTATTGGCCAAAGCCCTGTGTTCGATGCTACTGCACATGGTTCATTCAAATACTACCCTTAACTAGTTTAAATACGTATGTAGGTGATGTATCTATACATTCACAACTCTCGCAATGCCTGTAATGTAGAAACCACGTTCCAGTATTGGTCAAAGCCCTGTGTTCGATGCTACTGCACATGGTTCATTCAAATACTACCCTTAACTATGGTTAACTAGTTTAAATACGTATGTAGGTGATGTATCTATACATTTACAACTTACGCAATGCCTGTAATGGTTAAAAATGCGTATATATGTAGTGTATCTATGCATTCACAACTTTGGCAATGCCTGTAATGTAGAAACCACGTTCCAGTATTGGCCAAAGCCCTGTGTTCGATGCTACTGCACATGGTTCATTCAAATACTACCCTTAACTAGTTTAAATACGTATGTAGGTGATGTATCTATACATTCACAACTCTCGCAATGCCTGTAATGGTTAAAAATGCGTATATATGTAGTGTATCTATGCATTCACAACTTTGTCAATGCCTGTAATGTAGAAACCACGTTCCAGTATTGGCCAAAGCCCTGTGTTCGATGCTACTGCACATGGTTCATTCAAATACTACCCTTAACTAGTTTAAATACGTATGTAGGTGATGTATCTATACATTCACAACTCTCGCAATGCCTGTAATGGTTAAAAATGCGTAGATATGTAGTGTATCTATGCATTCACAACTTTGGCAATGCCTGTAATGTAGAAACCACGTTCCAGTATTGGCCAAAGCCCTGTGTTCGATGCTACTGCACATGGTTCATTCAAATACTACCCTTAACTATGGTTAAATAGTTTCAATACGTATGTAGGTGATGTATCTATACATTTACAACTTACGCAATGCCTGTAATGGTTAAAAATGCGTAGATATGTAGTGTATCTATGCATTCACAACTTTGGCAATGCCTGTAATGTAGAAACCACGTTCCAGTATTGGCCAAAGCCCTGTGTTCGATGCTACTGCACATGGATCATTCAAATACCTTGTGCCTGTAATGTAGAAACCACGTTCCAGTATTGGCCAAAGCCCTGTGTTCGATGCTACTGCACATGGTTCATTCAAATACTACCCTTAACTAGTTTAAATACGTATGTAGGTGATGTATCTATACATTTACAACTCTCGCAATGCCTGTAATGGTTAAAAATGCGTAGATATGTAGTGTATCTATGCATTCACAACTTTGGCAATGCCTGTAATGTAGAAACCACGTTCCAGTATTGGCCAAAGCCCTGTGTTCGATGCTACTGCACATGGTTCATTCAAATACTACCCTTAACTATGGTTAAATAGTTTAAATACGTATGTAGGTGATGTATCTATACATTTACAACTTACGCAATGCCTGTAATGGTTAAAAATGCGTATATATGTAGTGTATCTATGCATTCACAACTTTGGAAATGCCTGTAATGTAGAAACCACGTTCCAGTATTGGCCAAAGCCCTGTGTTCGATGCTACTGCACATGGTTCATTCAAATACTACCCTTAACTAGTTTAAATAGGTATTTAGGTGATGTATCTATACATTCACAACTCTCGCAATGCCTGTAATGTAGAAACCACGTTCCAGTACTGGTCAAAACCCTGTGTTCGATGCTACTGCACATGGTTCATTCAAATACTACCCTTAACTATGGTTAAATAGTTTAAATACGTATGTAGGTGATGTATCTATACATTTACAACTTACGCAATGCCTGTAATGGTTAAAAATGCGTAGATATGTAGTGTATCTATGCATTCACAACTTTGGCAATGCCTGTAATGTAGAAACCACGTTCCAGTATTGGCCAAAGCCCTGTGTTCGATTCTACTGCACATGGTTCATTCAAATACTACCCTTAACTAGTTTAAATAGGTATTTAGGTGATGTATCTATACATTCACAACTCTCGCAATGCCTGTAATGTAGAAACCACGTTCCAGTACTGGTCAAAACCCTGTGTTCGATGCTACTGCACATGGTTCATTCAAATACTACCCTTAACTAGTTTAAATACGTATGTAGGTGATGTATCTATACATTCACAACTCTCGCAATGCCTGTAATGTAGAAACCACGTTCCAGTATTGGCCAAAGCCCTGTGTTCGATGCTACTGCACATGGTTCATTCAAATACTACCCTTAACTAGTTTAAATACGTATGTAGGTGATGTATCTATACATTTACAACTCTTGCAATGCCTGTAATGGTTAAAAATGCGTAGATATGTAGTGTATCTATGCATTCACAACTTTGGCAATGCCTGTAATGTAGAAACCACGTTCCAGTATTGGCCAAAGCCCTGTGTTCGATGCTACTGCACATGGTTCATTCAAATACTACCCTTAACTAGTTTAAATACGTATGTAGGTGATGTATCTATACATTCACAACTCTCGCAATGCCTGTAATGTAGAAACCACGTTCCAGTATTGGTCAAAGCCCTGTGTTCGATGCTACTGCACATGGTTCATTCAAATACTACCCTTAACTATGGTTAAATAGTTTAAATACGTATGTAGGTGATGTATCTATACATTTACAACTTACGCAATGCCTGTAATGGTTAAAAATGCGTATATATGTAGTGTATCTATGCATTCACAACTTTGGCAATCCCTGTAATGTAGAAACCACGTTCCAGTATTGGCCAAAGCCCTGTGTTCGATGCTACTGCACATGGTTCATTCAAATACTACCCTTAACTAGTTTAAATACGTATGTAGGTGATGTATCTATACATTCACAACTCTCGCAATGCCTGTAATGTAGAAACCACGTTCCAGTATTGGCCAAAGCCCTGTGTTCGATGCTACTGCACATGGTTCATTCAAATACTACCCTTAACTAGTTTAAATACGTATGTAGGTGATGTGTCTATACATTTACAACTTACGCAATGCCTGTAATGGTTAAAAATCCGTAGATATGTAGTGTATCTATGCATTCACAACTTTGTCAATGCCTGTAATGTAGAAACCACGTTCCAGTATTGGCCAAGGCCCTGTGTTCGATGCTACTGCACATGGTTCATTCAAATACTACCCTTAACTAGTTTAAATACGTATGTAGGTGATGTATCTATACATTCACAACTCTCGCAATGCCTGTAATGTAGAAACCACGTTCCAGTATTGGCCAAAGCCCTGTGTTCGATGCTACTGCACATGGTTCATTCAAATACTACCCTTAACTAGTTTAAATACGTATGTAGGTGATGTATCTATACATTTACAACTCTCGCAATGCCTGTAATGGTTAAAAATGCGTAGATATGTAGTGTATCTATGCATTCACAACTTTGGCAATGCCTGTAATGTAGAAACCACGTTCCAGTATTGGCCAAAGCCCTGTGTTCGATGCTACTGCACATGGTTCATTCAAATACTACCCTTAACTAGTTTAAATACGTATGTAGGTGATGTATCTATACATTCACAACTCTCGCAATGCCTGTAATGTAGAAACCACGTTCCAGTATTGGTCAAAGCCCTGTGTTCGATGCTACTGCACATGGTTCATTCAAATACTACCCTTAACTATGGTTAACTAGTTTAAATACGTATGTAGGTGATGTATCTATACATTTACAACTTACGCAATGCCTGTAATGGTTAAAAATGCGTATATATGTAGTGTATCTATGCATTCACAACTTTGGCAATGCCTGTAATGTAGAAACCACGTTCCAGTATTGGCCAAAGCCCTGTGTTCGATGCTACTGCACATGGTTCATTCAAATACTACCCTTAACTAGTTTAAATACGTATGTAGGTGATGTATCTATACATTCACAACTCTCGCAATGCCTGTAATGGTTAAAAATGCGTATATATGTAGTGTATCTATGCATTCACAACTTTGTCAATGCCTGTAATGTAGAAACCACGTTCCAGTATTGGCCAAAGCCCTGTGTTCGATGCTACTGCACATGGTTCATTCAAATACTACCCTTAACTAGTTTAAATACGTATGTAGGTGATGTATCTATACATTTACACCTCTCGCAATGCCTGTAATGGTTAAAAATGCGTAGATATGTAGTGTATCTATGCATTCACAACTTTGGCAATGCCTGTAATGTAGAAACCACGTTCCAGTATTGGCCAAAGCCCTGTGTTCGATGCTACTGCACATGGTTCATTCAAATACTACCCTTAACTATGGTTAAATAGTTTCAATACGTATGTAGGTGATGTATCTATACATTTACAACTTACGCAATGCCTGTAATGGTTAAAAATGCGTAGATATGTAGTGTATCTATGCATTCACAACTTTGGCAATGCCTGTAATGTAGAAACCACGTTCCAGTATTGGCCAAAGCCCTGTGTTCGATGCTACTGCACATGGATCATTCAAATACCTTGTGCCTGTAATGTAGAAACCACGTTCCAGTATTGGCCAAAGCCCTGTGTTCGATGCTACTGCACATGGTTCATTCAAATACTACCCTTAACTAGTTTAAATACGTATGTAGGTGATGTATCTATACATTTACAACTCTCGCAATGCCTGTAATGGTTAAAAATGCGTAGATATGTAGTGTATCTATGCATTCACAACTTTGGCAATGCCTGTAATGTAGAAACCACGTTCCAGTATTGGCCAAAGCCCTGTGTTCGATGCTACTGCACATGGTTCATTCAAATACTACCCTTAACTATGGTTAAATAGTTTAAATACGTATGTAGGTGATGTATCTATACATTTACAACTTACGCAATGCCTGTAATGGTTAAAAATGCGTATATATGTAGTGTATCTATGCATTCACAACTTTGGAAATGCCTGTAATGTAGAAACCACGTTCCAGTATTGGCCAAAGCCCTGTGTTCGATGCTACTGCACATGGTTCATTCAAATACTACCCTTAACTAGTTTAAATAGGTATTTAGGTGATGTATCTATACATTCACAACTCTCGCAATGCCTGTAATGTAGAAACCACGTTCCAGTACTGGTCAAAACCCTGTGTTCGATGCTACTGCACATGGTTCATTCAAATACTACCCTTAACTATGGTTAAATAGTTTAAATACGTATGTAGGTGATGTATCTATACATTTACAACTTACGCAATGCCTGTAATGGTTAAAAATGCGTAGATATGTAGTGTATCTATGCATTCACAACTTTGGCAATGCCTGTAATGTAGAAACCACGTTCCAGTATTGGCCAAAGCCCTGTGTTCGATTCTACTGCACATGGTTCATTCAAATACTACCCTTAACTAGTTTAAATAGGTATTTAGGTGATGTATCTATACATTCACAACTCTCGCAATGCCTGTAATGTAGAAACCACGTTCCAGTACTGGTCAAAACCCTGTGTTCGATGCTACTGCACATGGTTCATTCAAATACTACCCTTAACTAGTTTAAATACGTATGTAGGTGATGTATCTATACATTCACAACTCTCGCAATGCCTGTAATGTAGAAACCACGTTCCAGTATTGGCCAAAGCCCTGTGTTCGATGCTACTGCACATGGTTCATTCAAATACTACCCTTAACTAGTTTAAATACGTATGTAGGTGATGTATCTATACATTTACAACTCTTGCAATGCCTGTAATGGTTAAAAATGCGTAGATATGTAGTGTATCTATGCATTCACAACTTTGGCAATGCCTGTAATGTAGAAACCACGTTCCAGTATTGGCCAAAGCCCTGTGTTCGATGCTACTGCACATGGTTCATTCAAATACTACCCTTAACTAGTTTAAATACGTATGTAGGTGATGTATCTATACATTCACAACTCTCGCAATGCCTGTAATGTAGAAACCACGTTCCAGTATTGGTCAAAGCCCTGTGTTCGATGCTACTGCACATGGTTCATTCAAATACTACCCTTAACTATGGTTAAATAGTTTAAATACGTATGTAGGTGATGTATCTATACATTTACAACTTACGCAATGCCTGTAATGGTTAAAAATGCGTATATATGTAGTGTATCTATGCATTCACAACTTTGGCAATCCCTGTAATGTAGAAACCACGTTCCAGTATTGGCCAAAGCCCTGTGTTCGATGCTACTGCACATGGTTCATTCAAATACTACCCTTAACTAGTTTAAATACGTATGTAGGTGATGTATCTATACATTCACAACTCTCGCAATGCCTGTAATGTAGAAACCACGTTCCAGTATTGGCCAAAGCCCTGTGTTCGATGCTACTGCACATGGTTCATTCAAATACTACCCTTAACTAGTTTAAATACGTATGTAGGTGATGTATCTATACATTTACACCTCTCGCAATGCCTGTAATGGTTAAAAATGCGTAGATATGTAGTGTATCTATGCATTCACAACTTTGGCAATGCCTGTAATGTAGAAACCACGTTCCAGTATTGGCCAAAGCCCTGTGTTCGATGCTACTGCACATGGTTCATTCAAATACTACCCTTAACTAGTTTAAATACGTATGTAGGTGATGTATCTATACATTCACAACTCTCGCAATGCCTGTAATGTAGAAACCACGTTCCAGTATTCTTCAAAGCCCTGTGTTCGATGCTACTGCACATGGTTCATTCAAATACTACCCTTAACTATGGTTAAATAGTTTTAATACGTATGTAGGTGATGTATCTATACATTTACAACTTACGCAATGCCTGTAATGGTTAAAAATGCGTAGATATGTAGTGTATCTATGCATTCACAACTTTGGCAATGCCTGTAATGTAGAAACCACGTTCCAGTATTGGCCAAAGTCCTGTGTTCGATGCTACTGCACATGGTTCATTCAAATACCATGTGCCTGTAATGTAGAAACCACGTTCCAGTATTGGCCAAAGCCCTGTGTTCGATGCTACTGCACATGGTTCATTCAAATACTACCCTTAACTAGTTTAAATACGTATGTAGGTGATGTATCTATACATTTACAACTCTCGCAATGCCTGTAATGGTTAAAAATGCGTAGATATGTAGTGTATCTATGCATTCACAACTTTGGCAATGCCTGTAATGTAGAAACCACGTTCCAGTATTGGCCAAAGCCCTGTGTTCGATGCTACTGCACATGGTTCATTCAAATACTACCCTTAACTAGTTTAAATACGTATGTAGGTGATGTATCTATACATTCACAACTCTCGCAATGCCTGTAATGTAGAAACCACGTTCCAGTATTGGTCAAAGCCCTGTGTTCGATGCTACTGCACATGGTTCATTCAAATACTACCCTTAACTATGGTTAAATAGTTTCAATACGTATGTAGGTGATGTATCTATACATTTACAACTTACGCAATGCCTGTAATGGTTAAAAATCCGTAGATATGTAGTGTATCTATGCATTCACAACTTTGGCAATGCCTGTAATGTAGAAACCACGTTCCAGTATTGGCCAAAGCCCTGTGTTCGATGCTACTGCACATGGTTCATTCAAATACTACCCTTAACTAGTTTAAATACGTATGTAGGTGATGTATCTATACATTTACAACTCTCGCAATGCCTGTAATGGTTAAAAATGCGTAGATATCTAGTGTATCTATGCATTCACAACTTTGGCAATGCCTGTAATGTAGAAACCACGTTCCAGTATTGGCCAAAGCCCTGTGTTCGATGCTACTGCACATGGTTCATTCAAATACTACCCTTAACTAGTTTAAATACGTATGTAGGTGATGTATCTATACATTTACAACTCTCGCAATGCCTGTAATGGTTAAAAATGCGTAGATATTGTAGTGTATCTATGCATTCACAACTTTGGCAATGCCTGTAATGTAGAAACCACGTTCCAGTATTGGCCAAAGCCCTGTGTTCGATGCTACTGCACATGGTTCATTCAAATACTACCCTTAACTAGTTTAAATACGTATGTAGGTGATGTATCTATACATTCACAACTCTCGCAATGCCTGTAATGTAGAAACCACGTTCCAGTACTGGTCAAAACCCTGTGTTCGATGCTACTGCACATGGTTCATTCAAATACTACCCTTAACTATGGTTAAATAGTTTAAATACGTATGTAGGTGATGTGTCTATACATTTACAACTTACGCAATGCCTGTAATGGTTAAAAATGCGTAGATATGTAGTGTATCTATGCATTCACAACTTTGTCAATGCCTGTAATGTAGAAACCACGTTCCAGTATTGGCCAAAGCCCTGTGTTCGATGCTACTGCACATGGTTCATTCAAATACTACCCTTAACTAGTTTAAATACGTATGTAGGTGATGTATCTATACATTCACAACTTTGGCAATGCCTGTAATGTAGAAACCACGTTCCAGTATTGGCCAAAGCCCTGTGTTCGATGCTACTGCACATGGTTCATTCAAATACTACCCTTAACTAGTTTAAATACGTATGTAGGTGATGTATCTATACATTTACAACTCTCGCAATGCCTGTAATGGTTAAAAATGCGTAGATATGTAGTGTATCTATGCATTCACAACTTTGGCAATGCCTGTAATGTAGAAACCACGTTCCAGTATTGGCCAAAGCCCTGTGTTCGATGCTACTGCACATGGTTCATTCAAATACTACCCTTAACTAGTTTAAATACGTATGTAGGTGATGTATCTATACATTCACAACTCTCGCAATGCCTGTAATGTAGAAACCACGTTCCAGTATTGGTCAAAGCCCTGTGTTCGATGCTACTGCACATGGTTCATTCAAATACTACCCTTAACTATGGTTAAATAGTTTAAATACGTATGTAGGTGATGTATCTATACATTTACAACTTACGCAATGCCTGTAATGGTTAAAAATGCGTATATATGTAGTGTATCTATGCATTCACAACTTTGTCAATGCCTGTAATGTAGAAACCACGTTCCAGTATTGGCCAAAGCCCTGTGTTCGATGCTACTGCACATGCGTCATTCAAATACTACCCTTAACTAGTTTAAATGCGTATGTAGGTGATGTATCTATACATTCACAACTCTCGCAATGCCTGTAATGTAGAAACCACGTTCCAGTATTGGTCAAAGCCCTGTGTTCGATGCTACTGCACATGGTTCATTCAAATACTACCCTTAACTAGTTTAAATACGTATGTAGGTGATGTATCTATACATTTACAACTCTCGCAATGCCTGTAATGGTTAAAAATGCGTAGATATGTAGTGTATCTATGCATTCACAACTTTGGCAATGCCTGTAATGTAGAAACCACGTTCCAGTATTGGCCAAAGCCCTGTGTTCGATGCTACTGCACATGGTTCATTCAAATACTACCCTTAACTAGTTTAAATACGTATGTAGGTGATGTATCTATACATTCACAACTCTCGCAATGCCTGTAATGTAGAAACCACGTTCCAGTACTGGTCAAAACCCTGTGTTCGATGCTACTGCACATGGTTCATTCAAATACTACCCTTAACTATGGTTAAATAGTTTAAATACGTATGTAGGTGATGTGTCTATACATTTACAACTTACGCAATGCCTGTAATGGTTAAAAATGCGTAGATATGTAGTGTATCTATGCATTCACAACTTTGGCAATGCCTGTAATGTAGAAACCACGTTCCAGTATTGGCCAAAGCCCTGTGTTCGATGCTACTGCACATGGTTCATTCAAATACTACCCTTAACTAGTTTAAATACGTATGTAGGTGATGTATCTATACATTCACAACTCTCGCAATGCCTGTAATGTAGAAACCACGTTCCAGTATTGGCCAAAGCCCTGTGTTCGATGCTACTGCACATGGTTCATTCAAATACTACCCTTAACTAGTTTAAATACGTATGTAGGTGATGTATCTATACATTTACACCTCTCGCAATGCCTGTAATGGTTAAAAATGCGTAGATATGTAGTGTATCTATGCATTCACAACTTTGGCAATGCCTGTAATGTAGAAACCACGTTCCAGTATTGGCCAAAGCCCTGTGTTCGATGCTACTGCACATGGTTCATTCAAATACTACCCTTAACTAGTTTAAATACGTATGTAGGTGATGTATCTATACATTCACAACTCTCGCAATGCCTGTAATGTAGAAACCACGTTCCAGTATTCTTCAAAGCCCTGTGTTCGATGCTACTGCACATGGTTCATTCAAATACTACCCTTAACTATGGTTAAATAGTTTCAATACGTATGTAGGTGATGTATCTATACATTTACAACTTACGCAATGCCTGTAATGGTTAAAAATGCGTAGATATGTAGTGTATCTATGCATTCACAACTTTGGCAATGCCTGTAATGTAGAAACCACGTTCCAGTATTGGCCAAAGTCCTGTGTTCGATGCTACTGCACATGGTTCATTCAAATACTACCCTTAACTAGTTTAAATACGTATGTAGTTGATGTATCTATACATTCACAACTCTCGCAATGCCTGTAATGTAGAAACCACGTTCCAGTATTGGCCAAAGCCCTGTGTTCGATGCTACTGCACATGGTTCATTCAAATACTACCCTTAACTAGTTTAAATACGTATGTAGGTGATGTATCTATACATTTACACCTCTCGCAATGCCTGTAATGGTTAAAAATGCGTAGATATGTAGTGTATCTATGCATTCACAACTTTGGCAATGCCTGTAATGTAGAAACCACGTTCCAGTATTGGCCAAAGCCCTGTGTTCGATGCTACTGCACATGGTTCATTCAAATACTACCCTTAACTAGTTTAAATACGTATGTAGGTGATGTATCTATACATTCACAACTCTCGCAATGCCTGTAATGTAGAAACCACGTTCCAGTATTCTTCAAAGCCCTGTGTTCGATGCTACTGCACATGGTTCATTCAAATACTACCCTTAACTATGGTTAAATAGTTTCAATACGTATGTAGGTGATGTATCTATACATTTACAACTTACGCAATGCCTGTAATGGTTAAAAATGCGTAGATATGTAGTGTATCTATGCATTCACAACTTTGGCAATGCCTGTAATGTAGAAACCACGTTCCAGTATTGGCCAAAGTCCTGTGTTCGATGCTACTGCACATGGTTCATTCAAATACCATGTGCCTGTAATGTAGAAACCACGTTCCAGTATTGGCCAAAGCCCTGTGTTCGATGCTACTGCACATGGTTCATTCAAATACTACCCTTAAACTAGTTTAAATACGTATGTAGGTGATGTATCTATACATTTACAACTCTCGCAATGCCTGTAATGGTTAAAAATGCGTAGATATGTAGTGTATCTATGCATTCACAACTTTGGCAATGCCTGTAATGTAGAAACCACGTTCCAGTATTGTCCAAAGCCCTGTGTTCGATGCTACTGCACATGGTTCATTCAAATACTACCCTTAACTAGTTTAAATACGTATGTAGGTGATGTATCTATACATTCACAACTCTCGCAATGCCTGTAATGTAGAAACCACGTTCCAGTATTGGTCAAAGCCCTGTGTTCGATGCTACTGCACATGGTTCATTCAAATACTACCCTTAACTATGGTTAAATAGTTTAAATACGTATGTAGGTGATGTATCTATACATTTACAACTTACGCAATGCCTCTAATGGTTAAAAATGCGTAGATATGTAGTGTATCTATGCATTCACAACTTTGGCAATGCCTGTAATGTAGAAACCACGTTCCAGTATTGGCCAAAGCCCTGTGTTCGATGCTACTGCACATGGTTCATTCAAATACTACCCTTAACTAGTTTAAATACGTATGTAGGTGATGTATCTATACATTTACAACTCTCGCAATGCCTGTAATGGTTAAAAATGCGTAGATATGTAGTGTATCTATGCATTCACAACTTTGGCAATGCCTGTAATGTAGAAACCACGTTCCAGTATTGGCCAAAGCCCTGTGTTCGATGCTACTGCACATGGTTCATTCAAATACTACCCTTAACTAGTTTAAATACGTATGTAGGTGATGTATCTATACATTCACAACTCTCGCAATGCCTGTAATGTAGAAACCACGTTCCAGTACTGGTCAAAACCCTGTGTTCGATGCTACTGCACATGGTTCATTCAAATACTACCCTTAACTATGGTTAAATAGTTTAAATACGTATGTAGGTGATGTGTCTATACATTTACAACTTACGCAATGCCTGTAATGGTTAAAAATGCGTAGATATGTAGTGTATCTATGCATTCACAACTTTGTCAATGCCTGTAATGTAGAAACCACGTTCCAGTATTGGCCAAAGCCCTGTGTTCGATGCTACTGCACATGGTTCATTCAAATACTACCCTTAACTAGTTTAAATACGTATGTAGGTGATGTATCTATACATTCACAACTCTCGCAATGCCTGTAATGTAGAAACCACGTTCCAGTATTGGCCAAAGCCCTGTGTTCGATGCTACTGCACATGGTTCATTCAAATACTACCTTTAACTAGTTTAAATACGTATGTAGGTGATGTATCTATACATTTACACCTCTCGCAATGCCTGTAATGGTTAAAAATGCGTAGATATGTAGTGTATCTATGCATTCACAACTTTGGCAATGCCTGTAATGTAGAAACCACGTTCCAGTATTGGCCAAAGCCCTGTGTTCGATGCTACTGCACATGGTTCATTCAAATACTACCCTTAACTAGTTTAAATACGTATGTAGGTGATGTATCTATACATTCACAACTCTCGCAATGCCTGTAATGTAGAAACCACGTTCCAGTATTCTTCAAAGCCCTGTGTTCGATGCTACTGCACATGGTTCATTCAAATACTACCCTTAACTATGGTTAAATAGTTTCAATACGTATGTAGGTGATGTATCTATACATTTACAACTTACGCAATGCCTGTAATGGTTAAAAATGCGTAGATATGTAGTGTATCTATGCATTCACAACTTTGGCAATGCCTGTAATGTAGAAACCACGTTCCAGTATTGGCCAAAGTCCTGTGTTCGATGCTACTGCACATGGTTCATTCAAATACCATGTGCCTGTAATGTAGAAACCACGTTCCAGTATTGGCCAAAGCCCTGTGTTCGATGCTACTGCACATGGTTCATTCAAATACTACCCTTAAACTAGTTTAAATACGTATGTAGGTGATGTATCTATACATTTACAACTCTCGCAATGCCTGTAATGGTTAAAAATGCGTAGATATGTAGTGTATCTATGCATTCACAACTTTGGCAATGCCTGTAATGTAGAAACCACGTTCCAGTATTGGCCAAAGCCCTGTGTTCGATGCTACTGCACATGGTTCATTCAAATACTACCCTTAACTAGTTTAAATACGTATGTAGGTGATGTATCTATACATTCACAACTCTCGCAATGCCTGTAATGTAGAAACCACGTTCCAGTATTGGTCAAAGCCCTGTGTTCGATGCTACTGCACATGGTTCATTCAAATACTACCCTTAACTATGGTTAAATAGTTTAAATACGTATGTAGGTGATGTATCTATACATTTACAACTTACGCAATGCCTCTAATGGTTAAAAATGCGTAGATATGTAGTGTATCTATGCATTCACAACTTTGGCAATGCCTGTAATGTAGAAACCACGTTCCAGTATTGGCCAAAGCCCTGTGTTCGATGCTACTGCACATGGTTCATTCAAATACTACCCTCAACTAGTTTAAATACGTATGTAGGTGATGTATCTATACATTTACAACTCTCGCAATGCCTGTAATGGTTAAAAATGCGTAGATATGTAGTGTATCTATGCATTCACAACTTTGGCAATGCCTGTAATGTAGAAACCACGTTCCAGTATTGGCCAAAGCCCTGTGTTCGATGCTACTGCACATGGTTCATTCAAATACTACCCTTAACTAGTTTAAATACGTATGTAGGTGATGTATCTATACATTCACAACTCTCGCAATGCCTGTAATGTAGAAACCACGTTCCAGTACTGGTCAAAACCCTGTGTTCGATGCTACTGCACATGGTTCATTCAAATACTACCCTTAACTATGGTTAAATAGTTTAAATACGTATGTAGGTGATGTGTCTATACATTTACAACTTACGCAAAGCCTGTAATGGTTAAAAATGCGTAGATATGTAGTGTATCTATGCATTCACAACTTTGGCAATGCCTGTAATGTAGAAACCACGTTCCAGTATTGGCCAAAGCCCTGTGTTCGATGCTACTGCACATGGTTCATTCAAATACTACCCTTAACTAGTTTAAATACGTATGTAGGTGATGTATCTATACATTCACAACTCTCGCAATGCCTGTAATGTAGAAACCACGTTCCAGTATTGGCCAAAGCCCTGTGTTCGATGCTACTGCACATGGTTCATTCAAATACTACCCTTAACTAGTTTAAATACGTATGTAGGTGATGTATCTATACATTCACAACTCTCGCAATGCCTGTAATGTAGAAACCACGTTCCAGTATTCTTCAAAGCCCTGTGTTCGATGCTACTGCACATGGTTCATTCAAATACTACCCTTAACTATGGTTAAATAGTTTCAATACGTATGTAGGTGATGTATCTATACATTTACAACTTACGCAATGCCTGTAATGGTTAAAAATGCGTAGATATGTAGTGTATCTATGCATTCACAACTTTGGCAATGCCTGTAATGTAGAAACCACGTTCCAGTATTGGCCAAAGTCCTGTGTTCGATGCTACTGCACATGGTTCATTCAAATACCATGTGCCTGTAATGTAGAAACCACGTTCCAGTATTGGCCAAAGCCCTGTGTTCGATGCTACTGCACATGGTTCATTCAAATACTACCCTTAACTAGTTTAAATACGTATGTAGGTGATGTATCTATACATTTACAACTTACGCAATGCCTGTAATGGTTAAAAATGCGTAGATATGTAGTGTATCTATGCATTCACAACTTTGGCAATGCCTGTAATGTAGAAACCACGTTCCAGTATTGGCCAAAGCCCTGTGTTCGATGCTACTGCACATGGTTCATTCAAATACTACCCTTAACTAGTTTAAATACGTATGTAGGTGATGTATCTATACATTCACAACTCTCGCAATGCCTGTAATGTAGAAACCACGTTCCAGTATTGGTCAAAGCCCTGTGTTCGATGCTACTGCACATGGTTCATTCAAATACTACCCTTAACTATGGTTAAATAGTTTAAATACGTATGTAGGTGATGTATCTATACATTTACAACTTACGCAATGCCTCTAATGGTTAAAAATGCGTAGATATGTAGTGTATCTATGCATTCACAACTTTGGCAATGCCTGTAATGTAGAAACCACGTTCCAGTATTGGCCAAAGCCCTGTGTTCGATGCTACTGCACATGGTTCATTCAAATACTACCCTTAACTAGTTTAAATACGTATGTAGGTGATGTATCTATACATTTACAACTCTCGCAATGCCTGTAATGGTTAAAAATGCGTAGATATGTAGTGTATCTATGCATTCACAACTTTGGCAATGCCTGTAATGTAGAAACCACGTTCCAGTATTGGCCAAAGCCCTGTGTTCGATGCTACTGCACATGGTTCATTCAAATACTACCCTTAACTAGTTTAAATACGTATGTAGGTGATGTATCTATACATTCACAACTCTCGCAATGCCTGTAATGTAGAAACCACGTTCCAGTACTGGTCAAAACCCTGTGTTCGATGCTACTGCACATGGTTCATTCAAATACTACCCTTAACTATGGTTAAATAGTTTAAATACGTATGTAGGTGATGTGTCTATACATTTACAACTTACGCAATGCCTGTAATGGTTAAAAATGCGTAGATATGTAGTGTATCTATGCATTCACAACTTTGTCAATGCCTGTAATGTAGAAACCACGTTCCAGTATTGGCCAAAGCCCTGTGTTCGATGCTACTGCACATGGTTCATTCAAATACTACCCTTAACTAGTTTAAATACGTATGTAGGTGATGTATCTATACATTCACAACTCTCGCAATGCCTGTAATGTAGAAACCACGTTCCAGTATTGGCCAAAGCCCTGTGTTCGATGCTACTGCACATGGTTCATTCAAATACTACCCTTAACTAGTTTAAATACGTATGTAGGTGATGTATCTATACATTTACACCTCTCGCAATGCCTGTAATGGTTAAAAATGCGTAGATATGTAGTGTATCTATGCATTCACAACTTTGGCAATGCCTGTAATGTAGAAACCACGTTCCAGTATTGGCCAAAGCCCTGTGTTCGATGCTACTGCACATGGTTCATTCAAATACTACCCTTAACTAGTTTAAATACGTATGTAGGTGATGTATCTATACATTCACAACTCTCGCAATGCCTGTAATGTAGAAACCACGTTCCAGTATTCTTCAAAGCCCTGTGTTCGATGCTACTGCACATGGTTCATTCAAATACTACCCTTAACTATGGTTAAATAGTTTCAATACGTATGTAGGTGATGTATCTATACATTTACAACTTACGCAATGCCTGTAATGGTTAAAAATGCGTAGATATGTAGTGTATCTATGCATTCACAACTTTGGCAATGCCTGTAATGTAGAAACCACGTTCCAGTATTGGCCAAAGTCCTGTGTTCGATGCTACTGCACATGGTTCATTCAAATACCATGTGCCTGTAATGTAGAAACCACGTTCCAGTATTGGCCAAAGCCCTGTGTTCGATGCTACTGCACATGGTTCATTCAAATACTACCCTTAAACTAGTTTAAATACGTATGTAGGTGATGTATCTATACATTTACAACTCTCGCAATGCCTGTAATGGTTAAAAATGCGTAGATATGTAGTGTATCTATGCATTCAAAACTTTGGCAATGCCTGTAATGTAGAAACCACGTTCCAGTATTGGCCAAAGCCCTGTGTTCGATGCTACTGCACATGGTTCATTCAAATACTACCCTTAACTAGTTTAAATACGTATGTAGGTGATGTATCTATACATTCACAACTCTCGCAATGCCTGTAATGTAGAAACCACGTTCCAGTATTGGTCAAAGCCCTGTGTTCGATGCTACTGCACATGGTTCATTCAAATACTACCCTTAACTATGGTTAAATAGTTTAAATACGTATGTAGGTGATGTATCTATACATTTACAACTTACGCAATGCCTCTAATGGTTAAAAATGCGTAGATATGTAGTGTATCTATGCATTCACAACTTTGGCAATGCCTGTAATGTAGAAACCACGTTCCAGTATTGGCCAAAGCCCTGTGTTCGATGCTACTGCACATGGTTCATTCAAATACTACCCTCAACTAGTTTAAATACGTATGTAGGTGATGTATCTATACATTTACAACTCTCGCAATGCCTGTAATGGTTAAAAATGCGTAGATATGTAGTGTATCTATGCATTCACAACTTTGGCAATGCCTGTAATGTAGAAACCACGTTCCAGTATTGGCCAAAGCCCTGTGTTCGATGCTACTGCACATGGTTCATTCAAATACTACCCTTAACTAGTTTAAATACGTATGTAGGTGATGTATCTATACATTCACAACTCTCGCAATGCCTGTAATGTAGAAACCACGTTCCAGTACTGGTCAAAGCCCTGTGTTCGATGCTACTGCACATGGTTCATTCAAATACTACCCTTAACTATGGTTAAATAGTTTAAATACGTATGTAGGTGATGTGTCTATACATTTACAACTTACGCAATGCCTGTAATGGTTAAAAATGCGTAGATATGTAGTGTATCTATGCATTCACAACTTTGGCAATGCCTGTAATGTAGAAACCACGTTCCAGTATTGGCCAAAGCCCTGTGTTCGATGCTACTGCACATGGTTCATTCAAATACTACCCTTAACTAGTTTAAATACGTATGTAGGTGATGTATCTATACATTCACAACTCTCGCAATGCCTGTAATGTAGAAACCACGTTCCAGTATTGGCCAAAGCCCTGTGTTCGATGCTACTGCACATGGTTCATTCAAATACTACCCTTAACTAGTTTAAATACGTATGTAGGTGATGTATCTATACATTCACAACTCTCGCAATGCCTGTAATGTAGAAACCACGTTCCAGTATTCTTCAAAGCCCTGTGTTCGATGCTACTGCACATGGTTCATTCAAATACTACCCTTAACTATGGTTAAATAGTTTCAATACGTATGTAGGTGATGTATCTATACATTTACAACTTACGCAATGCCTGTAATGGTTAAAAATGCGTAGATATGTAGTGTATCTATGCATTCACAACTTTGGCAATGCCTGTAATGTAGAAACCACGTTCCAGTATTGGCCAAAGTCCTGTGTTCGATGCTACTGCACATGGTTCATTCAAATACCATGTGCCTGTAATGTAGAAACCACGTTCCAGTATTGGCCAAAGCCCTGTGTTCGATGCTACTGCACATGGTTCATTCAAATACTACCCTTAACTAGTTTAAATACGTATGTAGGTGATGTATCTATACATTTACAACTTACGCAATGCCTGTAATGGTTAAAAATGCGTAGATATGTAGTGTATCTATGCATTCACAACTTTGGCAATGCCTGTAATGTAGAAACCACGTTCCAGTATTGGCCAAAGCCCTGTGTTCGATGCTACTGCACATGGTTCATTCAAATACTACCCTTAACTAGTTTAAATACGTATGTAGGTGATGTATCTATACATTCACAACTCTCGCAATGCCTGTAATGTAGAAACCACGTTCCAGTATTGGTCAAAGCCCTGTGTTCGATGCTACTGCACATGGTTCATTCAAATACTACCCTTAACTATGGTTAAATAGTTTAAATACGTATGTAGGTGATGTATCTATACATTTACAACTTACGCAATGCCTGTAATGGTTAAAAATGCGTAGATATGTAGTGTATCTATGCATTCACAACTTTGGCAATGCCTGTAATGTAGAAACCACGTTCCAGTATTGGCCAAAGCCCTGTGTTCGATGCTACTGCACATGGTTCATTCAAATACTACCCTTAACTAGTTTAAATACGTATGTAGGTGATGTATCTATACATTCACAACTCTCGCAATGCCTGTAATGGTTAAAAATGCGTAGATATGTAGTGTATCTATGCATTCACAACTTTGGCAATGCCTGTAATGTAGAAACCACGTTCCAGTATTGGCCAAAGCCCTGTGTTCGATGCTACTGCACATGGTTCATTCAAATACTACCCTTAACTAGTTTAAATACGTATGTAGGTGATGTATCTATACATTCACAACTCTCGCAATGCCTGTAATGTAGAAACCACGTTCCAGTACTGGTCAAAACCCTGTGTTCGATGCTACTGCACATGGTTCATTCAAATACTACCCTTAACTATGGTTAAATAGTTTAAATACGTATGTAGGTGATGTGTCTATACATTTACAACTTACGCAATGCCTGTAATGGTTAAAAATGCGTAGATATGTAGTGTATCTATGCATTCACAACTTTGGCAATGCCTGTAATGTAGAAACCACGTTCCAGTATTGGCCAAAGCCCTGTGTTCGATGCTACTGCACATGGTTCATTCAAATACTACCCTTAACTAGTTTAAATACGTATGTAGGTGATGTATCTATACATTCACAACTCTCGCAATGCCTGTAATGTAGAAACCACGTTCCAGTATTGGCCAAAGCCCTGTGTTCGATGCTACTGCACATGGTTCATTCAAATACTACCCTTAACTAGTTTAAATACGTATGTAGGTGATGTATCTATACATTTACAACTCTCGCAATGCCTGTAATGGTTAAAAATGCGTAGATATGTAGTGTATCTATGCATTCACAACTTTGGCAATGCCTGTAATGTAGAAACCACGTTCCAGTATTGGCCAAAGCCCTGTGTTCGATGCTACTGCACATGGTTCATTCAAATACTACCCTTAACTAGTTTAAATACGTATGTAGGTGATGTATCTATACATTTACAACTCTCACAATGCCTGTAATGGTTAAAAATGCGTAGATATGTAGTGTATCTATGCATTCACAACTTTGGCAATGCCTGTAATGTAGAAACCACGTTCCAGTATTGGTCAAAGCCCTGTGTTCGATGCTACTGCACATGGTTCATTCAAATACTACCCTTAACTATGGTTAAATAGTTTAAATACGTATGTAGGTGATGTATCTATACATTTACAACTTACGCAATGCCTGTAATGGTTAAAAATGCGTATATATGTAGTGTATCTATGCATTCACAACTTTGGCAATGCCTGTAATGTAGAAACCACGTTCCAGTATTGGCCAAAGCCCTGTGTTCGATGCTACTGCACATGGTTCATTCAAATACTACCCTTAACTAGTTTAAATACGTATGTAGGTGATGTATCTATACATTCACAACTCTCGCAATGCCTGTAATGTAGAAACCACGTTCCAGTATTGGTCAAAGCCCTGTGTTCGATGCTACTGCACATGGTTCATTCAAATACTACCCTTAACTATGGTTAAATAGTTTAAATACGTATGTAGGTGATGTATCTATACATTTACAACTTACGCAATGCCTGTAATGGTTAAAAATGCGTAGATATGTAGTGTATCTATGCATTCACAACTTTGGCAATGCCTGTAATGTAGAAACCACGTTCCAGTATTGGCCAAAGCCCTGTGTTCGATGCTACTGCACATGGTTCATTCAAATACTACCCTTAACTAGTTTAAATACGTATGTAGGTGATGTATCTATACATTCACAACTCTCGCAATGCCTGTAATGGTTAAAAATGCGTAGATATGTAGTGTATCTATGCATTCACAACTTTGGCAATGCCTGTAATGTAGAAACCACGTTCCAGTATTGGCCAAAGCCCTGTGTTCGATGCTACTGCACATGGTTCATTCAAATACTACCCTTAACTAGTTTAAATACGTATGTAGGTGATGTATCTATACATTCACAACTCTCGCAATGCCTGTAATGTAGAAACCACGTTCCAGTACTGGTCAAAACCCTGTGTTCGATGCTACTGCACATGGTTCATTCAAATACTACCCTTAACTATGGTTAAATAGTTTAAATACGTATGTAGGTGATGTGTCTATACATTTACAACTTACGCAATGCCTGTAATGGTTAAAAATGCGTAGATATGTAGTGTATCTATGCATTCACAACTTTGGCAATGCCTGTAATGTAGAAACCACGTTCCAGTATTGGCCAAAGCCCTGTGTTCGATGCTACTGCACATGGTTCATTCAAATACTACCCTTAACTAGTTTAAATACGTATGTAGGTGATGTATCTATACATTCACAACTCTCGCAATGCCTGTAATGTAGAAACCACGTTCCAGTATTGGCCAAAGCCCTGTGTTCGATGCTACTGCACATGGTTCATTCAAATACTACCCTTAACTAGTTTAAATACGTATGTAGGTGATGTATCTATACATTTACAACTCTCGCAATGCCTGTAATGGTTAAAAATGCGTAGATATGTAGTGTATCTATGCATTCACAACTTTGGCAATGCCTGTAATGTAGAAACCACGTTCCAGTATTGGCCAAAGCCCTGTGTTCGATGCTACTGCACATGGTTCATTCAAATACTACCCTTAACTAGTTTAAATACGTATGTAGGTGATGTATCTATACATTTACAACTCTCACAATGCCTGTAATGGTTAAAAATGCGTAGATATGTAGTGTATCTATGCATTCACAACTTTGGCAATGCCTGTAATGTAGAAACCACGTTCCAGTATTGGTCAAAGCCCTGTGTTCGATGCTACTGCACATGGTTCATTCAAATACTACCCTTAACTATGGTTAAATAGTTTAAATACGTATGTAGGTGATGTATCTATACATTTACAACTTACGCAATGCCTGTAATGGTTAAAAATGCGTATATATGTAGTGTATCTATGCATTCACAACTTTGGCAATGCCTGTAATGTAGAAACCACGTTCCAGTATTGGCCAAAGCCCTGTGTTCGATGCTACTGCACATGGTTCATTCAAATACTACCCTTAACTAGTTTAAATGCGTATGTAGGTGATGTATCTATACATTCACAACTCTCGCAATGCCTGTAATGTAGAAACCACGTTCCAGTATTGGCCAAAGCCCTGTGTTCGATGCTACTGCACATGGTTCATTCAAATACTACCCTTAACTAGTTTAAATACGTATGTAGGTGATGTGTCTATACATTTACAACTCTCGCAATGCCTGTAATGGTTAAAAATGCGTATATATGTAGTGTATCTATGCATTCACAACTTTGGCAATGCCTGTAATGTAGAAACCACGTTCCAGTATTGGCCAAAGCCCTGTGTTCGATGCTACTGCACATGGTTCATTCAAATACTACCCTTAACTAGTTTAAATACGTATGTAGGTGATGTATCTATACATTCACAACTCTCGCAATGCCTGTAATGTAGAAACCACGTTCCAGTATTGGTCAAAGCCCTGTGTTCGATGCTACTGCACATGGTTCATTCAAATACTACCCTTAACTATGGTTAAATAGTTTAAATACGTATGTAGGTGATGTATCTATACATTTACAACTTACGCAATGCCTGTAATGGTTAAAAATGCGTATATATGTAGTGTATCTATGCATTCACAACTTTGGCAATGCCTGTAATGTAGAAACCACGTTCCAGTATTGGCCAAAGCCCTGTGTTCGATGCTACTGCACATGGTTCATTCAAATACTACCCTTAACTAGTTTAAATACGTATGTAGGTGATGTATCTATACATTTACAACTCTCGCAATGCCTGTAATGGTTAAAAATGCGTAGATATGTAGTGTATCTATGCATTCACAACTTTGGCAATGCCTGTAATGTAGAAACCACGTTCCAGTATTGGCCAAAGCCCTGTGTTCGATGCTACTGCACATGGTTCATTCAAATACTACCCTTAACTAGTTTAAATACGTATGTAGTTGATGTATCTATACATTCACAACTCTCGCAATGCCTGTAATGTAGAAACCACGTTCCAGTATTGGTCAAAGCCCTGTGTTCGATGCTACTGCACATGGTTCATTCAAATACTACCCTTAACTATGGTTAAATAGTTTAAATACGTATGTAGGTGATGTATCTATACATTTACAACTTACGCAATGCCTGTAATGGTTAAAAATGCGTATATATGTAGTGTATCTATGCATTCACAACTTTGGCAATGCCTGTAATGTAGAAACCACGTTCCAGTATTGGCCAAAGCCCTGTGTTCGATGCTACTGCACATGGTTCATTCAAATACTACCCTTAACTAGTTTAAATACGTATGTAGGTGATGTATCTATACATTTACAACTCTCGCAATGCCTGTAATGGTTAAAAATGCGTAGATATGTAGTGTATCTATGCATTCACAACTTTGGCAATGCCTGTAATGTAGAAACCACGTTCCAGTATTGGCCAAAGCCCTGTGTTCGATGCTACTGCACATGGTTCATTCAAATACTACCCTTAACTAGTTTAAATACGTATGTAGGTGATGTATCTATACATTTACACCTCTCGCAATGCCTGTAATGTAGAAACCACGTTCCAGTATTGGCCAAAGCCCTGTGTTCGATGCTACTGCACATGGTTCATTCAAATACTACCCTTAACTAGTTTAAATACCTATGTAAGTGATGTATCTATACATTTACAACTTACGCAATGCCTGTAATGGTTAAAAATGCGTAGATATGTAGTGTATCTATGCATTCACAACTTTGTCAATGCCTGTAATGTAGAAACCACGTTCCAGTATTGGCCAAAGCCCTGTGTTCGATGCTACTGCACATGGTTCATTCAAATACTACCCTTAACTAGTTTAAATACGTATGTAGTTGATGTATCTATACATTCACAACTCTCGCAATGCCTGTAATGTAGAAACCACGTTCCAGTATTGGTCAAAGCCCTGTGTTCGATGCTACTGCACATGGTTCATTCAAATACTACCCTTAACTATGGTTAAATAGTTTAAATACGTATGTAGGTGATGTATCTATACATTTACAACTTACGCAATGCCTGTAATGGTTAAAAATGCGTATATATGTAGTGTATCTATGCATTCACAACTTTGGCAATGCCTGTAATGTAGAAACCACGTTCCAGTATTGGCCAAAGCCCTGTGTTCGATGCTACTGCACATGGTTCATTCAAATACTACCCTTAACTAGTTTAAATACGTATGTAGGTGATGTATCTATACATTTACAACTCTCGCAATGCCTGTAATGGTTAAAAATGCGTAGATATGTAGTGTATCTATGCATTCACAACTTTGGCAATGCCTGTAATGTAGAAACCACGTTCCAGTATTGGCCAAAGCCCTGTGTTCGATGCTACTGCACATGGTTCATTCAAATACTACCCTTAACTAGTTTAAATACGTATGTAGGTGATGTATCTATACATTTACAACTCTCGCAATGCCTGTAATGGTTAAAAATGCGTAGATATGTAGTGTATCTATGCATTCACAACTTTGGCAATGCCTGTAATGTAGAAACCACGTTCCAGTATTGGCCAAAGCCCTGTGTTCGATGCTACTGCACATGGTTCATTCAAATACTACCCTTAACTAGTTTAAATACGTATGTAGGTGATGTATCTATACATTCACAACTCTCGCAATGCCTGTAATGTAGAAACCACGTTCCAGTACTGGTCAAAACCCTGTGTTCGATGCTACTGCACATGGTTCATTCAAATACTACCCTTAACTATGGTTAAATAGTTTAAATACGTATGTAGGTGATGTGTCTATACATTTACAACTTACGCAATGCCTGTAATGGTTAAAAATGCGTATATATGTAGTGTATCTATGCATTCACAACTTTGGCAATGCCTGTAATGTAGAAACCACGTTCCAGTATTGGCCAAAGCCCTGTGTTCGATGCTACTGCACATGGTTCATTCAAATACTACCCTTAACTAGTTTAAATACGTATGTAGGTGATGTATCTATACATTTACAACTCTCGCAATGCCTGTAATGGTTAAAAATGCGTAGATATGTAGTGTATCTATGCATTCACAACTTTGGCAATGCCTGTAATGTAGAAACCACGTTCCAGTATTGGCCAAAGCCCTGTGTTCGATGCTACTGCACATGGTTCATTCAAATACTACCCTTAACTAGTTTAAATACGTATGTAAGTGATGTATCTATACATTCACAACTCTCGCAATGCCTGTAATGTAGAAACCACGTTCCAGTACTGGTCAAAACCCTGTGTTCGATGCTACTGCACATGGTTCATTCAAATACTACCCTTAACTATGGTTAAATAGTTTAAATACGTATGTAGGTGATGTGTCTATACATTTACAACTTACGCAATGCCTGTAATGGTTAAAAATGCGTAGATATGTAGTGTATCTATGCATTCACAACTTTGTCAATGCCTGTAATGTAGAAACCACGTTCCAGTATTGGCCAAGGCCCTGTGTTCGATGCTACTGCACATGGTTCATTCAAATACTACCCTTAACTAGTTTAAATACGTATGTAGGTGATGTATCTATACATTCACAACTCTCGCAATGCCTGTAATGTAGAAACCACGTTCCAGTATTGGCCAAAGCCCTGTGTTCGATGCTACTGCACATGGTTCATTCAAATACTACCCTTAACTAGTTTAAATACGTATGTAGGTGATGTATCTATACATTTACAACTCTCGCAATGCCTGTAATGGTTAAAAATGCGTAGATATGTAGTGTATCTATGCATTCACAACTTTGGCAATGCCTGTAATGTAGAAACCACGTTCCAGTATTGGCCAAAGCCCTGTGTTCGATGCTACTGCACATGGTTCATTCAAATACTACCCTTAACTAGTTTAAATACGTATGTAGGTGATGTATCTATACATTCACAACTCTCGCAATGCCTGTAATGTAGAAACCACGTTCCAGTATTGGTCAAAGCCCTGTGTTCGATGCTACTGCACATGGTTCATTCAAATACTACCCTTAACTATGGTTAAATAGTTTAAATACGTATGTAGGTGATGTATCTATACATTTACAACTTACGCAATGCCTGTAATGGTTAAAAATGCGTATATATGTAGTGTATCTATGCATTCACAACTTTGGCAATGCCTGTAATGTAGAAACCACGTTCCAGTATTGGCCAAAGCCCTGTGTTCGATGCTACTGCACATGGTTCATTCAAATACTACCCTTAACTAGTTTAAATACGTATGTAGGTGATGTATCTATACATTTACAACTCTCGCAATGCCTGTAATGTAGAAACCACGTTCCAGTATTGGCCAAAGCCCTGTGTTCGATGCTACTGCACATGGTTCATTCAAATACTACCCTTAACTAGTTTAAATACGTATGTAGGTGATGTATCTATACATTCACAACTCTCGCAATGCCTGTAATGGTTAAAAATGCGTATATATGTAGTGTATCTATGCATTCACAACTTTGTCAATGCCTGTAATGTAGAAACCACGTTCCAGTATTGGCCAAAGCCCTGTGTTCGATGCTACTGCACATGGTTCATTCAAATACTACCCTTAACTAGTTTAAATACGTATGTAGGTGATGTATCTATACATTTACACCTCTCGCAATGCCTGTAATGGTTAAAAATGCGTAGATATGTAGTGTATCTATGCATTCACAACTCTCGCAATGCCTGTAATGTAGAAACCACGTTCCAGTATTGGCCAAAGCCCTGTGTTCGATGCTACTGCACATGGTTCATTCAAATACTACCCTTAACTATGGTTAAATAGTTTCAATACGTATGTAGGTGATGTATCTATACATTTACAACTTACGCAATGCCTGTAATGGTTAAAAATGCGTAGATATGTAGTGTATCTATGCATTCACAACTTTGGCAATGCCTGTAATGTAGAAACCACGTTCCAGTATTGGCCAAAGCCCTGTGTTCGATGCTACTGCACATGGTTCATTCAAATACCATGTGCCTGTAATGTAGAAACCACGTTCCAGTATTGGCCAAAGCCCTGTGTTCGATGCTACTGCACATGGTTCATTCAAATACTACCCTTAACTAGTTTAAATACCTATGTAGGTGATGTATCTATACATTTACAACTCTCGCAATGCCTGTAATGGTTAAAAATGCGTAGATATGTAGTGTATCTATGCATTCACAACTTTGGCAATGCCTGTAATGTAGAAACCACGTTCCAGTATTGGCCAAAGCCCTGTGTTCGATGCTACTGCACATGGTTCATTCAAATACTACCCTTAACTATGGTTAAATAGTTTAAATACGTATGTAGGTGATGTATCTATACATTTACAACTTACGCAATGCCTGTAATGGTTAAAAATGCGTATATATGTAGTGTATCTATGCATTCACAACTTCGGCAATGCCTGTAATGTAGAAACCACGTTCCAGTATTGGCCAAAGCCCTGTGTTCGATGCTACTGCACATGGTTCATTCAAATACTACCCTTAACTAGTTTAAATACGTATGTAGGTGATGTATCTATACATTCACAACTCTCGCAATGCCTGTAATGTAGAAACCACGTTCCAGTATTGGTCAAAGCCCTGTGTTCGATGCTACTGCACATGGTTCATTCAAATACTACCCTTAACTATGGTTAAATAGTTTAAATACGTATGTAGGTGATGTGTCTATACATTTACAACTTACGCAATGCCTGTAATGGTTAAAAATGCGTAGATATGTAGTGTATCTATGCATTCACAACTTTGGCAATGCCTGCAATGTAGAAACCACGTTCCAGTATTGGCCAAAGCCCTGTGTTCGATGCTACTGCACATGGTTCATTCAAATACTACCCTTAACTAGTTTAAATAGGTATTTAGGTGATGTATCTATACATTCACAACTCTCGCAATGCCTATAATGTAGAAACCACGT
This sequence comes from Haliotis asinina, assembly GCF_037392515.1. Lineage (NCBI taxonomy): Eukaryota > Metazoa > Mollusca > Gastropoda > Lepetellida > Haliotidae > Haliotis > Haliotis asinina. The sequence goes on along the minus strand of NC_090292.1, from coordinate 35,809,675 downwards.
TCCAGTACTCTTCAAAACCCTGTGTTCGATGCTACTGCACATGGTTCATTCAAATACTACCCTTAACTATGGTTAAATAGTTTAAATACGTATGTAGGTGATGTGTCTATACATTTACAACTTACGCAATGCCTGTAATGGTTAAAAATGCGTAGATATGTAGTGTATCTATGCATTCACAACTTTGGCAATGCCTGTAATGTAGAAACCACGTTCCAGTATTGGCCAAAGCCCTGTGTTCGATGCTACTGCACATGGTTCATTCAAATACTACCCTTAACTAGTTTAAATAGGTATTTAGGTGATGTATCTATACATTCACAACTCTCGCAATGCCTGTAATGTAGAAACCACGTTCCAGTACTGGTCAAAACCCTGTGTTCGATGCTACTGCACATGGTTCATTCAAATACTACCCTTAACTAGTTTAAATACGTATGTAGGTGATGCATCTATACATTCACAACTCTCGCAATGCCTGTAATGTAGAAACCACGTTCCAGTATTGGCCAAAGCCCTGTGTTCGATGCTACTGCACATGGTTCATTCAAATACTACCCTTAACTAGTTTAAATACGTATGTAGGTGATGTATCTATACATTTACAACTCTCGCAATGCCTGTAATGGTTAAAAATGCGTAGATATGTAGTGTATCTATGCATTCACAACTTTGGCAATGCCTGTAATGTAGAAACCACGTTCCAGTATTGGCCAAAGCCCTGTGTTCGATGCTACTGCACATGGTTCATTCAAATACTACCCTTAACTAGTTTAAATACGTATGTAGGTGATGTATCTATACATTCACAACTCTCGCAATGCCTGTAATGTAGAAACCACGTTCCAGTATTGGTCAAAGCCCTGTGTTCGATGCTACTGCACATGGTTCATTCAAATACTACCCTTAACTATGGTTAAATAGTTTAAATACGTATGTAGGTGATGTATCTATACATTTACAACTTACGCAATGCCTGTAATGGTTAAAAATGCGTATATATGTAGTGTATCTATGCATTCACAACTTTGGCAATGCCTGTAATGTAGAAACCACGTTCCAGTATTGGCCAAAGCCCTGTGTTCGATGCTACTGCACATGGTTCATTCAAATACTACCCTTAACTAGTTTAAATACGTATGTAGGTGATGTATCTATACATTCACAACACTCGCAATGCCTGTAATGTAGAAACCACGTTCCAGTATTGGCCAAAGCCCTGTGTTCGATGCTACTGCACATGGTTCATTCAAATACTACCCTTAACTAGTTTAAATACGTATGTAGGTGATGTATCTATACATTTACAACTTACGCAATGCCTGTAATGGTTAAAAATGCGTAGATATGTAGTGTATCTATGCATTCACAACTTTGGCAATGCCTGTAATGTAGAAACCACGTTCCAGTATTGGCCAAAGCCCTGTGTTCGATGCTACTGCACATGGTTCATTCAAATACTACCCTTAACTAGTTTAAATACGTATGTAGGTGATGTATCTATACATTCACAACTCTCGCAATGCCTGTAATGTAGAAACCACGTTCCAGTATTCTTCAAAGCCCTGTGTTCGATGCTACTGCACATGGTTCATTCAAATACTACCCTTAACTATGGTTAAATAGTTTCAATACGTATGTAGGTGATGTATCTATACATTTACAACTTACGCAATGCCTGTAATGGTTAAAAATGCGTAGATATGTAGTGTATCTATGCATTCACAACTTTGGCAATGCCTGTAATGTAGAAACCACGTTCCAGTATTGGCCAAAGTCCTGTGTTCGATGCTACTGCACATGGTTCATTCAAATACCATGTGCCTGTAATGTAGAAACCACGTTCCAGTATTGGCCAAAGCCCTGTGTTCGATGCTACTGCACATGGTTCATTCAAATACTACCCTTAACTAGTTTAAATACGTATGTAGGTGATGTATCTATACATTTACAACTCTCGCAATGCCTGTAATGGTTAAAAATGCGTAGATATGTAGTGTATCTATGCATTCACAACTTTGGCAATGCCTGTAATGTAGAAACCACGTTCCAGTATTGGCCAAAGCCCTGTGTTCGATGCTACTGCACATGGTTCATTCAAATACTACCCTTAACTAGTTTAAATACGTATGTAGGTGATGTATCTATACATTCACAACTCTCGCAATGCCTGTAATGTAGAAACCACGTTCCAGTATTGGCCAAAGCCCTGTGTTCGATGCTACTGCACATGGTTCATTCAAATACTACCCTTAACTAGTTTAAATACCTATGTAGGTGATGTATCTATACATTTACAACTCTCGCAATGCCTGTAATGGTTAAAAATGCGTAGATATGTAGTGTATCTATGCATTCACAACTCTCGCAATGCCTGTAATGTAGAAACCACGTTCCAGTATTGGCCAAAGCCCTGTGTTCGATGCTACTGCACATGGTTCATTCAAATACTACCCTTAACTAGTTTAAATACGTATGTAGTTGATGTATCTATACATTCACAACTCTCGCAATGCCTGTAATGTAGAAACCACGTTCCAGTATTGGTCAAAGCCCTGTGTTCGATGCTACTGCACATGGTTCATTCAAATACTACCCTTAACTATGGTTAAATAGTTTAAATACGTATGTAGGTGATGTATCTATACATTTACAACTTACGCAATGCCTGTAATGGTTAAAAATGCGTATATATGTAGTGTATCTATGCATTCACAACTTTGGCAATGCCTGTAATGTAGAAACCACGTTCCAGTATTGGCCAAAGCCCTGTGTTCGATGCTACTGCACATGGTTCATTCAAATACTACCCTTAACTAGTTTAAATAGGTATTTAGGTGATGTATCTATACATTCACAACTCTCGCAATGCCTGTAATGTAGAAACCACGTTCCAGTACTGGTCAAAACCCTGTGTTCGATGCTACTGCACATGGTTCATTCAAATACTACCCTTAACTAGTTTAAATACGTATGTAGGTGATGCATCTATACATTCACAACTCTCGCAATGCCTGTAATGTAGAAACCACGTTCCAGTATTGGCCAAAGCCCTGTGTTCGATGCTACTGCACATGGTTCATTCAAATACTACCCTTAACTAGTTTAAATACGTATGTAGTTGATGTATCTATACATTCACAACTCTCGCAATGCCTGTAATGTAGAAACCACGTTCCAGTATTGGTCAAAGCCCTGTGTTCGATGCTACTGCACATGGTTCATTCAAATACTACCCTTAACTATGGTTAAATAGTTTAAATACGTATGTAGGTGATGTATCTATACATTTACAACTTACGCAATGCCTGTAATGGTTAAAAATGCGTATATATGTAGTGTATCTATGCATTCACAACTTTGGCAATGCCTGTAATGTAGAAACCACGTTCCAGTATTGGCCAAAGCCCTGTGTTCGATGCTACTGCACATGGTTCATTCAAATACTACCCTTAACTAGTTTAAATAGGTATTTAGGTGATGTATCTATACATTCACAACTCTCGCAATGCCTGTAATGTAGAAACCACGTTCCAGTACTGGTCAAAACCCTGTGTTCGATGCTACTGCACATGGTTCATTCAAATACTACCCTTAACTAGTTTAAATACGTATGTAGGTGATGCATCTATACATTCACAACTCTCGCAATGCCTGTAATGTAGAAACCACGTTCCAGTATTGGCCAAAGCCCTGTGTTCGATGCTACTGCACATGGTTCATTCAAATACTACCCTTAACTAGTTTAAATACGTATGTAGGTGATGTATCTATACATTTACAACTCTCGCAATGCCTGTAATGGTTAAAAATGCGTAGATATGTAGTGTATCTATGCATTCACAACTTTGGCAATGCCTGTAATGTAGAAACCACGTTCCAGTATTGGCCAAAGCCCTGTGTTCGATGCTACTGCACATGGTTCATTCAAATACTACCCTTAACTAGTTTAAATACGTATGTAGGTGATGTATCTATACATTCACAACTCTCGCAGTAGTATAGGGAATGACAGTCCGAAAACACTTTTCAAAAACCCCTCTAAAAAGCCTCATTTACTAAATGAGGCTTTGGTGGGACCATTAACTCTTGCTACTATTGCCCCTACTACAAAGCCACGCCATCACGTTTACCGTGACTTGGCAGGCGGTAACACTGTGCCGTACGGTACGATCAATAATTCTTCTCTTACAAACCCCCTACCCGGCCCATCCCTCAAGTAGTATAAGTTAGGTTCGTCAGCTTTCATATCCACTTTATCTATGTTGTAAGTTTTGACTGACCATATAGGATCGGTGGCTCGCTTACGGCTATCGCCCTCGTGTTCCCCCGGCTGGTATAGATACCTAACTAAGGCCCTATCTGGTATCTGTTTCTCCTTTCCACGCAATGGAGCAGACGACTCTGCTAACACTGATTTTAGTTTGATAGCGTCTGCCGGTTTCTTACCAGTGAGCCGGGTTACTTCATGGTTGATTGCCGACACCACCTCGGGTAACCTCGCTACCCATTCGGTCGATCGTTTTCCAGTGGTTGTCATTTCCCTAGCATATTGATGACCGAACAAGCGCTCAGCCAAAGTCCTATTAAATCTCTCAACTATAGCTTGGCTGCGATGGGCTCCGGCCGTGCCACGTCTGACCTTTGTATCGTGTTTGGCTAGCAGTTGTGAAACGGCACCCATGAACTCCCGTCCGGGATCAACTTGCAGCTCTGTTGGCCAAGTCAGCGGGCTGCGTTTGTATATGCGTTCTAATCCTTTGGCTACTTTGACCGAATCTTTCGTGGTCAAGGGTTCGGCTTCCTTGTAACGACTGGCTACGTCCACTACGGTTAAGGCATACTTGTACCTCTTATCGTGGGGTAGGAACAGTAGGTCTGCCTGGTGAATTCTATTAGGTATGTTAATTCCGAAACTCCTTCTAGGTACGTAGCGTGGCGCTGGCAAATAGATCTGCCACAGGGCTTGTTTTTCAAGCCACGCTTTGGCTTTCTCCGGTGATACTCGCGCCATTTTAGCTAGCTTATCTACTGCGCTAGCTCCTTTCCAATATCCACGCGGGCTGTAATAAATAGCCTCAAATTTTTTCATGTCCATACGCGTATGTGTTTATACCATCAATAGCTATCCAACGTTTCGTGTCCATAGGCGATAGGGACGTCTTGTTTATAGTCAGTCCGTATATCTTATGTCCATCACTTCTAAGCGTGTTCATCTTATGTCTAAAGGTACGGGTCTTGAACAGGGCCTCCTTGAATCTGGCGTGTTTGATGTGTTGTTTCACCACATACTTCTTAACCCCTTTAGCTTTTCGGATCTCACTATTGTCGGCTTTCAATATGGAGTACATCTTAGGTCTCAAACCTATGTACTCAGCTATTGGCGTGCCAGCACACTCGTCCTTCATCTTACCTAGGACCTTTTTATTTACCGTGCTGTGCATGGTATGGGTCTTAGGATAGTCGCTGGTGTCGTATAAATCGATGTGTTTTTTCATATCCTCGTATACATCCTCGGTTCGAATCTCCATCAGCAGGGAATCCGTGTCAGTGTACAGCACTTCGCACCTGTCGCCGTACTGTTTCTTAAGCTCGTTGTAGTAAAAGTCGTACATCAGGTGTTTGGATAAATCGAGGATACTCATCCCAACGTAAACAGGTCGGTTGAATTTTATGTGACTTTTCTTCATGTGTATGGCAACTAGGTCATCTGTGAATATTTTATTACGGTTGAATGCCGGACTGACTATCAATTTCCTGAGCTTGTCTTCCTCACTAGATCTAACCAGTTTCACGGTTACGCGTTTCCTCAGGTTTTCCATAGTCTTACCAAACACCGAGTTGTTCATGAGTTTGTAGAGATTTTTCTCAAAATCACTGGTGGCTTTTTTTCGTAGGTCTGTGTTCATTCTGATGTAGGGCTCCATCCATGGGCTCTGGTCGAACATGAGCACCCTGTGTATTTTGGTCAGCCTCATACCCAATGACAGGTACAGCTGTAGGTTGCGATAGTGAACTATGTACTTGGTCTTATTCATTAAGTTAGGCACGAGTTTCTCAACGTCCGCCACACGACCACCTGACAAGTTATGTTGGTACTCAGACATCCAGTCTGTGTTAACCTTCATACGTTCGGGTGCAAGGGGATAGCTGTTGTGCGATGTGTGTAATGCCTTGGGATACTCTAAGTCAACTTCGAGGATATACCCTTTGTTCGAATCTGGTGCAATGCTCATAACATCAACGTTTGGTACCCATTCGAATCCTCCTGTAGGTAGATACTGACTCATAGCCCAGCCGTACAGGTTATTTGCGTCGAGGTAGAGAATGTGATTGGTTGGTTTGTTAGGATCGTAACCTTTCACGTATTGATTATTTGCTTTAGCGTATCGTTTGGATGCCATGGAAATCCCACCTCGCAAGCCTTTCTCAATGAATAGGTGCATGTCGTAATCTGTGAGCAATTCCAAATTAACTCCGGTCTTTCTAAGCAAGGCGTCCCACGACAGACCTGGGCTGGTGTAATACCATGCGGGGTCGAGTTTATACTGCTTTAAACATGTTTGCCGAAACGTCTCGAACACGTCGGCTAACAGCAGTACATCTGTCCTCAAGTACAGGTCGTGATAATCGCCAAGGTTCTTACAACCAAGTTTATTCCATACGTTAATCGCGTGCGAGTAATCGTCTCGTGAGACGGACGCCTCATTCAGCTTGCTATAAAAGCAGTCGATAGGAGGTAGTCTGGTCTCTGTGAACTTAGCCCAGCTATCCATGTACTCATATGGGTATACGCCCTTCCTCATGAGCAGGTGTCTAGTCTCGGCGTCTGTGTATCGATCGGTGATAGGGAAGGTATTGTTGGCCTTGACCAGACTGTCGAGTGACGACAGGAGGAATTGAAACGAGTCAATGAACCTAAGTCCGTTTAAGCTGAAGGAGATGTATCTCTCCATGTTGTTGGGAATGCATGATATATTACCATCGATTTTCGCGATGGCCTGCATGATCAAGTGAGAGTCGTATCCTCTCAAGTTGTGAAAGACAACGGGGATGTTTATTGTCTTAGGATTGATTTTAAGCTTGAGGTTGCACGCGTTGTGAGCGGCGCCTCTATACTTACCAGTTATGTGGCAGTGATCTCTCACCGAATCACCGTTAAGTGGCGAGTCGCACACGTGACAGTTAGTGCTACTGGCGTGAGCTATCTTGTCGGCTCTGGTCATACGCATGGGAGCGATTCTATACAATGCATTCCTAATAATTTTTTCTTCCTCCTGCAAGCACTTTAGAAACCTTTCAGCCGCGTCAGGACCCCTATACACTACCGGAGCTTTCGTTTCCCCGTCACAACGGACGACAATGTATCCAAACGAACAGGCTTTATGCTCTTGTGTTTTTTGTGTGAAACTCCCACTAGTGGATGATTCCCCAACCACTAAGGCTTCGAAGTCGGCGTATATTATATAAGGCACAGACATTTGGTTCTTGTGATTGTCGAATTTTAGGATATTTTCACCTTCCTTAGGCATGTCGACTCGTATGGCCGTCTGCCCAACACCTTGGCAATCCTCCAGGTGGGATTCTAATAAATCGGCCCGACTGAAACAGTGTAGGCATCGTACACAAAAGTGTTTTTCCCCATCGTGTTTCGACTGGTCGTGTAACAACCGGCTGAGATGTTTTATCCACGTGTAGTGATACTTTTCACCTTTTTGAATCATGAATAAATTAATAACTTGACAATCCTTCACCGGGCTGACCCTGTGTATTATTGTTGTATTACCTTCGTGGCCAAAAACATTTATAGCCAGATTATTCTGTTTTTCTACTTTAGTAATCTGGGTTATTGGGGTTGGTTCATCTATACCATCCCAGTTGAGCCCATCATCCTGTGGATAATTAGAAGGCCTGTTCGGATTAGTGACAGCTGGAAATATGGCTGACCTGAGAGATAACCTCAGGCAATCGTTTCCTCTATTCTTAACGTTTACTATGGCTTGTTTGTTCTTATAGTAGGGAGGCAAGTCTAGGTATGACCCACCTCTGAACGGCACGTATTTAGCTATGTCTAGATAGACGTTATCGATTTTATCTACAGCCCACCCGGACCCCATGTGTGTGTAGCGTTCTAGGTATTCTCGTATCTGCTGAAAACTATTATCGATTGATGTGTCAATGGTCTCTGCATGTGTGACGACCTCTTGTTTACCTCGGAAGTAAGGTTGAACATACTCAGTGGTACTCCCAACCTGCTTATCGAGTGACATTTTCACTGTGATCTGAAACTTGATACTTCCTAGATTATTTAGTTCCTGGTTGACCTTATCAGCTATCAGAGGCTTAATATCTGTAATGTCTATGTTTCTATCAATGTGCATGCGCCAACCTCTCAAATAATTGCCTACGGCGTGCTCAGTGCGCACAAACTGTAGGTCAATAGCTCTATTCTGTCGTAATAATTCTACAAGCTGTGGTTTTCTCATACGAGAATACCCGCCTAAACCCAAATCGTGTGCCTCGGCTTTCAGTTGTTTTACAGTTGGACGTGCTACTGGGGTATGTGATAACAATGCGGTTAACCCGGCTTTCCCCAATTTTGAATAACCCGTGTATCCAAGCTGTTTCGCTTGAGCTTTTAACTGTTTTACCGTAGGAGGGACTTCTAAACCTAATAATCTCAACAATGCTGGCTTCCGCATTCTAGAATACCCGATAACACCTCTCTGTTTTGCGACCCTCTTGAGCTCGCGCACAGTAGTCATTGTGTTTACACCTAAGAGAACTAATGTCTAATTGGTTCACAGTAAGGGGAGGTAACTCCTCCACTCTTGATAAAAAATATTTTATTTCTTGTAATCACTTATTAACCAAACTCGGTTTGTTGGCCACAATTCTCGTAAGTCTTCCAACAGCTTGTGTGAATCTATGTAGGCATCGATCAGTGTTTGGTTATTTGATAACAATTCAATTAACCCGGCTCTCCCCAGGTTTGAATAACGCCGGCATCCAAGATGTTTTGCTATAGCTTTTAATTGTTTTACCGTAAGATAGGCTTCCATATTCTAGACATGTTTACACCTAAGAGAACCAATCTCTAATTGGATTTTATCTTGAGCAGTCGCCTACGTTCTTTTATGTAGTCTTTTTTATTCTCGTATATGAGTTGATGTCTGACTACGTTCGCTCCGTGAGCTTTACATAAACAGTAGTGCCCTTTAACCCCGATACCACACACAGAACACGTGTAGTTAGGACTTCCCATATGGAAACAACAGAACCCCTGATTCCTGCATTTCCTACCACAGGCCTCGGTCTTCCCCATAAGTATATATTCACATCGGTATGGAGCGGGTCTCATGTTTACTTATATAGGTATTTTAGTTTAATTGCTTAGCAACCAACGCAGTAGCTGCTATACCCAACACTATGAAGCCCAGTTCACGATTCATTTGTCCCTTGGATGGTGTGTAGTACTGAGCGAGTGTGGGTTTATTGAGCGGTTCCAATTGTTTACCAGTTAGTAGGTAGTATTCTTTCATTCCTTCATCGACATCGTAGAATGTTTTAATGGCATGGTTTTCACGCTTGAGTTGTTCGTTAATAAAATCGATCCTCTGGAGGCGTTTTTTAACGTACTCGGCCTGTGCTCTTTGTAATTTCTCAGTAGCGAGATCGTGTCGCTTCCTTTCTTCCTGTATTTCAGCCGCGTGATCATCTCGTAGTTTCGAGAAGAGGAAATTACTCCCGGAAAATGCCAGGGCATTCACTAACGCCCCACCAACCATCATAGCTATCGTGGCCATCCCTATATTTATTTCATTATATTATCAGGTATTATTCCTTGTTTTACTAGGATGTCTTTTGTGGCCATCGCCATACCAAGGTTCATTATGAGCATACCCATATCCTGCAGGTTGAAATCTAGCTTGATAGTTGGTTGTTTAAGCACCATTTTAGTCAACCGAGCGTACCCTACTGCTAGACTGGCTACCACTGTGGCGTGGTATGCGTCGTTGACGAACGTTTTCCCCTCAGACATTATGTATATGATATAAAATATTTTAAATTATAACATGATATGCGGGTCTACCATGGGGGATACCCCCATACCCTCACTGTTCTCACTGTTGGGTGGTGGCTCACTGTGGGAGGTGTATAACCATGTTATAACCACGGCAGCAGTTACGCCTACAGCCAACAACAGTCGGGTTGGGTTGGTCACTTTATGTTGGTTACACCACCGTTTTTTACCGGCAGCTACTCTCTTAGGATTCTTCTGTCTGGTTACTGTTGAAGGGGTCTCCACCGTCACCTCGGGACTCACTGGTTCCGTCACCTCGGGACTCACTGTTTCCTGTGCAGCATCCATCTATACTATTATTATTATTCTTTCTCTCAAATTGGCAATGTTTTGCCGTGATAATCGCCGCCGTCACTGGAGCCAACAACATACCATATTTGTGGTACAGCCCGCAGCTGATAGAGCTCACGGCGTGTTCGATAAAAGGGTCTTTCTCGAGGTCCTCCCACAGGTAAAGTCGGCGCTCTGGTGGAATGGGAAGGAATTGTGATACAATACCGGTGTATATCTGGGTCATAGCCGATCCTATTGTTTTTGTCATTTCTGCTCCGAGCCGGGACTCGTATCTAGCGTACAGCTTATCGATTTCTTCGGCTGACATTTTGTGAATTTTATCCGGGGTGTAGTCTCCAAAGTAATGTTTGGCTTTACCACCAACAGCCAACGCCACCAGTTTCTCTCGCTTGGGGGAATCCCCAGTTGGGGAACCCTCCACAGACAATTGTTCGAGCAATTCCTCACACTCCATCTTATAATATAACAAGTAAGATTTAGTTTTAACTATATAATACCCGATACAAACAAAACACAGAGAAATGAAAGTTAAGTTGCACACGACAAATACTTCAAATATCATAGCTATGCTTAGCATTTGCTTAGCTTTGCTTAGCTTTGCTTAGCTTTGCTTAGCAAACTATATATGCTACTGGTTGGTCGGTTTTTAGAACGAGCTTAGCGTGTTTAGTTTCAGCGAGCTGTTTCTTCACCCGTTCCCGTTCTAATTTACTCATCACATCGTTCTCTCTCAAACACTCCTCGAACGAATCCCTGTCCTTGCAGTGAAATAAGGCCACCCATCGCGTCTGCTCCCTGAGGTCTTTCAACACCGAGTTGAACTTCTGCGTTAGCACCCAGACGCTGTGATTTGCATGCCGGCCGGAGAAGGCCAGGTACGATAGCATGTCTCTCTTTTTTGTTATCTCGCGATTAGCGCTGCAGTCGTCCAATATAAACAGCGTCGGTTCCCCTTTAAATTTCTCGTGAAGAGCTTTCAACCAGTCCTGCAGGCGTGTTCCAGGGTCGATTTTGTGTACGTCCGGGTCCGTCATCACCCAAGGTCGCGCGTACGTTTTATTCATGCCCAGAGTAGGGCACATGATAACGATGTTATCGAACACATCCTTGTAGTAACCCTCCAACATATCCAACACGAAAACGGTCTTCCCACAGCCAGTCTGCCCGCATATGATAGCGCAGTGTGGGTCAGTGGGGAGGTGGGGTAGTTTATTGTTGGGGGGTGTGGGGGGGTACCCCCCATCAGTAGATGGCTTGCACGAATCTCCCATTGTCTATATTAAGTTGCGCGTCCATAATTACGTACAGATATAATTTCAACTTACCAGCGGTTTGGGCCTTCTTATTAATCTGGATGGTTATCCCTTCGCTACCGTTATCTATACGGCGCCCGCTACCGTGCAGTTTATCATCATCCGTGGATCGCATGTCCAACCATAGGGCGTACTTGGTGGTCAGGTATTCACCGATCTGCACGGAGCCGAGGTCCAGGTCCTTTGTTATGTAGTCCCCAACTGGTAGCTTTTTTATCTCATCCCACTGCTGGTGTGGTCTCATACCATGACTGAACAGCTGGTTGGGCACGCCCTCGATAGTCACTTCCACCTTTTCAATCTCGGGGTTGAAAAACTTTTCGCTGTCCCTCCGGAATGGATCATAATCCTCCACGGGGACGACCAGGATACCTTTCATCGATCGCGCCGGCACGTTCAGGTTGATATTCCACACAGTGTCGCTCTTATCTCGCACGACTGATCTATGCCTCAGTACGCGATCGTATAGGATGGCCATCTTCCCAGAGTACTGGCTTCGAACCTGCCTGGCCAGCTCCGGGCTAGTGACCATGTCGAACTCCAGAGAGATGTTGTCTATGGCATAACTGGCCTCATCACCGTTCGGCGTACGCACTACTTTGCTATAGTCGTTAAACGTGAGCTCGTATTCGAGCCTATCACCCAGCGCGGCCTGGTAAAACGGCGCGTGTCCCGTGAGCAACTCGAAGTCGAGCGGCACACAGAATCGATTCCCGTATGCTAGAGCGATGGCCTTTTCACCGTCCGATAGCTTGTCTTGCTGGTCTGTCGTGAAGACGTATCCTATGCGCGCCCGGGTTGATTTGCTGATACCCTGGTACACATCATTGACTCGTTCTCTCTCGCTTTTCCAGAGATCCTTGTAGCAGTGAAACACGTCGCTGTCGTCGATGCTCAGTACCTCGTTACCGCTGATCTTGACGGTCGTTTTCTTGATGATAGCTCGACCCACGTTCCGCACTAGCTCGCGTTTGTCGTTGTCGGAGGTCAACGTGATATTGAACGCCAGTCGAACAGTGCCTGGTACAATGAGGTCATTCTCACCAAGGTTTGGAAATCTAACCAGCAGAGTTTGGTTCTGGTCTATCTTGCTGGGATTGTTGGTGATGGTCACCGACTGTCGCACGGCTCTGGCACCTAATGGCTCTCTCAATTTTCTGAAAGGATCTAATTTTCTACCGTACATTGTTATATAAATGAAATATATTTTTAATACTAATGGATGAAGACATACCTATGGATGATATGTGGGACGATAGTGCCCAGGCATTCAATGATGAGCAGGAGACCTCATTTACTAGTTTGCCATTGAGCCAACAACTTTTAGAAACAACGGTAAATGATTATTACGAAAGTTTAAAAAGCGATAAAAACTACGTTGAACCCCAGGGTCGATACCATAAGGATTTTTTTATTGATACAAAGGGTGTTCTACGTCTTAAGTCTGCCCCAAAGGTTGACCTCTTTAACAAGATCACTAAAAAACCACTGGCCTTGTCAACTCTAGCCAGCCGCAATGGTGGTGCTGAATTTATCCGTGAACATCTAAACATGCGTGATTACGGTGGTGCAATACCTAAGACCGTTAAAGAAGATCTGCAAGCTACCAGATCCCACCTCACCACTATAGATGAAATGACGCCAGAGCGTGCTACAGAAGCCTCGGACAGCATAGAAAAACTGTTGAGCACCTACTGGGACAAACCGTTACCGGGGTTTGACTTTCCGGTAAGGGAACTGTACGGCTTAGACGAAGCCGTGAAACGTGTGCGTGGAGAACTCGTGAACAACATGGGGAAACTGAACGAAATCGACGAGCACATCGCTAGGGAAAAAACCAAACTCACCGAAACTGAAAACGATGATATGAAGCGTCGTATCAATGAACGACTACGCGATTTAGAAGACGAGAAACGTACACGATTGGAAGCCGCTTCCTCGAATCGTGAACATCTTCGATCCCAGATCAGTCGCATTCGGGAAACAATCGATAGAATACTGAATGAGGATACAACTTTAGCCAACAAGATTCGGATATTATTCCGGGAGCAAGGGGTCACCATCGCCAGCATTCTGACTGCATTGGGTTTCATTATATCAACCTTGGTGGTGTCACTGGTGGGGGGTGCCCCCACACCCCAAAGTGCCGGCGGAGGGGGAACTCCAACAGGTGGTGGTGTTAAAGACTGGATCAAAAAACTCGGGGAAGGCCTAGCTAAACTGGCTGGTAAAGCCGCCGAAGCCCTTCCCGGCATCCTGGGTAGCATCATCTCGTGGTTGTTGAGCGCTCTGTCTAAAACTGCCATGTGGCTCAGTCAAAACCTGTGGGCAGCCATCGTCGCCGTGGCGGGTCTGGTGTACGTAGCGGCTAAGAAATCTTTAACCAAATAAGTCCCAAAGTTACCCCACCAACCACTAAGGCTGTTTTATTATCAATATGCTGTTGATAGGTGGTGGAAACCCCCGGGGGTACCTCCACATGAACTTTAGGCTCCGGAGGTGGCGCAACTATACCCGTTTCACGTGGTTGGGTGTGTGGGATATGTGGGGTGTTAATATCGGGGTTGATACCCAACTTTTGATCCTTCGTGGCTATGACTATTTCGTTGTTATAACCCACCACTTTTTTTATTCTAAGTTGCATATCACTCGGGGCCATGTATAACCCCACGCCGAACACGTAATTGACTTTCGATCTGGCGTATTCTAACACGTTTTGGTAGCGTTCGATGGCCCGCGGGAGATCAACTGGAGAATTTATAGCATCCTCAACGTTGGAAACGAACTGTTTCTGAGCGTCGTAAGCAGTTCCCTTACCGATGATGTTGGAACGCGTTTGTGACTGCGCACCCAACAGCGACCACACGTACGTTCGAATCGAGTCGTTCAAGCGTATTATACCAGCACGAGTGAATCCTTTCGATGTGTCCAGCATGAACATTTTCCACCCGTCTGCGGTTGACTGCTCCACTTTCTGGACTGTGAAAGCAACACCACCTTTAAAGTTCATACGATCATCCCTCCATTCATTACTCGACAAAGCAAAATCCGGGCGTAGTTTACCTTGTTTCAGTACAAGATCACTGAGTTCTTTCACTGATCGCACGCCATCAGAAGGAATACCCAACCCGTGGTTCGGCCCCGGCAAACGCCAATCCGTCTTCGGGTTTATTTCGAATTCATTACAAATACGTTCGTAGGCCCGTCTATCGTATGGGTTGTTTGTTGCGTCCCACGCTTTGTCCTGTGGGAGGGGGGCACTGATCTCTTTAAGGATACGTCTGACCTGGTAGTACACGTGGAATTTGAACACAGACTGACTCAGCGGTCCACGCCGAGTGTCGGTCAATGCCACACCACACCCCGTTGTAGCGCACCACACAGCAAAGTTGAATTGATTCTGCCAGAACTGCATAGGGTTGTTGAACCACGCGTGGACTGCCTCAATGTTAGTCACCATAAGCTTATACTTATCGAACACATCTAAAAGCTGGGCATTGAAATACAACTCAGGAGCAACCACGATCTTCATAGGGGAGAAATCTACATCCAGTTTAGGGTAAAACACACCAGGGGAATACATTTTAAAACTATTATATAATAAATATATATGTAATATGTACATAACACTTCCTGGAATAACGAGCGGTGAGGCCGTTCAGCTGACGCACGCGATCGATAACACGTCAGGTCAACTCGAAGTCGCACTCTGCGATATCACCTACCTACCGCAATGGACTAACATTAATATCAGCAACAATAAGCTGTTCGTCAGTGGAACTCGCAGTCAGATAACTGACGGTTACTACAGCGTGTGCTCGCTAAACGACGAGGTCTTCAAACCCCTGGGAGCCGAACTCAAGATGAACGACTCAAACGGCACAGTGGTGTTAATCAACAACGGAAGAACCTCCTTGAGGCTAGGCCGACCATTAGCGAGGATACTCGGTATGTCTCCTGACGAGATAAAACCAACAACAACCGTCACAGGCACGAAGTTACCCGAACTAGTACCGTACCGAGAGCTATACATTCATCTCGGTCAGGTGAGCACAACGTATAACATTCAAGGAGGCCACCCTTCCACTATACTGAGAGCAGTGCCGGTGAAAACTGAGAAATTCAACGACGGTAGAACCGAGTCGTTTTCACCACGGCAGTATAAGAGATTAACCCAGGGCAACATACCTGAGCTGACAATATCGGTGTTAGATATAAATCATAATCCTGTAAATATAGGATACTTCAGCTTAACGCTTCACGTAACATGACCAGCGCACAAGGACCCGGAGTGAAAAAATGTGTCAATATCGGGATCTCCGACCTCGGAGACACACGCGGTTTCGACGCTCCCGGAGTAGATGGTAAATCGTATGCCTTGCAACTGAAAAACAACATTTACAAACGCGTTGAAATCCCCTCCGGTGGAACCCTAAGTGATATGATAGATACCACAGGAGCAACAGCCAACACTAAGTACGCCCTCGTCAACACCGGTGATGACAACTGGAGAATATACCCATCATTCGGAGGTAAACTGTTCGACTTAAACGATGTTGAGAGCACTACCGTCATCAAAAACAAACCATATATGCTCGTCTTCACCGAAGATGACAAGTGGGTGTTGTTACCCGATAACAAATGGTTTCTCAATATTAGACTCGTCTCCCCTTACGTGTTCACGGATAATAAAGACAACCACCTAAACAAAGTCGTGAACAATGGAACCCTGCTCGTGGCTTACGTCCCAACTCAGAGACGTAGCATAGTCGTCAGCCCAGTCAACACTATAGCAGCCCACATGCTATCGAGTAAACCGGCCATACAAAACGTGAAATTGCAGTTGGTGTCTGAATTCGAAGGCGTGGTCAAGATACTAGAGAGTCTACCGGCAAACTCAACATTAATCATCAAAGTCTACCTAGGGGAACCATCGGTGAATGAGGTCGAGATCGTGAAGGGGATCAAACTCGGGTGGGTGAAACGACACCAGTATCAAGTTTGCAACGTTTACGTGCGGGTGGGTGTCGGCTCCAAGACCAGTCTGCAGGGGGTCAACGTGATCGTGGAAAACAAGATATCACTAATCAATATCTTCCTACCTGACAACATACACTTCATGGGTATGAAGTTAACCCCTGAATTATTATCAGAAAACCAGTTGGAAATTATATCGTAATAATATAATAATGACCAGTCATCATCCCAACACTACACTTAACGACCTGGGAGATACGGAGGGATTCGATCAGCCTGGTGAGGAAGATGAATTCTACATCCTGCACTTCAAAGACAACGTGTACAGACGGGTGTCGTTATCAGATTTAAAAGAACCCAAATGGCTGATCAATTTAATATTCACCTCACCTTATATCACAACAAAAGGGGAGTGGATTTATATCTCTAAGATTACGAATAACGGTATCTGGCCCGGGGGTTTCATTACGGGGAATGAAGCAACAGACACGGTATATTTTTATGAAGGAAAAATTGGATTAGGTTCTGGAATAGAAAGTAAATTAACATTTAGCAGTATGTATTTACACGAAAGGCAGCTTGAGATATCCCCCCCTTTCACACTCATCATAGAAGTCTTCTTTTATTTAGACAATGAAAACACCTCAAGAGTACACCAATTTTTACCCGGGGTGTCAATACACTGGTATAAAGAACACATAGACCAATATTGTCGTATTGTTATACAACAGGATACCCCCACGGGTCCTATAAACCGCTTAATAAACCTCAGTGGGGTTTTTATTACAACAGAAAAGTCTATTAGCCTCTCACCTATTACCCTGAGTACTAGTATACAACTTGTAGACTTCAAATACATTGATAGATTTTTAACTGAAACCCAATTAAAATATCTTTCAAAATATATATTATAGGATGGGTCTGTACCCAGTCGTAGAGGAAGTAGCGAAGACGCTGGAAACCGTAGATGGGTTCCGCTTGAGGCAGTTATGTGATGTGAAACGTCAACTAGAACAAGACCGTGACACGCGGAAAGCACTATGTAAAAAATACAATAGAGCTTTCAATATCGTGGACGGGGCTGACACTACCCTTATGGCAACCAGCATGGGACTAGGGGCGGCAGGCGTTGGGTTGTTAACCACCATCGTGGCTGCACCTATAGTGCTAGGTATTGAAATAACGGCTGGGGTGACAGGGTTGGTAGGGTTGGCGCTTAAGTTAGTATCACGCAGACTTAATCGTAAGGCATTGAAACACGACGAGATCAGGGTTCTGGCCGAAGCAAAGCTAAACACAGTGAGTGAGCGAATTTCCACGGCACTCTCTGACAGTAAGATCTCAGAAGAGGAGTTTAGTTCAATCCTCTCTGAACTCAAAAAATATAACGGAATGAAACAAGATATTCGATCCAAGTCTCGTAAGTCTGCTATCAGCGAGGACGAGAAAAAAAAGTACATAGCACAGGGAATACAAAAAGCCCAGCAAGCCTTTATTATGAACACCAAAGAGATCGTAGGCGGTTCACATTAAACTGTTTCATTGATATAAACATAACATAGCTGTAAGCGAGCCACCGATCCTATGTGGTCAGTCAAAACTTACAACAAATTATTGATCGTACCGTACGGCACAGTGTTACCGCCTGCCAAGTCACGGTAAACGTGATAGCGTGGCTTTGTAGTAGGGGCAATAATAGCAAGAGCTAAGGGTCCCACCAAAGCCTCATTTAGTAAATGAGGCTTTGTAGAGGGGTTTTTGAAAAGTGTTTTCGGACTGTCATTCCCTATACTACTCTCGCAATGCCTGTAATGTAGAAACCACGTTCCAGTATTGGTCAAAGCCCTGTGTTCGATGCTACTGCACATGGTTCATTCAAATACTACCCTTAACTATGGTTAAATAGTTTAAATACGTATGTAGGTGATGTATCTATACATTTACAACTTACGCAATGCCTGTAATGGTTAAAAATGCGTATATATGTAGTGTATCTATGCATTCACAACTTTGGCAATGCCTGTAATGTAGAAACCACGTTCCAGTATTGGCCAAAGCCCTGTGTTCGATGCTACTGCACATGGTTCATTCAAATACTACCCTTAACTAGTTTAAATACGTATGTAGGTGATGTATCTATACATTCACAACACTCGCAATGCCTGTAATGTAGAAACCACGTTCCAGTATTGGCCAAAGCCCTGTGTTCGATGCTACTGCACATGGTTCATTCAAATACTACCCTTAACTAGTTTAAATACGTATGTAGGTGATGTATCTATACATTTACAACTTACGCAATGCCTGTAATGGTTAAAAATGCGTAGATATGTAGTGTATCTATGCATTCACAACTTTGGCAATGCCTGTAATGTAGAAACCACGTTCCAGTATTGGCCAAAGCCCTGTGTTCGATGCTACTGCACATGGTTCATTCAAATACTACCCTTAACTAGTTTAAATACGTATGTAGGTGATGTATCTATACATTCACAACTCTCGCAATGCCTGTAATGTAGAAACCACGTTCCAGTATTCTTCAAAGCCCTGTGTTCGATGCTACTGCACATGGTTCATTCAAATACTACCCTTAACTATGGTTAAATAGTTTCAATACGTATGTAGGTGATGTATCTATACATTTACAACTTACGCAATGCCTGTAATGGTTAAAAATGCGTAGATATGTAGTGTATCTATGCATTCACAACTTTGGCAATGCCTGTAATGTAGAAACCACGTTCCAGTATTGGCCAAAGTCCTGTGTTCGATGCTACTGCACATGGTTCATTCAAATACCATGTGCCTGTAATGTAGAAACCACGTTCCAGTATTGGCCAAAGCCCTGTGTTCGATGCTACTGCACATGGTTCATTCAAATACTACCCTTAACTAGTTTAAATACGTATGTAGGTGATGTATCTATACATTTACAACTCTCGCAATGCCTGTAATGGTTAAAAATGCGTAGATATGTAGTGTATCTATGCATTCACAACTTTGGCAATGCCTGTAATGTAGAAACCACGTTCCAGTATTGGCCAAAGCCCTGTGTTCGATGCTACTGCACATGGTTCATTCAAATACTACCCTTAACTAGTTTAAATACGTATGTAGGTGATGTATCTATACATTCACAACTCTCGCAATGCCTGTAATGTAGAAACCACGTTCCAGTATTGGCCAAAGCCCTGTGTTCGATGCTACTGCACATGGTTCATTCAAATACTACCCTTAACTAGTTTAAATACCTATGTAGGTGATGTATCTATACATTTACAACTCTCGCAATGCCTGTAATGGTTAAAAATGCGTAGATATGTAGTGTATCTATGCATTCACAACTCTCGCAATGCCTGTAATGTAGAAACCACGTTCCAGTATTGGCCAAAGCCCTGTGTTCGATGCTACTGCACATGGTTCATTCAAATACTACCCTTAACTAGTTTAAATACGTATGTAGTTGATGTATCTATACATTCACAACTCTCGCAATGCCTGTAATGTAGAAACCACGTTCCAGTATTGGTCAAAGCCCTGTGTTCGATGCTACTGCACATGGTTCATTCAAATACTACCCTTAACTATGGTTAAATAGTTTAAATACGTATGTAGGTGATGTATCTATACATTTACAACTTACGCAATGCCTGTAATGGTTAAAAATGCGTATATATGTAGTGTATCTATGCATTCACAACTTTGGCAATGCCTGTAATGTAGAAACCACGTTCCAGTATTGGCCAAAGCCCTGTGTTCGATGCTACTGCACATGGTTCATTCAAATACTACCCTTAACTAGTTTAAATACGTATGTAGGTGATGTATCTATACATTTACAACTCTCGCAATGCCTGTAATGGTTAAAAATGCGTAGATATGTAGTGTATCTATGCATTCACAACTTTGGCAATGCCTGTAATGTAGAAACCACGTTCCAGTATTGGCCAAAGTCCTGTGTTCGATGCTACTGCACATGGTTCATTCAAATACCATGTGCCTGTAATGTAGAAACCACGTTCCAGTATTGGCCAAAGCCCTGTGTTCGATGCTACTGCACATGGTTCATTCAAATACTACCCTTAACTAGTTTAAATACGTATGTAGGTGATGTATCTATACATTTACAACTCTCGCAATGCCTGTAATGGTTAAAAATGCGTAGATATGTAGTGTATCTATGCATTCACAACTTTGGCAATGCCTGTAATGTAGAAACCACGTTCCAGTATTGGCCAAAGCCCTGTGTTCGATGCTACTGCACATGGTTCATTCAAATACTACCCTTAACTAGTTTAAATACGTATGTAGGTGATGTATCTATACATTCACAACTCTCGCAATGCCTGTAATGTAGAAACCACGTTCCAGTATTGGCCAAAGCCCTGTGTTCGATGCTACTGCACATGGTTCATTCAAATACTACCCTTAACTAGTTTAAATACCTATGTAGGTGATGTATCTATACATTTACAACTCTCGCAATGCCTGTAATGGTTAAAAATGCGTAGATATGTAGTGTATCTATGCATTCACAACTTTGGCAATGCCTGTAATGTAGAAACCACGTTCCAGTATTGGCCAAAGCCCTGTGTTCGATGCTACTGCACATGGTTCATTCAAATACTACCCTTAACTAGTTTAAATACGTATGTAGTTGATGTATCTATACATTCACAACTCTCGCAATGCCTGTAATGTAGAAACCACGTTCCAGTATTGGTCAAAGCCCTGTGTTCGATGCTACTGCACATGGTTCATTCAAATACTACCCTTAACTATGGTTAAATAGTTTAAATACGTATGTAGGTGATGTATCTATACATTTACAACTTACGCAATGCCTGTAATGGTTAAAAATGCGTATATATGTAGTGTATCTATGCATTCACAACTTTGGCAATGCCTGTAATGTAGAAACCACGTTCCAGTATTGGCCAAAGCCCTGTGTTCGATGCTACTGCACATGGTTCATTCAAATACTACCCTTAACTAGTTTAAATACGTATGTAGGTGATGTATCTATACATTTACAACTCTCGCAATGCCTGTAATGGTTAAAAATGCGTAGATATGTAGTGTATCTATGCATTCACAACTTTGGCAATGCCTGTAATGTAGAAACCACGTTCCAGTATTGGCCAAAGTCCTGTGTTCGATGCTACTGCACATGGTTCATTCAAATACCATGTGCCTGTAATGTAGAAACCACGTTCCAGTATTGGCCAAAGCCCTGTGTTCGATGCTACTGCACATGGTTCATTCAAATACTACCCTTAACTAGTTTAAATACGTATGTAGGTGATGTATCTATACATTTACAACTCTCGCAATGCCTGTAATGGTTAAAAATGCGTAGATATGTAGTGTATCTATGCATTCACAACTTTGGCAATGCCTGTAATGTAGAAACCACGTTCCAGTATTGGCCAAAGCCCTGTGTTCGATGCTACTGCACATGGTTCATTCAAATACTACCCTTAACTAGTTTAAATACGTATGTAGGTGATGTATCTATACATTCACAACTCTCGCAATGCCTGTAATGTAGAAACCACGTTCCAGTATTGGCCAAAGCCCTGTGTTCGATGCTACTGCACATGGTTCATTCAAATACTACCCTTAACTAGTTTAAATACCTATGTAGGTGATGTATCTATACATTTACAACTCTCGCAATGCCTGTAATGGTTAAAAATGCGTAGATATGTAGTGTATCTATGCATTCACAACTTTGGCAATGCCTGTAATGTAGAAACCACGTTCCAGTATTGGCCAAAGCCCTGTGTTCGATGCTACTGCACATGGTTCATTCAAATACTACCCTTAACTAGTTTAAATACGTATGTAGTTGATGTATCTATACATTCACAACTCTCGCAATGCCTGTAATGTAGAAACCACGTTCCAGTATTGGTCAAAGCCCTGTGTTCGATGCTACTGCACATGGTTCATTCAAATACTACCCTTAACTATGGTTAAATAGTTTAAATACGTATGTAGGTGATGTATCTATACATTTACAACTTACGCAATGCCTGTAATGGTTAAAAATGCGTATATATGTAGTGTATCTATGCATTCACAACTTTGGCAATGCCTGTAATGTAGAAACCACGTTCCAGTATTGGCCAAAGCCCTGTGTTCGATGCTACTGCACATGGTTCATTCAAATACTACCCTTAACTAGTTTAAATACGTATGTAGGTGATGTATCTATACATTTACAACTCTCGCAATGCCTGTAATGGTTAAAAATGCGTAGATATGTAGTGTATCTATGCATTCACAACTTTGGCAATGCCTGTAATGTAGAAACCACGTTCCAGTATTGGCCAAAGCCCTGTGTTCGATGCTACTGCACATGGTTCATTCAAATACTACCCTTAACTAGTTTAAATACGTATGTAGGTGATGTATCTATACATTCACAACTCTCGCAATGCCTGTAATGTAGAAACCACGTTCCAGTATTCTTCAAAGCCCTGTGTTCGATGCTACTGCACATGGTTCATTCAAATACTACCCTTAACTATGGTTAAATAGTTTCAATACGTATGTAGGTGATGTATCTATACATTTACAACTTACGCAATGCCTGTAATGGTTAAAAATGCGTATATATGTAGTGTATCTATGCATTCACAACTTTGGCAATGCCTGTAATGTAGAAACCACGTTCCAGTATTGGCCAAAGTCCTGTGTTCGATGCTACTGCACATGGTTCATTCAAATACCATGTGCCTGTAATGTAGAAACCACGTTCCAGTATTGGCCAAAGCCCTGTGTTCGATGCTACTGCACATGGTTCATTCAAATACTACCCTTAACTAGTTTAAATACGTATGTAGGTGATGTATCTATACATTTACAACTCTCGCAATGCCTGTAATGGTTAAAAATGCGTAGATATGTAGTGTATCTATGCATTCACAACTTTGGCAATGCCTGTAATGTAGAAACCACGTTCCAGTATTGGTCAAAGCCCTGTGTTCGATGCTACTGCACATGGTTCATTCAAATACTACCCTTAACTATGGTTAAATAGTTTAAATACGTATGTAGGTGATGTATCTATACATTTACAACTTACGCAATGCCTGTAATGGTTAAAAATGCGTATATATGTAGTGTATCTATGCATTCACAACTTTGGCAATGCCTGTAATGTAGAAACCACGTTCCAGTATTGGCCAAAGCCCTGTGTTCGATGCTACTGCACATGGTTCATTCAAATACTACCCTTAACTAGTTTAAATACGTATGTAGGTGATGTATCTATACATTTACACCTCTCGCAATGCCTGTAATGGTTAAAAATGCGTAGATATGTAGTGTATCTATGCATTCACAACTTTGGCAATGCCTGTAATGTAGAAACCACGTTCCAGTATTGGCCAAAGCCCTGTGTTCGATGCTACTGCACATGGTTCATTCAAATACTACCCTTAACTAGTTTAAATACGTATGTAGGTGATGTATCTATACATTCACAACTCTCGCAATGCCTGTAATGTAGAAACCACGTTCCAGTACTGGTCAAAACCCTGTGTTCGATGCTACTGCACATGGTTCATTCAAATACTACCCTTAACTATGGTGAAATAGTTTAAATACGTATGTAGGTGATGTGTCTATACATTTACAACTTACGCAATGCCTGTAATGGTTAAAAATGCGTAGATATGTAGTGTATCTATGCATTCACAACTTTGTCAATGCCTGTAATGTAGAAACCACGTTCCAGTATTGGCCAAGGCCCTGTGTTCGATGCTACTGCACATGGTTCATTCAAATACTACCCTTAACTAGTTTAAATACGTATGTAGGTGATGTATCTATACATTCACAACTCTCGCAATGCCTGTAATGTAGAAACCACGTTCCAGTATTGGCCAAAGCCCTGTGTTCGATGCTACTGCACATGGTTCATTCAAATACTACCCTTAACTAGTTTAAATACGTATGTAGGTGATGTATCTATACATTTACAACTCTCGCAATGCCTGTAATGGTTAAAAATGCGTAGATATGTAGTGTATCTATGCATTCACAACTTTGGCAATGCCTGTAATGTAGAAACCACGTTCCAGTATTGGCCAAAGCCCTGTGTTCGATGCTACTGCACATGGTTCATTCAAATACTACCCTTAACTAGTTTAAATACGTATGTAGGTGATGTATCTATACATTCACAACTCTCGCAATGCCTGTAATGTAGAAACCAAGTTCCAGTATTGGTCAAAGCCCTGTGTTCGATGCTACTGCACATGGTTCATTCAAATACTACCCTTAACTATGGTTAAATAGTTTAAATACGTATGTAGGTGATGTATCTATACATTTACAACTTACGCAATGCCTGTAATGGTTAAAAATGCGTATATATGTAGTGTATCTATGCATTCACAACTTTGGCAATGCCTGTAATGTAGAAACCACGTTCCAGTATTGGCCATAGCCCTGTGTTCGATGCTACTGCACATGGTTCATTCAAATACTACCCTTAACTAGTTTAAATACGTATGTAGGTGATGTATCTATACATTTACAACTCTCGCAATGCCTGTAATGTAGAAACCACGTTCCAGTATTGGCCAAAGCCCTGTGTTCGATGCTACTGCACATGGTTCATTCAAATACTACCCTTAACTAGTTTAAATACGTATGTAGGTGATGTATCTATACATTCACAACTCTCGCAATGCCTGTAATGGTTAAAAATGCGTATATATGTAGTGTATCTATGCATTCACAACTTTGTCAATGCCTGTAATGTAGAAACCACGTTCCAGTATTGGCCAAAGCCCTGTGTTCGATGCTACTGCACATGGTTCATTCAAATACTACCCTTAACTAGTTTAAATACGTATGTAGGTGATGTATCTATACATTTACACCTCTCGCAATGCCTGTAATGGTTAAAAATGCGTAGATATGTAGTGTATCTATGCATTCACAACTTTGGCAATGCCTGTAATGTAGAAACCACGTTCCAGTATTGGCCAAAGCCCTGTGTTCGATGCTACTGCACATGGTTCATTCAAATACTACCCTTAACTATGGTTAAATAGTTTCAATACGTATGTAGGTGATGTATCTATACATTTACAACTTACGCAATGCCTGTAATGGTTAAAAATGCGTAGATATGTAGTGTATCTATGCATTCACAACTTTGGCAATGCCTGTAATGTAGAAACCACGTTCCAGTATTGGCCAAAGCCCTGTGTTCGATGCTACTGCACATGGTTCATTCAAATACTACCCTTAACTAGTTTAAATACGTATGTAGGTGATGTATCTATACATTCACAACTCTCGCAATGCCTGTAATGTAGAAACCACGTTCCAGTACTGGTCAAAACCCTGTGTTCGATGCTACTGCACATGGTTCATTCAAATACTACCCTTAACTATGGTTAAATAGTTTAAATACGTATGTAGGTGATGTGTCTATACATTTACAACTTACGCAATGCCTGTAATGGTTAAAAATGCGTAGATATGTAGTGTATCTATCCATTCACAACTTTGTCAATGCCTGTAATGTAGAAACCACGTTCCAGTATTGGCCAAGGCCCTGTGTTCGATGCTACTGCACATGGTTCATTCAAATACTACCCTTAACTAGTTTAAATACGTATGTAGGTGATGTATCTATACATTCACAACTCTCGCAATGCCTGTAATGTAGAAACCACGTTCCAGTATTGGCCAAAGCCCTGTGTTCGATGCTACTGCACATGGTTCATTCAAATACTACCCTTAACTAGTTTAAATACGTATGTAGGTGATGTATCTATACATTTACAACTCTCGCAATGCCTGTAATGGTTAAAAATGCGTAGATATGTAGTGTATCTATGCATTCACAACTTTGGCAATGCCTGTAATGTAGAAACCACGTTCCAGTATTGGCCAAAGCCCTGTGTTCGATGCTACTGCACATGGTTCATTCAAATACTACCCTTAACTAGTTTAAATACGTATGTAGGTGATGTATCTATACATTCACAACTCTCGCAATGCCTGTAATGTAGAAACCACGTTCCAGTATTGGTCAAAGCCCTGTGTTCGATGCTACTGCACATGGTTCATTCAAATACTACCCTTAACTATGGTTAACTAGTTTAAATACGTATGTAGGTGATGTATCTATACATTTACAACTCTCGCAATGCCTGTAATGGTTAAAAATGCGTATATATGTAGAGTATCTATGCATTCACAACTTTGGCAATGCCTGTAATGTAGAAACCACGTTCCAGTATTGGCCAAAGCCCTGTGTTCGATGCTACTGCACATGGTTCATTCAAATACTACCCTTAGCTAGTTTAAATACGTATGTAGGTGATGTATCTATACATTTACAACTCTCGCAATGCCTGTAATGTAGAAACCACGTTCCAGTATTGGCCAAAGCCCTGTGTTCGATGCTACTGCACATGGTTCATTCAAATACTACCCTTAACTAGTTTAAATACGTATGTAGTTGATGTATCTATACATTCACAACTCTCGCAATGCCTGTAATGTAGAAACCACGTTCCAGTATTGGTCAAAGCCCTGTGTTCGATGCTACTGCACATGGTTCATTCAAATACTACCCTTAACTATGGTTAAATAGTTTAAATACGTATGTAGGTGATGTATCTATACATTTACAACTTACGCAATGCCTGTAATGGTTAAAAATGCGTATATATGTAGTGTATCTATGCATTCACAACTTTGGCAATGCCTGTAATGTAGAAACCACGTTCCAGTATTGGCCAAAGCCCTGTGTTCGATGCTACTGCACATGGTTCATTCAAATACTACCCTTAACTAGTTTAAATACGTATGTAGGTGATGTATCTATACATTTACAACTCTCGCAATGCCTGTAATGGTTAAAAATGCGTAGATATGTAGTGTATCTATGCATTCACAACTTTGGCAATGCCTGTAATGTAGAAACCACGTTCCAGTATTGGCCAAAGTCCTGTGTTCGATGCTACTGCACATGGTTCATTCAAATACCATGTGCCTGTAATGTAGAAACCACGTTCCAGTATTGGCCAAAGCCCTGTGTTCGATGCTACTGCACATGGTTCATTCAAATACTACCCTTAACTAGTTTAAATACGTATGTAGGTGATGTATCTATACATTTACAACTCTCGCAATGCCTGTAATGGTTAAAAATGCGTAGATATGTAGTGTATCTATGCATTCACAACTTTGGCAATGCCTGTAATGTAGAAACCACGTTCCAGTATTGGCCAAAGCCCTGTGTTCGATGCTACTGCACATGGTTCATTCAAATACTACCCTTAACTAGTTTAAATACGTATGTAGGTGATGTATCTATACATTCACAACTCTCGCAATGCCTGTAATGTAGAAACCACGTTCCAGTATTGGCCAAAGCCCTGTGTTCGATGCTACTGCACATGGTTCATTCAAATACTACCCTTAACTAGTTTAAATACCTATGTAGGTGATGTATCTATACATTTACAACTCTCGCAATGCCTGTAATGGTTAAAAATGCGTAGATATGTAGTGTATCTATGCATTCACAACTTTGGCAATGCCTGTAATGTAGAAACCACGTTCCAGTATTGGCCAAAGCCCTGTGTTCGATGCTACTGCACATGGTTCATTCAAATACTACCCTTAACTAGTTTAAATACGTATGTAGTTGATGTATCTATACATTCACAACTCTCTCAATGCCTGTAATGTAGAAACCACGTTCCAGTATTGGTCAAAGCCCTGTGTTCGATGCTACTGCACATGGTTCATTCAAATACTACCCTTAACTATGGTTAAATAGTTTAAATACGTATGTAGGTGATGTATCTATACATTTACAACTTACGCAATGCCTGTAATGGTTAAAAATGCGTATATATGTAGTGTATCTATGCATTCACAACTTTGGCAATGCCTGTAATGTAGAAACCACGTTCCAGTATTGGCCAAAGCCCTGTGTTCGATGCTACTGCACATGGTTCATTCAAATACTACCCTTAACTAGTTTAAATACGTATGTAGGTGATGTATCTATACATTTACAACTCTCGCAATGCCTGTAATGGTTAAAAATGCGTAGATATGTAGTGTATCTATGCATTCACAACTTTGGCAATGCCTGTAATGTAGAAACCACGTTCCAGTATTGGCCAAAGCCCTGTGTTCGATGCTACTGCACATGGTTCATTCAAATACTACCCTTAACTAGTTTAAATACGTATGTAGGTGATGTATCTATACATTCACAACTCTCGCAATGCCTGTAATGTAGAAACCACGTTCCAGTATTCTTCAAAGCCCTGTGTTCGATGCTACTGCACATGGTTCATTCAAATACTACCCTTAACTATGGTTAAATAGTTTCAATACGTATGTAGGTGATGTATCTATACATTTACAACTTACGCAATGCCTGTAATGGTTAAAAATGCGTAGATATGTAGTGTATCTATGCATTCACAACTTTGGCAATGCCTGTAATGTAGAAACCACGTTCCAGTATTGGCCAAAGTCCTGTGTTCGATGCTACTGCACATGGTTCATTCAAATACCATGTGCCTGTAATGTAGAAACCACGTTCCAGTATTGGCCAAAGCCCTGTGTTCGATGCTACTGCACATGGTTCATTCAAATACTACCCTTAACTAGTTTAAATACGTATGTAGGTGATGTATCTATACATTTACAACTCTCGCAATGCCTGTAATGGTTAAAAATGCGTAGATATGTAGTGTATCTATGCATTCACAACTTTGGCAATGCCTGTAATGTAGAAACCACGTTCCAGTATTGGTCAAAGCCCTGTGTTCGATGCTACTGCACATGGTTCATTCAAATACTACCCTTAACTATGGTTAAATAGTTTAAATACGTATGTAGGTGATGTATCTATACATTTACAACTTACGCAATGCCTGTAATGGTTAAAAATGCGTATATATGTAGTGCATCTATGCATTCACAACTTTGGCAATGCCTGTAATGTAGAAACCACGTTCCAGTATTGGCCAAAGCCCTGTGTTCGATGCTACTGCACATGGTTCATTCAAATACTACCCTTAACTAGTTTAAATACGTATGTAGGTGATGTATCTATACATTTACAACTCTCGCAATGCCTGTAATGGTTAAAAATGCGTAGATATGTAGTGTATCTATGCATTCACAACTTTGGCAATGCCTGTAATGTAGAAACCACGTTCCAGTATTGGCCAAAGCCCTGTGTTCGATGCTACTGCACATGGTTCATTCAAATACTACCCTTAACTAGTTTAAATACGTATGTAGGTGATGTATCTATACATTCACAACTCTCGCAATGCCTGTAATGTAGAAACCACGTTCCAGTACTGGTCAAAACCCTGTGTTCGATGCTACTGCACATGGTTCATTCAAATACTACCCTTAACTATGGTTAAATAGTTTAAATACGTATGTAGGTGATGTGTCTATACATTTACAACTTACGCAATGCCTGTAATGGTTAAAAATGCGTAGATATGTAGTGTATCTATGCATTCACAACTTTGTCAATGCCTGTAATGTAGAAACCACGTTCCAGTATTGGCCAAGGCCCTGTGTTCGATGCTACTGCACATGGTTCATTCAAATACTACCCTTAACTAGTTTAAATACGTATGTAGGTGATGTATCTATACATTCACAACTCTCGCAATGCCTGTAATGTAGAAACCACGTTCCAGTATTGGCCAAAGCCCTGTGTTCGATGCTACTGCACATGGTTCATTCAAATACTACCCTTAACTAGTTTAAATACGTATGTAGGTGATGTATCTATACATTTACAACTCTCGCAATGCCTGTAATGTAGAAACCACGTTCCAGTATTGGTCAAAGCCCTGTGTTCGATGCTACTGCACATGGTTCATTCAAATACTACCCTTAACTATGGTTAAATAGTTTAAATACGTATGTAGGTGATGTGTCTATACATTTACAACTTACGCAATGCCTGTAATGGTTAAAAATGCGTAGATATGTAGTGTATCTATCCATTCACAACTTTGTCAATGCCTGTAATGTAGAAACCACGTTCCAGTATTGGCCAAAGCCCTGTGTTCGATGCTACTGCACATGGTTCATTCAAATACTACCCTTAACTAGTTTAAATACGTATGTAGGTGATGTATCTATACATTCACAACTCTCGCAATGCCTGTAATGTAGAAACCACGTTCCAGTATTGGTCAAAGCCCTGTGTTCGATGCTACTGCACATGGTTCATTCAAATACTACCCTTAACTATGGTTAACTAGTTTAAATACGTATGTAGGTGATGTATCTATACATTTACAACTCTCGCAATGCCTGTAATGGTTAAAAATGCGTATATATGTAGAGTATCTATGCATTCACAACTTTGGCAATGCCTGTAATGTAGAAACCACGTTCCAGTATTGGCCAAAGCCCTGTGTTCGATGCTACTGCACATGGTTCATTCAAATACTACCCTTAACTA
This sequence comes from Haliotis asinina, assembly GCF_037392515.1. Classification (NCBI taxonomy): domain Eukaryota; kingdom Metazoa; phylum Mollusca; class Gastropoda; order Lepetellida; family Haliotidae; genus Haliotis; species Haliotis asinina. Next base: position 35,778,504 of record NC_090292.1, on the reverse strand, counting down.
GTTTAAATACGTATGTAGGTGATGTATCTATACATTTACAACTCTCGCAATGCCTGTAATGTAGAAACCACGTTCCAGTATTGGCCAAAGCCCTGTGTTCGATGCTACTGCACATGGTTCATTCAAATACTACCCTTAACTAGTTTAAATACGTATGTAGGTGATGTATCTATACATTCACAACTCTCGCAATGCCTGTAATGGTTAAAAATGCGTATATATGTAGTGTATCTATGCATTCACAACTTTGTCAATGCCTGTAATGTAGAAACCACGTTCCAGTATTGGCCAAAGCCCTGTGTTCGATGCTACTGCACATGGTTCATTCAAATACTACCCTTAACTATGGTTAAATAGTTTCAATACGTATGTAGGTGATGTATCTATACATTTACAACTTACGCAATGCCTGTAATGGTTAAAAATGCGTAGATATGTAGTGTATCTATGCATTCACAACTTTGGCAATGCCTGTAATGTAGAAACCACGTTCCAGTATTGGCCAAAGCCCTGTGTTCGATGCTACTGCACATGGTTCATTCAAATACCATGTGCCTGTAATGTAGAAACCACGTTCCAGTATTGGCCAAAGCCCTGTGTTCGATGCTACTGCACATGGTTCATTCAAATACTACCCTTAACTAGTTTAAATACGTATGTAGGTGATGTATCTATACATTTACAACTCTCGCAATGCCTGTAATGGTTAAAAATGCGTAGATATGTAGTGTATCTATGCATTCACAACTTTGGCAATGCCTGTAATGTAGAAACCACGTTCCAGTATTGGCCAAAGCCCTGTGTTCGATGCTACTGCACATGGTTCATTCAAATACTACCCTTAACTATGGTTAAATAGTTTAAATACGTATGTAGGTGATGTATCTATACATTTACAACTTACGCAATGCCTGTAATGGTTAAAAATGCGTATATATGTAGTGTATCTATGCATTCACAACTTTGGCAATGCCTGTAATGTAGAAACCACGTTCCAGTATTGGCCAAAGCCCTGTGTTCGATGCTACTGCACATGGTTCATTCAAATACTACCCTTAACTAGTTTAAATACGTATGTAGGTGATGTATCTATACATTCACAACTCTTGCAATGCCTGTAATGTAGAAACCACGTTCCAGTATTGGTCAAAGCCCTGTGTTCGATGCTACTGCACATGGTTCATTCAAATACTACCCTTAACTATGGTTAAATAGTTTAAATACGTATGTAGGTGATGTGTCTATACATTTACAACTTACGCAATGCCTGTAATGGTTAAAAATGCGTACATATGTAGTGTATCTATGCATTCAAAACTTTGGCAATGCCTGTAATGTAGAAACCACGTTCCAGTATTGGCCAAAGCACTGTGTTCGATGCTACTGCACATGGTTCATTCAAATACTACCCTTAACTAGTTTAAATAGGTATTTAGGTGATGTATCTATACATTCACAACTCTCGCAATGCCTGTAATGTAGAAACCACGTTCCAGTACTGGTCAAAACCCTGTGTTCGATGCTACTGCACATGGTTCATTCAAATACTACCCTTAACTATGGTTAAATAGTTTAAATACGTATGTAGGTGATGTGTCTATACATTTACAACTTACGCAATGCCTGTAATGGTTAAAAATGCGTAGATATGTAGTGTATCTATGCATTCACAACTTTGGCAATGCCTGTAATGTAGAAACCACGTTCCAGTATTGGCCAAAGCCCTGTGTTCGATGCTACTGCACATGGTTCATTCAAATACTACCCTTAACTAGTTTAAATAGGTATTTAGGTGATGTATCTATACATTCACAACTCTCGCAATGCCTGTAATGTAGAAACCACGTTCCAGTACTGGTCAAAACCCTGTGTTCGATGCTACTGCACATGGTTCATTCAAATACTACCCTTAACTAGTTTAAATACGTATGTAGGTGATGCATCTATACATTCACAACTCTCGCAATGCCTGTAATGTAGAAACCACGTTCCAGTATTGGCCAAAGCCCTGTGTTCGATGCTACTGCACATGGTTCATTCAAATACTACCCTTAACTAGTTTAAATACGTATGTAGGTGATGTATCTATACATTTACAACTCTCGCAATGCCTGTAATGGTTAAAAATGCGTAGATATGTAGTGTATCTATGCATTCACAACTTTGGCAATGCCTGTAATGTAGAAACCACGTTCCAGTATTGGCCAAAGCCCTGTGTTCGATGCTACTGCACATGGTTCATTCAAATACTACCCTTAACTAGTTTAAATACGTATGTAGGTGATGTATCTATACATTCACAACTCTCGCAATGCCTGTAATGTAGAAACCACGTTCCAGTATTGGTCAAAGCCCTGTGTTCGATGCTACTGCACATGGTTCATTCAAATACTACCCTTAACTATGGTTAAATAGTTTAAATACGTATGTAGGTGATGTATCTATACATTTACAACTTACGCAATGCCTGTAATGGTTAAAAATGCGCATATATGTAGTGTATCTATGCATTCACAACTTTGGCAATGCCTGTAATGTAGAAACCACGTTCCAGTATTGGCCAAAGCCCTGTGTTCGATGCTACTGCACATGGTTCATTCAAATACTACCCTTAACTAGTTTAAATACGTATGTAGGTGATGTATCTATACATTCACAACTCTCGCAATGCCTGTAATGTAGAAACCACGTTCCAGTATTGGCCAAAGCCCTGTGTTCGATGCTACTGCACATGGTTCATTCAAATACTACCCTTAACTAGTTTAAATACGTATGTAGGTGATGTATCTATACATTTACAACTCTCGCAATGCCTGTAATGGTTAAAAATGCGTAGATATGTAGTGTATCTATGCATTCACAACTTTGGCAATGCCTGTAATGTAGAAACCACGTTCCAGTATTGGCCAAAGCCCTGTGTTCGATGCTACTGCACATGGTTCATTCAAATACTACCCTTAACTAGTTTAAATACGTATGTAGGTGATGTATCTATACATTCACAACTCTCGCAATGCCTGTAATGTAGAAACCACGTTCCAGTATTGGTCAAAGCCCTGTGTTCGATGCTACTGCACATGGTTCATTCAAATACTACCCTTAACTAGTTTAAATACGTATGTAGGTGATGTATCTATACATTTACAACTCTCGCAATGCCTGTAATGGTTAAAAATGCGTAGATATGTAGTGTATCTATGCATTCACAACTTTGGCAATGCCTGTAATGTAGAAACCACGTTCCAGTATTGGCCAAAGCCCTGTGTTCGATGCTACTGCACATGGTTCATTCAAATACTACCCTTAACTAGTTTAAATACGTATGTAGGTGATGTATCTATACATTCACAACTCTCGCAATGCCTGTAATGTAGAAACCACGTTCCAGTATTGGTCAAAGCCCTGTGTTCGATGCTACTGCACATGGTTCATTCAAATACTACCCTTAACTATGGTTAAATAGTTTCAATACGTATGTAGGTGATGTATCTATACATTTACAACTTACGCAATGCCTGTAATGGTTAAAAATGCGTATATATGTAGTGTATCTATGCATTCACAACTTTGGCAATGCCTGTAATGTAGAAACCACGTTCCAGTATTGGCCAAAGCCCTGTGTTCGATGCTACTGCACATGGTTCATTCAAATACTACCCTTAACTAGTTTAAATACGTATGTAGGTGATGTATCTATACATTCACAACTCTCGCAATGCCTGTAATGGTTAAAAATGCGTAGATATGTAGTGTATCTATGCATTCACAACTTTGTCAATGCCTGTAATGTAGAAACCACGTTCCAGTATTGGCCAAAGCCCTGTGTTCGATGCTACTGCACATGGTTCATTCAAATACTACCCTTAACTAGTTTAAATACGTATGTAGGTGATGTATCTATACATTCACAACTCTCGCAATGCCTGTAATGGTTAAAAATGCGTATATATGTAGTGTATCTATGCATTCACAACTTTGTCAATGCCTGTAATGTAGAAACCACGTTCCAAAGCCCTGTGTTCGATGCTACTGCACATGGTTCATTCAAATACTACCCTTAACTATGGTTAAATAGTTTAAATACGTATGTAGGTGATGTATCTATACATTTACAACTTACGCAATACCTGTAATGGTTAAAAATGCGTATATATGTAGTGTATCTATGCATTCACAACTTTGGCAATGCCTGTAATGTAGAAACCACGTTCCAGTATTGGCCAAAGCCCTGTGTTCGATGCTACTGCACATGGTTCATTCAAATACTACCCTTAACTAGTTTAAATACGTATGTAGGTGATGTATCTATACATTCACAACTCTCGCAATGCCTGTAATGTAGAAACCACGTTCCAGTATTGGTCAAAGCCCTGTGTTCGATGCTACTGCACATGGTTCATTCAAATACTACCCTTAACTATGGTTAAATAGTTTAAATACGTATGTAGGTGATGTATCTATACATTTACAACTTACGCAATGCCTGTAATGGTTAAAAATGCGTATATATGTAGTGTATCTATGCATTCACAACTTTGGCAATGCCTGTAATGTAGAAACCACGTTCCAGTATTGGCCAAAGCCCTGTGTTCGATGCTACTGCACATGGTTCATTCAAATACTACCCTTAACTAGTTTAAATACGTATGTAGGTGATGTATCTATACATTTACAACTCTCGCAATGCCTGTAATGGTTAAAAATGCGTAGATATGTAGTGTATCTATGCATTCACAACTTTGGCAATGCCTGTAATGTAGAAACCACGTTCCAGTATTGGCCAAAGCCCTGTGTTCGATGCTACTGCACATGGTTCATTCAAATACTACCCTTAACTAGTTTAAATACGTATGTAGTTGATGTATCTATACATTCACAACTCTCGCAATGCCTGTAATGTAGAAACCACGTTCCAGTATTTGTCAAAGCCCTGTGTTCGATGCTACTGCACATGGTTCATTCAAATGCTACCCTTAACTATGGTTAAATAGTTTAAATACGTATGTAGGTGATGTATCTATACATTTACAACTCTCGCAATGCCTGTAATGGTTAAAAATGCGTATATATGTAGTGTATCTATGCATTCACAACTTTGGCAATGCCTGTAATGTAGAAACCACGTTCCAGTATTGGCCAAAGCCCTGTGTTCGATGCTACTGCACATGGTTCATTCAAATACTACCCTTAACTAGTTTAAATACGTATGTAGGTGATGTATCTATACATTTACAACTCTCGCAATGCCTGTAATGGTTAAAAATGCGTAGATATGTAGTGTATCTATGCATTCACAACTTTGGCAATGCCTGTAATGTAGAAACCACGTTCCAGTATTGGCCAAAGCCCTGTGTTCGATGCTACTGCACATGGTTCATTCAAATACTACCCTTAACTAGTTTAAATACGTATGTAGGTGATGTATCTATACATTCACAACTCTCGCAATGCCTGTAATGTAGAAACCACGTTCCAGTATTGGTCAAAGCCCTGTGTTCGATGCTACTGCACATGGTTTATTCAAATACTACCCTTAACTATGGTTAACTAGTTTAAATACGTATGTAGGTGATGTATCTATACATTTACAACTTACGCAATGCCTGTAATGGTTAAAAATGCGTATATATGTAGTGTATCTATGCATTCACAACTTTGGCAATGCCTGTAATGTAGAAACCACGTTCCAGTATTGGCCAAAGCCCTGTGTTCGATGCTACTGCACATGGTTCATTCAAATACTACCCTTAACTAGTTTAAATACGTATGTAGGTGATGTATCTATACATTCACAACTCTCGCAATGCCTGTAATGGTTAAAAATGCGTATATATGTAGTGTATCTATGCATTCACAACTTTGTCAATGCCTGTAATGTAGAAACCACGTTCCAGTATTGGCCAAAGCCCTGTGTTCGATGCTACTGCACATGGTTCATTCAAATACTACCCTTAACTAGTTTAAATACGTATGTAGGTGATGTATCTATACATTTACACCTCTTGCAATACCTGTAATGGTTAAAAATGCGTAGATATGTAGTGTATCTATGCATTCACAACTTTGGCAATGCCTGTAATGTAGAAACCACGTTCCAGTATTGGCCAAAGCCCTGTGTTCGATGCTACTGCACATGGTTCATTCAAATACTACCCTTAACTAGTTTAAATACGTATGTAGGTGATGTATCTATACATTCACAACACTCGCAATGCCTGTAATGGTTAAAAATGCGTATATATGTAGTGTATCTATGCATTCACAACTTTGTCAATGCCTGTAATGTAGAAACCACGTTCCAGTATTGGCCAAAGCCCTGTGTTCGATGCTACTGCACATGGTTCATTCAAATACTACCCTTAACTAGTTTAAATACGTATGTAGGTGATGTATCTATACATTCACAACTCTCGCAATGCCTGTAATGGTTAAAAATGCGTATATATGTAGTGTATCTATGCATTCACAACTTTGTCAATGCCTGTAATGTAGAAACCACGTTCCAAAGCCCTGTGTTCGATGCTACTGCACATGGTTCATTCAAATACTACCCTTAACTATGGTTAAATAGTTTAAATACGTATATAGGTGATGTATCTATACATTTACAACTTACGCAATACCTGTAATGGTTAAAAATGCGTAGACATGTAGTGTATCTATGCATTCACAACTTTGGCAATGCCTGTAATGTAGAAACCACGTTCCAGTATTGCCCAAAGCCCTGTGTTCGATGCTACTGCACATGGTTCATTCAAATACTACCCTTAACTAGTTTAAATACGTATGTAGGTGATGTATCTATACATTTACAACTCTCGCAATGCCTGTAATGGTTAAAAATGCGTAGATATGTAGTGTATCTATGCATTCACAACTTTGGCAATGCCTGTAATGTAGAAACCACGTTCCAGTATTGGCCAAAGCCCTGTGTTCGATGCTACTGCACATGGTTCATTCAAATACTACCCTTAACTAGTTTAAATACGTATGTAGTTGATGTATCTATACATTCACAACTCTCGCAATGCCTGTAATGTAGAAACCGCGTTCCAGTATTGGTCAAAGCCCTGTGTTCGATGCTACTGCACATGGTTCATTCAAATACTACCCTTAACTATGGTTAAATAGTTTAAATACGTATGTAGGTGATGTATCTATACATTTACAACTTACGCAATGCCTGTAATGGTTAAAAATGCGTATATATGTAGTGTATCTATGCATTCACAACTTTGGCAATGCCTGTAATGTAGAAACCACGTTCCAGTATTGCCCAAAGCCCTGTGTTCGATGCTACTGCACATGGTTCATTCAAATACTACCCTTAACTAGTTTAAATACGTATGTAGGTGATGTATCTATACATTTACAACTCTCGCAATGCCTGTAATGGTTAAAAATGCGTAGATATGTAGTGTATCTATGCATTCACAACTTTGGCAATGCCTGTAATGTAGAAACCACGTTCCAGTATTGGCCAAAGCCCTGTGTTCGATGCTACTGCACATGGTTCATTCAAACACTACCCTTAACTAGTTTAAATACGTATGTAGGTGATGTATCTATACATTCACAACTCTCGCAATGCCTGTAATGTAGAAACCACGTTCCAGTACTGGTCGAAACCCTGTGTTCGATGCTACTGCACATGGTTCATTCAAATACTACCCTTAACTATGGTTAAATAGTTTCAATACGTATGTAGGTGATGTGTCTATACATTTACAACTCTCGCAATGCCTGTAATGGTTAAAAATGCGTAGATATGTAGTGTATCTATGCATTCACAACTTTGTCAATGCCTGTAATGTAGAAACCACGTTCCAGTATTGGCCAAGGCCCTGTGTTCGATGCTACTGCACATGGTTCATTCAAATACTACCCTTAACTAGTTTAAATACGTATGTAGGTGATGTATCTATACATTCACAACTCTCGCAATGCCTGTAATGTAGAAACCACGTTCCAGTATTGGCCAAAGCCCTGTGTTCGATGCTACTGCACATGGTTCATTCAAGTACTACCCTTAACTAGTTTAAATACGTATGTAGGTGATGTATCTATACATTTACAACTCTCGCAATGCCTGTAATGGTTAAAAATGCGTAGATATGTAGTGTATCTATGCATTCACAACTTTGGCAATGCCTGTAATGTAGAAACCACGTTCCAGTATTGGCCAAAGCCCTGTGTTCGATGCTACTGCACATGGTTCATTCAAATACTACCCTTAACTAGTTTAAATACGTATGTAGGTGATGTATCTATACATTCACAACTCTCGCAATGCCTGTAATGTAGAAACCACGTTCCAGTATTGGTCAAAGCCCTGTGTTCGATGCTACTGCACATGGTTCATTCAAATACTACCCTTAACTATGGTTAAATAGTTTAAATACGTATGTAGGTGATGTATCTATACATTTACAACTTACGCAATGCCTGTAATGGTTAAAAATGCGTATATATGTAGTGTATCTATGCATTCACAACTTTGGCAATGCCTGTAATGTAGAAACCACGTTCCAGTATTGGCCAAAGCCCTGTGTTCGATGCTACTGCACATGGTTCATTCAAATACTACCCTTAACTAGTTTAAATACGTATGTAGGTGATGTATCTATACATTCACAACTCTCGCAATGCCTGTAATGGTTAAAAATGCGTATATATGTAGTGTATCTATGCATTCACAACTTTGTCAATGCCTGTAATGTAGAAACCACGTTCCAGTATTGGCCAAAGCCCTGTGTTCGATGCTACTGCACATGGTTCATTCAAATACTACCCTTAACTAGTTTAAATACGTATGTAGGTGATGTATCTATACATTTACACCTCTCGCAATGCCTGTAATGGTTAAAAATGCGTAGATATGTAGTGTATCTATGCATTCACAACTTTGGCAATGCCTGTAATGTAGAAACCACGTTCCAGTATTGGCCAAAGCCCTGTGTTCGATGCTACTGCACATGGTTCATTCAAATACTACCCTTAACTATGGTTAAATAGTTTCAATACGTATGTAGGTGATGTATCTATACATTTACAACTTACGCAATGCCTGTAATGGTTAAAAATGCGTAGATATGTAGTGTATCTATGCATTCACAACTTTGGCAATGCCTGTAATGTAGAAACCACGTTCCAGTATTGGCCAAAGCCCTGTGTTCGATGCTACTGCACATGGTTCATTCAAATACCATGTGCCTGTAATGTAGAAACCACGTTCCAGTATTGGCCAAAGCCCTGTGTTCGATGCTACTGCACATGGTTCATTCAAATACTACCCTTAACTAGTTTAAATACGTATGTAGGTGATGTATCTATACATATACAACTCTCGCAATGCCTGTAATGGTTAAAAATGCGTATATATGTAGTGTATCTATGCATTCACAACTTTGGCAATGCCTGTAATGTAGAAACCACGTTCCAGTATTGGCCAAAGCCCTGTGTTCGATGCTACTGCACATGGTTCATTCAAATACTACCCTTAACTAGTTTAAATACGTATGTAGGTGATGTATCTATACATTTACAACTCTCGCAATGCCTGTAATGGTTAAAAATGCGTAGATATGTAGTGTATCTATGCATTCACAACTTTGGCAATGCCTGTAATGTAGAAACCACGTTCCAGTATTGGCCAAAGCCCTGTGTTCGATGCTACTGCACATGGTTCATTCAAATACTACCCTTAACTAGTTTAAATACGTATGTAGGTGATGTATCTATACATTCACAACTCTCGCAATGCCTGTAATGGTTAAAAATGCGTATATATGTAGTGTATCTATGCATTCACAACTTTGTCAATGCCTGTAATGTAGAAACCACGTTCCAGTATTGGCCAAAGCCCTGTGTTCGATGCTACTGCACATGGTTCATTCAAATACTACCCTTAACTAGTTTAAATACGTATGTAGGTGATGTATCTATACATTTACACCTCTCGCAATGCCTGTAATGGTTAAAAATGCGTAGATATGTAGTGTATCTATGCATTCACAACTTTGGCAATGCCTGTAATGTAGAAACCACGTTCCAGTATTGGCCAAAGCCCTGTGTTCGATGCTACTGCACATGGTTCATTCAAATACTACCCTTAACTATGGTTAAATAGTTTCAATACGTATGTAGGTGATGTATCTATACATTTACAACATACACAATGCCTGTAATGGTTAAAAATGCGTAGATATGTAGTGTATCTATGCATTCACAACTTTGGCAATGCCTGTAATGTAGAAACCACGTTCCAGTATTGGCCAAAGCCCTGTGTTCGATGCTACTGCACATGGTTCATTCAAATACTACCCTTAACTAGTTTAAATACGTATGTAGGTGATGTATCTATACATTCACAACACTCGCAATGCCTGTAATGGTTAAAAATGCGTATATATGTAGTGTATCTATGCATTCACAACTTTGTCAATGCCTGTAATGTAGAAACCACGTTCCAGTATTGGCCAAAGCCCTGTGTTCGATGCTACTGCACATGGTTCATTCAAATACTACCCTTAACTAGTTTAAATACGTATGTAGGTGATGTATCTATACATTTACAACTCTCGCAATGCCTGTAATGGTTAAAAATGCGTAGATATGTAGTGTATCTATGCATTCACAACTTTGGCAATGCCTGTAATGTAGAAACCACGTTCCAGTATTGGCCAAAGCCCTGTGTTCGATGCTACTGCACATGGTTCATTCAAATACTACCCTTAACTAGTTTAAATACGTATGTAGGTGATGTATCTATACATTCACAACTCTCGCAATGCCTGTAATGTAGAAACCACGTTCCAGTACTGGTCAAAACCCTGTGTTCGATGCTACTGCACATGGTTCATTCAAATACTACCCTTAACTATGGTTAAATAGTTTCAATACGTATGTAGGTGATGTGTCTATACATTTACAACTTACGCAATGCCTGTAATGGTTAAAAATGCGTAGATATGTAGTGTATCTATGCATTCACAACTTTGTCAATGCCTGTAATGTAGAAACCACGTTCCAGTATTGGCCAAGGCCCTGTGTTCGATGCTACTGCACATGGTTCATTCAAATACTACCCTTAACTAGTTTAAATACGTATGTAGGTGATGTATCTATACATTCACAACTCTCGCAATGCCTGTAATGTAGAAACCACGTTCCAGTATTGGCCAAAGCCCTGTGTTCGATGCTACTGCACATGGTTCATTCAAATACTACCCTTAACTAGTTTAAATACGTATGTAGGTGATGTATCTATACATTTACAACTCTCGCAATGCCTGTAATGGTTAAAAATGCGTAGATATGTAGTGTATCTATGCATTCACAACTTTGGCAATGCCTGTAATGTAGAAACCACGTTCCAGTATTGGCCAAAGCCCTGTGTTCGATGCTACTGCACATGGTTCATTCAAATACTACCCTTAACTAGTTTAAATACGTATGTAGGTGATGTATCTATACATTCACAACTCTCGCAATGCCTGTAATGTAGAAACCACGTTCCAGTATTGGTCAAAGCCCTGTGTTCGATGCTACTGCACATGGTTCATTCAAATACTACCCTTAACTATGGTTAAATAGTTTAAATACGTATGTAGGTGATGTATCTATACATTTACAACTTACGCAATGCCTGTAATGGTTAAAAATGCGTATATATGTAGTGTATCTATGCATTCACAACTTTGGCAATGCCTGTAATGTAGAAACCACGTTCCAGTATTGGCCAAAGCCCTGTGTTCGATGCTACTGCACATGGTTCATTCAAATACTACCCTTAACTAGTTTAAATACGTATGTAGGTGATGTATCTATACATTCACAACTCTCGCAATGCCTGTAATGGTTAAAAATGCGTATATATGTAGTGTATCTATGCATTCACAACTTTGGCAATGCCTGTAATGTAGAAACCACGTTCCAGTATTGGCCAAAGCCCTGTGTTCGATGCTACTGCACATGGTTCATTCAAATACTACCCTTAACTAGTTTAAATACGTATGTAGGTGATGTATCTATACATTTACACCTCTCGCAATGCCTGTAATGGTTAAAAATGCGTAGATATGTAGTGTATCTATGCATTCACAACTTTGGCAATGCCTGTAATGTAGAAACCACGTTCCAGTATTGGCCAAAGCCCTGTGTTCGATGCTACTGCACATGGTTCATTCAAATACTACCCTTAACTATGGTTAAATAGTTTCAATACGTATGTAGGTGATGTATCTATACATTTACAACTTACGCAATGCCTGTAATGGTTAAAAATGCGTAGATATGTAGTGTATCTATGCATTCACAACTTTGGCAATGCCTGTAATGTAGAAACCACGTTCCAGTATTGGCCAAAGCCCTGTGTTCGATGCTACTGCACATGGTTCATTCAAATACCATGTGCCTGTAATGTAGAAACCACGTTCCAGTATTGGCCAAAGCCCTGTGTTCGATGCTACTGCACATGGTTCATTCAAATACTACCCTTAACTAGTTTAAATACGTATGTAGGTGATGTATCTATACATATACAACTCTCGCAATGCCTGTAATGGTTGAAAATGCGTATATATGTAGTGTATCTATGCATTCACAACTTTGGCAATGCCTGTAATGTAGAAACCACGTTCCAGTATTGGCCAAAGCCCTGTGTTCGATGCTACTGCACATGGTTCATTCAAATACTACCCTTAACTAGTTTAAATACGTATGTAGGTGATGTATCTATACATTTACAACTCTCGCAATGCCTGTAATGGTTAAAAATGCGTAGATATGTAGTGTATCTATGCATTCACAACTTTGGCAATGCCTGTAATGTAGAAACCACGTTCCAGTATTGGCCAAAGCCCTGTGTTCGATGCTACTGCACATGGTTCATTCAAATACTACCCTTAACTAGTTTAAATACGTATGTAGGTGATGTATCTATACATTCACAACTCTCGCAATGCCTGTAATGGTTAAAAATGCGTATATATGTAGTGTATCTATGCATTCACAACTTTGTCAATGCCTGTAATGTAGAAACCACGTTCCAGTATTGGCCAAAGCCCTGTGTTCGATGCTACTGCACATGGTTCATTCAAATACTACCCTTAACTAGTTTAAATACGTATGTAGGTGATGTATCTATACATTTACACCTCTCGCAATGCCTGTAATGGTTAAAAATGCGTAGATATGTAGTGTATCTATGCATTCACAACTTTGGCAATGCCTGTAATGTAGAAACCACGTTCCAGTATTGGCCAAAGCCCTGTGTTCGATGCTACTGCACATGGTTCATTCAAATACTACCCTTAACTATGGTTAAATAGTTTCAATACGTATGTAGGTGATGTATCTATACATTTACAACATACACAATGCCTGTAATGGTTAAAAATGCGTAGATATGTAGTGTATCTATGCATTCACAACTTTGGCAATGCCTGTAATGTAGAAACCACGTTCCAGTATTGGCCAAAGCCCTGTGTTCGATGCTACTGCACATGGTTCATTCAAATACTACCCTTAACTAGTTTAAATACGTATGTAGGTGATGTATCTATACATTCACAACACTCGCAATGCCTGTAATGGTTAAAAATGCGTATATATGTAGTGTATCTATGCATTCACAACTTTGTCAATGCCTGTAATGTAGAAACCACGTTCCAGTATTGGCCAAAGCCCTGTGTTCGATGCTACTGCACATGGTTCATTCAAATACTACCCTTAACTAGTTTAAATACGTATGTAGGTGATGTATCTATACATTCACAACTCTCGCAATGCCTGTAATGGTTAAAAATGCGTATATATGTAGTGTATCTATGCATTCACAACTTTGTCAATGCCTGTAATGTAGAAACCACGTTCCAAAGCCCTGTGTTCGATGCTACTGCACATGGTTCATTCAAATACTACCCTTAACTATGGTTAAATAGTTTAAATACGTATATAGGTGATGTATCTATACATTTACAACTTACGCAATACCTGTAATGGTTAAAAATGCGTAGATATGTAGTGTATCTATGCATTCACAACTTTGGCAATGCCTGTAATGTAGAAACCACGTTCCAGTATTGGCCAAAGCCCTGTGTTCGATGCTACTGCACATGGTTCATTCAAATACTACCCTTAACTAGTTTAAATACGTATGTAGTTGATGTATCTATACATTCACAACTCTCGCAATGCCTGTAATGTAGAAACCACGTTCCAGTATTGGCCAAAGCCCTGTGTTCGATGCTACTGCACATGGTTCATTCAAATACTACCCTTAACTATGGTTAAATAGTTTCAATACGTATGTAGGTGATGTATCTATACATTTACAACATACACAATGCCTGTAATGGTTAAAAATGCGTATATATGTAGTGTATCTATGCATTCACAACTCTGGCAATGCCTGTAATGTAGAAACCACGTTCCAGTATTGCCCAAAGCCCTGTGTTCGATGCTACTGCACATGGTTCATTCAAATACTACCCTTAACTAGTTTAAATACGTATGTAGGTGATGTATCTATACATTTACAACTCTCGCAATGCCTGTAATGGTTAAAAATGCGTATATATGTAGTGTATCTATGCATTCACAACTTTGGCAATGCCTGTAATGTAGAAACCACGTTCCAGTATTGGCCAAAGCCCTGTGTTCGATGCTACTGCACATGGTTCATTCAAATACTACCCTTAACTAGTTTAAATACGTATGTAGTTGATGTATCTATACATTCACAACTCTCGCAATGCCTGTAATGTAGAAACCACGTTCCAGTATTGGTCAAAGCCCTGTGTTCGATGCTACTGCACATGGTTCATTCAAATACTACCCTTAACTATGGTTAAATAGTTTAAATACGTATGTAGGTGATGTATCTATACATTTACAACTTACGCAATGCCTGTAATGGTTAAAAATGCGTATATATGTAGTGTATCTATGCATTCACAACTTTGGCAATGCCTGTAATGTAGAAACCACGTTCCAGTATTGGCCAAAGCCCTGTGTTCGATGCTACTGCACATGGTTCATTCAAATACTACCCTTAACTAGTTTAAATACGTATGTAGGTGATGTATCTATACATTTACAACTCTCGCAATGCCTGTAATGGTTAAAAATGCGTAGATATGTAGTGTATCTATGCATTCACAACTTTGGCAATGCCTGTAATGTAGAAACCACGTTCCAGTATTGGCCAAAGCCCTGTGTTCGATGCTACTGCACATGGTTCATTCAAATACTACCCTTAACTAGTTTAAATACGTATGTAGGTGATGTATCTATACATTCACAACTCTCGCAATGCCTGTAATGTAGAAACCACGTTCCAGTACTGGTCAAAACCCTGTGTTCGATGCTACTGCACATGGTTCATTCAAATACTACCCTTAACTATGGTTAAATAGTTTAAATACGTATGTAGGTGATGTGTCTATACATTTACAACTTACGCAATGCCTGTAATGGTTAAAAATGCGTAGATATGTAGTGTATCTATGCATTCACAACTTTGTCAATGCCTGTAATGTAGAAACCACGTTCCAGTATTGGCCAAGGCCCTGTGTTCGATGCTACTGCACATGGTTCATTCAAATACTACCCTTAACTAGTTTAAATACGTATGTAGGTGATGTATCTATACATTCACAACTCTCGCAATGCCTGTAATGTAGAAACCACGTTCCAGTATTGGCCAAAGCCCTGTGTTCGATGCTACTGCACATGGTTCATTCAAATACTACCCTTAACTAGTTTAAATACGTATGTAGGTGATGTATCTATACATTTACAACTCTCGCAATGCCTGTAATGGTTAAAAATGCGTAGATATGTAGTGTATCTATGCATTCACAACTTTGGCAATGCCTGTAATGTAGAAACCACGTTCCAGTATTGGCCAAAGCCCTGTGTTCGATGCTACTGCACATGGTTCATTCAAATACTACCCTTAACTAGTTTAAATACGTATGTAGGTGATGTATCTATACATTGACAACTCTCGCAATGCCTGTAATGTAGAAACCACGTTCCAGTATTGGTCAAAGCCCTGTGTTCGATGCTACTGCACATGGTTCATTCAAATACTACCCTTAACTATGGTTAAATAGTTTAAATACGTATGTAGGTGATGTATCTATACATCTACAACTTACGCAATGCCTGTAATGGTTAAAAATGCGTATATATGTAGTGTATCTATGCATTCACAACTTTGGCAATGCCTGTAATGTAGAAACCACGTTCCAGTATTGGCCAAAGCCCTGTGTTCGATGCTACTGCACATGGTTCATTCAAATACTACCCTTAACTAGTTTAAATACGTATGTAGGTGATGTATCTATACATTCACAACTCTCGCAATGCCTGTAATGGTTAAAAATGCGTATATATGTAGTGTATCTATGCATTCACAACTTTGTCAATGCCTGTAATGTAGAAACCACGTTCCAGTATTGGCCAAAGCCCTGTGTTCGATGCTACTGCACATGGTTCATTCAAATACTACCCTTAACTAGTTTAAATACGTATGTAGGTGATGTATCTATACATTTACACCTCTCGCAATGCCTGTAATGGTTAAAAATGCGTAGATATGTAGTGTATCTATGCATTCACAACTTTGGCAATGCCTGTAATGTAGAAACCACGTTCCAGTATTGGCCAAAGCCCTGTGTTCGATGCTACTGCACATGGTTCATTCAAATACTACCCTTAACTATGGTTAAATAGTTTCAATACGTATGTAGGTGATGTATCTATACATTTACAACTTACGCAATGCCTGTAATGGTTAAAAATGCGTAGATATGTAGTGTATCTATGCATTCACAACTTTGGCAATGCCTGTAATGTAGAAACCACGTTCCAGTATTGGCCAAAGCCCTGTGTTCGATGCTACTGCACATGGTTCATTCAAATACCATGTGCCTGTAATGTAGAAACCACGTTCCAGTATTGGCCAAAGCCCTGTGTTCGATGCTACTGCACATGGTTCATTCAAATACTACCCTTAACTAGTTTAAATACGTATGTAGGTGATGTATCTATACATATACAACTCTCGCAATGCCTGTAATGGTTAAAAATGCGTATATATGTAGTGTATCTATGCATTCACAACTTTGGCAATGCCTGTAATGTAGAAACCACGTTCCAGTATTGGCCAAAGCCCTGTGTTCGATGCTACTGCACATGGTTCATTCAAATACTACCCTTAACTAGTTTAAATACGTATGTAGGTGATGTATCTATACATTCACAACTCTCGCAATGCCTGTAATGTAGAAACCACGTTCCAGTACTGGTCAAAACCCTGTGTTCGATGCTACTGCACATGGTTCATTCAAATACTACCCTTAACAATGGTTAAATAGTTTAAATACGTATGTAGGTGATGTGTCTATACATTTACAACTTACGCAATGCCTGTAATGGTTAAAAATGCGTAGATATGTAGTGTATCTATGCATTCACAACTTTGTCAATGCCTGTAATGTAGAAACCACGTTCCAGTATTGGCCAAGGCCCTGTGTTCGATGCTACTGCACATGGTTCATTCAAATACTACCCTTAACTAGTTTAAATACGTATGTAGGTGATGTATCTATACATTCACAACTCTCGCAATGCCTGTAATGTAGAAACCACGTTCCAGTATTGGCCAAAGCCCTGTGTTCGATGCTACTGCACATGGTTCATTCAAATACTACCCTTAACTAGTTTAAATACGTATGTAGGTGATGTATCTATACATTTACACCTCTCGCAATGCCTGTAATGGTTAAAAATGCGTAGATATGTAGTGTATCTATGCATTCACAACTTTGGCAATGCCTGTAATGTAGAAACCACGTTCCAGTATTGGCCAAAGCCCTGTGTTCGATGCTACTGCACATGGTTCATTCAAATACTACCCTTAACTATGGTTAAATAGTTTCAATACGTATGTAGGTGATGTATCTATACATTTACAACTTACGCAATGCCTGTAATGGTTAAAAATGCGTAGATATGTAGTGTATCTATGCATTCACAACTTTGGCAATGCCTGTAATGTAGAAACCACGTTCCAGTATTGGCCAAAGCCCTGTGTTCGATGCTACTGCACATGGTTCATTCAAATACCATGTGCCTGTAATGTAGAAACCACGTTCCAGTATTGGCCAAAGCCCTGTGTTCGATGCTACTGCACATGGTTCATTCAAATACTACCCTTAACTAGTTTAAATACGTATGTAGGTGATGTATCTATACATATACAACTCTCGCAATGCCTGTAATGGTTAAAAATGCGTATATATGTAGTGTATCTATGCATTCACAACTTTGGCAATGCCTGTAATGTAGAAACCACGTTCCAGTATTGGCCAAAGCCCTGTGTTCGATGCTACTGCACATGGTTCATTCAAATACTACCCTTAACTAGTTTAAATACGTATGTAGGTGATGTATCTATACATTCACAACTCTCGCAATGCCTGTAATGTAGAAACCACGTTCCAGTACTGGTCAAAACCCTGTGTTCGATGCTACTGCACATGGTTCATTCAAATACTACCCTTAACAATGGTTAAATAGTTTAAATACGTATGTAGGTGATGTGTCTATACATTTACAACTTACGCAATGCCTGTAATGGTTAAAAATGCGTAGATATGTAGTGTATCTATGCATTCACAACTTTGTCAATGCCTGTAATGTAGAAACCACGTTCCAGTATTGGCCAAGGCCCTGTGTTCGATGCTACTGCACATGGTTCATTCAAATACTACCCTTAACTAGTTTAAATACGTATGTAGGTGATGTATCTATACATTCACAACTCTCGCAATGCCTGTAATGTAGAAACCACGTTCCAGTATTGGCCAAAGCCCTGTGTTCGATGCTACTGCACATGGTTCATTCAAATACTACCCTTAACTAGTTTAAATACGTATGTAGGTGATGTGTCTATACATTTACAACTTACGCAATGCCTGTAATGGTTAAAAATGCGTAGATATGTAGTGTATCTATGCATTCACAACTTTGGCAATGCCTGTAATGTAGAAACCACGTTCCAGTATTGGCCAAAGCCCTGTGTTCGATGCTACTGCACATGGTTCATTCAAATACTACCCTTAACTAGTTTAAATACGTATGTAGTTGATGTATCTATACATTCACAACTCTCGCAATGCCTGTAATGTAGAAACCACGTTCCAGTATTGGTCAAAGCCCTGTGTTCGATGCTACTGCACATGGTTCATTCAAATACTACCCTTAACTATGGTTAAATAGTTTAAATACGTATGTAGGTGATGTATCTATACATTTACAACTTACGCAATGCCTGTAATGGTTAAAAATGCGTATATATGTAGTGTATCTATGCATTCACAACTTTGGCAATGCCTGTAATGTAGAAACCACGTTCCAGTATTGGCCAAAGCCCTGTGTTCGATGCTACTGCACATGGTTCATTCAAATACTACCCTTAACTAGTTTAAATACGTATGTAGGTGATGTATCTATACATTTACAACTCTCGCAATGCCTGTAATGGTTAAAAATGCGTAGATATGTAGTGTATCTATGCATTCACAACTTTGGCAATGCCTGTAATGTAGAAACCACGTTCCAGTATTGGCCAAAGCCCTGTGTTCGATGCTACTGCACATGGTTCATTCAAATACTACCCTTGACTAGTTTAAATACGTATGTAGTTGATGTATCTATACATTCACAACTCTCGCAATGCCTGTAATGTAGAAACCACGTTCCAGTATTGGTCAAAGCCCTGTGTTCGATGCTACTGCACATGGTTCATTCAAATACTACCCTTAACTATGGTTAAATAGTTTAAATACGTATGTAGGTGATGTATCTATACATTTACAACTTACGCAATGCCTGTAATGGTTAAAAATGCGTATATATGTAGTGTATCTATGCATTCACAACTTTGTCAATGCCTGTAATGTAGAAACCACGTTCCAGTATTGGCCAAAGCCCTGTGTTCGATGCTACTGCACATGGTTCATTCAAATACTACCCTTAACTAGTTTAAATACGTATGTAGGTGATGTATCTATACATTTACAACTCTCGCAATGCCTGTAATGGTTAAAAATGCGTAGATATGTAGTGTATCTATGCATTCACAACTTTGGCAATGCCTGTAATGTAGAAACCACGTTCCAGTATTGGCCAAAGCCCTGTGTTCGATGCTACTGCACATGGTTCATTCAAATACTACCCTTAACTAGTTTAAATACGTATGTAGGTGATGTATCTATACATTCACAACTCTCGCAATGCCTGTAATGTAGAAACCACGTTCCAGTATTGGCCAAAGCCCTGTGTTCGATGCTACTGCACATGGTTCATTCAAATACCATGTGCCTGTAATGTAGAAACCACGTTCCAGTATTGGCCAAAGCCCTGTGTTCGATGCTACTGCACATGGTTCATTCAAATACTACCCTTAACTAGTTTAAATACGTATGTAGGTGATGTATCTATACATATACAACTCTCGCAATGCCTGTAATGGTTAAAAATGCGTATATATGTAGTGTATCTATGCATTCACAACTTTGGCAATGCCTGTAATGTAGAAACCACGTTCCAGTATTGGCCAAAGCCCTGTGTTCGATGCTACTGCACATGGTTCATTCAAATACTACCCTTAACTAGTTTAAATACGTATGTAGGTGATGTATCTATACATTCACAACTCTCGCAATGCCTGTAATGTAGAAACCACGTTCCAGTACTGGTCAAAACCCTGTGTTCGATGCTACTGCACATGGTTCATTCAAATACTACCCTTAACTATGGTTAAATAGTTTAAATACGTATGTAGGTGATGTGTCTATACATTTACAACTTACACAATGCCTGTAATGGTTAAAAATGCGTAGATATGTAGTGTATCTATGCATTCACAACTTTGTCAATGCCTGTAATGTAGAAACCACGTTCCAGTATTGGCCAAGGCCCTGTGTTCGATGCTACTGCACATGGTTCATTCAAATACTACCCTTAACTAGTTTAAATACGTATGTAGGTGATGTATCTATACATTCACAACTCTCGCAATGCCTGTAATGTAGAAACCACGTTCCAGTATTGGCCAAAGCCCTGTGTTCGATGCTACTGCACATGGTTCATTCAAATACTACCCTTAACTAGTTTAAATACGTATGTAGGTGATGTATCTATACATTTACAACTTACGCAATGCCTGTAATGGTTAAAAATGCGTAGATATGTAGTGTATCTATGCATTCACAACTTTGGCAATGCCTGTAATGTAGAAACCACGTTCCAGTATTGGCCAAAGCCCTGTGTTCGATGCTACTGCACATGGTTCATTCAAATACTACCCTTGACTAGTTTAAATACGTATGTAGTTGATGTATCTATACATTCACAACTCTCGCAATGCCTGTAATGTAGAAACCACGTTCCAGTATTGGTCAAAGCCCTGTGTTCGATGCTACTGCACATGGTTCATTCAAATACTACCCTTAACTATGGTTAAATAGTTTAAATACGTATGTAGGTGATGTATCTATACATTTACAACTTACGCAATGCCTGTAATGGTTAAAAATGCGTATATATGTAGTGTATCTATGCATTCACAACTTTGTCAATGCCTGTAATGTAGAAACCACGTTCCAGTATTGGCCAAAGCCCTGTGTTCGATGCTACTGCACATGGTTCATTCAAATACTACCCTTAACTAGTTTAAATACGTATGTAGGTGATGTATCTATACATTTACAACTCTCGCAATGCCTGTAATGGTTAAAAATGCGTAGATATGTAGTGTATCTATGCATTCACAACTTTGGCAATGCCTGTAATGTAGAAACCACGTTCCAGTATTGGCCAAAGCCCTGTGTTCGATGCTACTGCACATGGTTCATTCAAATACTACCCTTAACTAGTTTAAATACGTATGTAGGTGATGTATCTATACATTCACAACTCTCGCAATGCCTGTAATGTAGAAACCACGTTCCAGTATTGGCCAAAGCCCTGTGTTCGATGCTACTGCACATGGTTCATTCAAATACCATGTGCCTGTAATGTAGAAACCACGTTCCAGTATTGGCCAAAGCCCTGTGTTCGATGCTACTGCACATGGTTCATTCAAATACTACCCTTAACTAGTTTAAATACGTATGTAGGTGATGTATCTATACATATACAACTCTCGCAATGCCTGTAATGGTTAAAAATGCGTATATATGTAGTGTATCTATGCATTCACAACTTTGGCAATGCCTGTAATGTAGAAACCACGTTCCAGTATTGGCCAAAGCCCTGTGTTCGATGCTACTGCACATGGTTCATTCAAATACTACCCTTAACTAGTTTAAATACGTATGTAGGTGATGTATCTATACATTCACAACTCTCGCAATGCCTGTAATGTAGAAACCACGTTCCAGTACTGGTCAAAACCCTGTGTTCGATGCTACTGCACATGGTTCATTCAAATACTACCCTTAACTATGGTTAAATAGTTTAAATACGTATGTAGGTGATGTGTCTATACATTTACAACTTACACAATGCCTGTAATGGTTAAAAATGCGTAGATATGTAGTGTATCTATGCATTCACAACTTTGTCAATGCCTGTAATGTAGAAACCACGTTCCAGTATTGGCCAAGGCCCTGTGTTCGATGCTACTGCACATGGTTCATTCAAATACTACCCTTAACTAGTTTAAATACGTATGTAGGTGATGTATCTATACATTCACAACTCTCGCAATGCCTGTAATGTAGAAACCACGTTCCAGTATTGGCCAAAGCCCTGTGTTCGATGCTACTGCACATGGTTCATTCAAATACTACCCTTAACTAGTTTAAATACGTATGTAGGTGATGTATCTATACATTTACAACTTACGCAATGCCTGTAATGGTTAAAAATGCGTATATATGTAGTGTATCTATGCATTCACAACTTTGGCAATGCCTGTAATGTAGAAACCACGTTCCAGTATTGGCCAAAGCCCTGTGTTCGATGCTACTGCACATGGTTCATTCAAATACTACCCTTAACTAGTTTAAATACGTATGTAGTTGATGTATCTATACATTCACAACTCTCGCAATGCCTGTAATGTAGAAACCACGTTCCAGTATTGGTCAAAGCCCTGTGTTCGATGCTACTGCACATGGTTCATTCAAATACTACCCTTAACTATGGTTAAATAGTTTAAATACGTATGTAGGTGATGTATCTATACATTTACAACTTACGCAATGCCTGTAATGGTTAAAAATGCGTATATATGTAGTGTATCTATGCATTCACAACTTTGGCAATGCCTGTAATGTAGAAACCACGTTCCAGTATTGGCCAAAGCCCTGTGTTCGATGCTACTGCACATGGTTCATTCAAATACTACCCTTAACTAGTTTAAATACGTATGTAGGTGATGTATCTATACATTTACAACTCTCGCAATGCCTGTAATGGTTAAAAATGCGTAGATATGTAGTGTATCTATGCATTCACAACTTTGGCAATGCCTGTAATGTAGAAACCACGTTCCAGTATTGGCCAAAGCCCTGTGTTCGATGCTACTGCACATGGTTCATTCAAATACTACCCTTGACTAGTTTAAATACGTATGTAGTTGATGTATCTATACATTCACAACTCTCGCAATGCCTGTAATGTAGAAACCACGTTCCAGTATTGGTCAAAGCCCTGTGTTCGATGCTACTGCACATGGTTCATTCAAATACTACCCTTAACTATGGTTAAATAGTTTAAATACGTATGTAGGTGATGTATCTATACATTTACAACTTACGCAATGCCTGTAATGGTTAAAAATGCGTATATATGTAGTGTATCTATGCATTCACAACTTTGGCAATGCCTGTAATGTAGAAACCACGTTCCAGTATTGGCCAAAGCCCTGTGTTCGATGCTACTGCACATGGTTCATTCAAATACTACCCTTAACTAGTTTAAATACGTATGTAGGTGATGTATCTATACATTTACAACTCTCGCAATGCCTGTAATGGTTAAAAATGCGTATATATGTAGTGTATCTATGCATTCACAACTTTGGCAATGCCTGTAATGTAGAAACCACGTTCCAGTATTGGCCAAAGCCCTGTGTTCGATGCTACTGCACATGGTTCATTCAAATACTACCCTTAACTAGTTTAAATACGTATGTAGGTGATGTATCTATACATTCACAACTCTCGCAATGCCTGTAATGTAGAAACCACGTTCCAGTACTGGTCAAAACCCTGTGTTCGATGCTACTGCACATGGTTCATTCAAATACTACCCTTAACTATGGTTAAATAGTTTAAATACGTATGTAGGTGATGTGTCTATACATTTACAACTTACGCAATGCCTGTAATGGTTAAAAATGCGTAGATATGTAGTGTATCTATGCATTCACAACTTTGTCAATGCCTGTAATGTAGAAACCACGTTCCAGTATTGGCCAAGGCCCTGTGTTCGATGCTACTGCACATGGTTCATTCAAATACTACCCTTAACTAGTTTAAATACGTATGTAGGTGATGTATCTATACATTCACAACTCTCGCAATGCCTGTAATGTAGAAACCACGTTCCAGTATTGGCCAAAGCCCTGTGTTCGATGCTACTGCACATGGTTCATTCAAATACTACCCTTAACTAGTTTAAATACGTATGTAGGTGATGTATCTATACATTTACAACTTACGCAATGCCTGTAATGGTTAAAAATGCGTATATATGTAGTGTATCTATGCATTCACAACTTTGGCAATGCCTGTAATGTAGAAACCACGTTCCAGTATTGGCCAAAGCCCTGTGTTCGATGCTACTGCACATGGTTCATTCAAATACTACCCTTAACTAGTTTAAATACGTATGTAGGTGATGTATCTATACATTTACAACTCTCGCAATGCCTGTAATGGTTAAAAATGCGTAGATATGTAGTGTATCTATGCATTCACAACTTTGGCAATGCCTGTAATGTAGAAACCACGTTCCAGTATTGGCCAAAGCCCTGTGTTCGATGCTACTGCACATGGTTCATTCAAATACTACCCTTAACTAGTTTAAATACGTATGTAGGTGATGTATCTATACATTCACAACTCTCGCAATGCCTGTAATGTAGAAACCACGTTCCAGTATTGGTCAAAGCCCTGTGTTCGATGCTACTGCACATGGTTCATTCAAATACTACCCTTAACTATGGTTAAATAGTTTCAATACGTATGTAGGTGATGTATCTATACATTTACAACTTACGCAATGCCTGTAATGGTTAAAAATGCGTATATATGTAGTGTATCTATGCATTCACAACTTTGGCAATGCCTGTAATGTAGAAACCACGTTCCAGTATTGGCCAAAGCCCTGTGTTCGATGCTACTGCACATGGTTCATTCAAATACTACCCTTAACTAGTTTAAATACGTATGTAGGTGATGTATCTATACATTCACAACTCTCGCAATGCCTGTAATGGTTAAAAATGCGTATATATGTAGTGTATCTATGCATTCACAACTTTGTCAATGCCTGTAATGTAGAAACCACGTTCCAGTATTGGCCAAAGCCCTGTGTTCGATGCTACTGCACATGGTTCATTCAAATACTACCCTTAACTAGTTTAAATACGTATGTAGGTGATGTATCTATACATTCACAACTCTCGCAATGCCTGTAATGGTTAAAAATGCGTATATATGTAGTGTATCTATGCATTCACAACTTTGTCAATGCCTGTAATGTAGAAACCACGTTCCAGTATTGGCCAAAGCCCTGTGTTCGATGCTACTGCACATGGTTCATTCAAATACTACCCTTAACTAGTTTAAATACGTATGTAGGTGATGTATCTATACATTCACAACTCTCGCAATGCCTGTAATGGTTAAAAATGCGTATATATGTAGTGCATCTATGCATTCACAACTTTGTCAATGCCTGTAATGTAGAAACCACGTTCCAAAGCCCTGTGTTCGATGCTACTGCACATGGTTCATTCAAATACTACCCTTAACTATGGTTAAATAGTTTCAATACGTATGTAGGTGATGTATCTATACATTTACAACTTACGCAATGCCTGTAATGGTTAAAAATGCGTATATATGTAGTGTATCTATGCATTCACAACTTTGGCAATGCCTGTAATGTAGAAACCACGTTCCAGTATTGGCCAAAGCCCTGTGTTCGATGCTACTGCACATGGTTCATTCAAATACTACCCTTAACTAGTTTAAATACGTATGTAGGTGATGTATCTATACATTCACAACTCTCGCAATGCCTGTAATGGTTAAAAATGCGTATATATGTAGTGTATCTATGCATTCACAACTTTGTCAATGCCTGTAATGTAGAAACCACGTTCCAGTATTGGCCAAAGCCCTGTGTTCGATGCTACTGCACATGGTTCATTCAAATACTACCCTTAACTAGTTTAAATACGTATGTAGGTGATGTATCTATACATTCACAACTCTCGCAATGCCTGTAATGGTTAAAAATGCGTATATATGTAGTGTATCTATGCATTCACAACTTTGTCAATGCCTGTAATGTAGAAACCACGTTCCAGTATTGGCCAAAGCCCTGTGTTCGATGCTACTGCACATGGTTCATTCAAATACTACCCTTAACTAGTTTAAATACGTATGTAGGTGATGTATCTATACATTCACAACTCTCGCAATGCCTGTAATGGTTAAAAATGCGTATATATGTAGTGCATCTATGCATTCACAACTTTGTCAATGCCTGTAATGTAGAAACCACGTTCCAAAGCCCTGTGTTCGATGCTACTGCACATGGTTCATTCAAATACTACCCTTAACTATGGTTAAATAGTTTAAATACGTATGTAGGTGATGTATCTATACATTTACAACTTACGCAATACCTGTAATGGTTAAAAATGCGTAGACATGTAGTGTATCTATGCATTCACAACTTTGGCAATGCCTGTAATGTAGAAACCACGTTCCAGTATTGGCCAAAGCCCTGTGTTCGATGCTACTGCACATGGTTCATTCAAATACTACCCTTAACTAGTTTAAATACGTATGTAGTTGATGTATCTATACATTCACAACTCTCGCAATGCCTGTAATGTAGAAACCACGTTCCAGTATTGGTCAAAGCCCTGTGTTCGATGCTACTGCACATGGTTCATTCAAATACTACCCTTAACTATGGTTAAATAGTTTAAATACGTATGTAGGTGATGTATCTATACATTTACAACTTACGCAATGCCTGTAATGGTTAAAAATGCGTATATATGTAGTGTATCTATGCATTCACAACTTTGGCAATGCCTGTAATGTAGAAACCACGTTCCAGTATTGGCCAAAGCCCTGTGTTCGATGCTACTGCACATGGTTCATTCAAATACTACCCTTAACTAGTTTAAATACGTATGTAGGTGATGTATCTATACATTTACAACTCTCGCAATGCCTGTAATGGTTAAAAATGCGTAGATATGTAGTGTATCTATGCATTCACAACTTTGGCAATGCCTGTAATGTAGAAACCACGTTCCAGTATTGGCCAAAGCCCTGTGTTCGATGCTACTGCACATGGTTCATTCAAATACTACCCTTAACTAGTTTAAATACGTATGTAGTTGATGTATCTATACATTCACAACTCTCGCAATGCCTGTAATGTAGAAACCACGTTCCAGTATTGGTCAAAGCCCTGTGTTCGATGCTACTGCACATGGTTCATTCAAATACTACCCTTAACTATGGTTAAATAGTTTAAATACGTATGTAGGTGATGTATCTATACATTTACAACTTACGCAATGCCTGTAATGGTTAAAAATGCGTATATATGTAGTGTATCTATGCATTCACAACTTTGTCAATGCCTGTAATGTAGAAACCACGTTCCAGTATTGGCCAAAGCCCTGTGTTCGATGCTACTGCACATGGTTCATTCAAATACTACCCTTAACTAGTTTAAATACGTATGTAGGTGATGTATCTATACATTTACAACTCTCGCAATGCCTGTAATGGTTAAAAATGCGTAGATATGTAGTGTATCTATGCATTCACAACTTTGTCAATGCCTGTAATGTAGAAACCACGTTCCAGTATTGGCCAAAGCCCTGTGTTCGATGCTACTGCACATGGTTCATTCAAATACTACCCTTAACTAGTTTAAATACGTATGTAGGTGATGTATCTATACATTTACACCTCTCGCAATGCCTGTAATGTAGAAACCACGTTCCAGTACTGGTCAAAACCCTGTGTTCGATGCTACTGCACATGGTTCATTCAAATACTACCCTTAACTATGGTTAAATAGTTTAAATACGTATGTAGGTGATGTGTCTATACATTTACAACTTACGCAATGCCTGTAATGGTTAAAAATGCGTAGATATGTAGTGTATCTATGCATTCACAACTTTGTCAATGCCTGTAATGTAGAAACCACGTTCCAGTATTGGCCAAGGCCCTGTGTTCGATGCTACTGCACATGGTTCATTCAAATACTACCCTTAACTAGTTTAAATACGTATGTAGGTGATGTATCTATACATTCACAACTCTCGCAATGCCTGTAATGTAGAAACCACGTTCCAGTATTGGCCAAAGCCATGTGTTCGATGCTACTGCACATGGTTCATTCAAATACTACCCTTAACTAGTTTAAATACGTATGTAGGTGATGTATCTATACATTTACAACTCTCGCAATGCCTGTAATGGTTAAAAATGCGTAGATATGTAGTGTATCTATGCATTCACAACTTTGGCAATGCCTGTAATGTAGAAACCACGTTCCAGTATTGGCCAAAGCCCTGTGTTCGATGCTACTGCACATGGTTCATTCAAATACTACCCTTAACTAGTTTAAATACGTATGTAGGTGATGTATCTATACATTCACAACTCTCGCAATGCCTGTAATGTAGAAACCACGTTCCAGTATTGGTCAAAGCCCTGTGTTCGATGCTACTGCACATGGTTCATTCAAATACTACCCTTAACTATGGTTAACTAGTTTAAATACGTATGTAGGTGATGTATCTATACATTTACAACTTACGCAATGCCTGTAATGGTTAAAAATGCGTATATATGTAGTGTATCTATGCATTCACAACTTTGTCAATGCCTGTAATGTAGAAACCACGTTCCAGTATTGGCCAAAGCCCTGTGTTCGATGCTACTGCACATGGTTCATTCAAATACTACCCTTAACTAGTTTAAATACGTATGTAGGTGATGTATCTATACATTCACAACTCTCGCAATGCCTGTAATGGTTAAAAATGCGTAGATATGTAGTGTATCTATGCATTCACAACTTTGTCAATGCCTGTAATGTAGAAACCACGTTCCAGTATTGGCCAAAGCCCTGTGTTCGATGCTACTGCACATGGTTCATTCAAATACTACCCTTAACTAGTTTAAATACGTATGTAGGTGATGTATCTATACATTTACACCTCTCGCAATGCCTGTAATGGTTAAAAATGCGTAGATATGTAGTGTATCTATGCATTCACAACTTTGGCAATGCCTGTAATGTAGAAACCACGTTCCAGTATTGGCCAAAGCCCTGTGTTCGATGCTACTGCACATGGTTCATTCAAATACTACCCTTAACTATGGTTAAATAGTTTCAATACGTATGTAGGTGATGTATCTATACATTTACAACTTACGCAATGCCTGTAATGGTTAAAAATGCGTAGAAATGTAGTGTATCTATGCATTCACAACTTTGGCAATGCCTGTGATGTAGAAACCACGTTCCAGTATTGGCCAAAGCCCTGTGTTCGATGCTACTGCACATGGTTCATTCAAATACCATGTGCCTGTAATGTAGAAACCACGTTCCAGTATTGGCCAAAGCCCTGTGTTCGATGCTACTGCACATGGTTCATTCAAATACTACCCTTAACTAGTTTAAATACGTATGTAGGTGATGTATCTATACATTTACAACTCTCGCAATGCCTGTAATGGTTAAAAATGCGTAGATATGTAGTGTATCTATGCATTCACAACTTTGGCAATGCCTGTAATGTAGAAACCACGTTCCAGTATTGGCCAAAGCCCTGTGTTCGATGCTACTGCACATGGTTCATTCAAATACTACCCTTAACTAGTTTAAATACGTATGTAGGTGATGTATCTATACATTCACAACTCTCGCAATGCCTGTAATGTAGAAACCACGTTCCAGTACTGGTCAAAACCCTGTGTTCGATGCTACTGCACATGGTTCATTCAAATACTACCCTTAACTATGGTTAAATAGTTTAAATACGTATGTAGGTGATGTGTCTATACATTTACAACTTACGCAATGCCTGTAATGGTTAAAAATGCGTAGATATGTAGTGTATCTATGCATTCACAACTTTGTCAATGCCTGTAATGTAGAAACCACGTTCCAGTATTGGCCAAGGCCCTGTGTTCGATGCTACTGCACATGGTTCATTCAAATACTACCCTTAACTAGTTTAAATACGTATGTAGGTGATGTATCTATACATTCACAACTCTCGCAATGCCTGTAATGTAGAAACCACGTTCCAGTATTGGCCAAAGCCCTGTGTTCGATGCTACTGCACATGGTTCATTCAAATACTACCCTTAACTAGTTTAAATACGTATGTAGGTGATGTATCTATACATTCACAACTCTCGCAATGCCTGTAATGGTTAAAAATGCGTATATATGTATGTATCTATGCATTCACAACTTTGTCAATGCCTGTAATGTAGAAACCACGTTCCAGTATTGGCCAAAGCCCTGTGTTCGATGCTACTGCACATGGTTCATTCAAATACTACCCTTAACTAGTTTAAATACGTATGTAGGTGATGTATCTATACATTTACACCTCTCGCAATGCCTGTAATGGTTAAAAATGCGTAGATATGTAGTGTATCTATGCATTCACAACTTTGGCAATGCCTGTAATGTAGAAACCACGTTCCAGTATTGGCCAAAGCCCTGTGTTCGATGCTACTGCACATGGTTCATTCAAATACTACCCTTAACTATGGTTAAATAGTTTCAATACGTATGTAGGTGATGTATCTATACATTTACAACTTACGCAATGCCTGTAATGGTTAAAAATGCGTAGATATGTAGTGTATCTATGCATTCACAACTTTGTCAATGCCTGTAATGTAGAAACCACGTTCCAGTATTGGCCAAAGCCCTGTGTTCGATGCTACTGCACATGGTTCATTCAAATACCATGTGCCTGTAATGTAGAAACCACGTTCCAGTATTGGCCAAAGCCCTGTGTTCGATGCTACTGCACATGGTTCATTCAAATACTACCCTTAACTAGTTTAAATACGTATGTAGGTGATGTATCTATACATTTACAACTCTCGCAATGCCTGTAATGGTTAAAAATGCGTAGATATGTAGTGTATCTATGCATTCACAACTTTGGCAATGCCTGTAATGTAGAAACCACGTTCCAGTATTGGCCAAAGCCCTGTGTTCGATGCTACTGCACATGGTTCATTCAAATACTACCCTTAACTAGTTTAAATACGTATGTAGGTGATGTATCTATACATTCACAACTCTCGCAATGCCTGTAATGTAGAAACCACGTTCCAGTACTGGTCAAAACCCTGTGTTCGATGCTACTGCACATGGTTCATTCAAATACTACCCTTAACTATGGTTAAATACTTTAAATACGTATGTAGGTGATGTGTCTATACATTTACAACTTACGCAATGCCTGTAATGGTTAAAAATGCGTAGATATGTAGTGTATCTATGCATTCACAACTTTGTCAATGCCTTTAATGTAGAAACCACGTTCCAGTATTGGCCAAGGCCCTGTGTTCGATGCTACTGCACATGGTTCATTCAAATACTACCCTTAACTAGTTTAAATACGTATGTAGGTGATGTATCTATACATTCACAACTCTCGCAATGCCTGTAATGTAGAAACCACGTTCCAGTACTGGTCAAAACCCTGTGTTCGATGCTACTGCACATGGTTCATTCAAATACTACCCTTAACTATGGTTAAATAGTTTAAATACGTATGTAGGTGATGTGTCTATACATTTACAACTTACGCAATGCCTGTAA
Organism: Haliotis asinina; assembly: GCF_037392515.1. NCBI lineage: Eukaryota > Metazoa > Mollusca > Gastropoda > Lepetellida > Haliotidae > Haliotis > Haliotis asinina. The sequence goes on along the minus strand of NC_090292.1, from coordinate 35,746,344 downwards.
TGGTTAAAAATGCGTAGATATGTAGTGTATCTATGCATTCACAACTTTGTCAATGCCTGTAATGTAGAAACCACGTTCCAGTATTGGCCAAGGCCCTGTGTTCGATGCTACTGCACATGGTTCATTCAAATACTACCCTTAACTAGTTTAAATACGTATGTAGGTGATGTATCTATACATTCACAACTCTCGCAATGCCTGTAATGTAGAAACCACGTTCCAGTATTGGCCAAAGCCCTGTGTTCGATGCTGCTGCACATGGTTCATTCAAATACTACCCTTAACTAGTTTAAATACGTATGTAGGTGATGTATCTATACATTCACAACTCTCGCAATGCCTGTAATGGTTAAAAATGCGTATATATGTAGTGTATCTATGCATTCACAACTTTGTCAATGCCTGTAATGTAGAAACCACGTTCCAGTATTGGCCAAAGCCCTGTGTTCGATGCTACTGCACATGGTTCATTCAAATACTACCCTTAACTAGTTTAAATACGTATGTAGTTGATGTATCTATACATTTACACCTCTCGCAATGCCTGTAATGGTTAAAAATGCGTAGATATGTAGTGTATCTATGCATTCACAACTTTGGCAATGCCTGTAATGTAGAAACCACGTTCCAGTATTGGCCAAAGCCCTGTGTTCGATGCTACTGCACATGGTTCATTCAAATACTACCCTTAACTATGGTTAAATAGTTTCAATACGTATGTAGTTGATGTATCTATACATTTACAACTTACGCAATGCCTGTAATGGTTAAAAATGCGTAGATATGTAGTGTATCTATGCATTCACAACTTTGTCAATGCCTGTAATGTAGAAACCACGTTCCAGTATTGGCCAAAGCCCTGTGTTCGATGCTACTGCACATGGTTCATTCAAACACCATGTGCCTGTAATGTAGAAACCACGTTCCAGTATTGGCCAAAGCCCTGTGTTCGATGCTACTGCACATGGTTCATTCAAATACTACCCTTAACTAGTTTAAATACGTATGTAGGTGATGTATCTATACATTTACAACTTACGCAATGCCTGTAATGTAGAAACCACGTTCCAGTACTGGTCAAAACCCTGTGTTCGATGCTACTGCACATGGTTCATTCAAATACTACCCTTAACTATGGTTAAATAGTTTAAATACGTATGTAGGTGATGTGTCTATACATTTACAACTTACGCAATGCCTGTAATGGTTAAAAATGCGTAGATATGTAGTGTATCTATGCATTCACAACTTTGTCAATGCCTGTAATGTAGAAACCACGTTCCAGTATTGGCCAAGGCCCTGTGTTCGATGCTACTGCACATGGTTCATTCAAATACTACCCTTAACTAGTTTAAATACGTATGTAGGTGATGTATCTATACATTCACAACTCTCGCAATGCCTGTAGTGTAGAAACCACGTTCCAGTACTGGTCAAAACCCTGTGTTCGATGCTACTGCACATGGTTTTATTCAAATACTACCCTTAACTATGGTTAAATAGTTTAAATACGTCTGTAGGTGATGTGTCTATACATTTACAACTTACGCAATGCCTGTAATGGTTAAAAATGCGTAGATATGTAGTGTATCTATGCATTCACAACTTTGTCAATGCCTGTAATGTAGAAACCACGTTCCAGTATTGGCCAAGGCCCTGTGTTCGATGCTACTGCACATGGTTCATTCAAATACTACCCTTAACTAGTTTAAATACGTATGTAGGTGATGTATCTATACATTCACAACTCTCGCAATGCCTGTAATGTAGAAACCACGTTCCAGTATTGGCCAAAGCCCTGTGTTCGATGCCACTGCACATGGTTCATTCAAATACTACCCTTAACTAGTTTAAATACGTATGTAGGTGATGTATCTATACATTCACAACTCTCGCAATGCCTGTAATGGTTAAAAATGCGTATATATGTAGTGTATCTATGCATTCACAACTTTGTCAATGCCTGTAATGTAGAAACCACGTTCCAGTATTGGCCAAAGCCCTGTGTTCGATGCTACTGCACATGGTTCATTCAAATACTACCCTTAACTAGTTTAAATACGTATGTAGGTGATGTATCTATACATTTACACCTCTCGCAATGCCTGTAATGGTTAAAAATGCGTAGATATGTAGTGTATCTATGCATTCACAACTTTGGCAATGCCTGTAATGTAGAAACCACGTTCCAGTATTGGCCAAAGCCCTGTGTTCGATGCTACTGCACATGGTTCATTCAAATACTACCCTTAACTATGGTTAAATAGTTTCAATACGTATGTAGTTGATGTATCTATACATTTACAACTTACGCAATGCCTGTAATGGTTAAAAATGCGTAGATATGTAGTGTATCTATGCATTCACAACTTTGGCAATGCCTGTAATGTAGAAACCACGTTCCAGTATTGGCCAAAGCCCTGTGTTCGATGCTACTGCACATGGTTCATTCAAATACCATGTGCCTGTAATGTAGAAACCACGTTCCAGTATTGGCCAAAGCCCTGTGTTCGATGCTACTGCACATGGTTCATTCAAATACTACCCTTAACTAGTTTAAATACGTATGTAGGTGATGTATCTATACATATACAACTCTCGCAATGCCTGTAATGGTTAAAAATGCGTAGATATGTAGTGTATCTATGCATTCACAACTTTGGCAATGCCTGTAATGTAGAAACCACGTTCCAGTATTGGCCAAAGCCCTGTGTTCGATGCTACTGCACATGGTTCATTCAAATACTACCCTTAACTAGTTTAAATACGTATGTAGGTGATGTATCTATACATTCACAACTCTCGCAATGCCTGTAATGTAGAAACCACGTTCCAGTACTGGTCAAAACCCTGTGTTCGATGCTACTGCACATGGTTCATTCAAATACTACCCTTAACTATGGTTAAATAGTTTAAATACGTATGTAGGTGATGTGTCTATACATTTACAACTTACGCAATGCCTGTAATGGTTAAAAATGCGTAGATATGTAGTGTATCTATGCATTCACAACTTTGTCAATGCCTGTAATGTAGAAACCACGTTCCAGTATTGGCCAAGGCCCTGTGTTCGATGCTACTGCACATGGTTCATTCAAATACTACCCTTAACTAGTTTAAATACGTATGTAGGTGATGTATCTATACATTCACAACTCTCGCAATGCCTGTAATGTAGAAACCACGTTCCAGTATTGGCCAAAGCCCTGTGTTCGATGCTACTGCACATGGTTCATTCAAATACTACCCTTAACTAGTTTAAATACGTATGTAGGTGATGTATCTATACATTCACAACTCTCGCAATGCCTGTAATGGTTAAAAATGCGTATATATGTAGTGTATCTATGCATTCACAACTTTGTCAATGCCTGTAATGTAGAAACCACGTTCCAGTATTGGCCAAAGCCCTGTGTTCGATGCTACTGCACATGGTTCATTCAAATACTACCCTTAACTAGTTTAAATACGTATGTAGGTGATGTATCTATACATTTACACCTCTCGCAATGCCTGTAATGGTTAAAAATGCGTAGATATGTAGTGTATCTATGCATTCACAACTTTGGCAATGCCTGTAATGTAGAAACCACGTTCCAGTATTGGCCAAAGCCCTGTGTTCGATGCTACTGCACATGGTTCATTCAAATACTACCCTTAACTATGGTTAAATAGTTTCAATACGTATGTAGGTGATGTATCTATACATTTACAACTTACGCAATGCCTGTAATGGTTAAAAATGCGTAGATATGTAGTGTATCTATGCATTCACAACTTTGGCAATGCCTGTAATGTAGAAACCACGTTCCAGTATTGGCCAAAGCCCTGTGTTCGATGCTACTGCACATGGTTCATTCAAATACCATGTGCCTGTAATGTAGAAACCACGTTCCAGTATTGGCCAAAGCCCTGTGTTCGATGCTACTGCACATGGTTCATTCAAATACTACCCTTAACTAGTTTAAATACGTATGTAGGTGATGTATCTATACATTTACAACTCTCGCAATGCCTGTAATGGTTAAAAATGCGTAGATATGTAGTGTATCTATGCATTCACAACTTTGGCAATGCCTGTAATGTAGAAACCACGTTCCAGTATTGGCCAAAGCCCTGTGTTCGATGCTACTGCACATGGTTCATTCAAATACTACCCTTAACTAGTTTAAATACGTATGTAGGTGATGTATCTATACATTCACAACTCTCGCAATGCCTGTAATGTAGAAACCACGTTCCAGTACTGGTCAAAACCCTGTGTTCGATGCTACTGCACATGGTTCATTCAAATACTACCCTTAACTATGGTTAAATAGTTTAAATACGTATGTAGGTGATGTGTCTATACATTTACAACTTACGCAATGCCTGTAATGGTTAAAAATGCGTAGATATGTAGTGTATCTATGCATTCACAACTTTGTCAATGCCTGTAATGTAGAAACCACGTTCCAGTATTGGCCAAGGCCCTGTGTTCGATGCTACTGCACATGGTTCATTCAAATACTACCCTTAACTAGTTTAAATACGTATGTAGGTGATGTATCTATACATTCACAACTCTCGCAATGCCTGTAATGTAGAAACCACGTTCCAGTATTGGCCAAAGCCCTGTGTTCGATGCTACTGCACATGGTTCATTCAAATACTACCCTTAACTAGTTTAAATACGTATGTAGGTGATGTATCTATACATTTACAACTCTCGCAATGCCTGTAATGGTTAAAAATGCGTAGATATGTAGTGTATCTATGCATTCACAACTTTGGCAATGCCTGTAATGTAGAAACCACGTTCCAGTATTGGCCAAAGCCCTGTGTTCGATGCTACTGCACATGGTTCATTCAAATACTACCCTTAACTAGTTTAAATACGTATGTAGGTGATGTATCTATACATTCACAACTCTCGCAATGCCTGTAATGTAGAAACCACGTTCCAGTATTGGTCAAAGCCCTGTGTTCGATGCTACTGCACATGGTTCATTCAAATACTACCCTTAACTATGGTTACCTAGTTTAAATACGTATGTAGGTGATGTATCTATACATTTACAACTTACGCAATGCCTGTAATGGTTAAAAATGCGTATATATGTAGTGTATCTATGCATTCACAACTTTGTCAATGCCTGTAATGTAGAAACCACGTTCCAGTATTGGCCAAAGCCCTGTGTTCGATGCTACTGCACATGGTTCATTCAAATACTACCCTTAACTAGTTTAAATACGTATGTAGGTGATGTATCTATACATTCACAACTCTCGCAATGCCTGTAATGGTTAAAAATGCGTATATATGTAGTGTATCTATGCATTCACAACTTTGTCAATGCCTGTAATGTAGAAACCACGTTCCAGTATTGGCCAAAGCCCTGTGTTCGATGCTACTGCACATGGTTCATTCAAATACTACCCTTAACTAGTTTAAATACGTATGTAGGTGATGTATCTATACATTCACAACTCTCGCAATGCCTGTAATGGTTAAAAATGCGTATATATGTAGTGTATCTATGCATTCACAACTTTGTCAATGCCTGTAATGTAGAAACCACGTTCCAGTATTGGCCAAAGCCCTGTGTTCGATGCTACTGCACATGGTTCATTCAAATACTACCCTTAACTAGTTTAAATACGTATGTAGGTGATGTATCTATACATTTACACCTCTCGCAATGCCTGTAATGGTTAAAAATGCGTAGATATGTAGTGTATCTATGCATTCACAACTTTGGCAATGCCTGTAATGTAGAAACCACGTTCCAGTATTGGCCAAAGCCCTGTGTTCGATGCTACTGCACATGGTTCATTCAAATACTACCCTTAACTATGGTTAAATAGTTTCAATACGTATGTAGGTGATGTATCTATACATTTACAACTTACGCAATGCCTGTAATGGTTAAAAATGCGTAGATATGTAGTGTATCTATGCATTCACAACTTTGGCAATGCCTGTAATGTAGAAACCACGTTCCAGTATTGGCCAAAGCCCTCTGTTCGATGCTACTGCACATGGTTCATTCAAATACCATGTGCCTGTAATGTAGAAACCACGTTCCAGTATTGGCCAAAGCCCTGTGTTCGATGCTACTGCACATGGTTCATTCAAATACTACCCTTAACTAGTTTAAATACGTATGTAGGTGATGTATCTATACATTTACAACTCTCGCAATGCCTGTAATGGTTAAAAATGCGTAGATATGTAGTGTATCTATGCATTCACAACTTTGGCAATGCCTGTAATGTAGAAACCACGTTCCAGTATTGGCCAAAGCCCTGTGTTCGATGCTACTGCACATGGTTCATTCAAATACTACCCTTAACTAGTTTAAATACGTATGTAGGTGATGTATCTATACATTCACAACTCTCGCAATGCCTGTAATGTAGAAACCACGTTCCAGTACTGGTCAAAACCCTGTGTTCGATGCTACTGCACATGGTTCATTCAAATACTACCCTTAACTATGGTTAAATAGTTTAAATACGTATGTAGGTGATGTGTCTATACATTTACAACTTACGCAATGCCTGTAATGGTTAAAAATGCGTAGATATGTAGTGTATCTATGCATTCACAACTTTGGCAATGCCTGTAATGTAGAAACCACGTTCCAGTATTGGCCAAAGCCCTGTGTTCGATGCTACTGCACATGGTTCATTCAAATACTACCCTTAACTAGTTTAAATACGTATGTAGGTGATGTATCTATACATTCACAACTCTCGCAATGCCTGTAATGGTTAAAAATGCGTATATATGTAGTGTATCTATGCATTCACAACTTTGTCAATGCCTGTAATGTAGAAACCACGTTCCAGTATTGGCCAAAGCCCTGTGTTCGATGCTACTGCACATGGTTCATTCAAATACTACCCTTAACTAGTTTAAATACGTATGTAGGTGATGTATCTATACATTCACAACTCTCGCAATGCCTGTAATGGTTAAAAATGCGTATATATGTAGTGTATCTATGCATTCACAACTTTGTCAATGCCTGTAATGTAGAAACCACGTTCCAGTATTGGCCAAAGCCCTGTGTTCGATGCTACTGCACATGGTTCATTCAAATACTACCCTTAACTAGTTTAAATACGTATGTAGGTGATGTATCTATACATTTACACCTCTCGCAATGCCTGTAATGGTTAAAAATGCGTAGATATGTAGTGTATCTATGCATTCACAACTTTGGCAATGCCTGTAATGTAGAAACCACGTTCCAGTATTGGCCAAAGCCCTGTGTTCGATGCTACTGCACATGGTTCATTCAAATACTACCCTTAACTATGGTTAAATAGTTTCAATACGTATGTAGGTGATGTATCTATACATTTACAACTTACGCAATGCCTGTAATGGTTAAAAATGCGTAGATATGTAGTGTATCTATGCATTCACAACTTTGGCAATGCCTGTAATGTAGAAACCACGTTCCAGTATTGGCCAAAGCCCTGTGTTCGATGCTACTGCACATGGTTCATTCAAATACCATGTGCCTGTAATGTAGAAACCACGTTCCAGTATTGGCCAAAGCCCTGTGTTCGATGCTACTGCACATGGTTCATTCAAATACTACCCTTAACTAGTTTAAATACGTATGTAGGTGATGTATCTATACATTTACAACTCTCGCAATGCCTGTAATGGTTAAAAATGCGTAGATATGTAGTGTATCTATGCATTCACAACTTTGGCAATGCCTGTAATGTAGAAACCACGTTCCAGTATTGGCCAAAGCCCTGTGTTCGATGCTACTGCACATGGTTCATTCAAATACTACCCTTAACTAGTTTAAATACGTATGTAGGTGATGTATCTATACATTCACAACTCTCGCAATGCCTGTAATGTAGAAACCACGTTCCAGTACTGGTCAAAACCCTGTGTTCGATGCTACTGCACATGGTTCATTCAAATACTACCCTTAACTATGGTTAAATAGTTTAAATACGTATGTAGGTGATGTGTCTATACATTTACAACTTACGCAATGCCTGTAATGGTTAAAAATGCGTAGATATGTAGTGTATCTATGCATTCACAACTTTGTCAATGCCTGTAATGTAGAAACCACGTTCCAGTATTGGCCAAGGCCCAGTGTTCGATGCTACTGCACATGGTTCATTCAAATACTACCCTTAACTAGTTTAAATACGTATGTAGGTGATGTATCTATACATTCACAACTCTCGCAATGCCTGTAATGTAGAAACCACGTTCCAGTATTGGCCAAAGCCCTGTGTTCGATGCTACTGCACATGATTCATTCAAATACTACCCTTAACTAGTTTAAATACGTATGTAGGTGATGTATCTATACATTCACAACTCTCGCAATGCCTGTAATGGTTAAAAATGCGTATATATGTAGTGTATCTATGCATTCACAACTTTGTCAATGCCTGTAATGTAGAAACCACGTTCCAGTATTGGCCAAAGCCCTGTGTTCGATGCTACTGCACATGGTTCATTCAAATACTACCCTTAACTAGTTTAAATACGTATGTAGGTGATGTATCTATACATTCACAACTCTCGCAATGCCTGTAATGGTTAAAAATGCGTATATATGTAGTGTATCTATGCATTCACAACTTTGTCAATGCCTGTAATGTAGAAACCACGTTCCAGTATTGGCCAAAGCCCTGTGTTCGATGCTACTGCACATGGTTCATTCAAATACTACCCTTAACTAGTTTAAATACGTATGTAGGTGATGTATCTATACATTTACACCTCTCGCAATGCCTGTAATGGTTAAAAATGCGTAGATATGTAGTGTATCTATGCATTCACAACTTTGGCAATGCCTGTAATGTAGAAACCACGTTCCAGTATTGGCCAAAGCCCTGTGTTCGATGCTACTGCACATGGTTCATTCAAATACTACCCTTAACTATGGTTAAATAGTTTCAATACGTATGTAGGTGATGTATCTATACATTTACAACTTACGCAATGCCTGTAATGGTTAAAAATGCGTAGATATGTAGTGTATCTATGCATTCACAACTTTGGCAATGCCTGTAATGTAGAAACCACGTTCCAGTATTGGCCAAAGCCCTGTGTTCGATGCTACTGCACATGGTTCATTCAAATACCATGTGCCTGTAATGTAGAAACCACGTTCCAGTATTGGCCAAAGCCCTGTGTTCGATGCTACTGCACATGGTTCATTCAAATACTACCCTTAACTAGTTTAAATACGTATGTAGGTGATGTATCTATACATTTACAACTCTCGCAATGCCTGTAATGGTTAAAAATGCGTAGATATGTAGTGTATCTATGCATTCACAACTTTGGCAATGCCTGTAATGTAGAAACCACGTTCCAGTATTGGCCAAAGCCCTGTGTTCGATGCTACTGCACATGGTTCATTCAAATACTACCCTTAACTAGTTTAAATACGTATGTAGGTGATGTATCTATACATTCACAACTCTCGCAATGCCTGTAATGTAGAAACCACGTTCCAGTACTGGTCAAAACCCTGTGTTCGATGCTACTGCACATGGTTCATTCAAATACTACCCTTAACTATGGTTAAATAGTTTAAATACGTATGTAGGTGATGTGTCTATACATTTACAACTTACGCAATGCCTGTAATGGTTAAAAATGCGTAGATATGTAGTGTATCTATGCATTCACAACTTTGTCAATGCCTGTAATGTAGAAACCACGTTCCAGTATTGGCCAAGGCCCTGTGTTCGATGCTACTGCACATGGTTCATTCAAATACTACCCTTAACTAGTTTAAATACGTATGTAGGTGATGTATCTATACATTCACAACTCTCGCAATGCCTGTAATGTAGAAACCACGTTCCAGTATTGGCCAAAGCCCTGTGTTCGATGCTACTGCACATGGTTCATTCAAATACTACCCTTAACTAGTTTAAATACGTATGTAGGTGATGTATCTATACATTCACAACTCTCGCAATGCCTGTAATGGTTAAAAATGCGTATATATGTAGTGTATCTATGCATTCACAACTTTGTCAATGCCTGTAATGTAGAAACCACGTTCCAGTATTGGCCAAAGCCCTGTGTTCGATGCTACTGCACATGGTTCATTCAAATACTACCCTTAACTAGTTTAAATACGTATGTAGGTGATGTATCTATACATTTACACCTCTCGCAATGCCTGTAATGGTTAAAAATGCGTAGATATGTAGTGTATCTATGCATTCACAACTTTGGCAATGCCTGTAATGTAGAAACCACGTTCCAGTATTGGCCAAAGCCCTGTGTTCGATGCTACTGCACATGGTTCATTCAAATACTACCCTTAACTATGGTTAAATAGTTTCAATACGTATGTAGGTGATGTATCTATACATTTACAACTTACGCAATGCCTGTAATGGTTAAAAATGCGTAGATATGTAGTGTATCTATGCATTCACAACTTTGGCAATGCCTGTAATGTAGAAACCACGTTCCAGTATTGGCCAAAGCCCTGTGTTCGATGCTACTGCACATGGTTCATTCAAATACCATGTGCCTGTAATGTAGAAACCACGTTCCAGTATTGGCCAAAGCCCTGTGTTCGATGCTACTGCACATGGTTCATTCAAATACTACCCTTAACTAGTTTAAATACGTATGTAGGTGATGTATCTATACATTTACAACTCTCGCAATGCCTGTAATGGTTAAAAATGCGTAGATATGTAGTGTATCTATGCATTCACAACTTTGGCAATGCCTGTAATGTAGAAACCACGTTCCAGTATTGGCCAAAGCCCTGTGTTCGATGCTACTGCACATGGTTCATTCAAATACTACCCTTAACTAGTTTAAATACGTATGTAGGTGATGTATCTATACATTCACAACTCTCGCAATGCCTGTAATGTAGAAACCACGTTCCAGTACTGGTCAAAACCCTGTGTTCGATGCTACTGCACATGGTTCATTCAAATACTACCCTTAACTATGGTTAAATAGTTTAAATACGTATGTAGGTGATGTGTCTATACATTTACAACTTACGCAATGCCTGTAATGGTTAAAAATGCGTAGATATGTAGTGTATCTATGCATTCACAACTTTGTCAATGCCTGTAATGTAGAAACCACGTTCCAGTATTGGCCAAGGCCCTGTGTTCGATGCTACTGCACATGGTTCATTCAAATACTACCCTTAACTAGTTTAAATACGTATGTAGGTGATGTATCTATACATTCACAACTCTCGCAATGCCTGTAATGTAGAAACCACGTTCCAGTATTGGCCAAAGCCCTGTGTTCGATGCTACTGCACATGGTTCATTCAAATACTACCCTTAACTAGTTTAAATACGTATGTAGGTGATGTATCTATACATTTACAACTCTCGCAATGCCTGTAATGGTTAAAAATGCGTAGATATGTAGTGTATCTATGCATTCACAACTTTGGCAATGCCTGTAATGTAGAAACCACGTTCCAGTATTGGCCAAAGCCCTGTGTTCGATGCTACTGCACATGGTTCATTCAAATACTACCCTTAACTAGTTTAAATACGTATGTAGGTGATGTATCTATACATTCACAACTCTCGCAATGCCTGTAATGTAGAAACCACGTTCCAGTATTGGTCAAAGCCCTGTGTTCGATGCTACTGCACATGGTTCATTCAAATACTACCCTTAACTATGGTTAACTAGTTTAAATACGTATGTAGGTGATGTATCTATACATTTACAACTTACGCAATGCCTGTAATGGTTAAAAATGCGTATATATGTAGTGTATCTATGCATTCACAACTTTGTCAATGCCTGTAATGTAGAAACCACGTTCCAGTATTGGCCAAAGCCCTGTGTTCGATGCTACTGCACATGGTTCATTCAAATACTACCCTTAACTAGTTTAAATACGTATGTAGGTGATGTATCTATACATTCACAACTCTCGCAATGCCTGTAATGGTTAAAAATGCGTATATATGTAGTGTATCTATGCATTCACAACTTTGTCAATGCCTGTAATGTAGAAACCACGTTCCAGTATTGGCCAAAGCCCTGTGTTCGATGCTACTGCACATGGTTCATTCAAATACTACCCTTAACTAGTTTAAATACGTATGTAGGTGATGTATCTATACATTCACAACTCTCGCAATGCCTGTAATGGTTAAAAATGCGTATATATGTAGTGTATCTATGCATTCACAACTTTGTCAATGCCTGTAATGTAGAAACCACGTTCCAGTATTGGCCAAAGCCCTGTGTTCGATGCTACTGCACATGGTTCATTCAAATACTACCCTTAACTAGTTTAAATACGTATGTAGGTGATGTATCTATACATTTACAACTCTCGCAATGCCTGTAATGGTTAAAAATGCGTAGATATGTAGTGTATCTATGCATTCACAACTTTGGCAATGCCTGTAATGTAGAAACCACGTTCCAGTATTGGCCAAAGCCCTGTGTTCGATGCTACTGCACATGGTTCATTCAAATACTACCCTTAACTATGGTTAAATAGTTTCAATACGTATGTAGGTGATGTATCTATACATTTACAACTTACGCAATGCCTGTAATGGTTAAAAATGCGTAGATATGTAGTGTATCTATGCATTCACAACTTTGGCAATGCCTGTAATGTAGAAACCACGTTCCAGTATTGGCCAAAGCCCTGTGTTCGATGCTACTGCACATGGTTCATTCAAATACCATGTGCCTGTAATGTAGAAACCACGTTCCAGTATTGGCCAAAGCCCTGTGTTCGATGCTACTGCACATGGTTCATTCAAATACTACCCTTAACTAGTTTAAATACGTATGTAGGTGATGTATCTATACATTTACAACTCTCGCAATGCCTGTAATGGTTAAAAATGCGTAGATATGTAGTGTATCTATGCATTCACAACTTTGGCAATGCCTGTAATGTAGAAACCACGTTCCAGTATTGGCCAAAGCCCTGTGTTCGATGCTACTGCACATGGTTCATTCAAATACTACCCTTAACTAGTTTAAATACGTATGTAGGTGATGTATCTATACATTCACAACTCTCGCAATGCCTGTAATGTAGAAACCACGTTCCAGTACTGGTCAAAACCCTGTGTTCGATGCTACTGCACATGGTTCATTCAAATACTACCCTTAACTATGGTTAAATAGTTTAAATACGTATGTAGGTGATGTGTCTATACATTTACAACTTACGCAATGCCTGTAATGGTTAAAAATGCGTAGATATGTAGTGTATCTATGCATTCACAACTTTGTCAATGCCTGTAATGTAGAAACCACGTTCCAGTATTGGCCAAGGCCCTGTGTTCGATGCTACTGCACATGGTTCATTCAAATACTACCCTTAACTAGTTTAAATACGTATGTAGGTGATGTATCTATACATTCACAACTCTCGCAATGCCTGTAATGTAGAAACCACGTTCCAGTATTGGCCAAAGCCCTGTGTTCGATGCTACTGCACATGGTTCATTCAAATACTACCCTTAACTAGTTTAAATACGTATGTAGGTGATGTATCTATACATTTACAACTCTCGCAATGCCTGTAATGGTTAAAAATGCGTAGATATGTAGTGTATCTATGCATTCACAACTTTGGCAATGCCTGTAATGTAGAAACCACGTTCCAGTATTGGCCAAAGCCCTGTGTTCGATGCTACTGCACATGGTTCATTCAAATACTACCCTTAACTAGTTTAAATACGTATGTAGGTGATGTATCTATACATTCACAACTCTCGCAATGCCTGTAATGTAGAAACCACGTTCCAGTATTGGTCAAAGCCCTGTGTTCGATGCTACTGCACATGGTTCATTCAAATACTACCCTTAACTATGGTTAACTAGTTTAAATACGTATGTAGGTGATGTATCTATACATTTACAACTTACGCAATGCCTGTAATGGTTAAAAATGCGTATATATGTAGTGTATCTATGCATTCACAACTTTGGCAATGCCTGTAATGTAGAAACCACGTTCCAGTATTGGCCAAAGCCCTGTGTTCGATGCTACTGCACATGGTTCATTCAAATACTACCCTTAACTAGTTTAAATACGTATGTAGGTGATGTATCTATACATTCACAACTCTCGCAATGCCTGTAATGGTTAAAAATGCGTATATATGTAGTGTATCTATGCATTCACAACTTTGTCAATGCCTGTAATGTAGAAACCACGTTCCAGTATTGGCCAAAGCCCTGTGTTCGATGCTACTGCACATGGTTCATTCAAATACTACCCTTAACTAGTTTAAATACGTATGTAGGTGATGTATCTATACATTTACACCTCTCGCAATGCCTGTAATGGTTAAAAATGCGTAGATATGTAGTGTATCTATGCATTCACAACTTTGGCAATGCCTGTAATGTAGAAACCACGTTCCAGTATTGGCCAAAGCCCTGTGTTCGATGCTACTGCACATGGTTCATTCAAATACTACCCTTAACTATGGTTAAATAGTTTCAATACGTATGTAGGTGATGTATCTATACATTTACAACTTACGCAATGCCTGTAATGGTTAAAAATGCGTAGATATGTAGTGTATCTATGCATTCACAACTTTGGCAATGCCTGTAATGTAGAAACCACGTTCCAGTATTGGCCAAAGCCCTGTGTTCGATGCTACTGCACATGGTTCATTCAAATACCATGTGCCTGTAATGTAGAAACCACGTTCCAGTATTGGCCAAAGCCCTGTGTTCGATGCTACTGCACATGGTTCATTCAAATACTACCCTTAACTAGTTTAAATACGTATGTAGGTGATGTATCTATACATTTACAACTCTCGCAATGCCTGTAATGGTTAAAAATGCGTAGATATGTAGTGTATCTATGCATTCACAACTTTGGCAATGCCTGTAATGTAGAAACCACGTTCCAGTATTGGCCAAAGCCCTGTGTTCGAAGCTACTGCACATGGTTCATTCAAATACTACCCTTAACTAGTTTAAATACGTATGTAGTTGATGTATCTATACATTCACAACTCTCGCAATGCCTGTAATGTAGAAACCACGTTCCAGTATTGGTCAAAGCCCTGTGTTCGATGCTACTGCACATGGTTCATTCAAATACTACCCTTAACTAGTTTAAATACGTATGTAGGTGATGTATCTATACATTCACAACTCTCGCAATGCCTGTAATGTAGAAACCACGTTCCAGTATTGGTCAAAGCCCTGTGTTCGATGCTACTGCACATGGTTCATTCAAATACTACCCTTAACTATGGTTAACTAGTTTAAATACGTATGTAGGTGATGTATCTATACATTTACAACTTACGCAATGCCTGTAATGGTTAAAAATGCGTATATATGTAGTGTATCTATGCATTCACAACTTTGGCAATGCCTGTAATGTAGAAACCACGTTCCAGTATTGGCCAAAGCCCTGTGTTCGATGCTACTGCACATGGTTCATTCAAATACTACCCTTAACTAGTTTAAATACGTATGTAGGTGATGTATCTATACATTCACAACTCTCGCAATGCCTGTAATGGTTAAAAATGCGTATATATGTAGTGTATCTATGCATTCACAACTTTGGCAATGCCTGTAATGTAGAAACCACGTTCCAGTATTGGCCAAAGCCCTGTGTTCGAAGCTACTGCACATGGTTCATTCAAATACTACCCTTAACTAGTTTAAATACGTATGTAGTTGATGTATCTATACATTCACAACTCTCGCAATGCCTGTAATGTAGAAACCACGTTCCAGTATTGGTCAAAGCCCTGTGTTCGATGCTACTGCACATGGTTCATTCAAATACTACCCTTAACTAGTTTAAATACGTATGTAGGTGATGTATCTATACATTCACAACTCTCGCAATGCCTGTAATGTAGAAACCACGTTCCAGTATTGGTCAAAGCCCTGTGTTCGATGCTACTGCACATGGTTCATTCAAATACTACCCTTAACTATGGTTAACTAGTTTAAATACGTATGTAGGTGATGTATCTATACATTTACAACTTACGCAATGCCTGTAATGGTTAAAAATGCGTATATATGTAGTGTATCTATGCATTCACAACTTTGGCAATGCCTGTAATGTAGAAACCACGTTCCAGTATTGGCCAAAGCCCTGTGTTCGATGCTACTGCACATGGTTCATTCAAATACTACCCTTAACTAGTTTAAATACGTATGTAGGTGATGTATCTATACATTCACAACTCTCGCAATGCCTGTAATGGTTAAAAATGCGTATATATGTAGTGTATCTATGCATTCACAACTTTGTCAATGCCTGTAATGTAGAAACCACGTTCCAGTATTGGCCAAAGCCCTGTGTTCGATGCTACTGCACATGGTTCATTCAAATACTACCCTTAACTAGTTTAAATACGTATGTAGGTGATGTATCTATACATTTACACCTCTCGCAATGCCTGTAATGGTTAAAAATGCGTAGATATGTAGTGTATCTATGCATTCACAACTTTGGCAATGCCTGTAATGTAGAAACCACGTTCCAGTATTGGCCAAAGCCCTGTGTTCGATGCTACTGCACATGGTTCATTCAAATACTACCCTTAACTATGGTTAAATAGTTTCAATACGTATGTAGGTGATGTATCTATACATTTACAACTTACGCAATGCCTGTAATGGTTAAAAATGCGTAGATATGTAGTGTATCTATGCATTCACAACTTTGGCAATGCCTGTAATGTAGAAACCACGTTCCAGTATTGGCCAAAGCCCTGTGTTCGATGCTACTGCACATGGTTCATTCAAATACCATGTGCCTGTAATGTAGAAACCACGTTCCAGTATTGGCCAAAGCCCTGTGTTCGATGCTACTGCACATGGTTCATTCAAATACTACCCTTAACTAGTTTAAATACGTATGTAGGTGATGTATCTATACATTTACAACTCTCGCAATGCCTGTAATGGTTAAAAATGCGTAGATATGTAGTGTATCTATGCATTCACAACTTTGGCAATGCCTGTAATGTAGAAACCACGTTCCAGTATTGGCCAAAGCCCTGTGTTCGAAGCTACTGCACATGGTTCATTCAAATACTACCCTTAACTAGTTTAAATACGTATGTAGTTGATGTATCTATACATTCACAACTCTCGCAATGCCTGTAATGTAGAAACCACGTTCCAGTATTGGTCAAAGCCCTGTGTTCGATGCTACTGCACATGGTTCATTCAAATACTACCCTTAACTATGGTTAAATAGTTTAAATACGTATGTAGGTGATGTGTCTATACATTTACAACTTACGCAATGCCTGTAATGGTTAAAAATGCGTAGATATGTAGTGTATCTATGCATTCACAACTTTGTCAATGCCTGTAATGTAGAAACCACGTTCCAGTATTGGCCAAGGCCCTGTGTTCGATGCTACTGCACATGGTTCATTCAAATACTACCCTTAACTAGTTTAAATACGTATGTAGGTGATGTATCTATACATTCACAACTCTCGCAATGCCTGTAATGTAGAAACCACGTTCCAGTATTGGCCAAAGCCCTGTGTTCGATGCTACTGCACATGGTTCATTCAAATACTACCCTTAACTAGTTTAAATACGTATGTAGGTGATGTATCTATACATTCACAACTCTCGCAATGCCTGTAATGGTTAAAAATGCGTATATATGTAGTGTATCTATGCATTCACAACTTTGTCAATGCCTGTAATGTAGAAACCACGTTCCAGTATTGGCCAAAGCCCTGTGTTCGATGCTACTGCACATGGTTCATTCAAATACTACCCTTAACTAGTTTAAATACGTATGTAGGTGATGTATCTATACATTTACACCTCTCGCAATGCCTGTAATGGTTAAAAATGCGTAGATATGTAGTGTATCTATGCATTCACAACTTTGGCAATGCCTGTAATGTAGAAACCACGTTCCAGTATTGGCCAAAGCCCTGTGTTCGATGCTACTGCACATGGTTCATTCAAATACTACCCTTAACTATGGTTAAATAGTTTCAATACGTATGTAGGTGATGTATCTATACATTTACAACTTACGCAATGCCTGTAATGGTTAAAAATGCGTAGATATGTAGTGTATCTATGCATTCACAACTTTGTCAATGCCTGTAATGTAGAAACCACGTTCCAGTATTGGCCAAAGCCCTGTGTTCGATGCTACTGCACATGGTTCATTCAAATACTACCCTTAACTAGTTTAAATACGTATGTAGGTGATGTATCTATACATTCACAACTCTCGCAATGCCTGTAATGTAGAAACCACGTTCCAGTATTGGCCAAAGCCCTGTGTTCGATGCTACTGCACATGGTTCATTCAAATACTACCCTTAACTAGTTTAAATACGTATGTAGGTGATGTATCTATACATTTACAACTCTCGCAATGCCTGTAATGGTTAAAAATGCGTAGATATGTAGTGTATCTATGCATTCACAACTTTGGCAATGCCTGTAATGTAGAAACCACGTTCCAGTATTGGCCAAAGCCCTGTGTTCGATGCTACTGCACATGGTTCATTCAAATACTACCCTTAACTAGTTTAAATACGTATGTAGGTGATGTATCTATACATTCACAACTCTCGCAATGCCTGTAATGTAGAAACCACGTTCCAGTATTGGTCAAAGCCCTGTGTTCGATGCTACTGCACATGGTTCATTCAAATACTACCCTTAACTATGGTTAACTAGTTTAAATACGTATGTAGGTGATGTATCTATACATTTACAACTTACGCAATGCCTGTAATGGTTAAAAATGCGTATATATGTAGTGTATCTATGCATTCACAACTTTGGCAATGCCTGTAATGTAGAAACCACGTTCCAGTATTGGCCAAAGCCCTGTGTTCGATGCTACTGCACATGGTTCATTCAAATACTACCCTTAACTATGGTTAAATAGTTTCAATACGTATGTAGGTGATGTATCTATACATTTACAACTTACGCAATGCCTGTAATGGTTAAAAATGCGTAGATATGTAGTGTATCTATGCATTCACAACTTTGGCAATGCCTGTAATGTAGAAACCACGTTCCAGTATTGGCCAAAGCCCTGTGTTCGATGCTACTGCACATGGTTCATTCAAATACCATGTGCCTGTAATGTAGAAACCACGTTCCAGTATTGGCCAAAGCCCTGTGTTCGATGCTACTGCACATGGTTCATTCAAATACTACCCTTAACTAGTTTAAATACGTATGTAGGTGATGTATCTATACATTTACAACTCTCGCAATGCCTGTAATGGTTAAAAATGCGTAGATATGTAGTGTATCTATGCATTCACAACTTTGGCAATGCCTGTAATGTAGAAACCACGTTCCAGTATTGGCCAAAGCCCTGTGTTCGAAGCTACTGCACATGGTTCATTCAAATACTACCCTTAACTAGTTTAAATACGTATGTAGTTGATGTATCTATACATTCACAACTCTCGCAATGCCTGTAATGTAGAAACCACGTTCCAGTATTGGTCAAAGCCCTGTGTTCGATGCTACTGCACATGGTTCATTCAAATACTACCCTTAACTATGGTTAAATAGTTTAAATACGTATGTAGGTGATGTATCTATACATTTACAACTTACGCAATGCCTGTAATGGTTAAAAATGCGTATATATTGTAATATTCATTACTGATTTACCAAGAATTTGCCATGCTGAACGCTACATCTTGGAAATTAAAGAAGTTACATGTAATTATTTTGCTCTTGAACACTAAACTAGTATTCATAATCACTTAGAAGCATCACTGTACCATTGCCATAATTTTTCATAACTATTATCGGGATGATTCCCAACAAATTGTGTGCTCGGTCGTAATGTGGTAATATCGTCACCTATTTTCGTGACATGTAATTTCAATTTTTGCTTCAGCACGTTAGATTACAAACTGACATGTTTTCCCTGAGGTTGTATAATGTTGTTGAA
Source organism: Haliotis asinina (assembly GCF_037392515.1). Classification (NCBI taxonomy): domain Eukaryota; kingdom Metazoa; phylum Mollusca; class Gastropoda; order Lepetellida; family Haliotidae; genus Haliotis; species Haliotis asinina. The sequence goes on along the minus strand of NC_090292.1, from coordinate 35,726,401 downwards.
GTTAAAAGGATCATTACTATGGATGTGTTTTACCTTTTAAGTCCAGTGTTCTTCGGGAATTGTCCCAAACTGTCCATTGCAAATTCAAGAGTTCGCGGTGTTGTTGCTCCATCGTGATACGTTGCCGCATCACGCACTCGATCACTACTCATGTTTACCTTCTATATTTAACCAATATTTTGGGGAAAAAGTGTTCCGAAACATGTCTTTTCGACATGACAAGTATAACTGTGTTATTCATGCGCATGAATAATTGTTATTTAGCTTTATGGCTATGCTACCACAATGGAACTAGTTTCTTGCTCCTTGTCCATTGCAATTAGATTGTAATTACGGTAAGTTTGTTAAAATCAAACTGAACTAAATATTTGGTCTTAATTTGGTATAAATTATTCTTGCAAACATTTTATTGCAACAGGACACAGTAAGGGTGTTTTCCTGATATTTTTAATGCATTGTATTGTACGATCAGATCACTCGATTGCGTCGAGTGACGTTTTGACATGTTACCATGACCTGTCACTAGCGTAGATCTAATGATGTAGGTCGCTTTGATGTTAGTGTCTTGTCCGTTTCTTTTGTATTTACGATTAGATCCTAGTTATGATGAATTCAGTCCTTAAAACCATTTCGGACACTAAACCCATTTCATGGAAACTCTGTGATGGAGTTTTCTACAAAATAACGGCTACAGAAGTGTAACATCAAAGAAAGCCGCCATTACGGTAATATCATAACTTAGACACCAAAACTTCTTGTCCGTTCTCTTAATGTTTGTCTTATGAAATACTTAACTCCGTAATTATTTTCTGTGATAAAAACGGACTTATATAAATTAATACGGACAACTTAAGATCATCTGGTTAAATATATTTTCATGTATTTACCTTACCTACGTGAGGTCATCGATACCGTCATGTCACGGCATCGGCTCAGTAAACATTTTGCTTGTCCGTTTTGTAATGTTACTGAGTATCATAAAACAAATCATACCATAATTTTCCTTGTAAAATTCGGACAAAACGGACATTGAAAGGACAACCTCATGTGCATTTGTATTGTTGTAAATTTGATTTGTTTATTTCCAGTGTAAACAAGCCTGTCATCTACGTGGATTCTGATTGGCTAATATCTAGTCACATGACATGTCAGGAATCTATATAAGCTCGGCGCGAATTTCGAACAGGGACTTGATCAGACCTCCTCAGAGGCACTACTTGTGTAATAGCTGATCTTGTCGACACCTTTAGGCCCAAACACAAATTCATAGAATATTAAAAGGACTAAACAGGAATATTTATATAGGTGAATACACTATTATACATATCATTCTCCTTGGGAAATTCAATTGCTAATATAGGAGATTATTTTACTTGCATTATTGGTCCATAGAAGTAAGTCTTTATGCTGATCACTGAGTCTTATTAGGAATCCTGACATGTCATACCTCTGATATCAAGTGCAAACATACTGAAAGAAAAGACCACTTCTGAATATTTATTAAAAGTTTACATTTGTTGTTAAATCCTGACTTGGTCTCTCATTCACTGACGCCCCAAGCTCGGGGGTGTTACAGTTTTTGGTGTCAGAAGTGGGATACTAAAAGTCTAATTAGTATCCAGTGGTCGAATCCCATTCCAGTGCAATAATAATATTATGATGATGGCAGAATCACCAAACTCGGAGATCCAGTTCCGTACTGTTGATGAACTTAGTATGTCCTCTAATCATAGTGATGATCTGCCTAATGTGAGCCCTCCAAGTCCTTTAATTCCAGAACATGTAGCTGGTTGCAGTGATGAACAAATCCAGGCTGGTCTTGTTCGTACTAAACATGGGTCCCCCTATCCTCATGCACGCAGACACTTGTCTGAACAATCTGATGGTAGATCTGGATTGATAACTGTTCCTAGATATGTGCAAAACGGTCCTTACAGGTCTCAGTCAGCTTGCCATCATTTAGGTGAACATTGCACAAATCACAAAGAGACAAGCCGCCCATGTACCCCTTGTGATCATGGCATTATTCCTGGCTCAAGTACCTTCACTGATCCACCTGACGTCCGTGTTCCAAGATTGGCCCCTGACAGAATGTCCCATGGAGGTTGTGGAGACCGTCAGTGTTTACCTCACTATGAACATCCCCAGGGTAATATGAGGCCTATCACAAAAACGCCTGATGTTTCTATTCCTGGGCCAAAAACAAAGAAAACTGGACTTGTTTTCCACCCAGATGCCTTTGATGGTAGTGGAGACTGGGAAGAGTATCTCACTCATTTTGAAGTTTGTGCTGAACTTGGTAATTGGGATGATCAGGATAAAGTTTTGGCATTAGCTGCCAGCTTACGCGGAGGTGCCCGTACATTTTACATTGGTCTTACTGTAGATGAAAGACGGCACTATGACTTACTTGTTAGGAGAATGGGTGATCGATTTGGTAGTGCCCGCCAACAAAGTCGATGGTTGTCTCGATTGGAAATGAGACATAGGCACCCTGGTGAATCTATAGCTGCTTTAGCAGATGACTTGAGGCAGATGGCTCAGAGAGCATACTCAAATCTTGACCCAAGGGCTCAGGAGGCCCTAGCCCTGAACCAGTTGTATAAAACCTTAACTCTTGAGATGAAGTGTAGATGCATAGACCGTGACTGTCACACAGTTGCAGAAGCTGTAGATGTCATTGAACGTTATGAAGCTGTCATAGATGATAGCAAAGATAGAAAGAGAACACATGTGCGCATGACTAACGCTGCCACAGATGATTTCATTCCGAAGCATTCAGATAGTATTGAAAAGTGTCTGCAAGACATTGTCCAGGGCTTGTCGAAACTTGACATCAAGGGTCATGGCTCCCGACCGCAGTATAACAGAGGCTATCAAAACAATGGACATGATCAAAAAGCCCAAAAATCCCTCAGACGCTGTCTGATTTGTAATGAACCTGGACATCTGCTGAAATCATGTCCATTATTTGAACAGATGAGACAGGCATATCTCTTCAGACAGGCACAACAGCCCTTCCCCACTTGTTCTAGAGATTCCCAAACTGGTAGGACTTCCTCACAGTCCAAAGCCAACTCTTGCTTGCAGGGAAACTAGATTCTGTCATGGAAGAGAGCCGACCCTTGACAGATACTGTAAGGCTCAAAGACACCCCTGTATCTAGAGTTGGACAGATTGGTCAACGTGTTGACAGCGAAGATAATGGTCTCTATATTACTGGATTGATCCATAATACGGAGGTGAATCTTTTAGTTGACTGTGGATCCACAGGTTGTCTTTTATCTAAAAGAAAGTTTGACACACTGACAGACAAACCTCATCTGGAAGCTTGTAATGTTGAATTGCAAGGGGTTGAAGGTAGCTCCCTACTTACTTATGGGCATGTTGCTCTCACCATTCAGTTTGGTGACCAATCTTATATACAGAGATTTACTGTCTGTAATATCACACCAGAAGCAATATTAGGACAAGATTTTCTCATGAAACATGTGAGTGTCATTGACTACAACAGCATGAGATTGAAGATGAATGGAGGTGTAAATCTGAACTGTTGGACAGGCGGAGAAGCATTAATGTGCTGCCGAGTTCAAGTGAAGGAAACTGTTACTTTACCACCTCACACAGGAGCTTGGGTTCCCGTGTAGCTCCCTGGTAGTGCCTACATGGCCCCAAGCGGTCTTCTTGAGTCGTCTCCAGAGCTACTCACAAAGAAAAATGTTTGCATGACGCAAGGCGTTGTGAATACCAAAGCTAACCAACTGGCTGTTAATGTTATAAATCTTGGGGATGAAGAAATCACACTGCAACCTAAGATGAAACTTGGTACTTGTGAACCTGTGTTCACAGAAGTGACAGAGATTAGAGGAAGTGATCACACTGCAACAGAAAACATGGTACTAGAAGGCTCTAGTTCAGACATTGAGAGCACCCTACCTGAACACCTCCAAGAACTCTGGAAGAAGAGTTCAGTTCACTTAGATGAAGGGGAAGGTCAGGCTCTGGCAAATTTGCTCATTAAGTATGAAGATGTGTTCGCCAAGTCATCAAACGACTTAGGGCGCACGAATTTGGTTGAGCATACTATAAACACAGGTGAGGCAAAGCCTGTGAAATTACCTCCTCGCAGGCTCCCCTTTGGAAAGAGAGATGCTGAAAGAATCGAGGTCCAAAAGATGTTGAAACAAGGTGTCATTGAACCTTCGTCAAGTCCATGGGCTAGTCCTATTGTTCTTGTGAAAAAGCATGACTTATCGTGGAGGGTATGTATAGACTATAGAAGGCTGAACGAAATGACTTTAAAGGATGCATACCCTTTACCTCGGATAGATGAATGTCTAGACGCTTTAGCTGGATCCTCTTGGTTTAGTTGTATGGACCTAAACTCAGGATTCTGGCAAATTGGGATGGCAGAGGATGACAAACCTAAAACTGCTTTTGCAACTAGTCTTGGGTTGTACCAATTTCTTGTGATGCCATTCGGTCTTGTTAATGCACCTTCCACGTTCCAGCGCCTCATGGAAAATGTCCTCAGAGGACTACAATGGGTCGAATGTCTTGTCTACATGGACGATGTCATCGTTCCTGGTAAAGAAATATCAAAATGTCTTGACAAACTTGAGCATGTCTTTCAGCGATTAAGGCAGGCGAACCTTAAACTTAAACCATCAAAGTGTCTCTTCTTTCAAAAGAAGATAAAGTTTTTGGGGCACATTGTATCTGCTGACGGAATTGAAGCAGATCCTGAAAAGGTTTCGTCTGTACAAAACTGGCCTGTTCCTACCAAGGCAAAAGAAATAAGAAGCTTTCTTGGACTTTGCTCTTATTATCGCCGTTTTGTAGAAGGTTTTGCCACCATTGCACGGCCACTACACAAACTGACAGGGAAAAATGCACACTTTGTGTGGACAAAAGATTGTCAAGACGCTTTTGACACTTTAAAACAGGCACTTATTTCTCCTCCCATTTTGGCTTATCCAAAGATTGGGGAGAAGTTCATCTTGGACACAGACGCAAGTGGTTCTGCAGTTGGCGCAGTTCTCTCTCAAATGCAAGATGGAAAAGAGAGAGTTATTGCCTACATGAGTAAAACCATGAACGAACATGAGCTTTCTTATTGTGTTACAAGAAAAGAGCTGTTGGCAGTCATAAGTGCTTTGAAGCATTTCCACACCTACCTCTATGGTCAAGAGGTTCTGCTCCGAACGGATAACGCGGCTGTATCATGGATGAAGAACTTAAAGAATCCTTCAGGACAGGTAGCTAGATGGCTCCAAGAACTGGGAACCTACAACCTTGTAGTTACCCATAGGCCGGGTGCACAGCATCGGAATGCAGATGCTCTGTCACGTTCCCCATGTGCCTCTTGTACTAGACAAGAACATCAGTCAGTAGATGAGGAATGTGAACCTATTCAAGGTAGTGTCAAGTTCCTCGCAGAGGATGGAAATTTAAAAGATTCCATCAGTCCTCAAATGAGTAGAGCTGTAACCAGAGCTAAGGCTAGTGAACAACAATGCACAGCAAAGATGAGCATGAGGTTGCTTGATGGCTGGGACCCAAAAGAGATCCGCCAGACGCAGTTACAAGATTCAAATATTGGACTACTTTTAGTTTCTGTTGAGGAGAACCAGCCAAGACCAGAATGGGCAGTAGTGTCTCATATGACGTCTGTCACAAAAACACTGTGGCGCCAATGGGACAAACTCGAGATCCACATGGGAATGCTTTTCCGGAAATGGCAATCTGAAGATGAGAACTTTACAGCATTGCAGTTAGTGGTCCCAAGATCTAAGAGAGAAGATGTCATGAAATATCACCATGATATCCCTTCTTCAGGCCACTTGGGTGCAGACAAAACTCTGGCTAGAGTACAGCAATCTTTTTACTGGCCAATGATGAAAGATGATGTTACCGAGTATTGTGCACGATGCGATCATTGTGTGTCAAAGAAAACAACTGTCCACCAGAAAGCTCCAATGGGCAGTTATTTATCTGGTGAGCCTATGGAACGTGTTGCTATGGATATCATGGGTCCATTACCCAAAAGTCACACTGGCAACAGATATATCTTAGTAATGGCTGACCAGTTCACAAAATGGGTAGAGGCAGTTGCATTGCCTAACCAGGAGGCGAGGTCTGTGGCAAAGGCATTTGTTGACAACTTTGTTTCACGTTTTGGTGTCCCACTACAGGTTCACACAGACCAAGGATCCAACTTCGAATCTTCATTGTTCAAAGAAGTGTGTGATCTTTTGCACATAGAAAAAACAAGATCAACAAGCTTACATCCACAGTCTAATGGAAATGTCGAGCGTTTTAATCGCACTTTAATTCAGATGCTCACCACGTATGTACAAAAAGACCAAAGAACTTGGGATGAATATCTGCCCCAGTTGCTCATGGCTTACAGAGCATCTAAACACGCTTCGACTGGCTTGACACCAAACCTGATGATGTTGGGAAGAGAAGTAACTCTCCCTATGCAAGCCTTGGTTGTGAGACCCATAGAACCAGAAAGGATAGACAGTCCTTCAGAGTATGTAACTAATCTGAAAGAGAAGCTTGTTAACGCACATGCGATTGGTCGGGAACATCTCAAAAAGATGTCGACTTATCAAAAGAGGCACTATGATCTGAAGGCAAAGAAGAAAATCTTCAAAACTGCTCAGCCTGTCTGGTTGTTAAATCCTGTCAGAAAGATTGGTGTTTGCAGTAAACTGACCTGTCCTTGGAAAGGACCATACATGATAAGTAAGCGATTAGATGACCTTACTTACCTGGTGAAAAAGTCACCAAAGCAGTTAGCCAAGGCTATTCATGTTGACAGGTTACTTCCATACAATGGGAAGAACCTGCCCACCTGGATTTCCAAAGTGCAGAAGCAAATCTGAATTACTTGCGGAACCTTTCTTATCTTCTACCGTTGTAAATATGTTTATGGTGTTACCAAATGTTGAATGATAAGCAATTGATGATTACTTGGAAATGGTACCCCCAAGAGACATTTTTTTTTAACAAGGCATCGCATTCTGGGCAGGAACATTTATCATATGGCAAAGCATTAACACTATGTCCACTCACCTTGAACTTGATGGAAATCTGGAATTATGTGAGAGTCTGAGGTATACCTTTTCTGTTGTCTGTCTTTTGGACATTATGCTTCTTAAGTTGTACTGGACCGGTCCCTTTTGGATTTTACACAATGGATATTACGGATGGATGAAAGTGGGTCGACACACTGAATTCCAACACAAGGGATTGAGCTTTCCTAGGATACTGTTTTTTTTAATGTTGGATCGGTAGGATTTCTTGATTTTTGGCATGTCAGGATATACCTCAGATACTTAACACTTATTTGATGGGTATACATGAACAACATAGTGTAAAACTGGTGGACCTTCCAGAGAGATACATTGATAACCTTAGTGCTTTGTTATAACTGGTAAAATAGATGAAAAGTATGCTTGCCTAAATACCAATTACATGGATGGTGCTCTTTGATGTGTTTATAGATATGGCTTCCAAACATCAATGTTGGATGTGCGACAAAGAATGTGGCTCACGGAGGGAATTGAAAAACCATGTAGCCAAGGATGACCATGGTGCACTCAGAGTCCTTTGCGTCTGGTGTGACGATGGAAAGACCTTTAGAAGAGCCTTGGACTTGAAGGTACATGTGGACAGCTGCCATGCAGAAGAGAATGTGGACCCTGCTCTGTTGAAGGAGATCCAATGCTACTGGTTTGCCCTGAGGCCGGAGGATTATGGCAAGGCAGTTGGACAGCCAACAGACTCTGAGCTATCTAGGGCTGCAAGATCCCTAGTTATCAACTGGCTAGATGATGGGAACCTTGATCAGCTCTACAAAAGGACAAGGAAGCAGTGGTTGAGTGGTTGGGGTGTAGAGGACACGCAGCACAGAAAAGATGATGTTGATGAAGATGACGCAGTTTCCATTAGGGCACCCAGTGAGGATGACTTGTTCGACGGCTGTATCATCGAGCCATATGACCCTCTTCAGCCCAGCATGACCTACTTTAAACTGCAAGGTGTCAACATCGGACAGACCTCAGTCGACCTAGAGTGGCAGGGGCTAACAGGAGAATGGACCAGCTGGAAGTGGCTTCATACCAGTCTAAATCTCCACACACTAAAGTGCCCCAGATCAGTAGAGATGACCTTTTGGCGAAGTATAACTTCCTTGCTCTCCCAGGAACTGCAGAGGCCCGTATTGAGGACACTGCAATGTCGAAGATGAGGATATACAACCACAAGTTCCTCTTGAAGCTGGCTACAGCCCGTAACCAAAGGGATGTTCCATCTGATGCCCAGAAGATGCTTAACATGCTCCAGAGAGGCTCCCTGTTCAGAGACACTAGTCTAGACACCTTGTATGATCAACTTTCAGACGTGCCACTCCGCCTGCAAGGATAGAGAAGAGATGTTACAACATGAAATACAGGAACATTTCTATTTTTAAGGGGGGGCAAGTGTAATATTCATTACTGATTTACCAAGAATTTGCCATGCTGAACGCTACATCTTGGAAATTAAAGAAGTTACATGTAATTATTTTGCTCTTGAACACTAAACTAGTATTCATAATCACTTAGAAGCATCACTGTACCATTGCCATAATTTTTCATAACTATTATCGGGATGATTCCCAACAAATTGTGTGCTCGGTCGTAATGTGGTAATATCGTCACCTATTTTCGTGACATGTAATTTCAATTTTTGCTTCAGCACGTTAGATTACAAACTGACATGTTTTCCCTGAGGTTGTATAATGTTGTTGAAGTTAAAAGGATCATTACTATGGATGTGTTTTACCTTTTAAGTCCAGTGTTCTTCGGGAATTGTCCCAAACTGTCCATTGCAAATTCAAGAGTTCGCGGTGTTGTTGCTCCATCGTGATACGTTGCCGCATCACGCACTCGATCACTACTCATGTTTACCTTCTATATTTAACCAATATTTTGGGGAAAAAGTGTTCCGAAACATGTCTTTTCGACATGACAAGTATAACTGTGTTATTCATGCGCATGAATAATTGTTATTTAGCTTTATGGCTATGCTACCACAATGGAACTAGTTTCTTGCTCCTTGTCCATTGCAATTAGATTGTAATTACGGTAAGTTTGTTAAAATCAAACTGAACTAAATATTTGGTCTTAATTTGGTATAAATTATTCTTGCAAACATTTTATTGCAACAGGACACAGTAAGGGTGTTTTCCTGATATTTTTAATGCATTGTATTGTACGATCAGATCACTCGATTGCGTCGAGTGACGTTTTGACATGTTACCATGACCTGTCACTAGCGTAGATCTAATGATGTAGGTCGCTTTGATGTTAGTGTCTTGTCCGTTTCTTTTGTATTTACGATTAGATCCTAGTTATGATGAATTCAGTCCTTAAAACCATTTCGGACACTAAACCCATTTCATGGAAACTCTGTGATGGAGTTTTCTACAAAATAACGGCTACAGAAGTGTAACATCAAAGAAAGCCGCCATTACGGTAATATCATAACTTAGACACCAAAACTTCTTGTCCGTTCTCTTAATGTTTGTCTTATGAAATACTTAACTCCGTAATTATTTTCTGTGATAAAAACGGACTTATATAAATTAATACGGACAACTTAAGATCATCTGGTTAAATATATTTTCATGTATTTACCTTACCTACGTGAGGTCATCGATACCGTCATGTCACGGCATCGGCTCAGTAAACATTTTGCTTGTCCGTTTTGTAATGTTACTGAGTATCATAAAACAAATCATACCATAATTTTCCTTGTAAAATTCGGACAAAACGGACATTGAAAGGACAACCTCATGTGCATTTGTATTGTTGTAAATTTGATTTGTTTATTTCCAGTGTAAACAAGCCTGTCATCTACGTGGATTCTGATTGGCTAATATCTAGTCACATGACATGTCAGGAATCTATATAAGCTCGGCGCGAATTTCGAACAGGGACTTGATCAGACCTCCTCAGAGGCACTACTTGTGTAATAGCTGATCTTGTCGACACCTTTAGGCCCAAACACAAATTCATAGAATATTAAAAGGACTAAACAGGAATATTTATATAGGTGAATACACTATTATACATATCATTCTCCTTGGGAAATTCAATTGCTAATATAGGAGATTATTTTACTTGCATTATTGGTCCATAGAAGTAAGTCTTTATGCTGATCACTGAGTCTTATTAGGAATCCTGACATGTCATACCTCTGATATCAAGTGCAAACATACTGAAAGAAAAGACCACTTCTGAATATTTATTAAAAGTTTACATTTGTTGTTAAATCCTGACTTGGTCTCTCATTCACTGACGCCCCAAGCTCGGGGGTGTTACAGTTTTTGGTGTCAGAAGTGGGATACTAAAAGTCTAATTAGTATCCAGTGGTCGAATCCCATTCCAGTGCAATAATAATATTATGATGATGGCAGAATCACCAAACTCGGAGATCCAGTTCCGTACTGTTGATGAACTTAGTATGTCCTCTAATCATAGTGATGATCTGCCTAATGTGAGCCCTCCAAGTCCTTTAATTCCAGAACATGTAGCTGGTTGCAGTGATGAACAAATCCAGGCTGGTCTTGTTCGTACTAAACATGGGTCCCCCTATCCTCATGCACGCAGACACTTGTCTGAACAATCTGATGGTAGATCTGGATTGATAACTGTTCCTAGATATGTGCAAAACGGTCCTTACAGGTCTCAGTCAGCTTGCCATCATTTAGGTGAACATTGCACAAATCACAAAGAGACAAGCCGCCCATGTACCCCTTGTGATCATGGCATTATTCCTGGCTCAAGTACCTTCACTGATCCACCTGACGTCCGTGTTCCAAGATTGGCCCCTGACAGAATGTCCCATGGAGGTTGTGGAGACCGTCAGTGTTTACCTCACTATGAACATCCCCAGGGTAATATGAGGCCTATCACAAAAACGCCTGATGTTTCTATTCCTGGGCCAAAAACAAAGAAAACTGGACTTGTTTTCCACCCAGATGCCTTTGATGGTAGTGGAGACTGGGAAGAGTATCTCACTCATTTTGAAGTTTGTGCTGAACTTGGTAATTGGGATGATCAGGATAAAGTTTTGGCATTAGCTGCCAGCTTACGCGGAGGTGCCCGTACATTTTACATTGGTCTTACTGTAGATGAAAGACGGCACTATGACTTACTTGTTAGGAGAATGGGTGATCGATTTGGTAGTGCCCGCCAACAAAGTCGATGGTTGTCTCGATTGGAAATGAGACATAGGCACCCTGGTGAATCTATAGCTGCTTTAGCAGATGACTTGAGGCAGATGGCTCAGAGAGCATACTCAAATCTTGACCCAAGGGCTCAGGAGGCCCTAGCCCTGAACCAGTTGTATAAAACCTTCACTCTTGAGATGAAGTGTAGATGCATAGACCGTGACTGTCACACAGTTGCAGAAGCTGTAGATGTCATTGAACGTTATGAAGCTGTCATAGATGATAGCAAAGATAGAAAGAGAACACATGTGCGCATGACTAACGCTGCCACAGATGATTTCATTCCGAAGCATTCAGATAGTATTGAAAAGTGTCTGCAAGACATTGTCCAGGGCTTGTCGAAACTTGACATCAAGGGTCATGGCTCCCGACCGCAGTATAACAGAGGCTATCAAAACAATGGACATGAACAAAAAGCCCAAAAAATCCCTCAGACGCTGTCTGATTTGTAATGAACCTGGACATCTGCTGAAATCATGTCCATTATTTGAACAGATGAGACAGGCATATCTCTTCAGACAGGCACAACAGCCCTTCCCCACTTGTTCTAGAGATTCCCAAACTGGTAGGACTTCCTCACAGTCCAAAGCCAACTCTTGCTTGCAGGGAAACTAGATTCTGTCATGGAAGAGAGCCGACCCTTGACAGATACTGTAAGGCTCAAAGACACCCCTGTATCTAGAGTTGGACAGATTGGTCAACGTGTTGACAGCGAAGATAATGGTCTCTATATTACTGGATTGATCCATAATACGGAGGTGAATCTTTTAGTTGACTGTGGATCCACAGGTTGTCTTTTATCTAAAAGAAAGTTTGACACACTGACAGACAAACCTCATCTGGAAGCTTGTAATGTTGAATTGCAAGGGGTTGAAGGTAGCTCCCTACTTACTTATGGGCATGTTGCTCTCACCATTCAGTTTGGTGACCAATCTTATATACAGAGATTTACTGTCTGTAATATCACACCAGAAGCAATATTAGGACAAGATTTTCTCATGAAACATGTGAGTGTCATTGACTACAACAGCATGAGATTGAAGATGAATGGAGGTGTAAATCTGAACTGTTGGACAGGCGGAGAAGCATTAATGTGCTGCCGAGTTCAAGTGAAGGAAACTGTTACTTTACCACCTCACACAGGAGCTTGGGTTCCCGTGGAGCTCCCTGGTAGTGCCTACATGGCCCCAAGCGGTCTTCTTGAGTCGTCTCCAGAGCTACTCACAAAGAAAAATGTTTGCATGACGCAAGGCGTTGTGAATACCAAAGCTAACCAACTGGCTGTTAATGTTATAAATCTTGGGGATGAAGAAATCACACTGCAACCTAAGATGAAACTTGGTACTTGTGAACCTGTGTTCACAGAAGTGACAGAGATTAGAGGAAGTGATCACACTGCAACAGAAAACATGGTACTAGAAGGCTCTAGTTCAGACATTGAGAGCACCCTACCTGAACACCTCCAAGAACTCTGGAAGAAGAGTTCAGTTCACTTAGATGAAGGGGAAGGTCAGGCTCTGGCAAATTTGCTCATTAAGTATGAAGATGTGTTCGCCAAGTCATCAAACGACTTAGGGCGCACGAATTTGGTTGAGCATACTATAAACACAGGTGAGGCAAAGCCTGTGAAATTACCTCCTCGCAGGCTCCCCTTTGGAAAGAGAGATGCTGAAAGAATCGAGGTCCAAAAGATGTTGAAACAAGGTGTCATTGAACCTTCGTCAAGTCCATGGGCTAGTCCTATTGTTCTTGTGAAAAAGCATGACTTATCGTGGAGGGTATGTATAGACTATAGAAGGCTGAACGAAATGACTTTAAAGGATGCATACCCTTTACCTCGGATAGATGAATGTCTAGACGCTTTAGCTGGATCCTCTTGGTTTAGTTGTATGGACCTAAACTCAGGATTCTGGCAAATTGGGATGGCAAAGGATGACAAACCTAAAACTGCTTTTGCAACTAGTCTTGGGTTGTACCAATTTCTTGTGATGCCATTCGGTCTTGTTAATGCACCTTCCACGTTCCAGCGCCTCATGGAAAATGTCCTCAGAGGACTACAATGGGTCGAATGTCTTGTCTACATGGACGATGTCATCGTTCCTGGTAAAGAAATATCAAAATGTCTTGACAAACTTGAGCATGTCTTTCAGCGATTAAGGCAGGCGAACCTTAAACTTAAACCATCAAAGTGTCTCTTCTTTCAAAAGAAGATAAAGTTTTTGGGGCACATTGTATCTGCTGACGGAATTGAAGCAGATCCTGAAAAGGTTTCGTCTGTACAAAACTGGCCTGTTCCTACCAAGGCAAAAGAAATAAGAAGCTTTCTTGGACTTTGCTCTTATTATCGCCGTTTTGTAGAAGGTTTTGCCACCATTGCACGGCCACTACACAAACTGACAGGGAAAAATGCACACTTTGTGTGGACAAAAGATTGTCAAGACGCTTTTGACACTTTAAAACAGGCACTTATTTCTCCTCCCATTTTGGCTTATCCAAAGATTGGGGAGAAGTTCATCTTGGACACAGACGCAAGTGGTTCTGCAGTTGGCGCAGTTCTCTCTCAAATGCAAGATGGAAAAGAGAGAGTTATTGCCTACATGAGTAAAACCATGAACGAACATGAGCTTTCTTATTGTGTTACAAGAAAAGAGCTGTTGGCAGTCATAAGTGCTTTGAAGCATTTCCACACCTACCTCTATGGTCAAGAGGTTCTGCTCCGAACGGATAACGCGGCTGTATCATGGATGAAGAACTTAAAGAATCCTTCAGGACAGGTAGCTAGATGGCTCCAAGAACTGGGAACCTACAACCTTGTAGTTACCCATAGGCCGGGTGCACAGCATCGGAATGCAGATGCTCTGTCACGTTCCCCATGTGCCTCTTGTACTAGACAAGAACATCAGTCAGTAGATGAGGAATGTGAACCTATTCAAGGTAGTGTCAAGTTCCTCGCAGAGGATGGAAATTTAAAAGATTCCATCAGTCCTCAAATGAGTAGAGCTGTAACCAGAGCTAAGGCTAGTGAACAACAATGCACAGCAAAGATGAGCATGAGGTTGCTTGATGGCTGGGACCCAAAAGAGATCCGCCAGACGCAGTTACAAGATTCAAATATTGGACTACTTTTAGTTTCTGTTGAGGAGAACCAGCCAAGACCAGAATGGGCAGTAGTGTCTCATATGACGTCTGTCACAAAAACACTGTGGCGCCAATGGGACAAACTCGAGATCCACATGGGAATGCTTTTCCGGAAATGGCAATCTGAAGATGAGAACTTTACAGCATTGCAGTTAGTGGTCCCAAGATCTAAGAGAGAAGATGTCATGAAATATCACCATGATATCCCTTCTTCAGGCCACTTGGGTGCAGACATAACTCTGGCTAGAGTACAGCAATCTTTTTACTGGCCAATGATGAAAGATGATGTTACCGAGTATTGTGCACGATGCGATCATTGTGTGTCAAAGAAAACAACTGTCCACCAGAAAGCTCCAATGGGCAGTTATTTATCTGGTGAGCCTATGGAACGTGTTGCTATGGATATCATGGGTCCATTACCCAAAAGTCACACTGGCAACAGATATATCTTAGTAATGGCTGACCAGTTCACAAAATGGGTAGAGGCAGTTGCATTGCCTAACCAGGAGGCGAGGTCTGTGGCAAAGGCATTTGTTGACAACTTTGTTTCACGTTTTGGTGTCCCACTACAGGTTCACACAGACCAAGGATCCAACTTCGAATCTTCATTGTTCAAAGAAGTGTGTGATCTTTTGCACATAGAAAAAACAAGATCAACAAGCTTACATCCACAGTCTAATGGAAATGTCGAGCGTTTTAATCGCACTTTAATTCAGATGCTCACCACGTATGTACAAAAAGACCAAAGAACTTGGGATGAATATCTGCCCCAGTTGCTCATGGCTTACAGAGCATCTAAACACGCTTCGACTGGCTTGACACCAAACCTGATGATGTTGGGAAGAGAAGTAACTCTCCCTATGCAAGCCTTGGTTGTGAGACCCATAGAACCAGAAAGGATAGACAGTCCTTCAGAGTATGTAACTAATCTGAAAGAGAAGCTTGTTAACGCACATGCGATTGGTCGGGAACATCTCAAAAAGATGTCGACTTATCAAAAGAGGCACTATGATCTGAAGGCAAAGAAGAAAATCTTCAAAACTGCTCAGCCTGTCTGGTTGTTAAATCCTGTCAGAAAGATTGGTGTTTGCAGTAAACTGACCTGTCCTTGGAAAGGACCATACATGATAAGTAAGCGATTAGATGACCTTACTTACCTGGTGAAAAAGTCACCAAAGCAGTTAGCCAAGGCTATTCATGTTGACAGGTTACTTCCATACAATGGGAAGAACCTGCCCACCTGGATTTCCAAAGTGCAGAAGCAAATCTGAATTACTTGCGGAACCTTTCTTATCTTCTACCGTTGTAAATATGTTTATGGTGTTACCAAATGTTGAATGATAAGCAATTGATGATTACTTGGAAATGGTACCCCCAAGAGACATTTTTTTTTAACAAGGCATCGCATTCTGGGCAGGAACATTTATCATATGGCAAAGCATTAACACTATGTCCACTCACCTTGAACTTGATGGAAATCTGGAATTATGTGAGAGTCTGAGGTATACCTTTTCTGTTGTCTGTCTTTTGGACATTATGCTTCTTAAGTTGTACTGGACCGGTCCCTTTTGGATTTTACACAATGGATATTACGGATGGATGAAAGTGGGTCGACACACTGAATTCCAACACAAGGGATTGAGCTTTCCTAGGATACTGTTTTTTTTAATGTTGGATCGGTAGGATTTCTTGATTTTTGGCATGTCAGGATATACCTCAGATACTTAACACTTATTTGATGGGTATACATGAACAACATAGTGTAAAACTGGTGGACCTTCCAGAGAGATACATTGATAACCTTAGTGCTTTGTTATAACTGGTAAAATAGATGAAAAGTATGCTTGCCTAAATACCAATTACATGGATGGTGCTCTTTGATGTGTTTATAGATATGGCTTCCAAACATCAATGTTGGATGTGCGACAAAGAATGTGGCTCACGGAGGGAATTGAAAAACCATGTAGCCAAGGATGACCATGGTGCACTCAGAGTCCTTTGCGTCTGGTGTGACGATGGAAAGACCTTTAGAAGAGCCTTGGACTTGAAGGTACATGTGGACAGCTGCCATGCAGAAGAGAATGTGGACCCTGCTCTGTTGAAGGAGATCCAATGCTACTGGTTTGCCCTGAGGCCGGAGGATTATGGCAAGGCAGTTGGACAGCCAACAGACTCTGAGCTATCTAGGGCTGCAAGATCCCTAGTTATCAACTGGCTAGATGATGGGAACCTTGATCAGCTCTACAAAAGGACAAGGAAGCAGTGGTTGAGTGGTTGGGGTGTAGAGGACACGCAGCACAGAAAAGATGATGTTGATGAAGATGACGCAGTTTCCATTAGGGCACCCAGTGAGGATGACTTGTTCGACGGCTGTATCATCGAGCCATATGACCCTCTTCAGCCCAGCATGACCTACTTTAAACTGCAAGGTGTCAACATCGGACAGACCTCAGTCGACCTAGAGTGGCAGGGGCTAACAGGAGAATGGACCAGCTGGAAGTGGCTTCATACCAGTCTAAATCTCCACACACTAAAGTGCCCCAGATCAGTAGAGATGACCTTTTGGCGAAGTATAACTTCCTTGCTCTCCCAGGAACTGCAGAGGCCCGTATTGAGGACACTGCAATGTCGAAGATGAGGATATACAACCACAAGTTCCTCTTGAAGCTGGCTACAGCCCGTAACCAAAGGGATGTTCCATCTGATGCCCAGAAGATGCTTAACATGCTCCAGAGAGGCTCCCTGTTCAGAGACACTAGTCTAGACACCTTGTATGATCAACTTTCAGACGTGCCACTCCGCCTGCAAGGATAGAGAAGAGATGTTACAACATGAAGTACAGGAACATTTCTATTTTTAAGGGGGGGGCAAGTGTAATATTCATTACTGATTTACCAAGAATTTGCCATGCTGAACGCTACATCTTGGAAATTAAAGAAGTTACATGTAATTATTTTGCTCTTGAACACTAAACTAGTATTCATAATCACTTAGAAGCATCACTGTACCATTGCCATAATTTTTCATAACTATTATCGGGATGATTCCCAACAAATTGTGTGCTCGGTCGTAATGTGGTAATATCGTCACCTATTTTCGTGACATGTAATTTCAATTTTTGCTTCAGCACGTTAGATTACAAACTGACATGTTTTCCCTGAGGTTGTATAATGTTGTTGAAGTTAAAAGGATCATTACTATGGATGTGTTTTACCTTTTAAGTCCAGTGTTCTTCGGGAATTGTCCCAAACTGTCCATTGCAAATTCAAGAGTTCGCGGTGTTGTTGCTCCATCGTGATACGTTGCCGCATCACGCACTCGATCACTACTCATGTTTACCTTCTATATTTAACCAATATTTTGGGGAAAAAGTGTTCCGAAACATGTCTTTTCGACATGACAAGTATAACTGTGTTATTCATGCGCATGAATAATTGTTATTTAGCTTTATGGCTATGCTACCACAATGGAACTAGTTTCTTGCTCCTTGTCCATTGCAATTAGATTGTAATTACGGTAAGTTTGTTAAAATCAAACTGAACTAAATATTTGGTCTTAATTTGGTATAAATTATTCTTGCAAACATTTTATTGCAACAGGACACAGTAAGGGTGTTTTCCTGATATTTTTAATGCATTGTATTGTACGATCAGATCACTCGATTGCGTCGAGTGACGTTTTGACATGTTACCATGACCTGTCACTAGCGTAGATCTAATGATGTAGGTCGCTTTGATGTTAGTGTCTTGTCCGTTTCTTTTGTATTTACGATTAGATCCTAGTTATGATGAATTCAGTCCTTAAAACCATTTCGGACACTAAACCCATTTCATGGAAACTCTGTGATGGAGTTTTCTACAAAATAACGGCTACAGAAGTGTAACATCAAAGAAAGCCGCCATTACGGTAATATCATAACTTAGACACCAAAACTTCTTGTCCGTTCTCTTAATGTTTGTCTTATGAAATACTTAACTCCGTAATTATTTTCTGTGATAAAAACGGACTTATATAAATTAATACGGACAACTTAAGATCATCTGGTTAAATATATTTTCATGTATTTACCTTACCTACGTGAGGTCATCGATACCGTCATGTCACGGCATCGGCTCAGTAAACATTTTGCTTGTCCGTTTTGTAATGTTACTGAGTATCATAAAACAAATCATACCATAATTTTCCTTGTAAAATTCGGACAAAACGGACATTGAAAGGACAACCTCATGTGCATTTGTATTGTTGTAAATTTGATTTGTTTATTTCCAGTGTAAACAAGCCTGTCATCTACGTGGATTCTGATTGGCTAATATCTAGTCACATGACATGTCAGGAATCTATATAAGCTCGGCGCGAATTTCGAACAGGGACTTGATCAGACCTCCTCAGAGGCACTACTTGTGTAATAGCTGATCTTGTCGACACCTTTAGGCCCAAACACAAATTCATAGAATATTAAAAGGACTAAACAGGAATATTTATATAGGTGAATACACTATTATACATATCATTCTCCTTGGGAAATTCAATTGCTAATATAGGAGATTATTTTACTTGCATTATTGGTCCATAGAAGTAAGTCTTTATGCTGATCACTGAGTCTTATTAGGAATCCTGACATGTCATACCTCTGATATCAAGTGCAAACATACTGAAAGAAAAGACCACTTCTGAATATTTATTAAAAGTTTACATTTGTTGTTAAATCCTGACTTGGTCTCTCATTCACTGACGCCCCAAGCTCGGGGGTGTTACAGTTTTTGGTGTCAGAAGTGGGATACTAAAAGTCTAATTAGTATCCAGTGGTCGAATCCCATTCCAGTGCAATAATAATATTATGATGATGGCAGAATCACCAAACTCGGAGATCCAGTTCCGTACTGTTGATGAACTTAGTATGTCCTCTAATCATAGTGATGATCTGCCTAATGTGAGCCCTCCAAGTCCTTTAATTCCAGAACATGTAGCTGGTTGCAGTGATGAACAAATCCAGGCTGGTCTTGTTCGTACTAAACATGGGTCCCCCTATCCTCATGCACGCAGACACTTGTCTGAACAATCTGATGGTAGATCTGGATTGATAACTGTTCCTAGATATGTGCAAAACGGTCCTTACAGGTCTCAGTCATCTTGCCATCATTTAGGTGAACATTGCACAAATCACAAAGAGACAAGCCGCCCATGTACCCCTTGTGATCATGGCATTATTCCTGGCTCAAGTACCTTCACTGATCCACCTGACGTCCGTGTTCCAAGATTGGCCCCTGACAGAATGTCCCATGGAGGTTGTGGAGACCGTCAGTGTTTACCTCACTATGAACATCCCCAGGGTAATATGAGGCCTATCACAAAAACGCCTGATGTTTCTATTCCTGGGCCAAAAACAAAGAAAACTGGACTTGTTTTCCACCCAGATGCCTTTGATGGTAGTGGAGACTGGGAAGAGTATCTCACTCATTTTGAAGTTTGTGCTGAACTTGGTAATTGGGATGATCAGGATAAAGTTTTGGCATTAGCTGCCAGCTTACGCGGAGGTGCCCGTACATTTTACATTGGTCTTACTGTAGATGAAAGACGGCACTATGACTTACTTGTTAGGAGAATGGGTGATCGATTTGGTAGTGCCCGCCAACAAAGTCGATGGTTGTCTCGATTGGAAATGAGACATAGGCACCCTGGTGAATCTATAGCTGCTTTAGCAGATGACTTGAGGCAGATGGCTCAGAGAGCATACTCAAATCTTGACCCAAGGGCTCAGGAGGCCCTAGCCCTGAACCAGTTGTATAAAACCTTAACTCTTGAGATGAAGTGTAGATGCATAGACCGTGACTGTCACACAGTTGCAGAAGCTGTAGATGTCATTGAACGTTATGAAGCTGTCATAGATGATAGCAAAGATAGAAAGAGAACACATGTGCGCATGACTAACGCTGCCACAGATGATTTCATTCCGAAGCATTCAGATAGTATTGAAAAGTGTCTGCAAGACATTGTCCAGGGCTTGTCGAAACTTGACATCAAGGGTCATGGCTCCCGACCGCAGTATAACAGAGGCTATCAAAACAATGGACATGATCAAAAAGCCCAAAAATCCCTCAGACGCTGTCTGATTTGTAATGAACCTGGACATCTGCTGAAATCATGTCCATTATTTGAACAGATGAGACAGGCATATCTCTTCAGACAGGCACAACAGCCCTTCCCCACTTGTTCTAGAGATTCCCAAACTGGTAGGACTTCCTCACAGTCCAAAGCCAACTCTTGCTTGCAGGGAAACTAGATTCTGTCATGGAAGAGAGCCGACCCTTGACAGATACTGTAAGGCTCAAAGACACCCCTGTATCTAGAGTTGGACAGATTGGTCAACGTGTTGACAGCGAAGATAATGGTCTCTATATTACTGGATTGATCCATAATACGGAGGTGAATCTTTTAGTTGACTGTGGATCCACAGGTTGTCTTTTATCTAAAAGAAAGTTTGACACACTGACAGACAAACCTCATCTGGAAGCTTGTAATGTTGAATTGCAAGGGGTTGAAGGTAGCTCCCTACTTACTTATGGGCATGTTGCTCTCACCATTCAGTTTGGTGACCAATCTTATATACAGAGATTTACTGTCTGTAATATCACACCAGAAGCAATATTAGGACAAGATTTTCTCATGAAACATGTGAGTGTCATTGACTACAACAGCATGAGATTGAAGATGAATGGAGGTGTAAATCTGAACTGTTGGACAGGCGGAGAAGCATTAATGTGCTGCCGAGTTCAAGTGAAGGAAACTGTTACTTTACCACCTCACACAGGAGCTTGGGTTCCCGTGGAGCTCCCTGGTAGTGCCTACATGGCCCCAAGCGGTCTTCTTGAGTCGTCTCCAGAGCTACTCACAAAGAAAAATGTTTGCATGACGCAAGGCGTTGTGAATACCAAAGCTAACCAACTGGCTGTTAATGTTATAAATCTTGGGGATGAAGAAATCACACTGCAACCTAAGATGAAACTTGGTACTTGTGAACCTGTGTTCACAGAAGTGACAGAGATTAGAGGAAGTGATCACACTGCAACAGAAAACATGGTACTAGAAGGCTCTAGTTCAGACATTGAGAGCACCCTACCTGAACACCTCCAAGAACTCTGGAAGAAGAGTTCAGTTCACTTAGATGAAGGGGAAGGTCAGGCTCTGGCAAATTTGCTCATTAAGTATGAAGATGTGTTCGCCAAGTCATCAAACGACTTAGGGCGCACGAATTTGGTTGAGCATACTATAAACACAGGTGAGGCAAAGCCTGTGAAATTACCTCCTCGCAGGCTCCCCTTTGGAAAGAGAGATGCTGAAAGAATCGAGGTCCAAAAGATGTTGAAACAAGGTGTCATTGAACCTTCGTCAAGTCCATGGGCTAGTCCTATTGTTCTTGTGAAAAAGCATGACTTATCGTGGAGGGTATGTATAGACTATAGAAGGCTGAACGAAATGACTTTAAAGGATGCATACCCTTTACCTCGGATAGATGAATGTCTAGACGCTTTAGCTGGATCCTCTTGGTTTAGTTGTATGGACCTAAACTCAGGATTCTGGCAAATTGGGATGGCAGAGGATGACAAACCTAAAACTGCTTTTGCAACTAGTCTTGGGTTGTACCAATTTCTTGTGATGCCATTCGGTCTTGTTAATGCACCTTCCACGTTCCAGCGCCTCATGGAAAATGTCCTCAGAGGACTACAATGGGTCGAATGTCTTGTCTACATGGACGATGTCATCGTTCCTGGTAAAGAAATATCAAAATGTCTTGACAAACTTGAGCATGTCTTTCAGCGATTAAGGCAGGCGAACCTTAAACTTAAACCATCAAAGTGTCTCTTCTTTCAAAAGAAGATAAAGTTTTTGGGGCACATTGTATCTGCTGACGGAATTGAAGCAGATCCTGAAAAGGTTTCGTCTGTACAAAACTGGCCTGTTCCTACCAAGGCAAAAGAAATAAGAAGCTTTCTTGGACTTTGCTCTTATTATCGCCGTTTTGTAGAAGGTTTTGCCACCATTGCACGGCCACTACACAAACTGACAGGGAAAAATGCACACTTTGTGTGGACAAAAGATTGTCAAGACGCTTTTGACACTTTAAAACAGGCACTTATTTCTCCTCCCATTTTGGCTTATCCAAAGATTGGGGAGAAGTTCATCTTGGACACAGACGCAAGTGGTTCTGCAGTTGGCGCAGTTCTCTCTCAAATGCAAGATGGAAAAGAGAGAGTTATTGCCTACATGAGTAAAACCATGAACGAACATGAGCTTTCTTATTGTGTTACAAGAAAAGAGCTGTTGGCAGTCATAAGTGCTTTGAAGCATTTCCACACCTACCTCTATGGTCAAGAGGTTCTGCTCCGAACGGATAACGCGGCTGTATCATGGATGAAGAACTTAAAGAATCCTTCAGGACAGGTAGCTAGATGGCTCCAAGAACTGGGAACCTACAACCTTGTAGTTACCCATAGGCCGGGTGCACAGCATCGGAATGCAGATGCTCTGTCACGTTCCCCATGTGCCTCTTGTACTAGACAAGAACATCAGTCAGTAGATGAGGAATGTGAACCTATTCAAGGTAGTGTCAAGTTCCTCGCAGAGGATGGAAATTTAAAAGATTCCATCAGTCCTCAAATGAGTAGAGCTGTAACCAGAGCTAAGGCTAGTGAACAACAATGCACAGCAAAGATGAGCATGAGGTTGCTTGATGGCTGGGACCCAAAAGAGATCCGCCAGACGCAGTTACAAGATTCAAATATTGGACTACTTTTAGTTTCTGTTGAGGAGAACCAGCCAAGACCAGAATGGGCAGTAGTGTCTCATATGACGTCTGTCACAAAAACACTGTGGCGCCAATGGGACAAACTCGAGATCCACATGGGAATGCTTTTCCGGAAATGGCAATCTGAAGATGAGAACTTTACAGCATTGCAGTTAGTGGTCCCAAGATCTAAGAGAGAAGATGTCATGAAATATCACCATGATATCCCTTCTTCAGGCCACTTGGGTGCAGACAAAACTCTGGCTAGAGTACAGCAATCTTTTTACTGGCCAATGATGAAAGATGATGTTACCGAGTATTGTGCACGATGCGATCATTGTGTGTCAAAGAAAACAACTGTCCACCAGAAAGCTCCAATGGGCAGTTATTTATCTGGTGAGCCTATGGAACGTGTTGCTATGGATATCATGGGTCCATTACCCAAAAGTCACACTGGCAACAGATATATCTTAGTAATGGCTGACCAGTTCACAAAATGGGTAGAGGCAGTTGCATTGCCTAACCAGGAGGCGAGGTCTGTGGCAAAGGCATTTGTTGACAACTTTGTTTCACGTTTTGGTGTCCCACTACAGGTTCACACAGACCAAGGATCCAACTTCGAATCTTCATTGTTCAAAGAAGTGTGTGATCTTTTGCACATAGATAAAACAAGATCAACAAGCTTACATCCACAGTCTAATGGAAATGTCGAGCGTTTTAATCGCACTTTAATTCAGATGCTCACCACGTATGTACAAAAAGACCAAAGAACTTGGGATGAATATCTGCCCCAGTTGCTCATGGCTTACAGAGCATCTAAACACGCTTCGACTGGCTTGACACCAAACCTGATGATGTTGGGAAGAGAAGTAACTCTCCCTATGCAAGCCTTGGTTGTGAGACCCATAGAACCAGAAAGGATAGACAGTCCTTCAGAGTATGTAACTAATCTGAAAGAGAAGCTTGTTAACGCACATGCGATTGGTCGGGAACATCTCAAAAAGATGTCGACTTATCAAAAGAGGCACTATGATCTGAAGGCAAAGAAGAAAATCTTCAAAACTGCTCAGCCTGTCTGGTTGTTAAATCCTGTCAGAAAGATTGGTGTTTGCAGTAAACTGACCTGTCCTTGGAAAGGACCATACATGATAAGTAAGCGATTAGATGACCTTACTTACCTGGTGAAAAAGTCACCAAAGCAGTTAGCCAAGGCTATTCATGTTGACAGGTTACTTCCATACAATGGGAAGAACCTGCCCACCTGGATTTCCAAAGTGCAGAAGCAAATCTGAATTACTTGCGGAACCTTTCTTATCTTCTACCGTTGTAAATATGTTTATGGTGTTACCAAATGTTGAATGATAAGCAATTGATGATTACTTGGAAATGGTACCCCCAAGAGACATTTTTTTTTAACAAGGCATCGCATTCTGGGCAGGAACATTTATCATATGGCAAAGCATTAACACTATGTCCACTCACCTTGAACTTGATGGAAATCTGGAATTATGTGAGAGTCTGAGGTATACCTTTTCTGTTGTCTGTCTTTTGGACATTATGCTTCTTAAGTTGTACTGGACCGGTCCCTTTTGGATTTTACACAATGGATATTACGGATGGATGAAAGTGGGTCGACACACTGAATTCCAACACAAGGGATTGAGCTTTCCTAGGATACTGTTTTTTTTAATGTTGGATCGGTAGGATTTCTTGATTTTTGGCATGTCAGGATATACCTCAGATACTTAACACTTATTTGATGGGTATACATGAACAACATAGTGTAAAACTGGTGGACCTTCCAGAGAGATACATTGATAACCTTAGTGCTTTGTTATAACTGGTAAAATAGATGAAAAGTATGCTTGCCTAAATACCAATTACATGGATGGTGCTCTTTGATGTGTTTATAGATATGGCTTCCAAACATCAATGTTGGATGTGCGACAAAGAATGTGGCTCACGGAGGGAATTGAAAAACCATGTAGCCAAGGATGACCATGGTGCACTCAGAGTCCTTTGCGTCTGGTGTGACGATGGAAAGACCTTTAGAAGAGCCTTGGACTTGAAGGTACATGTGGACAGCTGCCATGCAGAAGAGAATGTGGACCCTGCTCTGTTGAAGGAGATCCAATGCTACTGGTTTGCCCTGAGGCCGGAGGATTATGGCAAGGCAGTTGGACAGTCAACAGACTCTGAGCTATCTAGGGCTGCAAGATCCCTAGTTATCAACTGGCTAGATGATGGGAACCTTGATCAGCTCTACAAAAGGACAAGGAAGCAGTGGTTGAGTGGTTGGGGTGTAGAGGACACGCAGCACAGAAAAGATGATGTTGATGAAGATGACGCAGTTTCCATTAGGGCACCCAGTGAGGATGACTTGTTCGACGGCTGTATCATCGAGCCATATGACCCTCTTCAGCCCAGCATGACCTACTTTAAACTGCAAGGTGTCAACATCGGACAGACCTCAGTCGACCTAGAGTGGCAGGGGCTAACAGGAGAATGGACCAGCTGGAAGTGGCTTCATACCAGTCTAAATCTCCACACACTAAAGTGCCCCAGATCAGTAGAGATGACCTTTTGGCGAAGTATAACTTCCTTGCTCTCCCAGGAACTGCAGAGGCCCGTATTGAGGACACTGCAATGTCGAAGATGAGGATATACAACCACAAGTTCCTCTTGAAGCTGGCTACAGCCCGTAACCAAAGGGATGTTCCATCTGATGCCCAGAAGATGCTTAACATGCTCCAGAGAGGCTCCCTGTTCAGAGACACTAGTCTAGACACCTTGTATGATCAACTTTCAGACGTGCCACTCCGCCTGCAAGGATAGAGAAGAGATGTTACAACATGAAGTACAGGAACATTTCTATTTTTAAGGGGGGGGCAAGTGTAATATTCATTACTGATTTACCAAGAATTTGCCATGCTGAACGCTACATCTTGGAAATTAAAGAAGTTACATGTAATTATTTTGCTCTTGAACACTAAACTAGTATTCATAATCACTTAGAAGCATCACTGTACCATTGCCATAATTTTTCATAACTATTATCGGGATGATTCCCAACAAATTGTGTGCTCGGTCGTAATGTGGTAATATCGTCACCTATTTTCGTGACATGTAATTTCAATTTTTGCTTCAGCACGTTAGATTACAAACTGACATGTTTTCCCTGAGGTTGTATAATGTTGTTGAAGTTAAAAGGATCATTACTATGGATGTGTTTTACCTTTTAAGTCCAGTGTTCTTCGGGAATTGTCCCAAACTGTCCATTGCAAATTCAAGAGTTCGCGGTGTTGTTGCTCCATCGTGATACGTTGCCGCATCACGCACTCGATCACTACTCATGTTTACCTTCTATATTTAACCAATATTTTGGGGAAAAAGTGTTCCGAAACATGTCTTTTCGACATGACAAGTATAACTGTGTTATTCATGCGCATGAATAATTGTTATTTAGCTTTATGGCTATGCTACCACAATGGAACTAGTTTCTTGCTCCTTGTCCATTGCAATTAGATTGTAATTACGGTAAGTTTGTTAAAATCAAACTGAACTAAATATTTGGTCTTAATTTGGTATAAATTATTCTTGCAAACATTTTATTGCAACAGGACACAGTAAGGGTGTTTTCCTGATATTTTTAATGCATTGTATTGTACGATCAGATCACTCGATTGCGTCGAGTGACGTTTTGACATGTTACCATGACCTGTCACTAGCGTAGATCTAATGATGTAGGTCGCTTTGATGTTAGTGTCTTGTCCGTTTCTTTTGTATTTACGATTAGATCCTAGTTATGATGAATTCAGTCCTTAAAACCATTTCGGACACTAAACCCATTTCATGGAAACTCTGTGATGGAGTTTTCTACAAAATAACGGCTACAGAAGTGTAACATCAAAGAAAGCCGCCATTACGGTAATATCATAACTTAGACACCAAAACTTCTTGTCCGTTCTCTTAATGTTTGTCTTATGAAATACTTAACTCCGTAATTATTTTCTGTGATAAAAACGGACTTATATAAATTAATACGGACAACTTAAGATCATCTGGTTAAATATATTTTCATGTATTTACCTTACCTACGTGAGGTCATCGATACCGTCATGTCACGGCATCGGCTCAGTAAACATTTTGCTTGTCCGTTTTGTAATGTTACTGAGTATCATAAAACAAATCATACCATAATTTTCCTTGTAAAATTCGGACAAAACGGACATTGAAAGGACAACCTCATGTGCATTTGTATTGTTGTAAATTTGATTTGTTTATTTCCAGTGTAAACAAGCCTGTCATCTACGTGGATTCTGATTGGCTAATATCTAGTCACATGACATGTCAGGAATCTATATAAGCTCGGCGCGAATTTCGAACAGGGACTTGATCAGACCTCCTCAGAGGCACTACTTGTGTAATAGCTGATCTTGTCGACACCTTTAGGCCCAAACACAAATTCATAGAATATTAAAAGGACTAAACAGGAATATTTATATAGGTGAATACACTATTATACATATCATTCTCCTTGGGAAATTCAATTGCTAATATAGGAGATTATTTTACTTGCATTATTGGTCCATAGAAGTAAGTCTTTATGCTGATCACTGAGTCTTATTAGGAATCCTGACATGTCATACCTCTGATATCAAGTGCAAACATACTGAAAGAAAAGACCACTTCTGAATATTTATTAAAAGTTTACATTTGTTGTTAAATCCTGACTTGGTCTCTCATTCACTGACGCCCCAAGCTCGGGGGTGTTACAGTTTTTGGTGTCAGAAGTGGGATACTAAAAGTCTAATTAGTATCCAGTGGTCGAATCCCATTCCAGTGCAATAATAATATTATGATGATGGCAGAATCACCAAACTCGGAGATCCAGTTCCGTACTGTTGATGAACTTAGTATGTCCTCTAATCATAGTGATGATCTGCCTAATGTGAGCCCTCCAAGTCCTTTAATTCCAGAACATGTAGCTGGTTGCAGTGATGAACAAATCCAGGCTGGTCTTGTTCGTACTAAACATGGGTCCCCCTATCCTCATGCACGCAGACACTTGTCTGAACAATCTGATGGTAGATCTGGATTGATAACTGTTCCTAGATATGTGCAAAACGGTCCTTACAGGTCTCAGTCAGCTTGCCATCATTTAGGTGAACATTGCACAAATCACAAAGAGACAAGCCGCCCATGTACCCCTTGTGATCATGGCATTATTCCTGGCTCAAGTACCTTCACTGATCCACCTGACGTCCGTGTTCCAAGATTGGCCCCTGACAGAATGTCCCATGGAGGTTGTGGAGACCGTCAGTGTTTACCTCACTATGAACATCCCCAGGGTAATATGAGGCCTATCACAAAAACGCCTGATGTTTCTATTCCTGGGCCAAAAACAAAGAAAACTGGACTTGTTTTCCACCCAGATGCCTTTGATGGTAGTGGAGACTGGGAAGAGTATCTCACTCATTTTGAAGTTTGTGCTGAACTTGGTAATTGGGATGATCAGGATAAAGTTTTGGCATTAGCTGCCAGCTTACGCGGAGGTGCCCGTACATTTTACATTGGTCTTACTGTAGATGAAAGACGGCACTATGACTTACTTGTTAGGAGAATGGGTGATCGATTTGGTAGTGCCCGCCAACAAAGTCGATGGTTGTCTCGATTGGAAATGAGACATAGGCACCCTGGTGAATCTATAGCTGCTTTAGCAGATGACTTGAGGCAGATGGCTCAGAGAGCATACTCAAATCTTGACCCAAGGGCTCAGGAGGCCCTAGCCCTGAACCAGTTGTATAAAACCTTAACTCTTGAGATGAAGTGTAGATGCATAGACCGTGACTGTCACACAGTTGCAGAAGCTGTAGATGTCATTGAACGTTATGAAGCTGTCATAGATGATAGCAAAGATAGAAAGAGAACACATGTGCGCATGACTAACGCTGCCACAGATGATTTCATTCCGAAGCATTCAGATAGTATTGAAAAGTGTCTGCAAGACATTGTCCAGGGCTTGTCGAAACTTGACATCAAGGGTCATGGCTCCCGACCGCAGTATAACAGAGGCTATCAAAACAATGGACATGATCAAAAAGCCCAAAAATCCCTCAGACGCTGTCTGATTTGTAATGAACCTGGACATCTGCTGAAATCATGTCCATTATTTGAACAGATGAGACAGGCATATCTCTTCAGACAGGCACAACAGCCCTTCCCCACTTGTTCTAGAGATTCCCAAACTGGTAGGACTTCCTCACAGTCCAAAGCCAACTCTTGCTTGCAGGGAAACTAGATTCTGTCATGGAAGAGAGCCGACCCTTGACAGATACTGTAAGGCTCAAAGACACCCCTGTATCTAGAGTTGGACAGATTGGTCAACGTGTTGACAGCGAAGATAATGGTCTCTATATTACTGGATTGATCCATAATACGGAGGTGAATCTTTTAGTTGACTGTGGATCCACAGGTTGTCTTTTATCTAAAAGAAAGTTTGACACACTGACAGACAAACCTCATCTGGAAGCTTGTAATGTTGAATTGCAAGGGGTTGAAGGTAGCTCCCTACTTACTTATGGGCATGTTGCTCTCACCATTCAGTTTGGTGACCAATCTTATATACAGAGATTTACTGTCTGTAATATCACACCAGAAGCAATATTAGGACAAGATTTTCTCATGAAACATGTGAGTGTCATTGACTACAACAGCATGAGATTGAAGATGAATGGAGGTGTAAATCTGAACTGTTGGACAGGCGGAGAAGCATTAATGTGCTGCCGAGTTCAAGTGAAGGAAACTGTTACTTTACCACCTCACACAGGAGCTTGGGTTCCCGTGGAGCTCCCTGGTAGTGCCTACATGGCCCCAAGCGGTCTTCTTGAGTCGTCTCCAGAGCTACTCACAAAGAAAAATGTTTGCATGACGCAAGGCGTTGTGAATACCAAAGCTAACCAACTGGCTGTTAATGTTATAAATCTTGGGGATGAAGAAATCACACTGCAACCTAAGATGAAACTTGGTACTTGTGAACCTGTGTTCACAGAAGTGACAGAGATTAGAGGAAGTGATCACACTGCAACAGAAAACATGGTACTAGAAGGCTCTAGTTCAGACATTGAGAGCACCCTACCTGAACACCTCCAAGAACTCTGGAAGAAGAGTTCAGTTCACTTAGATGAAGGGGAAGGTCAGGCTCTGGCAAATTTGCTCATTAAGTATGAAGATGTGTTCGCCAAGTCATCAAACGACTTAGGGCGCACGAATTTGGTTGAGCATACTATAAACACAGGTGAGGCAAAGCCTGTGAAATTACCTCCTCGCAGGCTCCCCTTTGGAAAGAGAGATGCTGAAAGAATCGAGGTCCAAAAGATGTTGAAACAAGGTGTCATTGAACCTTCGTCAAGTCCATGGGCTAGTCCTATTGTTCTTGTGAAAAAGCATGACTTATCGTGGAGGGTATGTATAGACTATAGAAGGCTGAACGAAATGACTTTAAAGGATGCATACCCTTTACCTCGGATAGATGAATGTCTAGACGCTTTAGCTGGATCCTCTTGGTTTAGTTGTATGGACCTAAACTCAGGATTCTGGCAAATTGGGATGGCAGAGGATGACAAACCTAAAACTGCTTTTGCAACTAGTCTTGGGTTGTACCAATTTCTTGTGATGCCATTCGGTCTTGTTAATGCACCTTCCACGTTCCAGCGCCTCATGGAAAATGTCCTCAGAGGACTACAATGGGTCGAATGTCTTGTCTACATGGACGATGTCATCGTTCCTGGTAAAGAAATATCAAAATGTCTTGACAAACTTGAGCATGTCTTTCAGCGATTAAGGCAGGCGAACCTTAAACTTAAACCATCAAAGTGTCTCTTCTTTCAAAAGAAGATAAAGTTTTTGGGGCACATTGTATCTGCTGACGGAATTGAAGCAGATCCTGAAAAGGTTTCGTCTGTACAAAACTGGCCTGTTCCTACCAAGGCAAAAGAAATAAGAAGCTTTCTTGGACTTTGCTCTTATTATCGCCGTTTTGTAGAAGGTTTTGCCACCATTGCACGGCCACTACACAAACTGACAGGGAAAAATGCACACTTTGTGTGGACAAAAGATTGTCAAGACGCTTTTGACACTTTAAAACAGGCACTTATTTCTCCTCCCATTTTGGCTTATCCAAAGATTGGGGAGAAGTTCATCTTGGACACAGACGCAAGTGGTTCTGCAGTTGGCGCAGTTCTCTCTCAAATGCAAGATGGAAAAGAGAGAGTTATTGCCTACATGAGTAAAACCATGAACGAACATGAGCTTTCTTATTGTGTTACAAGAAAAGAGCTGTTGGCAGTCATAAGTGCTTTGAAGCATTTCCACACCTACCTCTATGGTCAAGAGGTTCTGCTCCGAACGGATAACGCGGCTGTATCATGGATGAAGAACTTAAAGAATCCTTCAGGACAGGTAGCTAGATGGCTCCAAGAACTGGGAACCTACAACCTTGTAGTTACCCATAGGCCGGGTGCACAGCATCGGAATGCAGATGCTCTGTCACGTTCCCCATGTGCCTCTTGTACTAGACAAGAACATCAGTCAGTAGATGAGGAATGTGAACCTATTCAAGGTAGTGTCAAGTTCCTCGCAGAGGATGGAAATTTAAAAGATTCCATCAGTCCTCAAATGAGTAGAGCTGTAACCAGAGCTAAGGCTAGTGAACAACAATGCACAGCAAAGATGAGCATGAGGTTGCTTGATGGCTGGGACCCAAAAGAGATCCGCCAGACGCAGTTACAAGATTCAAATATTGGACTACTTTTAGTTTCTGTTGAGGAGAACCAGCCAAGACCAGAATGGGCAGTAGTGTCTCATATGACGTCTGTCACAAAAACACTGTGGCGCCAATGGGACAAACTCGAGATCCACATGGGAATGCTTTTCCGGAAATGGCAATCTGAAGATGAGAACTTTACAGCATTGCAGTTAGTGGTCCCAAGATCTAAGAGAGAAGATGTCATGAAATATCACCATGATATCCCTTCTTCAGGCCACTTGGGTGCAGACAAAACTCTGGCTAGAGTACAGCAATCTTTTTACTGGCCAATGATGAAAGATGATGTTACCGAGTATTGTGCACGATGCGATCATTGTGTGTCAAAGAAAACAACTGTCCACCAGAAAGCTCCAATGGGCAGTTATTTATCTGGTGAGCCTATGGAACGTGTTGCTATGGATATCATGGGTCCATTACCCAAAAGTCACACTGGCAACAGATATATCTTAGTAATGGCTGACCAGTTCACAAAATGGGTAGAGGCAGTTGCATTGCCTAACCAGGAGGCGAGGTCTGTGGCAAAGGCATTTGTTGACAACTTTGTTTCACGTTTTGGTGTCCCACTACAGGTTCACACAGACCAAGGATCCAACTTCGAATCTTCATTGTTCAAAGAAGTGTGTGATCTTTTGCACATAGATAAAACAAGATCAACAAGCTTACATCCACAGTCTAATGGAAATGTCGAGCGTTTTAATCGCACTTTAATTCAGATGCTCACCACGTATGTACAAAAAGACCAAAGAACTTGGGATGAATATCTGCCCCAGTTGCTCATGGCTTACAGAGCATCTAAACACGCTTCGACTGGCTTGACACCAAACCTGATGATGTTGGGAAGAGAAGTAACTCTCCCTATGCAAGCCTTGGTTGTGAGACCCATAGAACCAGAAAGGATAGACAGTCCTTCAGAGTATGTAACTAATCTGAAAGAGAAGCTTGTTAACGCACATGCGATTGGTCGGGAACATCTCAAAAAGATGTCGACTTATCAAAAGAGGCACTATGATCTGAAGGCAAAGAAGAAAATCTTCAAAACTGCTCAGCCTGTCTGGTTGTTAAATCCTGTCAGAAAGATTGGTGTTTGCAGTAAACTGACCTGTCCTTGGAAAGGACCATACATGATAAGTAAGCGATTAGATGACCTTACTTACCTGGTGAAAAAGTCACCAAAGCAGTTAGCCAAGGCTATTCATGTTGACAGGTTACTTCCATACAATGGGAAGAACCTGCCCACCTGGATTTCCAAAGTGCAGAAGCAAATCTGAATTACTTGCGGAACCTTTCTTATCTTCTACCGTTGTAAATATGTTTATGGTGTTACCAAATGTTGAATGATAAGCAATTGATGATTACTTGGAAATGGTACCCCCAAGAGACATTTTTTTTTAACAAGGCATCGCATTCTGGGCAGGAACATTTATCATATGGCAAAGCATTAACACTATGTCCACTCACCTTGAACTTGATGGAAATCTGGAATTATGTGAGAGTCTGAGGTATACCTTTTCTGTTGTCTGTCTTTTGGACATTATGCTTCTTAAGTTGTACTGGACCGGTCCCTTTTGGATTTTACACAATGGATATTACGGATGGATGAAAGTGGGTCGACACACTGAATTCCAACACAAGGGATTGAGCTTTCCTAGGATACTGTTTTTTTTAATGTTGGATCGGTAGGATTTCTTGATTTTTGGCATGTCAGGATATACCTCAGATACTTAACACTTATTTGATGGGTATACATGAACAACATAGTGTAAAACTGGTGGACCTTCCAGAGAGATACATTGATAACCTTAGTGCTTTGTTATAACTGGTAAAATAGATGAAAAGTATGCTTGCCTAAATACCAATTACATGGATGGTGCTCTTTGATGTGTTTATAGATATGGCTTCCAAACATCAATGTTGGATGTGCGACAAAGAATGTGGCTCACGGAGGGAATTGAAAAACCATGTAGCCAAGGATGACCATGGTGCACTCAGAGTCCTTTGCGTCTGGTGTGACGATGGAAAGACCTTTAGAAGAGCCTTGGACTTGAAGGTACATGTGGACAGCTGCCATGCAGAAGAGAATGTGGACCCTGCTCTGTTGAAGGAGATCCAATGCTACTGGTTTGCCCTGAGGCCGGAGGATTATGGCAAGGCAGTTGGACAGTCAACAGACTCTGAGCTATCTAGGGCTGCAAGATCCCTAGTTATCAACTGGCTAGATGATGGGAACCTTGATCAGCTCTACAAAAGGACAAGGAAGCAGTGGTTGAGTGGTTGGGGTGTAGAGGACACGCAGCACAGAAAAGATGATGTTGATGAAGATGACGCAGTTTCCATTAGGGCACCCAGTGAGGATGACTTGTTCGACGGCTGTATCATCGAGCCATATGACCCTCTTCAGCCCAGCATGACCTACTTTAAACTGCAAGGTGTCAACATCGGACAGACCTCAGTCGACCTAGAGTGGCAGGGGCTAACAGGAGAATGGACCAGCTGGAAGTGGCTTCATACCAGTCTAAATCTCCACACACTAAAGGACACCCATTTCTCAGTATTCCTGTCAAAGAAGCTCATCGAGTTTGCAGGTCGCCAAGGTCCAGCACAACCAGGACAAGATGGACTGCCAGTCCCAGCTGATCTGTTACAACGTTTGACACAAGCCTTGAGCACTTCGCTTGGGTTCACCATCATGCCAGCTGATGTAAAGTCCGCCTACTTCTGGAGAGCAACACCTACCATATCTCAGGACACTCCAGTTCATAAAGCTGTCTATCCCCAGGCATCACCCCTGCAGTCCTACCGAAGCACCACTCCTCAGACATCTGAAGTATCGGTCTCCCAGCCACCAGCTAAGCGGCAGAGGACAGAATCTGTGCTCCCCATTGCCATGGAGTCCCGAAAATTATTGGAGAGAGGTTTGATGCCGTTGATCCCACCAGCAAGGCGTGAATGGACGAGGCGAGTAGATCCACTGACTCTAGGTTCAACCACCATCATCTGGCCCCCACGTGGATGGAATGGAATGTCCCCAGACAGACGACTTCTCCAATGGGAGTATACCTCCATGTTGTTTGAGATGGAATTGCAGCGTCAGGTGCCCCAGATCAGTAGAGATGACCTTTTGGCGAAGTATAACTTCCTTGCTCTCCCAGGAACTGCAGAGGCCCGTATTGAGGACACTGCAATGTCGAAGATGAGGATATACAACCACAAGTTCCTCTTGAAGCTGGCTACAGCCCGTAACCAAAGGGATGTTCCATCTGATGCCCAGAAGATGCTTAACATGCTCCAGAGAGGCTCCCTGTTCAGAGACACTAGTCTAGACACCTTGTATGATCAACTTTCAGACGTGCCACTCCGCCTGCAAGGATAGAGAAGAGATGTTACAACATGAAATACAGGAGCATTTCTATTTTTAAGGGGGGGCAAGTGTAATATTCATTACTGATTTACCAAGAATTTGCCATGCTGAACGCTACATCTTGGAAATTAAAGAAGTTACATGTAATTATTTTGCTCTTGAACACTAAACTAGTATTCATAATCACTTAGAAGCATCACTGTACCATTGCCATAATTTTCATAACTATTATCGGGATGATTCCCAACAAATTGTGTGCTCGGTCGTAATGTGGTAATATCGTCACCTATTTTCGTGACATGTAATTTCAATTTTTGCTTCAGCACGTTAGATTACAAACTGACATGTTTTCCCTGAGGTTGTATAATGTTGTTGAAGTTAAAAGGATCATTACTATGGATGTGTTTTACCTTTTAAGTCCAGTGTTCTTCGGGAATTGTCCCAAACTGTC
Source organism: Haliotis asinina (assembly GCF_037392515.1). Taxonomy (NCBI): domain Eukaryota; kingdom Metazoa; phylum Mollusca; class Gastropoda; order Lepetellida; family Haliotidae; genus Haliotis; species Haliotis asinina. The sequence goes on along the minus strand of NC_090292.1, from coordinate 35,690,558 downwards.
CATTGCAAATTCAAGAGTTCGCGGTGTTGTTGCTCCATCGTGATACGTTGCCGCATCACGCACTCGATCACTACTCATGTTTACCTTCTATATTTAACCAATATTTTGGGGAAAAAGTGTTCCGAAACATGTCTTTTCGACATGACAAGTATAACTGTGTTATTCATGCGCATGAATAATTGTTATTTAGCTTTATGGCTATGCTACCACAATGGAACTAGTTTCTTGCTCCTTGTCCATTGCAATTAGATTGTAATTACGGTAAGTTTGTTAAAATCAAACTGAACTAAATATTTGGTCTTAATTTGGTATAAATTATTCTTGCAAACATTTTATTGCAACAGGACACAGTAAGGGTGTTTTCCTGATATTTTTAATGCATTGTATTGTACGATCAGATCACTCGATTGCGTCGAGTGACGTTTTGACATGTTACCATGACCTGTCACTAGCGTAGATCTAATGATGTAGGTCGCTTTGATGTTAGTGTCTTGTCCGTTTCTTTTGTATTTACGATTAGATCCTAGTTATGATGAATTCAGTCCTTAAAACCATTTCGGACACTAAACCCATTTCATGGAAACTCTGTGATGGAGTTTTCTACAAAATAACGGCTACAGAAGTGTAACATCAAAGAAAGCCGCCATTACGGTAATATCATAACTTAGACACCAAAACTTCTTGTCCGTTCTCTTAATGTTTGTCTTATGAAATACTTAACTCCGTAATTATTTTCTGTGATAAAAACGGACTTATATAAATTAATACGGACAACTTAAGATCATCTGGTTAAATATATTTTCATGTATTTACCTTACCTACGTGAGGTCATCGATACCGTCATGTCACGGCATCGGCTCAGTAAACATTTTGCTTGTCCGTTTTGTAATGTTACTGAGTATCATAAAACAAATCATACCATAATTTTCCTTGTAAAATTCGGACAAAACGGACATTGAAAGGACAACCTCATGTGCATTTGTATTGTTGTAAATTTGATTTGTTTATTTCCAGTGTAAACAAGCCTGTCATCTACGTGGATTCTGATTGGCTAATATCTAGTCACATGACATGTCAGGAATCTATATAAGCTCGGCGCGAATTTCGAACAGGGACTTGATCAGACCTCCTCAGAGGCACTACTTGTGTAATAGCTGATCTTTAGGCCCAAACACAAATTCATAGAATATTAAAAGGACTAAACAGGAATATTTATATAGGTGAATACACTATTATACATATCATTCTCCTTGGGAAATTCAATTGCTAATATAGGAGATTATTTTACTTGCATTATTGGTCCATAGAAGTAAGTCTTTATGCTGATCACTGAGTCTTATTAGGAATCCTGACATGTCATACCTCTGATATCAAGTGCAAACATACTGAAAGAAAAGACCACTTCTGAATATTTATTAAAAGTTTACATTTGTTGTTAAATCCTGACTTGGTCTCTCATTCACTGACGCCCCAAGCTCGGGGGTGTTACAGTTTTTGGTGTCAGAAGTGGGATACTAAAAGTCTAATTAGTATCCAGTGGTCGAATCCCATTCCAGTGCAATAATAATATTATGATGATGGCAGAATCACCAAACTCGGAGATCCAGTTCCGTACTGTTGATGAACTTAGTATGTCCTCTAATCATAGTGATGATCTGCCTAATGTGAGCCCTCCAAGTCCTTTAATTCCAGAACATGTAGCTGGTTGCAGTGATGAACAAATCCAGGCTGGTCTTGTTCGTACTAAACATGGGTCCCCCTATCCTCATGCACGCAGACACTTGTCTGAACAATCTGATGGTAGATCTGGATTGATAACTGTTCCTAGATATGTGCAAAACGGTCCTTACAGGTCTCAGTCAGCTTGCCATCATTTAGGTGAACATTGCACAAATCACAAAGAGACAAGCCGCCCATGTACCCCTTGTGATCATGGCATTATTCCTGGCTCAAGTACCTTCACTGATCCACCTGACGTCCGTGTTCCAAGATTGGCCCCTGACAGAATGTCCCATGGAGGTTGTGGAGACCGTCAGTGTTTACCTCACTATGAACATCCCCAGGGTAATATGAGGCCTATCACAAAAACGCCTGATGTTTCTATTCCTGGGCCAAAAACAAAGAAAACTGGACTTGTTTTCCACCCAGATGCCTTTGATGGTAGTGGAGACTGGGAAGAGTATCTCACTCATTTTGAAGTTTGTGCTGAACTTGGTAATTGGGATGATCAGGATAAAGTTTTGGCATTAGCTGCCAGCTTACGCGGAGGTGCCCGTACATTTTACATTGGTCTTACTGTAGATGAAAGACGGCACTATGACTTACTTGTTAGGAGAATGGGTGATCGATTTGGTAGTGCCCGCCAACAAAGTCGATGGTTGTCTCGATTGGAAATGAGACATAGGCACCCTGGTGAATCTATAGCTGCTTTAGCAGATGACTTGAGGCAGATGGCTCAGAGAGCATACTCAAATCTTGACCCAAGGGCTCAGGAGGCCCTAGCCCTGAACCAGTTGTATAAAACCTTAACTCTTGAGATGAAGTGTAGATGCATAGACCGTGACTGTCACACAGTTGCAGAAGCTGTAGATGTCATTGAACGTTATGAAGCTGTCATAGATGATAGCAAAGATAGAAAGAGAACACATGTGCGCATGACTAACGCTGCCACAGATGATTTCATTCCGAAGCATTCAGATAGTATTGAAAAGTGTCTGCAAGACATTGTCCAGGGCTTGTCGAAACTTGACATCAAGGGTCATGGCTCCCGACCGCAGTATAACAGAGGCTATCAAAACAATGGACATGATCAAAAAGCCCAAAAATCCCTCAGACGCTGTCTGATTTGTAATGAACCTGGACATCTGCTGAAATCATGTCCATTATTTGAACAGATGAGACAGGCATATCTCTTCAGACAGGCACAACAGCCCTTCCCCACTTGTTCTAGAGATTCCCAAACTGGTAGGACTTCCTCACAGTCCAAAGCCAACTCTTGCTTGCAGGGAAACTAGATTCTGTCATGGAAGAGAGCCGACCCTTGACAGATACTGTAAGGCTCAAAGACACCCCTGTATCTAGAGTTGGACAGATTGGTCAACGTGTTGACAGCGAAGATAATGGTCTCTATATTACTGGATTGATCCATAATACGGAGGTGAATCTTTTAGTTGACTGTGGATCCACAGGTTGTCTTTTATCTAAAAGAAAGTTTGACACACTGACAGACAAACCTCATCTGGAAGCTTGTAATGTTGAATTGCAAGGGGTTGAAGGTAGCTCCCTACTTACTTATGGGCATGTTGCTCTCACCATTCAGTTTGGTGACCAATCTTATATACAGAGATTTACTGTCTGTAATATCACACCAGAAGCAATATTAGGACAAGATTTTCTCATGAAACATGTGAGTGTCATTGACTACAACAGCATGAGATTGAAGATGAATGGAGGTGTAAATCTGAACTGTTGGACAGGCGGAGAAGCATTAATGTGCTGCCGAGTTCAAGTGAAGGAAACTGTTACTTTACCACCTCACACAGGAGCTTGGGTTCCCGTGGAGCTCCCTGGTAGTGCCTACATGGCCCCAAGCGGTCTTCTTGAGTCGTCTCCAGAGCTACTCACAAAGAAAAATGTTTGCATGACGCAAGGCGTTGTGAATACCAAAGCTAACCAACTGGCTGTTAATGTTATAAATCTTGGGGATGAAGAAATCACACTGCAACCTAAGATGAAACTTGGTACTTGTGAACCTGTGTTCACAGAAGTGACAGAGATTAGAGGAAGTGATCACACTGCAACAGAAAACATGGTACTAGAAGGCTCTAGTTCAGACATTGAGAGCACCCTACCTGAACACCTCCAAGAACTCTGGAAGAAGAGTTCAGTTCACTTAGATGAAGGGGAAGGTCAGGCTCTGGCAAATTTGCTCATTAAGTATGAAGATGTGTTCGCCAAGTCATCAAACGACTTAGGGCGCACGAATTTGGTTGAGCATACTATAAACACAGGTGAGGCAAAGCCTGTGAAATTACCTCCTCGCAGGCTCCCCTTTGGAAAGAGAGATGCTGAAAGAATCGAGGTCCAAAAGATGTTGAAACAAGGTGTCATTGAACCTTCGTCAAGTCCATGGGCTAGTCCTATTGTTCTTGTGAAAAAGCATGACTTATCGTGGAGGGTATGTATAGACTATAGAAGGCTGAACGAAATGACTTTAAAGGATGCATACCCTTTACCTCGGATAGATGAATGTCTAGACGCTTTAGCTGGATCCTCTTGGTTTAGTTGTATGGACCTAAACTCAGGATTCTGGCAAATTGGGATGGCAGAGGATGACAAACCTAAAACTGCTTTTGCAACTAGTCTTGGGTTGTACCAATTTCTTGTGATGCCATTCGGTCTTGTTAATGCACCTTCCACGTTCCAGCGCCTCATGGAAAATGTCCTCAGAGGACTACAATGGGTCGAATGTCTTGTCTACATGGACGATGTCATCGTTCCTGGTAAAGAAATATCAAAATGTCTTGACAAACTTGAGCATGTCTTTCAGCGATTAAGGCAGGCGAACCTTAAACTTAAACCATCAAAGTGTCTCTTCTTTCAAAAGAAGATAAAGTTTTTGGGGCACATTGTATCTGCTGACGGAATTGAAGCAGATCCTGAAAAGGTTTCGTCTGTACAAAACTGGCCTGTTCCTACCAAGGCAAAAGAAATAAGAAGCTTTCTTGGACTTTGCTCTTATTATCGCCGTTTTGTAGAAGGTTTTGCCACCATTGCACGGCCACTACACAAACTGACAGGGAAAAATGCACACTTTGTGTGGACAAAAGATTGTCAAGACGCTTTTGACACTTTAAAACAGGCACTTATTTCTCCTCCCATTTTGGCTTATCCAAAGATTGGGGAGAAGTTCATCTTGGACACAGACGCAAGTGGTTCTGCAGTTGGCGCAGTTCTCTCTCAAATGCAAGATGGAAAAGAGAGAGTTATTGCCTACATGAGTAAAACCATGAACGAACATGAGCTTTCTTATTGTGTTACAAGAAAAGAGCTGTTGGCAGTCATAAGTGCTTTGAAGCATTTCCACACCTACCTCTATGGTCAAGAGGTTCTGCTCCGAACGGATAACGCGGCTGTATCATGGATGAAGAACTAGTTACCCATAGGCCGGGTGCACAGCATCGGAATGCAGATGCTCTGTCACGTTCCCCATGTGCCTCTTGTACTAGACAAGAACATCAGTCAGTAGATGAGGAATGTGAACCTATTCAAGGTAGTGTCAAGTTCCTCGCAGAGGATGGAAATTTAAAAGATTCCATCAGTCCTCAAATGAGTAGAGCTGTAACCAGAGCTAAGGCTAGTGAACAACAATGCACAGCAAAGATGAGCATGAGGTTGCTTGATGGCTGGGACCCAAAAGAGATCCGCCAGACGCAGTTACAAGATTCAAATATTGGACTACTTTTAGTTTCTGTTGAGGAGAACCAGCCAAGACCAGAATGGGCAGTAGTGTCTCATATGACGTCTGTCACAAAAACACTGTGGCGCCAATGGGACAAACTCGAGATCCACATGGGAATGCTTTTCCGGAAATGGCAATCTGAAGATGAGAACTTTACAGCATTGCAGTTAGTGGTCCCAAGATCTAAGAGAGAAGATGTCATGAAATATCACCATGATATCCCTTCTTCAGGCCACTTGGGTGCAGACAAAACTCTGGCTAGAGTACAGCAATCTTTTTACTGGCCAATGATGAAAGATGATGTTACCGAGTATTGTGCACGATGCGATCATTGTGTGTCAAAGAAAACAACTGTCCACCAGAAAGCTCCAATGGGCAGTTATTTATCTGGTGAGCCTATGGAACGTGTTGCTATGGATATCATGGGTCCATTACCCAAAAGTCACACTGGCAACAGATATATCTTAGTAATGGCTGACCAGTTCACAAAATGGGTAGAGGCAGTTGCATTGCCTAACCAGGAGGCGAGGTCTGTGGCAAAGGCATTTGTTGACAACTTTGTTTCACGTTTTGGTGTCCCACTACAGGTTCACACAGACCAAGGATCCAACTTCGAATCTTCATTGTTCAAAGAAGTGTGTGATCTTTTGCACATAGATAAAACAAGATCAACAAGCTTACATCCACAGTCTAATGGAAATGTCGAGCGTTTTAATCGCACTTTAATTCAGATGCTCACCACGTATGTACAAAAAGACCAAAGAACTTGGGATGAATATCTGCCCCAGTTGCTCATGGCTTACAGAGCATCTAAACACGCTTCGACTGGCTTGACACCAAACCTGATGATGTTGGGAAGAGAAGTAACTCTCCCTATGCAAGCCTTGGTTGTGAGACCCATAGAACCAGAAAGGATAGACAGTCCTTCAGAGTATGTAACTAATCTGAAAGAGAAGCTTGTTAACGCACATGCGATTGGTCGGGAACATCTCAAAAAGATGTCGACTTATCAAAAGAGGCACTATGATCTGAAGGCAAAGAAGAAAATCTTCAAAACTGCTCAGCCTGTCTGGTTGTTAAATCCTGTCAGAAAGATTGGTGTTTGCAGTAAACTGACCTGTCCTTGGAAAGGACCATACATGATAAGTAAGCGATTAGATGACCTTACTTACCTGGTGAAAAAGTCACCAAAGCAGTTAGCCAAGGCTATTCATGTTGACAGGTTACTTCCATACAATGGGAAGAACCTGCCCACCTGGATTTCCAAAGTGCAGAAGCAAATCTGAATTACTTGCGGAACCTTTCTTATCTTCTACCGTTGTAAATATGTTTATGGTGTTACCAAATGTTGAATGATAAGCAATTGATGATTACTTGGAAATGGTACCCCCAAGAGACATTTTTTTTTAACAAGGCATCGCATTCTGGGCAGGAACATTTATCATATGGCAAAGCATTAACACTATGTCCACTCACCTTGAACTTGATGGAAATCTGGAATTATGTGAGAGTCTGAGGTATACCTTTTCTGTTGTCTGTCTTTTGGACATTATGCTTCTTAAGTTGTACTGGACCGGTCCCTTTTGGATTTTACACAATGGATATTACGGATGGATGAAAGTGGGTCGACACACTGAATTCCAACACAAGGGATTGAGCTTTCCTAGGATACTGTTTTTTTTAATGTTGGATCGGTAGGATTTCTTGATTTTTGGCATGTCAGGATATACCTCAGATACTTAACACTTATTTGATGGGTATACATGAACAACATAGTGTAAAACTGGTGGACCTTCCAGAGAGATACATTGATAACCTTAGTGCTTTGTTATAACTGGTAAAATAGATGAAAAGTATGCTTGCCTAAATACCAATTACATGGATGGTGCTCTTTGATGTGTTTATAGATATGGCTTCCAAACATCAATGTTGGATGTGCGACAAAGAATGTGGCTCACGGAGGGAATTGAAAAACCATGTAGCCAAGGATGACCATGGTGTACTCAGAGTCCTTTGCGTCTGGTGTGACGATGGAAAGACCTTTAGAAGAGCCTTGGACTTGAAGGTACATGTGGACAGCTGCCATGCAGAAGAGAATGTGGACCCTGCTCTGTTGAAGGAGATCCAATGCTACTGGTTTGCCCTGAGGCCGGAGGATTATGGCAAGGCAGTTGGACAGCCAACAGACTCTGAGCTATCTAGGGCTGCAAGATCCCTAGTTATCAACTGGCTAGATGATGGGAACCTTGATCAGCTCTACAAAAGGACAAGGAAGCAGTGGTTGAGTGGTTGGGGTGTAGAGGACACGCAGCACAGAAAAGATGATGTTGATGAAGATGACGCAGTTTCCATTAGGGCACCCAGTGAGGATGACTTGTTCGACGGCTGTATCATCGAGCCATATGACCCTCTTCAGCCCAGCATGACCTACTTTAAACTGCAAGGTGTCAACATCGGACAGACCTCAGTCGACCTAGAGTGGCAGGGGCTAACAGGAGAATGGACCAGCTGGAAGTGGCTTCATACCAGTCTAAATCTCCACACACTAAAGGACACCCATTTCTCAGTATTCCTGTCAAAGAAGCTCATCGAGTTTGCAGGTCGCCAAGGTCCAGCACAACCAGGACAAGATGGACTGCCAGTCCCAGCTGATCTGTTACAACGTTTGACACAAGCCTTGAGCACTTCGCTTGGGTTCACCATCATGCCAGCTGATGTAAAGTCCGCCTACTTCTGGAGAGCAACACCTACCATATCTCAGGACACTCCAGTTCATAAAGCTGTCTATCCCCAGGCATCACCCCTGCAGTCCTACCGAAGCACCACTCCTCAGACATCTGAAGTATCGGTCTCCCAGCCACCAGCTAAGCGGCAGAGGACAGAATCTGTGCTCCCCATTGCCATGGAGTCCCGAAAATTATTGGAGAGAGGTTTGATGCCGTTGATCCCACCAGCAAGGCGTGAATGGACGAGGCGAGTAGATCCACTGACTCTAGGTTCAACCACCATCATCTGGCCCCCACGTGGATGGAATGGAATGTCCCCAGACAGACGACTTCTCCAATGGGAGTATACCTCCATGTTGTTTGAGATGGAATTGCAGCGTCAGGTGCCCCAGATCAGTAGAGATGACCTTTTGGCGAAGTATAACTTCCTTGCTCTCCCAGGAACTGCAGAGGCCCGTATTGAGGACACTGCAATGTCGAAGATGAGGATATACAACCACAAGTTCCTCTTGAAGCTGGCTACAGCCCGTAACCAAAGGGATGTTCCATCTGATGCCCAGAAGATGCTTAACATGCTCCAGAGAGGCTCCCTGTTCAGAGACACTAGTCTAGACACCTTGTATGATCAACTTTCAGACGTGCCACTCCGCCTGCAAGGATAGAGAAGAGATGTTACAACATGAAATACAGGAGCATTTCTATTTTTAAGGGGGGGCAAGTGTAATATTCATTACTGATTTACCAAGAATTTGCCATGCTGAACGCTACATCTTGGAAATTAAAGAAGTTACATGTAATTATTTTGCTCTTGAACACTAAACTAGTATTCATAATCACTTAGAAGCATCACTGTACCATTGCCATAATTTTTCATAACTATTATCGGGATGATTCCCAACAAATTGTGTGCTCGGTCGTAATGTGGTAATATCGTCACCTATTTTCGTGACATGTAATTTCAATTTTTGCTTCAGCACGTTAGATTACAAACTGACATGTTTTCCCTGAGGTTGTATAATGTTGTTGAAGTTAAAAGGATCATTACTATGGATGTGTTTTACCTTTTAAGTCCAGTGTTCTTCGGGAATTGTCCCAAACTGTCCATTGCAAATTCAAGAGTTCGCGGTGTTGTTGCTCCATCGTGATACGTTGCCGCATCACGCACTCGATCACTACTCATGTTTACCTTCTATATTTAACCAATATTTTGGGGAAAAAGTGTTCCGAAACATGTCTTTTCGACATGACAAGTATAACTGTGTTATTCATGCGCATGAATAATTGTTATTTAGCTTTATGGCTATGCTACCACAATGGAACTAGTTTCTTGCTCCTTGTCCATTGCAATTAGATTGTAATTACGGTAAGTTTGTTAAAATCAAACTGAACTAAATATTTGGTCTTAATTTGGTATAAATTATTCTTGCAAACATTTTATTGCAACAGGACACAGTAAGGGTGTTTTCCTGATATTTTTAATGCATTGTATTGTACGATCAGATCACTCGATTGCGTCGAGTGACGTTTTGACATGTTACCATGACCTGTCACTAGCGTAGATCTAATGATGTAGGTCGCTTTGATGTTAGTGTCTTGTCCGTTTCTTTTGTATTTACGATTAGATCCTAGTTATGATGAATTCAGTCCTTAAAACCATTTCGGACACTAAACCCATTTCATGGAAACTCTGTGATGGAGTTTTCTACAAAATAACGGCTACAGAAGTGTAACATCAAAGAAAGCCGCCATTACGGTAATATCATAACTTAGACACCAAAACTTCTTGTCCGTTCTCTTAATGTTTGTCTTATGAAATACTTAACTCCGTAATTATTTTCTGTGATAAAAACGGACTTATATAAATTAATACGGACAACTTAAGATCATCTGGTTAAATATATTTTCATGTATTTACCTTACCTACGTGAGGTCATCGATACCGTCATGTCACGGCATCGGCTCAGTAAACATTTTGCTTGTCCGTTTTGTAATGTTACTGAGTATCATAAAACAAATCATACCATAATTTTCCTTGTAAAATTCGGACAAAACGGACATTGAAAGGACAACCTCATGTGCATTTGTATTGTTGTAAATTTGATTTGTTTATTTCCAGTGTAAACAAGCCTGTCATCTACGTGGATTCTGATTGGCTAATATCTAGTCACATGACATGTCAGGAATCTATATAAGCTCGGCGCGAATTTCGAACAGGGACTTGATCAGACCTCCTCAGAGGCACTACTTGTGTAATAGCTGATCTTGTCGACACCTTTAGGCCCAAACACAAATTCATAGAATATTAAAAGGACTAAACAGGAATATTTATATAGGTGAATACACTATTATACATATCATTCTCCTTGGGAAATTCAATTGCTAATATAGGAGATTATTTTACTTGCATTATTGGTCCATAGAAGTAAGTCTTTATGCTGATCACTGAGTCTTATTAGGAATCCTGACATGTCATACCTCTGATATCAAGTGCAAACATACTGAAAGAAAAGACCACTTCTGAATATTTATTAAAAGTTTACATTTGTTGTTAAATCCTGACTTGGTCTCTCATTCACTGACGCCCCAAGCTCGGGGGTGTTACAATATGTAGTGTATCTATGCATTCACAACTTTGGCAATGCCTGTAATGTAGAAACCACGTTCCAGTATTGGCCAAAGCCCTGTGTTCGATGCTACTGCACATGGTTCATTCAAATACTACCCTTAACTAGTTTAAATACGTATGTAGGTGATGTATCTATACATTCACAACTCTCGCAATGCCTGTAATGTAGAAACCACGTTCCAGTACTGGTCAAAACCCTGTGTTCGATGCTACTGCACATGGTTCATTCAAATACTACCCTTAACTAGTTTAAATACCTATGTAGGTGATGTATCTATACATTCACAACTCTCGCAATGCCTGTAATGGTTAAAAATGCGTAGATATGTAGTGTATCTATGCATTCACAACTTTGGCAATGCCTGTAATGTAGAAACCACGTTCCAGTATTGGCCAAAGCCCTGTGTTCGACGCTACTGCACATGGTTCATTCAAATACTACCCTTAACTAGTTTAAATACGTATGTAGGTAATGTATCTATACATTCACAACTCTCGCAATGCCTGTAATGTAGAAACCACGTTCCAGTATTGGTCAAAGCCCTGTGTTCGATGCTAATGCACATGGTTCATTCAAATACTACCCTTAACTATGGTTAAATAGTTTAAATACGTATGTAGGTGATGTATCTATACATTCACAACTCTCGCAATGCCTGTAATGGTTAAAAATGCGTAGATATGTAGTGTATCTATGCATTCACAACTTTGGCAATGCCTGTAATGTAGAAACCACGTTCCAGTATTGGCCAAAGCCCTGTGTTCGACGCTACTGCACATGGTTCATTCAAATACTACCCTTAACTAGTTTAAATACGTATGTAGGTGATGTATCTATACATTCACAACTCTCGCAATGCCTGTAATGTAGAAACCACGTTCCCTGTGTTCGATGCTACTGCACATGGTTCATTCAAATACTAACCTTATGTGGTACATTCACAGCTTTGGCAATGCCTGTAATGGTTGAAACTTTCGTATTGTATCTTCACAACTTTGTGGATTTCGTTTACTTAAGGGATTACTACCGTGTTGCGTTCTTTGGCAATACGTTCGGATTGCCTGTAATGTTGAAGTTAGGTACGAAGTTAGGAGAGAACCCTGTGTTTTGTACTACCTTGTCTATTTCAAATACTATCCGAAAGTGGTGAAAACTTTGTCTTAAGGTTGTCTATGTATAAATTCACAATTTTTAGCTCTTTAAGTTGATCTCCACCGTCCCTTAATCTGGGCGAAAACGTTCTCAACTCCCATAATTTAGAAATCACGTTTGAATTTTGATTGGAAACCTTGATTCTACAAAACCTCAATCTGCCATTTAACCTCATCACCCGTTTCATCCAGTAGAAGCTGTAACCCAATGAGCCAATCGGATGCTACTCTCTTGTTCTGTTTCAGTGCAGTATACTCTGTTGGAAATGCTTCTTTTCGTTCATTTGCTATTGTTTTTCTTTCAGCCTCCTCTATCTCCTCAAGACTGACTGTCTGATATGCTTTGTTGTAAGAGAGTTGTTTCGAAATCTTTAGAAGATTCTGCAAAGTCTATTCCAATCAGAAAACTTACGTGGATCCATTTCGTGTCCTTTCCAGATCTACCTTCTTGAATGCATTTGAGTGCTGGCCATTGACTTTCATCACGTGCTAAAAGCTCGGGAAGATGTAGGAATGCTGTTGGTTTCAGGTTTACTTTCTACATGACACCTGCATTCAGCGTTGTTGGCACATGCATCCACTGACAAAGTTTTGTCATCTCTTGAAAGTAGTCCACGCGATTGGCCACAAATGGCTTAAAGCGTCTGCTGTAAAACATTCATGCGAACAAACCAGATCTTTGCATCATGAGGTGACATGTCAAGAAATTTTGCAACAACCAGAAGTTTCACGCGAAGAACATCAGCCATTAACTCAAGTCATGGAACGCTGAGAGCTTTGATTGGAGCAACATGGCTTTTAGAAGCAGGAAACTGACTAACTATCCTATCTTCATCACTCACTAGGTACATCGCAACACCAAAGGCCATGGAATGGCTATCATTTTCTGCATTCCAAAGTAACCCAAGAGCTTTCACATATGGTAGCTCAAACATCTGAATATTAATTTGAGGTAGTCTATCTACAACTGGACTATACTCAAGCACCTACACGGAATTGCAGACCCACTTCCTGGCATGCATTCCAGCTGCACAGTTAATTTATTTGATCATGAACCTGTAGTACTTTGTTTTCTGTATCCACAGAATCCATTGTGTCATCCATGTACATTGATTTAGCAACTGTTTTTGATCTCGTATGACTCTACATGTTCCTGTGTAACATACTGTGCCAGAAAGGACGAACAATTCATTCCAAAGACTGCCGGTGAAAATTCATACGCATCTGGTTCTTTCTCCACATTCACTGACCTCTAAAGAAATCGGAAGAAAGGCTGATCTTAAATTGTAAGTACATGTCTGCAATGTCACATATGATTGCAGGTGGGTGTTTTCGAAATCTTTGAAGTATGTCAACCAAACTGTCCTGCAGCTTTGGTTCTTGCTGGACAAAATCAACATTTAGCTGACGCATCGAAAATCATCTTAACTTTGGTCGTATTTCTTTCATGCTGGATAACAGGACGATGTAAGTACCAAGATTTGTTTTTGATTTCTTTTTCAGGTACATGCTGTTTGAATTATCAAATCTTTTGAAAACCTTCTCTCAATTTGCTCCAGGCGATTGGAACATTAACTGTGTACCTCTCTGTGTCATGAGTAAGGGATTCTTTTACAGCCATTTTCTCATCTCTTGTCATCATAGGTTTGGATCCTGAAATGGATTCAACCTCCCTGAACCTATCTACCAATGCCTCTAGTTCTTTATCATCACTTGTTGTTTATCATTATGAATAAAGAACGAATCTGTCTCTTGTTTTTTTTTAATCTATATCTGAATCATGCACTTTACCAAAGCACGTCCAACCCAGTGGTGTTAACCTTGCTATTGGATCACCAGGCTGACCACAAACATCTGTTTGAGAACAATGAAGTATACATATGGAAATTAATTAAGCAACACCAAATTCAAAGACACATAAAAACTTAACAAAGTTTAACGAAGTAATTTTGATGATTGATTATTCAATTTTGATGTATTGACATACAGCATGAGCTTTTCATGGGTTGATATGACGCGCGTGAAGCTTGCACAGCGCACGTGCATTGCTTTAACCTCAACTTTCGAAAAATGCACTTTTTCCCTGGGGTGTTTACAAGCGCAGGTTGTCGATTGCATTCGGTTTTTCATTCATTTCAATGTCATGGCACGTAGGAAATTATCAGAGGCCACTCGTTGGCAAATAATCGGCATGAGGAATGCTGGTATGTCTCTAAGACAAATCGGGACTCAAATCGGACGACATCATTCCATAATTTCAAAACTTTTGAAAAAATACCGGGCCACTAATGAAGTTAAAGACCTGCCTAGACCAGGAAGACCCAGGAAGACCAGAGTCCGGGAGGACAGAGCTTTACTGAGACTTGTACGGCGCAGGTCCTTCGACTCGAGCTCTCGGTTGAGACAGGAGTGGCTTCCAGGGAGACCCATCTCGAACAGGACTGTTCGGAATCGTCTGAAAGCTGCAGGATACCGGGCAAGGAGGCCAATCAAGCGACCCAGACTGTCTCCAGCCCATAAGGCAGCCCGACTGGCCTGGTGTAATGACCGTTTGCACTGGAACATTGCCTCTTGGAGGAAGGTCCATTTCTCAGATGAGAGCCGGTTCTTGCTGCACATGGTGGACGGTCGTACTCGGGTCTGGAGGCAGAGGAACACAGCAATGGCTCCACGGAACATCCAGGAGACTGTGGCCTTTGGGGGAGGTTCCGTTATGGTATGGGGGTGCATTTCCATGAACTGCAAGTTGGATATCATTACCATCCGTGGCAACCTTAACGGTGTTCGTTACCAACAGGAGGTTCTTGACAGGGCTGTGGTACCTCATTTTGAGAACCATCCTCTGGCAACGAGACCCATATTTATGGACGACAATGCTAGACCTCACAGGGCGCATGCTGTAAATGATTTTTTGCGGCAAAATGCAATTGACAGAATTCCATGGCCTGCCATGAGCCCTGACCTCAACCCCATTGAACATTTGTGGGACTTTATTGGCCGTCGTGTGAGGCAGAGAGACCCACCAGTCCATAATCTCAACGAATTGACGGCTGCCCTGCATGAGGAGTGGAACAGGATCCCCCAGAATCAGATCCGGAGACTCATCCAAGGAATGAGGAGGCGTCTGGAATCGGTGGTGCGTGCGCAGGGAGGACACACTAGATATTGATGAAAGTCGGTGTGCAGACTCTCAGATGACTGTTCTTTCTTTCCATGTGACATTTGTGTTAATACACCTGACAACAACGTCTGTGGATGAATAGTAAATTGTGTCCATTTTTTCATGAATTTAAGACAGTTTTAAGAATTTGGATTTCGTTGCAATAAAGCAAAGTCTTGATACTTTTTCCCTTTAAGTTGTTTGTCAGAGATCGTCTGTTGAATAAAAAAGTGTCAAACTATATCAACCCGGCATATTTTGATTGTCAGAACACTTCAAAGTTGCTCCAATAGAAAAAATTGGGGTGTTGCTTGATTAATTTCCAGGTGTATAGATGGACCAATCATGGACCATTCAAATGTCCTCAGTTGATCTAGAACTCAATTTTGGAAACTCAATCTCACATAAGTGGTTCCAAGCATATGCATGTCTTTGCTAGTCAAGGACCTTTGTTATTCCTGTGACCTTAATTACCGTTATGTATGTTCACGTCCACCGAACCATCAATACTTTCTAAACCTACTTCAACAGCCATGCTAGTAAAGGTTTCCTGCTTGCATTTCAGAACATTAACAGATACTGTATGGCTTTGACCATGTACCCCTAACTCTGTTACTATGTCTTCAATGACGTAGGTCGGACTGCTAGCATCAAGAAGAGCACTGACCTTCATTCTACACAAGCCATTCTATAGAATAACTGGAACTGTCCTGAGGTAAGCAACATAATACCCCTTTCTGAAGTTTGACGTTGTTGTTTGTTTGTTCTCCATTTGCATTTTTCAGAGTTGTTACTTTTGCTCTCATAGTTCCTCCTCTGTGTTTCTACCCTGTTACTCTCATGTAAGAATCTGTTGTGTGTCGACCGACATTCTTCAATACAATGTATGTTTGCGTAACATAATTTCCCAACATGAAGCACTCCTAAACGCCGAATGAACAGATCCAGTTCTTTAGCCCATCGGTTTTGACTATCTAAACCTCTGAAGCATTTACCTTAATTCCCTTTAGGCTTTTCAGTGATTCCTAGCTTTATCTCACATGCAACTGTTTGAAATTAAGATTCTTTAAGGGTCCATTCCCTTAAAGATTCCACTGATTCCTGTGGTTGGATTTCAAACAACCATCTTTGATAATTTCTCATTAACCCTGTCACTTTTCTCAACAACTAAGAGTACCGCTTCTCTGACATTGCCAACAGTAATGTCTGAAAGGTCTGTGAAGTTTTCTACATCCTTGGCGTTATCTGGATGAATCTCTCCGAAGTTAAAAAAAACCACCCAACCTTTCTCCATTTTCAATGCGATTTGCCTTCTCTTACCCCCATACTTTCGCTCGAGTCGCTCTAAGGCTACATCGTAAGCTGCTGCAGTGCTTTAACAACTTGTATTCATTAGCAGCATTGGGCTCTATCTACACATGCAAGGAAGGCTGCCTTCCACCTTTCATACTTTTTTGTTTCCATGAAACGTAGGAATTGAAACCTGCTTGAGCTTAGCCCACATATCAACACCCATTCTGGTTTCATGTGATGTTGTGTCTGTCAATAAAAGACTTCATTTTAGTACCAGATTTTCTGTCTATCTGCTCATATGCCAACTGTTTCTTAAACCTTCTACTTCAGATGCTTCTGGATTAATTCCCATACTAGTATCATTTCTCTGATCTACGGATAGAATACGTTGTTTATTTGATTCACTAACACCTGTAGCTTCATGTGTAAACCTGAAACTAGCAGATGAACTTTCATTTGACCTGCCGCTCAAATGAATTCTTGCGGTTTGTATAGCCTCATCACTAACTTTTAAGACTTCATCTATTTCTTTACTGATTTTCTTAGCTTTATCGCAATCATTACCTTGGTCATACGCCTTGGACAATTCATACCATCAGCTAACAGCCTCATCCTGCATTCTTTGTGGGATGACACTCACCATCAACTAAACTCAACAACTTATTCTATGCCTTTGTCAATGCAGATTTGCTGCTGTTGTTTGCATACACATGAGCATTATTTACACACAACCCACTTTCATGCTATAAGATTGTGTTTAACACAACACAATGATCATTCATGATATGGAAACCAAACACATGGTTATAATTTCGTTAATTGAACTATCTAAAGTGTCAATCTGTCCAACAACTACCAACACTGTTGCTACTTTCGACTGTAATTTATTGACGGTCATATGGGGGCACTAAAACCTTATTAATAATCATGTCCAAAACTATGGTCACACAGACAATGTCTGGGGTCCAACATACACTAAGTTCTCAGAAAACATTCACTGTTCAATTCTAAGCCAACAGTAATGGTGATGACAGTATTTGGTGTATCCTCCCCTCGCAGTGCTGCAACCCTCTTCCTAATACTGGAAATCATCAATGTGCATCTTTTGATTCCGCTGCCATTCCTCATGAAGAGCCTGGGCTAATTCCTGTATATTTTGAACAGGTGGATCCCTTACTTGAACTTGATGCCCCAGATGGTCCCATAAATGCTAAAATGGGTTGAGATCAGGGCTGCTCGCAGGCCAAGGTAATCTGTCAACCGCATTGTTCTGCAAGTATGCGATAGAACCTCTGGAATAATGGGGGCAACTGGAGAAGAGGTGGTTATCAAAATACTGGACAACAGCAGCTTTGAGTACTTCCAGTTGGCATCTCCAACCATTGAGTTCCCTTGAATGGTCATAAGAGATACGGTCATAGGAAATACACCCCCACATCATCAGCTGCATGGATTATGAATTGTTCAAAAGCTTCATTACTTTTTCTCTAAACTCGCCAAATGCCATCAGTAACACGAACGAGAAAACAACTTTCATCGGACCAATGGATTCTGCACCATGTCAGATTGTGGTTTTGCTGTTGATTACACGTCAAATGTTGAGTCTTGTGTCCATCAGTGAGTAAGGGACGTATGATTGGACAACGTGTACCGAGTCCAGCGGACCTGAGCCTCCCTTGGATGGTGCTGGTTGAGAGATGAACACCAACTCTCCATTGTTCTCCGAGTTCTTTGGCACTGGTCATGGGCCTGTGTCTCACTAGGCAAACTAGGGCACAGTCATCATGGAGAGTGCTCTTTCTTGGCCTTCCTGATTGTGGACGATCCTTGACATAGCCAGTGGACGCATGTTTCCTTACAAGGCGACTAATGACAGTGTGATTGATACACAATCTGGACTCAATGCTGTGACAGGACAAACCAGCTTTACGCATATCAATAATCTGCCATCTGGTATTTTCACAAAGCCTATGCCTCGGCAGGTCCAAAAAAGTTCAATTTCAGCACTGTTCACATATAGATTCATCAATAAAAAAGCAATGAAAATACTTCATTTCACCTTTTTATACCCCTCAGTTGCTTGTACCATGACAGAACTTTAGCATGAAAAGCATGCATTTGCGTCAGCACGTGAATTTCATGCTAACTGCATGTGTATTTAGATATAACTGGTTGACTTCTCTGTTTTGATCCCTTTTCCTTACAATTGACAACTATTTTTGGTGGTGCTTAATTAATGCTCATGTGTATATTTTAAGCTGGGCAATTCTTAACAGCAGCTTATCAACATCACTTTAGTGACTTCTTCCCATTGTCTTCTGATCTGATCATATCAGACACGTTTTGTTGACTTGTCAACCATTGTAATCAAGAATCAAAATAACAACATGTGACCGCGTTGAAACAGGTTTGATTCTAAAACCAATGAAAACTATAACTATCACTAAATGTAGCTAGACAAGGTTCAGAGCAACCACGCTCTGCTACCTATTGTAAGCAGTGGAAAGTAAACTAAAACACAGTGGAAGTTAAGTTAACTAATTCATAAATTTTGACTTCCCAACTAAGCAACTAAACGTGCAAACCCCTTGTAACCAACTAAACGTGAAATCCCCATTGTAACCAACTAAACGTGAAATCCCCATTGTAACCAACTAAACATGATATCCCCATGTAACCAACTAAATGTGAAATCCCTGTTTAATGTAATGAAATGTAAAATATAGCTATGAGCAATGAAATTTTAACTTGATATCAAATATGCCTGTTTCTATTTCTATTCCAATCTACTCTATTCTAGTTGAAAAACAAATCTACTGCACAGAGCTACAGAGATCCATCCTGTCACCAGCACCTAAAACTCAAAATATAACACGTTAATGATGCAAAGTTGAATGCTGCAATGTCACATGAAGCATCAAAATGTAATCGCATGGCTGCAAAGCTACTGTGTTTATGCTTTCGAGAACATCATTACTAACCCCTCAAGACAGTAGAATATATCATTGAATGGGAGAATACATTAATTTAATAAATGATTTTCATAAATGGGAGTCAATCATTACCAATGTCTTTATCCAATGAAGGAAAGACAATATTTGATCAATTTATATGTTTGTGTCATCATTTATGTCCCTAAACTGAAATTAGAAGCATATTATATGGTTATTTCTATGTGATGCATAAGCTATCTTTTGATATGCTATATGACTATGTTGTGATCAGTTTATGAAAATATGTTTGCCTTGAAATAGTGTTGGAAACAATTTGGGGAAGTCATATTCAATCACCCAACAGTGACACTAACAGCAAACAAAAAAAATGGAACCATGTTTTTTCCTAAATCCTTACACAATAGTGATTAAAATTAGTATTGGTTCCAACAATAAATCACAGAGTTCCAAGACCTGCATCCCTACAAGCTCACCTCCTGGAGTATTCAAACACACAGTGGCATATTACTAAAATACTGCTCAAAGTAGTGGTAAACCGAATCCACTCATTCCTTCAGTCAAAGTTTCCAAATGTTAATGTTATGGGATTTCTTTAAACATGCTAAAGCATTTTACATGTTGCTTTCTTGATTGTTCTGTCCATTGCGTCATGCTGCAATGAGCATTGTTCCAGCCATACGACTGGTGTCTGTAAATAAGTCTGAACTAGTGACATCATGATCATAAATCTACACATTGAGATATATAGAAAATCTCACCCAAGTGCCTTCTGGTATAACTTATGTTCACACATTACAAATATTCGAGACTTGACATGTATTTGATATATTTGACATCAGAAGACACAAGGATGAGATTAATTTTCTCATCCAAACTCACTTTTCATTAGCTTTCAAAGAAAATTTACATTTCTGAACACGGTCTGCCATGCAGTGCAGCCATGTCATTGTGATGTCATCAAGTACATCTCAAAACACTGCCAGGGCATTGTGCAAATCTACTGTCAAAATAATATCTTCTAGGATATTGTTTGACCTTACACAAGTAATTTCTCTGCTGAACACAGTTTTGGATGATAAATTGACATGCTTAAGTCATGTTTGTCTTCATGCAGTAATGACATGTACCAGCAGCAGACTGGGGAGACAACAGGCCATGATTTCAACAAACTTGACCTTCACTTTACATCAGCTGAGAAACCATGTTCTGCAGACCTTGTAGATATGGATGATTTGTGGAAAATCTAGAAAGGATCAAAATGTATCATCGGATTAGACAGGTTGTCAGACCATTTAATGTTGGGTTTATACAAAAGGCAACTGTATACACTACTGATAAGATAGAATTAGTAACAATTATTTGTTGGTCCAATACTGTGACCCTGTCTTGTTGATCAGCTAGGTACCATGTGTTTGGCTAGTTATTTTCACAAAATGTACACACATTTTAAATGTTTACTACAACAGGGAATGAATGGATGATTTGGACAAGCTACAGATCTGAACTGCTTCTCAAACACACAACACACTGTTCATCAACTTGGCTATTAATATGAATAACATAAATGTACACATGATAATTGCCATAATAATTTAAGATGAACACAAGCCATGCATTAGTCATCTCATAACCATAAAGTTTTATGAATGAGTTATCAACAGCATTGCTGCTTTGATGAAAAGACGTGAGCAAAAACGGCTATCAGTTATCTGCTCGACACATTACTTGAAAGTGATTTCATGCTATTCTTCCGTTCTTGTGTATCAGAGGACACAGTTGAGTTTGCATCACCATCCTGATCTACTGGGTTAACAGAAAGAGACTGTGACTGAAGTTGCAAGTCATGCTGAGACGAAGGTTGATGTGATTGTTGTAGCGTGGGTTGCATGGTGTCCAGGTCTAGGTCGGACTGGGAGAAATACTGACTGTCTAGACTGCGGAGGATTTCTAATGTTGACTGTAGTTCCTCCTCGTTTATTGTCTGGGTGGGCTGTAATGCCTGCATCAAGCTAAACCTGCTCCGGTCACCACCAGCACTATCGGTGATGTTAAGACCTCCACCTGCTCCCTGCTTGCCCTGCAGAATACTCCCAAGGTCTATATTGGGGGCATTACCCATATAGTTGACATTTGGTAAATCAAAAGTAGCAAATGCTGTTGGTGCCAGCTGCCTAGATTTATTGGTAGATGACAATTCACTGGATGGAATAGAAGGCACCAAGCCAGTAGAAAATGTGCGCGGATATGCTGGACTTGCAGATGGTTTTATCACAGTTGTTGATGCTTTCAGTCGTGCATTTGAACTTGACACAGGCATGCTTTGGTTTAATGATGAAAGTTTCTGTGCAGCAGTGCCGTAATGATGATGTGTCACATTAGCTTTACTATGAGTGAAATTGTCCTTCGCCTCAACCGTTGAATCTACCTGCAGGGGATTAGGAAGTTTGGTCTCCTTTGATACATTGGCACAATTACCATTTGAAAATGTTTTGGGTTCGGAGGGCTTTATGCTCACTGCTGACATTCTCTGGACGGATTGCCCTTTGCTGTTATTACCTTGTTCACTTTTATTCTCCTTTCCAGGAGGATTTAAACATTTTTCTCTGAGTAATGCAAGTTGATAAGAAAAGGGGTATTCACTTGTTGAGATGTGTCTCCCATCTGATCCTGTTGTTGTCTTGTCTTGGCTGTCTGCACTGTCATTTAATTTCACCTTTAAATCAGTTTCAGAGAAACTTAATGACCGTGCAAGTGATACATTCACAGGGTTTCCAGCATTGACACTTTTGACAGCCTGTTGTTGAGCTTTTGTCTCTAAACATGGCTTTACAACTGATGTCACACCTATGGTACCACTTGTACCATGTTCATCACAGTTGCCCCTGCCCAAGTGGTGGACAGCCTCTTCATAGCTTGGCAAACTCTTTGAATTGAGTAGTTTATGCAAAACTCCTGTTTTACCATTTGCCACCTTCACATCTGTGGTACTTGAAGATTTCTTCACATCCCTTTGCTTATGCTGGTCACTGTGTGTGTGATGGAACAAGAGACCGGACTTACATTCGCCATTATTATTGGATGTAAGCTGCATCAAAATACTGCTACTGAATGAAGATGACGACACTGTGCTGGGGGAAGCCGCTACTGTCACCATGGGTTTGATGGGTGTCACCAACTGCGGACTAGTCAGTGTTGAATAGCTTGTTGTCAGTCCACCCTGAATAGGTATAAACGAATTAGGAGAAGTGGTGGTCTCACTGGGGCTTGTGTTGATACTATTATGGGATGCCAATTGTGGCGACATGACTGAACTGGGTGTTGACCGTGCACTGTGAACTTGAGGTGATGCCAGCTGCACAGGACTTGGCACTACAACTGACTCATTAACTAGACTCTGTGCTGAATCAGATCTCACAGAATTTGTACTTGTATTGCTGGTATTATGTATCAAACTATCGCTTGTTCCAACTGGAGGTATTGGTGTAGAATTCATCACAGGGCTTGCATCAAAGCTGTGGTAACCTGCATCTGACATGGGAGTGTGGTTACTAAGACGATCAATTGAATTTTGCCGTTGCCTACCAGAAGGTTGACGGACACAATTTGTAAAACTAATGGGAGTTGTTGGTTTTTGATGCAAGGGCTGTGGTGAACTTGAATCAATTACTCGGTTTGGGGGAGCTGGCATATCGAGTCCTTTTCCAAGTGTCATTAGCGATGTTTGGCACTGATTATTGGCTAGAGGTGGAGCAAACATTGGTAGAGAAGCACTCCTCTGAACTGTTGCGAACCTGGGTTTAGAACTTGTTAGTTCTTTTTGGCGTGGTGGTGGGGTGGAAGGAACAGTAAATTGTTCGGCGGATCCACGAATACCTGCATCATCAGTTTCATATTCCCCTTGATGCTGGGGAGTATCTGTTTGAAGCAAGTGTCTCACTTTGTTGGACGTCACCACAGTTTGTGTTTCTTTCGGTTGTTGGCTTGCAGAATTAACTGGACCAGTTGTATTTTCTCTAGCAGCCATATTTTCTGTGATAAAGTCTGCAACATCTGATGGTAAATCTGAACTATCTTCACACATATCTACAGTACTGCTATTGGCAAGAGGAGAACCTTTGTTCACCACCAGCTGGGTGTTTTCATCAGGCGACAGTTTCTGACCTGATTTCTCAATATTCAGATAAATTTCCTTTGTTTTACTAACTGAACTCAGCACTGACTTTTTGCTATCAAACACAGGTCTTTGCAGTAATGACAAGAGGTTGACTGGTTGATTATTAGGAACTGGTGTTGATTTACTTGAGTATGCTACACTTGATTTTGCATCCTGCTTTTGCTGATGCTGAAGGTACTGTTGCAGTATTTGCTCCAACCTTGATTTGTCTAACACTGACAGTTGTGTGACAGTCTCCATCTCCTTGGCTTTATTACCTTTGCTGAGATAATTACTGACTCGCTGATCCAGCTGAAGTTTCTGTTGTAGAAGTTGTTTTTGTGTTGATCTCATTGACTTTGCACTTATACCAATAGAAGCAGTTTGACTCGTTAGAAGTTTTGGTTTTGAAAGAGAAGAAACCAGCTCCTGGTCCACTGCCATGGGTGTGCTGTCAAGTAAGGCATCACTCTCCAGACTCTCCACGCTCAGCTTGCCACCAGAGGCACGACTCTCATACCCGCATGGCACTGCCTCAGCCTGAACCAAAACAGACACTGTTTTTGAGTTTGGAACAACTGGTAGTGTTGTCTGTGTTTCCCCTTGAGAAAGAAATACTTCATCTTCTTCAGTTCTTACATCAATGGAGTTCATTCTTTTGGTTTTACTTTCCACATCTCTATCACTGGACTTACGTTTTCTTCCTGATGGAGTGTCAGTGTCTCTTGAAATGATCATGTCCTGAGATTCATCAGACTTTTGTATATCACTGTCAGTGACATTACCATTATCAGATAAATCTGAATTATCCTGTGAGTTGCTGTCCAATCTGCCATGACCTTGAAATTGCATTTCTTCTTGTTTCGCCAGCAACAATGTTAGTGGAACTGAAGATGGCATCGGAGCTGTCACATTGGGAGGAAACTGTGAGTTGCTCATGATGTCAAATGCTCCTTGAGATACTGTAATTGACTGATTACTTACTTTAGATGTACCTGCTTTTGGTGATCCCACAATAATGAAAACCTCATTGGAGTTTGAACCACTCCCCGCAGATAGTGGCAATTTCAGAACATCTGAAGAAACAGAGGAAACAGGCCCAGAAACATTCATACCTTGAGGCAAAGGACTACTCTGAAGCTGAACATTGCTTGCCAACTGAGTCAAAATTTCTTGGGCTTCACGGGCCCGTTTTTCTTTCAGAATAGCTGAAACAGGCCTGCTGTCATATGCAGGACCCTCACAATTGGCATTCTTGTGGTCCTTGAGGATCGAGGATACAGTCTTTGTTGGTGTTATCTTCGGGCGAATTGGTGTAAAGCGACTTCGGGACTTTTTAGGAGTCTGGGGTGAGGATGGAACACAGGTTGTGCTGCTTTCACTACTGACAATTACAGGGGAGCTGCTGGGTTTCATATCAGAACTTGATTCTTTCTGAAGCATGTCTTTTAAATGGTTTGACTTCCCATTGGTCTTTGTATCATCTAAAGTGTCAGTTAGTAATGTATGCTTCTCTTCTCCTGATTCCTCTATAAAGTCAATTAAACCTGAATTAGGATGGTTTGTTGAACCAAAATCTTTTCGCTGATTTGAGACAGGAACAAAAGCACTGCATGATGGAGTTGTTGGCAAAGCAAAGTGTCCATTTTCAGAATTTGTTTCAGAATTAGAGTTTAAAGGCTTTGATTTATGTTCTACCTGAACATCAGTCTTCTGAATTGCCTTGTCTGAAATGTCTCCAAGCTGGCTTGCAGGCCTTACAGATGGTTTTTTGACAACATGATATTGGCCATTATCACTTTGCCTTCCACTTACACCAACTTTCTCTGCCTGTACATCCATATTACTATGGCCATTACAATCAATGTCTGTTGTAACCTCCACGTCTGACCTTCTGTCCTCTGGTTTCACTACCTCCTGCAGAACATGGGGGCTTGTCTTGAGACAGTTGTCCCTGGCTCCAGGAGACTGTAGAAGCTTGGTTATATTGCGAGCAGCACTTTTTGCAGCTAACTGAAACGGTGATGGTGAATGACCAAGAGATTGTGACCGGAGCTGATCATTCTCACGTTCATTCTCAGACCGCTGTTGTTGTAATCTTCGTTTCTGTTCCTTGATAAGCTCTCTCTCTTGCAACTTACGCTGTAGCTGAAGTTGAGTCTCCTTGTGTTTGTTACCACCAGACGTGCACGTAAATAGGCTTGACACAGGAACTGCAACACAAACACAAAAAAATGTATGCAAAAACCAGTGCTAACTGTTATCAAATAGATATATTTTAAAGGATACCAAAGAAAACAAAGAGATATCAATTGAGGAAATCAATTTACTTGCAGTAAATGGTACACATCCCTCTCTATCATTCATTTTGCAACTGAATGAACTATGTCTGACTAGCATAACCAAACCTGGATATTTATTCTGATGAAGAATAAGAATAGGAACAAATCCACTGCTGTATCTGAAAACAAACGTACCTTTTGAATTATGAAGTCCAGCATCTTGCATGGCAGCTAACACTGTAAAAGCTGCAGTAGATTTACTGTTAACATACAGATTCCCCACCAGAAACTCCGCCAATTCTCGTAAATTGTTGAAGTTGGTTCCCAAAAGTTTTTGTGCCCATTCACACACAAGCTGGCGTGATGCAGTGTAAACTTCATCTTCTTCAGTCTTTTCTTCCTAAAACAGGGAGAGGATAAGAAATGACCAAGTGTAACTTAGCAACACCATGTGTAAAAGTATGCCGTTCATTATCATTTCCCCCAATCCCCTCATCCTGGGAAAACCCAGATGCTGCACACACCTTTAAGTCTGAATTGAAACCAGACCATCTTATGATGACAGCCAAATGTATCTCTACAACACGTTAACACTGATATCTATAAATGTTCACCATTTGGCAATAAATCACCCAAGCATAAAAATTGTCAGCATACAAGGCGACATATTAAACACACTAAACACACATATAAAACTATGTAACTATGTCATCATCTCCCAAATGATGCACAAATGTAAACCTAGGAAACAGTTTAAAAATGTAATTTTTTAAATAAAATCAATATTTTATGCTTAACATGATATATGCTTATTATGCTTATCTTCACCCTCTCTGCAAATGATAGTGTAACACTTGAAATCCCCTGAAGTTCCCTCTTTGAAGAAGTATTAATACACTCACCCATGAGTAGCCTCCCTTACTGTTGGCACCCTCATCAGTCACATGACTGGCCATGCTTTTCACTCACTCTAAAATGCCTGACATGAGGATCTACAGGGAGACTCAACGTTCCATTTAGTAGAGAGGTTGGGAGGGGTTGACGTTATGAGTCAGGATGAGTTATAAAATATAAATTTTACTCGTAAAATTACATATTTTTCCTTATCCTGATTCATGTATATTATGCTTACATAATCCAATGGAAATGCTGGTGGCACAGGCCAAATCCTGGATTCTGTGGCTATATTCATGTTGATCCTGTTCTTCCAACATCCATTATATAATATTCAATCCTTTAGAAAGGATTGCTGACATCTTTGTGTCGGCATATAGATATACCAGCATCCTGCTAGCTATCTAGTGCAACTTTATGTCAAGATTTTCCCATTTCATGCCCTTCATGTATCTTTAGTTACAAGTACAGGGTCATAATCGCTAATGCTAACCTGTTTGAGCATGAACTCTCAAATATTTACTCCTCAGAGTGTTGGTTTCAACGACTCACGTGATAAATGGGTGAGATTCTACACAAAACCTTTGTGGAACCGTTAGTTTTGGGGATATGCTACAATGAGTGGCCCAAACTGGTGAATGTGGCTATGTCTTTGAGGTAGTGGTTGGCAAACACCATGTCATATTTCCAAATGCAGCCCTCCTTTATGGTTGTGAGAGAACTATTTCCATGCAGAGCAAGAGTAGATGCTAGAGCTCTGACTTCGTGTGGATTAGAGGCTCGTTGAGGTTCAATTCCTGCTGCTTTGTAGGCCCTTAGGCCCAGCTCTTATGCAAATTGAAATGGTTGCCTGTGAGATTTCCATGGGAGTCTCAGTAGATAAGGGGGATCATATTTATCATCTCCTCCGTGAACTGCTCCACGAAGAGCCCCTTGTTGAAGTTCTTCATAGCATGCTGCAACTGCAGCGGAGTAGATCTGATGAAGACAATCTGATGAGTGATATGCAGATCCCATTGTTGTCGTTGAAGGTCTAGTAGTCGGAAGACTGCTGAGATGTCTTGTTGATGACTGGAACCTCGGGTAGGGGGGGGTCATCAAAGATGACTGCTTCTGCCAGAGGTACTATGTCTTCGTTGAAGGACCTTGATGCTGAACTTGAGTGCAGCTTCAACAAGAACCTTGGAGCTGATGTCTTTGTCCTCTCCGACGTAGATGACTTTTGCTTTTTACTCTGTGATGAGGTTAAGTCTGATGATGACCTCTTCTTGGACTTAGATGTTTCCTCTGCTATATCAAGGATCTGTGCCCTGGGATATGCTCGCCAATTCATTGGAAACAGGAACATCAGCAGCAGTAATCAGCAGACTGTCACTAGTGCTATTAGCAAATTTACCAGACATGACATGAGAGAATCTTCTAACGTTATCTCTCACACATCTATGCACAGCAAATAGATACAAATTCAATTCTGTTTCAGACAAGTTCTCACAAAGTTGACCGCAAATGCTGGAAGAACAAATTGTAGTGCAAGATGGACATAACAAATGCATGTCAGCTGCAGATAGCCAGTACCTGCAACAGAAGCAGAGTTTCATCAAATGAAACCCACATAACAGGTACCACCAACGAAAACACAATTTTATCAAATGAAACCCAAGTTCAAGTGATGAAAAACATGTCCAACAAGGAAAAAAATACTTAAAATTTATGAATAATTTCAAGACACACTGATAACAAAAATTGTCACTAAGGCAACATCATCCCCTGCCAAAAATTATCAAATCGAACTTCGGGCTGAAACCTTCAAAGCGTCGCAGTGACCCTGAAAATGATGTGAAGGTCACCAAACTCAACTGGTCCCTAAACCATTTGTAGATGAAGCTTGGGGTCAAATATGAAAAAAAAAAACAGTGACTGGCTCATGAGTTATCTCGCTGAAAAGCCAAACATGTAGGTGAACATGCTAAAACCTTCAAAGTGTTGGTGTGACCTTGAAAATGAAGGGCAAGGAACAGTACCTTTCTCATACTGTGATGAACCTAGGTGCCAAATATGAAAAGAATGTAGGCAACCGTTCTTTACTTATTCCATTAAGTATGTCCGTTTCGTACGTGCCGCAGGGGATAAAATATACAGACCAAATGCTTTATACAGCAGAATTTAGGTTAAGGATTGAAACAGAAAAAGAATATGTGCCATATAAGAACTCCAGGTGCCTCCAACCTTTCACTAGAGCACAGAGTGACAAGCATGGCTGGTCATGTGATGATGAGGCTCCAACAGTGAGGGAGGCTACTCATAGATGAGTGTGACTGTACATCCTCTTCAAAGAGGGATTTCAACTGTTCCACTATCATTTGCAAAGGTGGCAGAGATAAGCATAATAAGCATGAGTCGGGATAAAGAAAAATATACACCTTTTCCTTCTTTGGCGTTATCTCCAGTTCTGGAAGCGATGGTGGCTGCACCTCAAGTTTCTTTCGTAGTCCACTGTAGCAATATGTGGGTAGAGTTAAGGATATAAATCACACATCATTATTTTAATCTCAGCCAGGCTTGTTTCACAATCAACAGAAATTTCACTACTTGGGAGTTATTCCCCTTCAATAAAATCAGCAATGCCCAAGGTTAAGTGCGGCATCTGGGAATATTTTGAATCAATCAAATCAACACCTTCAGTTAATTTTTCATTTATCAGTCATATGATCAAAGCAGGTCCAGGTAATGTGATGGGGTCCCACTTGTTACCCAACCTGTCCAGAGTATCCAGGTTACCCATTCCAGCACAGTTAATAATGAAGGTATATTTTAAGTTTCATCACAAATGCACTGCCCTTTCTGAGATATTGGAAATCATATTTGTTCCTCTTTGACAAAATAAGGTGACATCATTGGTGGAAACACGCAGAGTCTGCCCAAACCATTGAATCCTATTAACCCTCTTTGGCTACCATACCATGAATCTTGCTGTACATCAAATTGCATTCACTTGATTTTCTGTCAGATGAGCTTAATTCCGTACCTGGGTTTCTCAAAACGGCTGCAGTCAATAATGCTCTATGCAACTACCTCCAATTTTCCCTCACAACAATCCAGATTCACAAATTCAGACCAAAACATTTTTCTTCTTGACATAGATACATTAGATGCAGAAACACAATGTAGGCAAATTAATACTGTGATAGTATTGAGAATAATACTGAGAATAATGATAATACTGAGAAATCCTAAGTGGAAACACAACTCTAGATATATAATCCAACAAGTCCCAATAAATTGCTCTCATTGTGATTTCCAAAGAGATTTTGAGATGTAGACGGGCTATTACCATCAACTTTTAGTTTTCAAAGGATATTTTGATTGTCCTCGCTGCCCAAGACGACGTGGCTTGACATTTGGAAACACACATTTCATGACCTTCCCAAAATCAGCTGGACACAAGGGCTTCAGATTATGACTTTCACAGTACAACCTGAAAAAAAAAGAAAAAAAAGAACAACATTATTCCAGTTTTACGTGGTCATCAGCACTTAAATCTGACAAGTTCTTCATTTGGTACTGTACGAAAGTTTGATGGCAAATGAATACTGGCCTGTAGTCATCATAGACCTCATGCTTTGGCACACATATCTCACTGTCCTCCTCCAAGTGACTGCG
Organism: Haliotis asinina; assembly: GCF_037392515.1. Taxonomy (NCBI): domain Eukaryota; kingdom Metazoa; phylum Mollusca; class Gastropoda; order Lepetellida; family Haliotidae; genus Haliotis; species Haliotis asinina. Next base: position 35,660,197 of record NC_090292.1, on the reverse strand, counting down.
GATCCAGGTGAAGGCCTGCGCCTGTTCGATGCGGTTTGAAGAGTGCAAGAAGGAAGTCGGGGTTCTGAATTGCAAGCATTTACTTCATATATTAAATCCACTGAAATCTTTTCAGTTATATACAATTATAGAATGATGAGGTCAATACCTGTTTTTATGGACCCACGAAAAGCAATACTAACCAAGGATGAAGTTGGAGGTCAATCATCTTTGAACAAGTCCATAAAAACAGGTATTGGTCGAATTCACCAGTCTATTATTGTTTTATTATGTAATCAGGGTTCCCCTTGATGCAGTAAACCTGCATATTTGGCTCCCAAAACATGCCCATGACCATCCCCATGACACTCGGGAGTCATGATGACTCCTAACCTTTGGACTCCTAACCCAAGGACAGCTGACTCCTGGATACATGTCCATGACTCCTACTAATGACACCCAGGGAGTCATAATGACTTCTAAATTTTTGTCAGGGGTAAACACTGTGTAATTACTGAAAGAAAGCTTCTAAAACCCAAAACATGTCTATTTAGTCACGTAATTTTATTTTTACTACAAACCAATAATGCTATATCAACAATACGAATGAAGCCTAGCGGGAATGTCATCAAGAAAAGCAATATCATTGGTAACTCCTCGTCCTTGTTTCTTAAACTGTATTTTTAGTAACTCCAGTCAACATGAGTTTTGGTCAGACCCAGGTTGAAGTCGGTATGCTTTTCTGTCAACGGTGAAAGCCTCTAGACCAATCAGGTAGCCGTAAAAATATGTTTACATATCAATACACATTATTTACTGACAGACAGAATACAAATCAAGATCACTAATACGCAATGGTGCATGTCAGCTTTATGTCCGTATCTCCGAGCATCTTACTAACAAAACAATATATGTCTAGCCTTTTGTCAGTATACTCCACACTTTACACTACGAAGGGACATAACTCTGCCAAAAAATAGCAGCCTCAGATGACTTGACAGCATATTCCCCCTGAAGTATCTTGCAAGTGATTACTAGACTTGGGCTTGTGCCAACAGATTGTCAACAGTGACAAGTACCTCTGGACACCTTCAATAACTCAGGAAAAAGACAAATGGCAACTCAAGCATGTTGCAATCAGAAAGGGGTCCACAAAGGAAAAGCTAAAGACGGTGAGTGAGTTTAGTTTTATGCAACACTAAGCAATATTCCAGCTATATGGCAGTGGTCTGTAAATAATTGAGTCTGGACCAAACAATCCAGTGATCAACAGCATGAGCATCGATCTGCGCAGTTGGGAACTGATGACATACCAATATTGTTAGTTGCCTCTTATGATAAGCATAGTCACCTTTTATGGCAAGTATAGGTTGCTGAAGGCCTATTCTATCCCGAACCTTCACAGGTCGCCACAGATGGTAAATTTGATCTTGGTAAACCTTTGACAAAACACATAGTACATATACTGAGAAAAGAAATGACATTTAAACCTAACATTTCTAACAAAACATGACAGAGAGAAAAAGTACATAAATGCTACTGTTAAGCTGTCAGTCTGGGAAATTACAGTTAGAATTTTTCATAATCAAATATACAGTTTGAGAACATTTTAGACAATAATGGATAATGTTAAATTGAGAAAATAACTATGTGTTAAAAATAACTTTCCCCACATTTTACATAAAAATGATGAGCTATCAAGAGAAATCGATTTTTCAGCTCCTATTTTTTAATATCAGGTCTACTACCTCATGATGAGATCATAATGAAAACCAAACTACATGCTAGGAAGCTAGAAGTGTTAGGTCTTTAATATTCACCGTAAGACACAAATCTACACAACATATGAAAGGCTGCACCTTGGGCATCTGGGCCAACAGTTCTACAGGGCCCCAAAAAATATTTCAGACAACCAATGGACAGCCAGGACATGATACAAACTAATTTGACTCAGTATGTGCAACATCATCTAGTACTATACGTGTCACCTCAAGTTAGCAGAACAAAGAGGATATTTGCTTCAAATCAGAGATTTTACTTAGTGATGACTATCAGTCTAAGAAACTTAGGCTCAGTATTATTTGTTACACTGTTGTACCAATAAACCCCTGGTAAAAGGCCATGTCAGCACAACTTTTGAGCAGCCTATGACCATCCAATCAAATGCTCCGTTGATGAATTTATAACAGATATAATTAGTGGTAACGCCACTTAAAGGTCCCCATTTGGCATTTATTCTGTCTGGATCGATCAAAGGATTAACTGATAACACACTGAATTGATTAATTATTTTCATGCGGATTTAAATAGGGATTTGTCAAAAGGTAGTGTTTATGTATGTACATTTACTAATCTATACTGAATACACTCTGTCATGTCTGTGTGTATGTAAAAACAACACCCTTCTTTCAAAGGATTAACCGCCAATACATTGATTGATTGCTTATTTTTGGCTAACGAAATTACTTCGTTAAAAGAATGATGCACATTATGTAATTAGTTGCTATCTTGGGTGACTAAGACTATACAGCAATGTGAAAAACCTGAAATGATACATCACGTTTTTGTATATTCAGTCTAAGTAAACTTAGTCTCAGTGTATTTCGTTACACTCCACCACTGAGTCTAACAAACCTAGTGGAAGCTTGCGTCAGGTACCCTTTGAGCAACCTGTGATTGTCCAATCAAACGCGAGATGGTTAAATAGATTTAACCAATCAGACAACAGCTACTATTTAGGAATCGGAAGGACTTTCAAAATATTCAGGTCACTGACACAGATCTCTCCACAAACAAAAATCCGCATATAACACAGTTATTTTATCTGCAGTATATACGCTTTGGGGTTTCTGTTGACATGGTTACCATTAGCTAATATTTCCGCAAGATGACATCCTAGAATATTGCCAAAAACACTAATTTCAGCGACTGTTTACTCACCGTTGTCATGGTTGTACGTACGCCGTGTGCATCACCCGGAAGCAAGCGTACGCTAAATAGTATTTGGAATCATTCAGGTATGAACTTTTTCGAGATAAAAAGTTCAAAAGGTATGTGTGAATGTCCACTTTCGCAATTTGGTAAGCTGCGTTTTTGTTGGGTCAGTCTGAAAGGTTACCTGATGTGACCTCCCATAAGGTTTTGTTAGACTCAGTAGTGGAGTGTAACGAAAAGTACTGAGGATAAGTTTACTTTGACTGTCATATATTAGACTTTTAAAAGACACACCACTTAAGAAATCTGCAGATGAATTATATATCATAACATAAGAATGTCACACTTGGAAGTGAGGTGGGGCTCGATATAACATTATTTACGATAATATTGTCACTTCGACCACAACCTCGCTTCCAAGTAACAAAGCGTTATATTCATGCAAAATAGTTTTGGACAGCAATGTGTAGTAAGCGGCCTTGATTTTTATAAACTCAATGAAACCTAAACTTCATTTTCTATCCTGGAAGTGTGGTTGAGGGCTAAACATCCCATTCAGTATATACCACAGGCTTCCACAGCGCTCGCTTCGCACACACAAACAACCAATTTAAGCACAAACTACGAGGTCCGGTGGAAATCTGTGCATAGTGACCCTAAGGAGCAATTGACAGCAACACAACAATTTGGCATGTCTTTGGTCACATCGAGAAATCAACAAAATGACGAGTTTCCTACACATTTTGCAAACAACTAACTGAAAATCGTTCCTTCTATGACATCACTGCAGGGCTCTGGCGACAGAGTTACATAACCTGTCTGTGGTTTCAGTTGCGGGCGAGAGAGAAGCGATGGCTTTTCAGCACTTTTAAGCACTTGGTATTAATCAAGCACAAGATGTTTTTTTAAAAAAAAATGGTGTTCCATTTATGACTAACCAGAAGTCTTTCATATGCAGTGGTAAAAAGAGTATGAAAAAATTGAGTTTATTCGTTCTTTAAAACTTTTCTAGTCGCTGACAATAACCTATCCACAAAAGAAAATTTGCATAAAACATTGATACTTGACCTGCAGTACAAATGCTTAAGGCTTTCTGGGATATGGATACCATTAGGTAATATTTTCCTAGGCTGACACCCTTGGATATTGACAAAAATACTATTTTCAGCAACTATTTACTCATTGTTATGGAGCGCTCTATGTGCATCACTCGGAAGCAATAATATGGAAAATAGCATTCAGAATCATTTGAGTACAAACTTTTTGAGGTAAGACTTCAAAAGGTAGATGCGAATGTCAACTTTTGCAACTTGGGAAGCTGTGTTCTGATTGGTCAATTGAAACTGGAAAGGTTAGCTGACGTGACCTTTTACTGAGGACTTTTAACTGAGGATAAGCAGTGTAACGAATAATACTGAGCCTAAGCTTACTTAGACTGTGATGACTGTACAACTACTAATACAGGAATAATGGTTATAATGTCCAGGAGCTAAGGTATTCATAATATATTACAGTGGTCATGATAACCTGGGGAAAAAATATTTTCCTTACTGGCGTAGACTGTCATCAGGACTGGCTCCGGTTGGAAGCTTCAGGTAAAGCAACAACTTCTCAACATCAGACAAGCTGTTCACCTCACTCTATAACAAAAAAAAAAAAAATATTATCTTGCCTTCATCTAAAACACTTCAATTTCATTGGTAAATGATACTTTATCAAGCTTCCATGTCACCCCTTCCACAAGGGTGACAAATGGAAAAAATAATACCCGCCAATACCGCAATGGCACCCCCCAAAACTTGCAATAATTATTCAACAATTCAGATTTACATGTCATTTGAATTATATATGAATTACACTAATTCTCAGCTTTCTAAATACACAAAATTCAATCAGATTATACACCTTAAAACAACACACCCGTGCATTAAAAATGTGATCATCCACATTTAGCGAGTTTATTTTGATTTTGTTACATAAACCTTCCAATAAACAGACAACAAACATTGTTGACGCATTAGGGCGAAGCCAAACATGTGGTTTTTTAGGTGAAATAACATAACATAACATAACATGTCCTTTTATCCGGACATTTGGTCACTCCAAAATCATCCGAATAGCGAGTCTGGTTAACTGGATCAAACAAGAAAAACATGCTGATGGTGGAAATTGAAAATTTATCATATAGATACATTGTATGTATATCTATGAATCAATAGTTAATTGTAAAAACTATATAAAATAAACCTGTCTCTTCCAAATTGAAAATATCATCAGGTTCGTAATTCTTCAGCACTGATTTCACCTCTCCTCTCACTTTTGAAATTGCCGTTTTGTCTGAACTAGTTGCTTTGCCCTGATAGTTTTTCTTGGAGAGAGAGAAACAAGAACGTGACAGCCAACTGCATGAAAAGAAAAAAAATCGAAATGCCAAGTTGTGTGCCAAACAATTCTGCTTTCTGAACAATCATTGCATCTTTTATGTAGCATTTTTGCTATTTAAGTGATTAATCCAAGGAATGAGTTCTTCTTCCAAATTTTGGTGCTTTGCAATCGAGGCCGAATACCCTGGTAGTCCTAACCATTTATCTTTAGACTTTAAAATGTCCCTGACAGTAGATTTACCAATGGCATGTCAAAAATATTTCTCAAAATGTTTACTAATGTGGTCTAAACGAGCTGAAAGATGGTTTTCCTTATTAAATTTGCAAATTTCATGCTTCTCTGCTTCAGTCAAACAGTGACGTTTGCGTTTAGCAGGCTGTCTACATAAATAGGGTGGGACGTTGTATCAAGTACAGTTTTTCTTACTGATGAGATGTTCTCACACCTGCCACAACTGGAGTGACATGTGTCCCTAGTGTTTTAATGGGTAAGTAACAAATTCACATCAAACGCCTGACGATAGATTAACAGGTATCCTTAATATTTTGATGGGTAATTACTGTTCACATCAAACGTCTACTGAGAGATTAACAGTGAATACACTTAACCGTGTGGTAATGAGTACTAACGTGACACACATGCACAGAGATACTTCCGTCTGGATGAGTAGATCACTTTTAAATGGAAATATATGAGAATGGTTTGAAAATTCTCTGTCTGGGTCCAGAAGCGCTGGGTCCAGCTAAGCTAGTACAATTACTGGAGGTAAGTTTTGTTTTACCTAAAGTTCGTCTGGAAGGTGGGGTTTCTGGATATATGGAGTATGAGTAAACTGGGTTTCACTGTAGTATAATACATGTGCATCACGCAGCTGCTAATATTTCATCACTACAAGAAAAGCATGAATGTTAATATGAAACACAAAATTAAAGTTGCCATGCCCATTTGCGTGCATATGTTGTTAAAGCTGATGTTTGTAAATGTTGTTGTCTAGTGAAAAAAACACTATCATCAACTTGCTTCACAACCATGTAACTATTGTTCTTATCTTTATGTTCATTGTACAGTAAAGTGATGGTCCTAATATCAACAAAAGTTCCAATAAAAGATGTTGAGAAACTGGCATGTGGGGTGTTGATTGACTACTGTTTATGGATCGCAGAAGCATACAAGATCAAACTGGTTCTGTGATGTGCCAATTATATAAGTTGCCAATTACAATTAAAGTGAAATCCCAAATATGACATATGTTGCCTATTACATAGGCAAAAACAAAAATACAAACTCCTATGAGCTAAGATTGATCATTCTATTGTATTAAATTTTGATTTGCCAGATGAAGTATGTCCACATTTACTGTTACTTGACATTTTGAGTAGTTTGTGTAATTTTGGCAATGTTTGTTTTCTTGGGGAATAACGTAAAGATAAAGGTGAAAATTGACAGTCATAATTTGTCAGTATCGTCTGCATGGTATCTGCTGTGTCCAGAAAACGGAGATGGAAATTTCAATTCAAAGTTAAGTGATTTGAGTGTTGGCATTATGGGAAGGTTCAGACACATTAAAATCTGCACTTTTTGTGGATTGAATTGTCAAGTCATTCACAACAAAGCTAGGATGATTTTCATTCAACTCTCATCATTTATGAAATTTCATGTCAACACACTAATGGTCACATGACTTCCCCACCTATGTGTTTGGGTCTTGTCTTCCGAGGGATTCATATTTGTAACGTCTACAAGGTAAAATGCTCACAGTAATTTTAACTGTTGGGTCAGTGAGTGAGTTTAGTTTTACGCCACACTCACCAATATTCAAGCTATATATCAGCGGTTTGTAAATAATCAAGTCTGGACCAGACAATCCAGTAATCAACAACATGACCATTGATCTGCGCAATTGGGAACCGATGACATGCGCCAACCAAGTCAACGACCCTGACCACCCGATCCCGTTAGTCGCCTCTTATGACAAGCAGAGTCGCCTTTTATGGCAAGCCGTGAAGGCCTATTCTACCCTGGGACCTTCACAGGTCAATTTTAACTCTTGTAACCTATCGTTTTTTGGATATGTCAATATGTGAAAAACTATGGAAGTACAAGTAAAGCTGTCTGCGCAAACGCTACAGCAAGGTGTTGGCGATAATTGGTATGCAGCGAATACTGGTCGCTAGCCAGCAGAGGACGTAACATATACGAGGAACAGTCGCCCGTTACATGTACAAGTGACTACCTGAGGTGGGCACACTCATTCATGTGACTGCCTGATCATACAAACGCATCTGAAAGTATTATTTATGAAAATAATTGAACAAAATTTGCTACAGTCATTGATAGATGTCAAGTTAATGGATGACATGAATTAAACGAAATTAAAAAGAGGACTTGAAATGTCAAATACTGACAAAATTATGTAAAACTTAGGCAAAATTTGGCAATATTCAACAGCAAATTGCACCTATGTGGATATTTTTGAGAAACTTACAGTTAGTATTTTCTGAAAGTTCGTTCATTCATTGTAAATTCAAAATATATAGATGCACACCCACGCACACTGTTACTGTGCTGAAACATGTTTACTTTCCTCAAAACTTCTTGAACAGTCCTGCATAGAAGTGACAAGGAAAGCAAGTCATTAATGGGAGGTAACTGACGGTTGACTAAGTTGTCCAGTCACGAACGTCTGTCTTGTGACTTTAGCTGTCAGAAGCGTACGTAATTTAGGTTGTTTGAAAACAAACATCTATTTTTCTGTTCAGGGGTTCAGAAATGTTTTAGCAACATTTGCATTTGGTCAAAATATTTTGCATGATGTTCCATAAATACTTCTGAAAATGTAATGTGTATCTCTTTGTGAAATATCACAAACAGAATAAAATGACCTGCTGTATGTATGTGAACCCTTCAGTAAGATCGATATACGTCCAAATGCAAACATGAGACAGGATTACATGTCTGTTTGCTATAGTCTTGAAAATGAAACATAACACGTTGATACCCGTGAATATGTTCACAAAGATAGGCATCATAGCCCTATATTCATTCATCAAATACCTTTGTGAGATGTATTAACCAAATCAATGTGTATACCAATGTAACTGTGTGCTTCCGATAACACCTTACATGAGGGGTTCACACGTCATTTGATTGGCTGAAACAGTGTCCTTACAGTGTATTCTGTAAAACAGCATACACTGCTAATACAGGCACACGCTAACATGTATTTTCGAGGATACAACATCGACAATTTTTATTTAGCATCAGATGTCAACTAAGGCTGACAGTGACTCCTTTTCACAAATTTTTACCGTTTCTTATAAAAAAAAACGTGCCATGTGCTGGGTGAAGTTACACAATATACCTATGTGAATTCAGGAAAAATGCAAATGACACTGGGTTTCTCTTGATGAAGTAGGCTAAGGTTTCATTCGTGCAAGATGCAATGGTAGTAGGGGTGATAGCATCCTCGATATCTCCAGGGTATGCGTTCCGAAAAGTCTCCACTATACCCTGGACGCATCGACGGGTCGGCCCGATAATTTTATTACCTCCCTTTGCTGGTTCTGCATTCTCACAGTAGCCAATCAGCAAGGCTGCCGTTATAACCGAACATGCCAGTGTCAACAAAGGTAGCAGTTGCAACTGCGAAGGTTTGGGGGAAATCATACAGACAAATTTATAGGTCGTAAACCTTTTTAAAAACATAAGCAAGAAATCCATCTACCTCTTTCAGATAACCTCTGCATGTTTGTTTGCCAAGTTTAATCGGTTAGAGAATTTAAAAAGCGAAAGTGAGTTGTGATTGGTTCGCTCAACTTCCCAGCGTAGACACCTGATTGGATAAAAAACCAGCCAAGGGAGGTAATACATTTTTTGGGCTGAGCCGTAGATGCATCCAGGGTATAGTGGAGATTGTTCGGAATGTATACCCTTGAGATACCGAGGATGGGGTGATGGTAGTTTGAAAATGTCCCAGAACTTAATGCTAAGGTGAATATGTTAATATTTCTACCAGTAGTACATTCAAATGAAATGAATCACTATTTCATATGAGATGAACTTTTTTGTTGTGTAATCTGCTTATGTAAACAGCTGACTGGTGTTTCTGCTTTCCCAATGTTTTTACGTGCTGAAACAATAGAGAGTCCCTATATACATCAACCTATGATAATTTTTTAATATTTTGTCTGACAAAAGGCCCATTAGTAGAGAAATCTGAAAATTTTCTTATGTAAAAAAAACACCAAACCGATTACACCTATTTATGCAAGTGCACAGGAAATGCCTGTATGCATTTCTTATGTAACAAAGTTCGGTTGGAATCCTCAAAACAGTTTCGGCCCATAACTGTTTTCAGGCTGCATGCGACACAGACATTACATCTTCCTTGCTGTAACTCGCGTTTGATGGTGCAAACCTACACGTGTTATTTGTCATCATTCTCTTGGTGGTCAATTCATGAATTTATAACAGGTATAATTACTGGTAACACCACAAAAGTTACTCAACAAAGGTTCCCATTTGGCATTTCTCCTGTCTGGAGTAAATACTCAACATTATAAATTAAGGTCTGTTGTAGCAAATGTATTGTATGTTATATAATATGTGCATGTAAGTGATGCAAGAGGGTTTATGAGCTGAGTTACAAAAACAAACATTGATCAAAGGATTAACTGATAACAAACGGATTGATTAATTACTTTTATCCTCTACAGCGGATTTGTCAAAAGGCAGTGTGTGTAGATGTACTAATCTATACTGACTACACCCTGTCGTAAAGTGCGAGTGTAAAAACAACATCCTCCCTTCAAAGAATTAACCACCTTTGCGTTGATTGATTGCTCATTATTGGTTAACTAAATTACTTAGAATGGCAGACATCATACAATTAGTTGCCAGGTGTGCTATCTTGGGTGAAGAATGAGAGGTTTATCAGGTTTTCACCAGTGTGAAAGACGTGAAACAATGTGTTATTTTTTTGCAAATTAGACTGTTGTAAGAAACACGACACAGAGTATGATTATTTACAAGCTTGGAATATCGTTCTTTTATGTGGATGGATGCATTCCTGAACAAGGTAGTAGCCTGACATTGTTGCTATAAACTAGTCTGTTTTACATTCATTATTTGCATTTTCTTTTAATTTATTTGTTGTAGCATTCAGCAGATTCTATATGACAGAAAACACACACTAGATCGCGTATGTGTGTGAAATAGGATCCCAATTGGCAGTCTATACAATGTTTAAATGTTACAGTCATGTTAGAAATGTACAAAAGTATAAGCAGACCGTGTGTTTTTTTATTCATTTTCAAATGATAACCTTTGTCATACAAATATGACAATAAACTAATAAGGGTTATGAGACAAAATATAGAGAAGTACACTGGCTTCGTTACTTTTCCATCCTATTAGTTTTTTTACCATTTCTACCACTGACAGATGATTAAGCTTCAAAGTGTTTCATTTGTTTTCATAATACATTTGTAAAGAAGAAAAAATGACTTCACCTTAGTTTATCTGTCTATAATTAAACTATCAATTGTGCATACGGACTGCCAGCAGAGGTCACGAACCAGTCACGAATTCTGGGATATCATCCAGGTACTCACAGGAGAAAAACAATAACCAGAGTTTAAACCAGTCCACGGAAATTGCTCTGCATCAGAGCCCCTTTAACGATTCATTTGGTCCCTAAAATGAAACTCATTCTGCTGTCAATCAAGTAATTTAGGTAAATTCAGGAAAATTTACATTATTTGATTTATGTTTGCCTTGTCATTCACCTCTGTTTGTTTGAAATGATTATTTATGGATGGGAAATATATATCACCTGTCCCTTATTTATTGACACACCAACTGTTTTCACTTGTGTCACTGTGCATTTGTGATTTTACATACTTAAGTTTTACTACTAATTTGAATAATAATTATTATTGAATTCCAAAGCATGTAGTACATGGGTATCTATGTATCCGATGCCATGCACATATATACAAACAATCATGATAGTCTAGAGTAAGTGTGCAGATGGATGTGTTTCCTAGTGTGGAAGGTAAGAGTTCCATAACTACAGACAGTCCACATCCAGTGATGTGAGCTTTACAAGACCGGGATTCCAGTCCACAAAGTGAGCGCAGAGCTATGGTGATAGCAATGCACATGCTTTAACATAGACTTATGACTGTCATAGTGCAACAATTGTTTGTGAAGGAAGGAGTTGCAAACATGTGCTAGCATGGGTTTAGGAAGTTTTTTCTAAAACAAACATACAAGTTACAGAAGCAAACATGGGATGATGGAAATGTTCAATGAGGATCAGTGTCTGAGCAGGATTCTTTTTCATTAGTCCTAGAAGAAACATCATGAAAGGCATGTTAATCACCTGGCAACACATGAAACACATTACAATCTTCAATAGTTAAACTCTCCCATCACTACCTATATGCCAGGCAGATTTTAGTAAGAATTGTAAATGCTAATTACCAGAGTTAGTAAAAGGAGACATTTACTTTGGTTGCTGTTACCCAGGTAGGGCTATCAACATAATTCACAGAATACAGCTAGCATGGGTTAGTAAAGATCAATTCTAACCCGGATCTTCTTCTGTTGCAAAAAGAAATAAATATCTTTTATATCACTGATGATATAAATTCAGCAGTTTCCAACAAAAGAAAGCCCTTACTATACTTTAGAAACAGCCTTTGATTAAAGAAGTAACTTAACATATTATGTGTACAAATTAAAACTTGATTTCAGCTCAATATTCAAGTACAATACCATTGATGACAAACTTTTCTTCACAATAATCACAGATAATTCTTCCCATCAACAATATTCCTGATTGTAGACTTTTTAACCCGAACTATAGCCAAAAGCCTGAAGTGTTCACTTGTCATAGGTCCCATTACAGGCACCATGTGTGAACCATATCCTGGGACCTGTTCTTGACAGCGATTGTAGCCCTATGACAGTCAACTCCCATACTTTAACATAGACTTGCGACCGTTCTAGCGCTACGGTCACTTTCAGGAACAGGACCCTTGTGTACCAATACCATCATGTTCCTTAAAGGTCACATATACTCTAATAGCGCACAAACGCAAAATCACTTGCTGACATCGTTATAAATGAACCCCCGTCACTAAAAATGCTCATTTCGATCTTTTACTACCTTAAATCGACCATTTTGTCAACAGTGCAAAATTCTCAGCCGCAAACGAAATTTCAACCAATCAGAGCGGCGCGTCTCCGTGACGTAATAGTGGGTATAGAAATGAGGGTCTGTGCAGTATTCATCTACATTTCAGGGGTTGAACTATTTCGTTTACTGGTTTGTACAAACCTGAAAACGCGAAAGCTGTTGAGAAAAATGAAAGCTATATGTTCTCACAATCTACTATCATTTACTTTTGTCTTCTGCTTTGCCTAGTATTCGAGTTACAACCCATGTTTTCATAGACGATTACGGCAAAATCACTTGGTGTCGCTAGGTTGTAATCTGTGTAAGGTGGTATAAACCTACACGTTATTTGTCATCATTCACTTGATGCTCAGTTAATGAATTTATAACAGGTGTAATTAGTGGTAACGCCACTTAGATTACCCGACAAAGGCCCCCATTTGGCATTTCCTTTGTCTGGATCGATCTAAGGATTAACCGATAACACGCTGATTGATTAATTAGTTTTATGGGGATTTAAATGGGGGATTTGTGAAAAGGTAGTGTTTATGTATGTACATTTACTAATCTATACTGAATACACTCTGTCATGTCTGTGTCTATGTAAAACAATGCCCTTCTTTCAAAGGATTAACCGCCAATACATTGATTGATTGCTCATTATTGGCTAACTAAATAACTTTTTAAAAAGAATGACGCACATTATGCAATTAGTTGCCAGGTTTGCTATCTTGGGTAACCAATGAAAGTATACAGCAATGTGAAAAACCTGAAACGATACATCACGTTTTCATATATTAGACTGTTAAAAGACACATTACTTGGAAAATCTGCAGATGAATAATATATCACTTGTTTTTGTGGATATTGATGAATACATTCCCCGAACAAGGTAATAGCCTGACACTGCGCCTATAACTTTAATTTTAATATTTGCACTTTTGTTTTTAATACGCTGTCGTAGCTTTGAACAGAACCATTGTTTTCGTCGTGAAGTGTAATGATGCAGACGACATACACTAGGGCTTGGGTGCGAATTATGATTCATATAGCAAAACTATGAAACGCCTACATATTACATTCCTGTTATACATTCGCAGATCGCTTCTTTTTATTAAGTTTCAAAATGCATACAAATATTATTATAAAGTAATTAGGATTATGAGACCAAGTATAAAGACGTTTATTGACAAGTGTCTACATACTGGTGAGTGAACGTTACAAACCAAGTAAATTTATGAAGAAATTTATCGCGCAATATTTTCACTTCGACCCCGACCTCGCTTAGGTTATGTTACAGGTTGTGTCATGCAAACTCCTTTTGGTAATGATTCAAATACATATTTATGTAGTTTTGATTTTCTAACATGATGAAAACAAACCATACATAATCTCATTAATTCAAATGGATTTGACTTTCAAAAATGGCGGCGCCCGGTCTTGGGATGAATGCTATTTAAGTTTTTCACGACTTACAAAAGGACAATTACTTTCTACTGGTAGTAAAATATGTATTTTATTGATGGACATTAGGATTTTGCATGACATTGCTTATAACATAACAATTTCACTCTTGGAAGTGAGGTGGAGGTCAATATAACATTGCTTGCAATATAAATGTCACTTCGACCCCCACCTTGCTTCCTTGGAAGAAGTCCTTATGCTAAACGTTGTGTCATGCAAAATCCTTTTGGCCATGATTCAAATGCATATTTATCTACTAGTAAAATGTAGTTCTGATTTTCTAACTTAATGAGAACAAATCATAATCTCAATAATTCTAACGGACTTTAGCCCGTGACTTCACGATTTTCAAAAATGGCGGCGCCTTGTCTGAGGATGAATGCTATTTAAGTTTGTTTTCACCGACTTACAAAATCAAAATTATTTTCTACTGGTAGTAAAATATATATTTTCTTGATTTACATTAGGATTTTACATGACATTGCTTATAACATAACAATTTCACTCTTGGAATCGGTCAATATAAGGGGTCAATATAATATTACTTACGATAATATTGTCACTTCGACCACAACCTCGTTTCCGAGGTAGAAAGCGTTATGTCCATGCCAAATGCTTTTGGTCAGTATGTGTAGTAAGCAGTCTTGATTTTACAAACTCGATGAAACTCCATTTTCTATCCTGGAAGCGTGGTAGGGGCGAACCATCCGGTTTAGTATATACCACAGGCTTCCACAAAGCTCACTTCTCACACACTAACAACCAATTTAAGCACAAACTACGGAGTCTGATGGAAATCTGTGCATAGTGACAGCATCACCCAACCCCAAGGAACAATTGACAGCAACACAACAATTCGGCAGTCTTTGGTGACGTCGAGAAATCAGCAAAATGACGAGCGTCCTACACATTTTCTATACATTTAACAGGAAACCGTTCCTTCTATGACGTCACTGTAGGGCTCTGGCGACAGTTACGTAACCTGTCTGCGGTTTCGTTTGTGGGCGAGAGAGAAGCAGACGGCTTTTCAGCAACTTTTAAGCACTTGGTATTAATTAACCACACGCTTTTTTTTAAAAAATGGTGTTTCGTTTATGACTAACCCAAAGTCTTTCATATGCAGTGATAAAAAGAGTACAAAAAATTGAGTTTAGTGGTCCTTTAACACTGATGGGGTAGCCTTGTGGTTAAAGCTTTCACGCGGCAGGCTGAACACCCAGGTTTGATTCCCAACATTGATATAATGTGAGAAGTCGATTTTTAGTGTCCCCAGTCATGATATTGCTGGAACATAATCACTCACTAAACACTGATGAAACCAGCTCCAAAGCCTCTCATTTGATTTTGTTTGATATAATTATGGTGTCTAAGTTATTGCTACACACAACAGATGTTTGTAAAATTTTAAGACAATGTATTGGTGTACGTTGTCCACACTGTGACAGTAAAGGATGTAACTTACAATCTCACATAAAGAACTCTACTGAATATTAGTTCCCATTAGTTCCCAACATTAAGGGAAGACAGATTCCACTTTTGCACAGATTCCAAATGGTATGATGGAAGGCAATCTTAAATACACTTCACAATGTTTGCATACTTACAAGAATCCTGTTCACCCGCTCCTTGCCTTCAGAGCTGAAAACAAAACACATTTATGTCAAATGATAATTGTGGAATACAAAATAAATTTCTTACGTAAGTAATATACACAGGAGCATCAGTTCCATTCACTGGGTATAAGTCAAGATGAAATTTTACATATTGTGTTCTGTATATTAGAATAATATAAGTCCGAATTGTTTCCATGGAAACCAGGAAAAATAAATATGTCAAAACTTCATAAATAGCAAAAGGCATGACTTTGTAGTCTGCCTCAAATATCTGCCAATTTTTGCAGAAAAATATTGAACAGTTTTCGTGTTCTGCTCTGGAAGGGAAACACACTTCTCACTTTTGAGACAAAGTCCGAAACGTTTCCATGGAACTCGAGAAAATAAGAAATCACAAAAACTTTTAAATAGCAAAAGGCACCACGTTAGGTTCTGATTAATATATCTACCAAATATTGCAGAAAAATATTGAACGGTTTTTGAGTTCTGCTCCGGAAACGAAGCTCACCCCACCATTAGACTAACACCAAAATGTTCCATGGAAAAAAATAAAAAATAAATATAACATAAAAATGCCAAAACTCTGTAAATAGCAAAACTCACAACTATAGGTTGAGATTATTATATCTATCAAGTTTGGTCCAAAAATATTGAACGGTTTCTGAGTTATGCTCAAACAAATGATAATGGACGGACAGACGAGGCGTCGACTATGTTCCTCGCATTACATGCCGGGGGGGATAACAAAGTGAATAAACTGAAGAATAAAAACAACAGTACCCATAAAAGTTGTCAAAAGTGCATAACAACTTACTACTTCCATCTTTTTAGCGTGATCTTGTAACGTAATTTGACATCTTGGCTTTTGTCACCCGGAACTTACAGCTCGGACGCAAATTTTAATGGTAAAGTATATGCATGTAACATTTTTGTCATAACCAAGCATGCATGATATGTCCACCAAGTTCCATAATATATGTGAAATACGTTATGGTTCCATAATATATGTGAAACACGTTATGATTTGCCAAACACATTCAGAATAGCGAAATTTTACCCCAAACTTTCATCCAAATGTATAAGACTTCCTTTACGAGCACTATAGCCATTGCAGTAATATCAATGCCTGCCATAAGTCATGTGCACAATTTTGACCAATCATGATCCTCATAGCAGACTGCAGGTAATAAGCATGGTTAGAAACCAATTCTTATCCAATACTACACATCTTACAACAGCAAAAATGCTCTTGGCAAGGGTACAATGATATTGTGATGTTTGGAGCTCTCGAACGACACCTGCAATCAAACAAATCGCCTAACGTTATTCATACAAAGCCTCGAAAACGAAGTTACTCCCCATTGTTGCATCACAATAACGAGCAGAAAGCCCTTGTATTTGGGAAAGACAACCATACATATTATTTGAGAAATAATTGTAAAATAATTTTAAAATATTGCGCCCATAAGGACGCATTGGATTATAATGTGGTGAGTCATTTTTTTTGGCATTTTTTCTGACACTCGTTTCGTAAAAACAATTTGACACACTTGCTCGTGTACTGTAAATCATTTTTGCAAGCATGATATTTTTGTGAAAATTGTGAATAGCTTAAGCTTACAAAAATATCATGACACAGTTTGCTGGTAGAATGCAATGAATAATCAGCAAACAACCTGTCCTATCTTCCCTTTATTGTTCACCACTTCATATAAATTAACAATAGATCTAGACAATACATATATTAAACAATGACAACAACGCGAAGAATGACTAATTACTAGCATTACTAGAAAATTACAATGGCGCCAACCACGCAACACACATTTCTTGCAGGCTGTTTGAAAGGCCAAGACCATCCAACGGGCATGGATAGCTTTCATGACACTTATCTGGAGATCAACAGCTTCGCTGACATTGACTAACCTGGTCCTTAATCAGTGCCAATTTATTAAAGTCATTCCATTAAATTCAATCCCTTTGAACAGTTTTAAGCTTATATGGCCTATGCAGCAAGTGTTGTGTTTAGGAAAACATCACGGATTGCATACATGAGGAAGTACTCCACTAAATGGTGTTCAAGATTAGCGGCAAACTTCAATATGTGATTGGATTTACTTCAGGTAAAACTTTCAGATGCAAGTAAGCTTTGAAACTGTCAAACTAAACTATGTTTTGAGAATTAGGCAAGTCGCAAAAATACTGTGACGCAAAAACATCTGTTGCCACTCGCAAAAATATCATGACTTAAAAATTTTGTGATTTACAGTATTAATCTCTATGAATATTACCTATTTCATGCATGACATTTGGTACACTTTCTCATAAAGAAATGATTTATAAAACACTAAAGATGGGCAAGAGTCATTTTGTATCTGGTAAAGTACATTTTCTTTAGACTGGATAGAATAATGAAAAAAAAACAGCCGTAAAATAAGATGGAAGCCTACGTTTATCAAAGAAAATATTAAATCATGAAAACTTATTGCTATTACATGTCATACTTTTTCAAAGTTCTGTGTCTAATCCCATTGTTGATAAACAGTACCAAAGGTACTTTTAGCATACTATTCAAATAATACAACTTCAGCTTAAATATGTTTATTTCTAATAAAAATACTAGTTTACACACTCATTATGCCCACATATACCACAAAGGAGACATAAACTCCTGCTATTTTAATGCGTTTATAACATGCCATAATATTCTTGTACCTATTTCTTTTATATTTTAATTTTTCTTTTTGTATAAAGATTAATTGATTAATAAATACAGTTGCCTGTTTTCCAATAGTCGTCGCATTCTGCCAGGTAACATGACACAACAATGGGTGATGCCACCATTTTTTGCATTAAACACTGCGTCCGAGCATGAAGATCAAGTGAAGAAAGCCAAGAAGTCATTTGACTTACACATATATGATCATACGAAAGAATGGAAATAGTACCTTGACAAGTTTTATGAAAACTGTTCATTTTATTCATAAGCTTATTCCATTTTAATGATTTCCTTGAAACTTTACACTTTGCTCTTTGACAACTTGGAAGTGGACCCACTGCCAATCATTTGGGAAGACTTCCGCCTAATTCCCACCAACAACCACCCATATTACCTGAATACACATATACACTTTTTCTTACCACTCAAATTTTGAGGGTATACGAGCAGAAGCCTTACCTGCGGTGGAGAATGGGATTAAATTGAACCAATAGATCTTTATCAGCATACCGGTACATCATGAACATATTGTGATATGTAATTGTCACAATTTCATATTGCAGTTTGCTGGTATTACTGTGCAGCCTAATGATATGGCCCTCATAAAGCCCTGTGTCAAGTGGCTTCTAAAATATTTTTGAACCCCTGCATAGCACAATGTATATGCTTAAAGGTCACAAGCAACGAAAAACACAACTTTGCAGATTCTGGTACCTTTCATTATGCACTTTTAGAAACAAATCATCGAAAAAGCCAATTCAACCCATAAAGATGAAAAAAAGCCCGCGAAATTAGAGTGCAAACAATTCACTAAATTTCCAACAGCGCTGGGGGAAAAAGTGGTTTCAACAGCTGTGCTGCATTGTGCCCATAATGCATGCACCGTGAATAGCTTCGCGGAGCTTGAAACAGTATGTATGCCCGGAGTATGCGGTTGTGAGCAGTAGTCTAATCTCAGTTGTGTACACAGACAAGTATCTAATCTACTCGTTACATAAAAAACTTGTTGATTGTGGTAAGCAGCCTCTGTCAGAGAGGAAGCATAATGTCTGGTTTATTGACACCTATATGCCAGCCTGCCTGTCTGCTAAAGACAATATGCAATACACAGCTTCAATCATTGACCACATGCAGTTTGAACTTAACACCTATCAGACTATAGGCCATAAACAAAATGAATTGATTTATGACCTGTGCACCCAAGTCCTGTCTCTGCCGCTTTATGTAATTAGGCAGGTGTCATACTTGTACACATGACATGTTTTTATGTCCATGTCCATTTAAGTATATTTTTTTCGGATGACTTGATCTGACGGAAACTGGTACCAACTCTTGTCAGTTTCAAGTCCTGCTTTGTACTTATGCAAATGACAGTTTTCAGCCACACAGTAGTTCACCATCTTTACTGAGATTATTGTTGATTGGATCGAACGCAAATTCAGTGAACATGCATATACAAAACCCAACATCTCTATATACATTCTTCTTCATGGACAACTTCCTCTAGTGTATATGATTTTGTTTGACTGAAACGACGCATCAAGTACAATAAAAGAAGTTCTTATCCATAAAGAATCTTACGTTCTTGTGACTTGCCATACTTCTAAGATGCCCATCAAACAGACCCTCTTTCTGTGCACTTAATGAGTCCTCAGCGTATTAGCAAACGAATCAGCCAATCGGAAGCTGTTGTTGCACTTGAGTGCACACCCACCCACTACGAACAGGTTTGGTCTCCAAAAGGCTTCATTTCAAGGGAAGTAAGCCCAAGTACAAAAATACTGCACTTTTGAATCGCAACTGTATGCTTATAATTTTGGGGGTTTTTTTTGTTTTTTTTGTATATTATATGTCATGAATAAGTGATAATTGTGTTTTTATTACATTTGATTTTGTGGTTGCATGTGACCCTTAAGCTTTTGCAAGACATTTATAATAATAACAAAAAGCACTTTGTTATACTGCAAGTTACTCTTTTACTAAGGATCATTATGACAGTAAACATACATTTCAAGGCATCAACAGCAGTAATCTGTAGTGGCTGCTGAACAGTTATCACCAATAAATCAGCATCACGTTTGCGCAGTTCCAGTCAATTCATAATCTGGTATTTATTTCCACAGTATTAGGCAACAATAAAGCAAAGCAGAGGAAAATTCTTCGCGGTAAGTAGCATAAGTCATAACATAACATACTCTAAATCACCCAAAAACGAAGGTCTTTCTTCTTTTCATTTTACAAATGTATTTTATTTATTTTACTGAGTTTTTTCTGGAAAGTATGTTCATTTAAGAGACTAGTTGTTTGTCTAGCCCAAAGTATTATTGGAAGGCAACATAGATTAGACTTTCTACTTAAAGTACAGTATATCACAATATCATGTGAAAATTTTGGCATACTGTGTTTATCATCTTGTCTGGGAATTCTGCGAGTCTGATAATTCTGCACACCTGCAATAGCATACTTCTGTATCAAAGCAAACATCGTCTGCTACCACATTTGTGCTTGAAATTGAACATTTCTAAAAGGCTTTTAATCACTAATGGTAAATAACTACATATACAAATAGTCAGTGCTTGACAATTTAGAAAATCTGTTTTCTTCAGACTTGTAAACACTTTTCTTCATTATTTATAAGTGCATTATATTTATATTATTTATATGAAACACCCCTCTGACAGCAAATGATGTTGTCAGATTGGCAGCAAGGTCAACCCTTTGGCATAATGCAGAGCTAGAATCTTAATAGCCATCAACAAAACTTATATTTCTAGGTAAATATGATGCATAACAGCACGTTTAGTCATGCACACCACAAAAAAATAAGAGACAATAGTTGCTGTGTTGTGATCGATGCACTCAGGTGTGCAGAATTACAGGAGAGCACTGTATATTTACATTTTGCTGGCAAAATTGACAAAGCAATTCTAAATGGTTGATTCCATGTTAAAAGAGAACCCTAACCCACGAAATGGGATGAAAACAAACCCTGTATAAACAGTACAAACTGATGTCTAAGCTCTCATGGTAGTGTGGTTAACACTGTGCAGTCACAAGAACATGTGGGTACAGCTTAAGCAGTTCAGGGAGCATTTCCATTTGCAGTATGACAATGCAAGAAATGAATATACTTATAAGCATAGCTAAAATTTGTGCAATTTCAAAATATGGACAGTTTACTGGGTTCCCCATTAATTAAAATAAAACTGGAACAGAATGTCAACTCAGGTACTTGCTGCCAAGTACTTTGACAGCTTCTTTGCTTTCTCAACACAAACAAGAAAAGATGAGATCTGCGTAACCACTTACCTAATAGATGATTCAATGCCATCTTGAATGTTGCTGAAACGGGACTCGGGCTGTTTACTTGAGTTTTGCAAATTATTTCCCGCAATGTGTTTTTCGTTCGTGTCTGTTTCACTGTAAACATTGGTACCCTCGCCTTTGTTTTCTTCCCCGATCAGGCCATTCCTCGGGAGGAATTTGTTCCATTCTGGTTGATTGTTGTTGGCTACATCATAATCGGTGTTGTACTGCTCAGTTAACGCCTGACTCATAGTAGATCAAGGTATTATGCTGAGTGTCAACCACACAACAAACAAAGCACATGTCGACATTTTGGTTTTAGATTTGGTATTTAGGAAGGAGCGCATGCGCGGATAGTTATGCGTAAGTGCTATTTTCCTGTTACGATTGATCATGGGGTTAAGCAAATTTGATAACAACTTAATTCTAACTCCAATAATCCGAGTCAAACATAACTTTGGTAAACGCCGTTTTGAGTATATCTCATTTTATGACATTGTTTTCCTTTTGTGGAGGCATGTCGTATTTAGCTTGACTGCTAGGGGTTGGTTGCAGTGAAAACGGGTTTGAGACAAAACGGCCACAAAGCTCAAATCAAAGCGGCCAAAATGGCATCATGAAATAACGCTGAACAATTTCTACTGAACCGTGTACCAATAAGAAATGAAAACGCAAGCGATGATCCTTCAGATAGTATGTCACATAGCTTTGTTTAATGACATTACAAAGTAAATTATTTTAGAGCATTAGGCTCGAAAGTCTCCAGTAATCCGAAAGTACAGTTGAATTTATTTGCCTCCAACAAGAAAAAACGTATCTTTGAAGGGATATCACACCACGCCAGCTACTCAACTTCTGACGTGATAGATATGTGATGTGATGTTAAGAACTGACTGATCAACAGCGCTGAGACAACAGTTTCGTTATTCTGTATAATGTCTACTACTACTATTATTATACAGTATGGTTCAAAATTATTGAGAATAGCTAAAGCATTTCATATTATTAAACGAGAACAAATCAGATAAAATTGAATGTATTGTGAAAGTGAAATGACCTTTTCATGTTGTGTAGGTAACAATTTAATATTTTATCAAGTCTCCTTGAGCTTCACGGCACAGTCTAAGACGGGTAGGCATACTTCCTATCAGAGAGGTTAGTGTCTCGTGAGTTATGCTGTCCCAGTATCGGACCACTTCTCTCTTCATGTCTTCAATTTTTGTCAACCCCTTTTGATTCACACATTCCTTCATCATCCCCCAAATGTTCTCAATGGGATTTAAGTCAGGACTATATGCAGGAAATGGTAATGCAGTCACATTTTTCTCCTGAAACTACTGCTTGGCATGTTTTGCGGTGTGTTTAGGATAATTATCTTGCTGCAAAATCCAGTCATTTCCATAAAACACATGTGCACTTGGAAGGAGAAAATTATCTAATATGTTAGTGTAGCGTTGACTTGTCAGATTTCCCTCAAACACACACAGCGGGGTCGTACCTAATAAGGATATCCCTCCCCATACATGAAACTTTGGGCTGTATTTAGGTCGTCGATACAACGGTCCTGACGCAGACTTTGTCCATATTTTCACATTATAGGGATATACCCATATTGAGCTTTCATCAGTAAAAATCACATTTTCCCAGTCAAAGTTTTCATGTGCCAAACACCACTCAACACGCCTGTCTTTATGTTCTTGTTTCATGAGAGGAGAAGGAATTCCAGTCTTTTTCTCCCATCCAAGATCAATCAAATTTCTTCTAACTGTAGATTTTGATACAACTGTTGATCCCCTTTCTATCATTTCATACCTGATGTTGGAGATGCTTGCCCTTTGCTTTTTAGACGCTAAAATTCCCAGCCGGACGCGATCTGAGAAGTCCAATTTTCTGGGTCTCCATGCTCCTTTCTGGTGCCCAAAATCCTTTCCCTCTTTAAAATTCTTCCTAATCCTATACACAGTAGAAAGAGGAGTTTCTGTTCTCTCTGCCAATGTATTTACATCATCAATTCCTTGATTACACAACTCAAAAATCAACCTTCTTTTATCTTCAGCAGACATTGTTGACAGTGCTGAGGAAAATGACGTCTGCTACAAATTCAGGGGAGGTAACTCTAATTGTACTATACTCAGTAGGCCAAGATGAGTTACCTCCCTTATACCATTACTTAGTTTTAAGTATCAGTGAATCAGTTGAGGTGTTAGGATAGCTCAAAGTAAGAAGAAAAATTCTCAATAATTATGAACCAGACTATATCTGTGTGCTTTTTTTTAAGGTGTTAGATTATTTTTACCATGGGCTATTGCCATTTTGACGTATTGATCTTCCCGTTTTGGGATTATATCTGGTTTGATGCACATTGTAATAAGTTCGAAAAGGTCGAAGACAAATATTTGCCCGCAGATACTGTTTTTTTAAAAAAAATATTACTACTATTATAATACGTTATTATTCTCGGAGTAAGCAGCAAACGTATACAATGTACATACGGAGAATGGGTTCACCAAGTTTGGGGGTTTATTTTTTAACGCATAGATACAACACTCGCTCACAAATCCATTCAATGATAATCCAAAAATACATTGATTCATTTTGTCAATGTATGCGACTGAAAATAGGATTTTCATTATGTTTCCATTTGTTATGACTTAGCTTTGCTATAATATCTCATTTTATCTTCCACATTAATTGTGGTGATAGTTCAATTCTTTTCTTTTTTTAAAAAAAAAAACAAATAAACCCTGATAAATGCGGTATTCGATTTGTAAGTTTTCGTTTAATGATACTAAATTTAGGTAATAAAATTATTAAGTCAGACATAGAATCACTGTGGAAGGCTTATTAAATACCAAATAACACTAAATCACAATGGAGAATAATTCTGTTAGTATGTGAACATTTCAACGCAAGTGTCCTCGTGCTTTAAAGGGGCACCGATGTGGAGCGAATAACGTTTCTCACTAACGGTCTCATTACGAAACCATGCAGCAAATTGGTCAGTACCCGCTCCCTCGACCGTGACGGACAAAGGGACTGCATGGGCTCCTGTCCACATTAGCAGAATTTCTTCACCCTAAAATGTGAAGAGGCCGGATGCCACATCCCGTTATTTAGAAATAGCCATGGTATTCCTTAACTGATTGTAACAAAACATCCCAGAAGTGTATTTTTTTTCTGATGCCTGGATGGTATAGTGACTGATCCAATTTGATCTTTTTTTCTGTGTTTTTTACCTCGATATTTAATCATGTTATGTGAAAATATGATGTCTACATACACGTAGCAAGCCATTTGTTTCATATAAGGCCGAAAGATTGCAAGGCTTTATATTTAGATAGTTTTGAGGGTTGGTCCAGTTGTCATAACAAACATCATACGTAAATTTTGGTAGCTACGACCCTGGTTTATTATCTATGATAATAAAAACACAAAGTTGATTTATCTGAATTCGTAAACTAATAACAACGATTTTGCCATTGGTAGAGAAATCTGAAAATTTTCTTACGTAAAAAAAATGATTATACCCATTTACCCAAGTACACAGCCAATACCTATGTGCATTTTTTATGTAACGACGAAGTTCCGTTGGTATCCTCAAAATAGTTTTGGCCCATACGTGTTTTCAGGCTGCATGCGACACAGAGATTACATTTTCCTTGCTGTAACTCGCGTTTGGTGGCATAAACCTACACGTGTTATTTGTCATCATTCACTTGATGGTCAGTTAATGAATTTATAACGGGTACAATAGTGGTTTGATTTACTGACCTGAGTGATTACTGAGTGATCCTCCTTCTGACGTTGACTTGTTCAACTCTTCTGTGATACTCTTACGTCACTTTTGGATAAGCACGCTCCTGCAGTTGAGAAGAAAGTGATCCTTCGTCCTCATGCCCCATGGTATGATGAGGCCGTACGTCACTCGAAGTGTCTACGGTGCAGAGCAGAGAGACAATGGCGCAGTACTCGGCTAGAAATACATCGGCAAATACATCGGCAGTGTTGCAATGATACCAGACGGCTGATTATTTCTGCTGAAAGGAACTATTGTCTCCAGAGCATAGCCGACAGCATGGGTAAACCAGCACCCCTATATCGGTTCATGGGCAAACTGCTTGGAAAGGGACGAGACCACGATACTCAGTCTCCAGCAGAGGAAGAGAAGGGACTGGCAAACTCGTTTATCTCCTTCTTTATCTAAAAAATTGAGAATAATCGTCATGGCCTTACCTGTGATGGTGATTTCAGTGAACCAATGTTTACAGGCAACCCCCTGTCACATTTCAGAACATTTAGTCGTCACGGCCTTACCTGTGATGGTGATTTCAGTGAACCAAGGTTTACAGGTAACCCCATGTCACATTTCAGAACATTTAGTCGTCATGGCCTTACCTGTGATGGTGATTTCAGTGAACCAAGGTTTACAGGCAACCCCCTGTCACATTTCAGAACATTTAGTCGTCACGGCCTTACCTGTGATGGTGATTTCAGTGAACCAATGTTTACAGGCAACCCCCTGTCACATTTCAGAACATTTAGTCGTCACGGCCTTACCTGTGATGGTGATTTCAGTGAACCAAGGTTTACAGGCAACCCCCTGTCACATTTCAGAACATTTAGTCGTCATGGCCTTGCCTGTGATGGTGATTTCAGTGAACCAATGTTTACAGGCAACCCCCTGTCACATTTCAGAACATTTAGTCGTCACGGCCTTACCTGTGATGGTGATTTCAGTGAACCAATGTTTACAGGCAACCCCCTGTCACATTTCAGAACATTTAGTCGTCACGGCCTTACCTGTGATGGTGATTTCAGTGAACCAATGTTTACAGGTAACGCCCTGTCACATTTCAGAACATTTAGTCGTCACGGCCTTACCTGTGATGGTGATTTCAGTGAACCAAGGTTTACAGGCAACCCCCTGTCACATTTCAGAACATTTAGTCGTCACGGCCTTGCCTGTGATGGTGATTTCAGTGAACCAATGTTTACAGGCAACCCCCTGTCACATTTCAGAACATTTAGTCGTCATGGTCTTACCTGTGGTGGTGATTTCAGTGAACCAATGTTTACAGGCAACCCCCTGTCACATTTCAGAACATTTAGTCGTCACGGCCTTGCCTGTGATGGTGATTTCAGTGAACCAATGTTTACAGGTAACCCCCTGTCACATTTCAGAACATTTAGTCCCAAGGATATTGAACAACTCATTCGTTCGTCAAAACCCACTTCCTGTCTTCTGATCCCATTCCAACCAAACTTCTGATAAAGCACCTGGACCTGCTGATTTCGCAGTACTACAGTACAGAGACACCATTGCTCCAGGTAACTGACAAACTTCAACGTGCCACTGACGAGGGTAAGATTTCAGCTCTGGTCATGCTGGACTTGTTCGCGGCTTTCGACACCGTTGACCACCCTAAACTCGTGACTAGATTGAAACATCGTTACGGACTGAGTGACCTTGTCCTTCAGTGGGTTTCCTCGTACCTGACAGATCGGCATCAGACGGTACATGTGGGCAAAGAGCGCTCTCCAGCTGTGGCTGTCTCCCGTGGAGTGCCTTAAGGATCGGTTCTTGGTC
This sequence comes from Haliotis asinina, assembly GCF_037392515.1. NCBI lineage: Eukaryota > Metazoa > Mollusca > Gastropoda > Lepetellida > Haliotidae > Haliotis > Haliotis asinina. The sequence continues at coordinate 35,633,027 of NC_090292.1, read as the reverse complement.
CAGTTCTGTTTGTGCTGTACACAGGGCATGTCGGAAACATTGTCAGTGACCACGATATGTCTCATCACGTTTATACTGACGACACTCAGATTCTGGAATCGTTTCACCCGTCAGAGTTGAATGAGTCTCTTCAACGCATCGCTGACTGTACACTAGACTTAAAGTCGAGGATGACTACAAATAAGCTCAAGCTGAACGACACGAAAACCGAAGCTCTCCTTGTGGGCACAAGACAACAACTAAGCGAGGTGGATGCTTTCACCCTCAAAGTTGCAGATGCGGATATCTGTCCATCAGATGTTGTGAGGAATCTTGGCGTTCACACTGACTCTTCTTTGACGTTCAATGCCCATGTTAACCAAGTGAGCAAAGCATGCGTTGTTCATCTCAGGTCGATCAGCAACATTCGCCAGTACTTGACTTCTGCAGCAACTCAAGCCCTTGTTCGAGCTCTAGTAACATCTGGGCTTGACTATTGCAACAGTGTTCTTTCTAGTATCAGTCAGTAGTCTGACTGAAAAACTGCAGAGGATTCAAAACACATCTGCTCGCATTATCAGTAGAACTTCCAAACGTGCCCACATCACCCCTGTCCTTAAAGAACTCCATTGGCTTCCAGTCAAGGCAAGAATCGATTTCAAAATACTCTGTCTGACGTACAAATGTCTTCGTGGCTTGGCCCCATCCTACCTCTCTGACCTGCTTCACTCATATGTACCAGCTCGCAGTCTCCGTTCCAACACTCTGAATCTTCTTGTGATACCCTCCTACAAACTAAAATCTTTCGGACACTGCAGCTTCTTCTACACAGCACCAGTTCTCTGGAATGCACTTCCATGTGACATCAAAGACCCTGACAGTTTTGATAGTTTTAAAGCAAAACTGAAAACCCACCTTTTCTCAGTATACTTCACATAATTTCACTCATCTTCATCTTTTGTACATATTTTTATTCATTTTCTGTAGCGCATTAAGCATACCTAAGGGTGTGGAAAAGGCGCATTATAAATGTGCATTATTATTATAATAACGAAGTAAAATGACTTCATCTTTGTTGATCAGTCTACACATAAACTATCAATTGCGCATATGGGAGGCGCATTAGAGATCACGAACCAGTCACGAATTCTGGGATGTCATCCGGGTACTCACGGGAGAGAAACAATAACAAAAGAAACCACCACTCCAAGGAAATTGCTCCGCATCAGTGCCCCTTTAACTATGATAGTTCAGGGCGAAAGTATGCTTTATTACACTATACATGGTGGTAGAACGAATTGTATTTCTTAAATAGTGTACTGCGACGTCGGGGGTCATCTCAAAATTTATATATTTTAAAAAAAATCTGTAATAATTCACGCAATGACACGAGCGCCTGTGCTGTAAGACCCTTGTGAATTCCGTAGTTCCTGAGTCGCGGCCGAACACAGGGAAACTGTAGCGCAAATGGGGTTGTGAAGCACAAAGAAGCCTGCTTATGCGAGCGAACCGAGCAAAGGTTGGCATCGTACTTTCCTCGCTTCAGTTCGAAAAACATTTTTCATGTCAAAATAAATAACGCCACTGTCAAACGTACTCTCCCATTTCCTCACTTGGTTGTGCTCTCAAATTTCCTACTCCATGTTTAAAAATTACTCACGTGAAATATGGTTTATTCAACATTTTAAGGGCCGCTCTTGGTATTCAGATCGTTCTTCGCCTCCATTACCCAGCTTCCGGATGACCGGAGTGTCGGAACAAGAATAAGCAGAAATTAAAAAGAGATTCCATGTTGCTTAATTTTACCATGGACCTGTTGGAGTTTATTTGTCGTCGCTGTTGTTAGAATTCTCATAACATTTATGCTGCATTAAAACACTTCTGCGTAATGGGCGAATGAAGTAGGGGAGGTAACTGTAACCATTCCATTTGGATTAATACCCTGGAACCTGTTCCTTCACTCTGTTGAACCGAAAGCTGGGAGGGGGAACGAAGGCGAAGAACGGTCATGGGGGTGGAAATGTGAGAGCACAACCTAGTGAAGTGTATACCTTTGATGGTGGCGATATCTTATTTTCACATGAAAAATGTTTTTCAAACCCAAGCGAGGAAAGTACGGTGCCAGCCTTTGCTCACTTCGCGCGCATGTAAGAAGACTGGTAATTTTCTCTATGTTGCGCAACCGCATTTGCGCTATTGTCTGCCTGTGAACCGAAGAATGAGACGCAAAATGTTTCGCCATGCTATTTCTTGAGCAGTCATAAAAGGAGATAATTCTGGACGTCATGGGTGAAACGACGAGTGAAATACAGAAACAGTTTAGTTTTTTTATGCATTTATTGATACAGACAAATAATATATTATGGCAACAATAAATTGTATTACTCTGTTTATACTCATATAACTGTATACGTCAACTCTAAAATCTCGAAGCGATCAGGTGTTTGGAAGCCACATTCCATCTAAGGTCAATGTCATTCGTACAACCCTGTGTAGTGTGTCACATGACAAATTTGACGGGATGGACGGTTCGTACACCCTGGTAAATCCGCGCTTACATGGTTTCGTATGCTTTGGCTATTGACCAATCAGAATTCGACAATTCTATCTTAAGGGTAATGAATGTCATTGTATCCTTGTGTCTTATTGCTGAGTGCACCGTAAAACCATACTGAAGTAGCATCGTTCTCACACAAAACCTTCTTAAAAGGGTCCCCTTTCTTCTCTCGGACTTCTGAAAAGGGACCTGAATCTTCGACCCCACTCTTACCGGGGGTTTCTATGAACGGATTGTTTTTTTTTTCTCCGTTCAGCATATACGATGGATTCTAGACTTCTGGATCACACTTCTTACCAACCTGTAACTCAGAAACCACTGCTGACTGACACAAATCTAGTACATATGATTTCCATTTGTCCACTCAACACGAAAGCGAACAAACATTTCGCGCCAAGACAAAGAAATTTAAAGTAAACGGTTCCTCATTTAAAATATTAAAATTTGGTATTGTGTGATAGCATATCGACATTGTATCGTGCATATGTTTTGTTCATGGTTGTATTTTAAACGAGTTGCTTGTGGTCAAATTTCATGCAGTGAAAGAACTGCAAGAAGCGACACACAAAGGTACAAATAACCCTTGTTCCTCACATTGACGTTTGACGTGCAGTTCGCGCTGTTGGATGGTCAAGACTTTTTCTGCAGGCGTAAGCATTTCTATACCTAGTATCAGACCAAGTGACCTCTGTCATGTGATTCTGCTTCGTATACCCAGCACAAACACCTTTATGTTTTTTTTCCCGTTTTGAACTATCGCAGAGAGACGGTATTGTCCGATCAAAGCAGAAAATACTTAAAATACCGATGACATGGAAACTGAACGAGAAATGTGGTGCTGCTACCTGCATTCAGCTGGGGTTGTAGTGTATGACAGACACGGTTCTTTCTTAATAGCCAATGATTCATGCAGTGTAAAGAAACCATCTTTATCTCTTAATATATATTATTTTAGTGCATGGAACTGAGTAAGATGTGATCCGACTGGCTGGGGTCTGATCCAAGATATAAACTATGGTTGTTGATTACATGCTGCAATTACAGCCTCACAGATGCATTGTCAAATTAGAAGGAATACCATAATTCATATGAAACAATGAACATGTTTCCTCGCTTCTCCGCCAGTGTTTACCGTTTAGTTCCTTGGTATTCTCAAGTGCTGAGATGAAACTAGCAGAAACGCCTGGCAAAGATCCAACTAAAGATCCACATTTATCAACAATAAATGTTTTTACTACTCTCCGGTTGATTTGATTTGAGGCCTATGAATTGCTCACTACCACAAAATTTAAAAATTGCAACAAAACTAAAATGTGCCATTTTATCCTTACTGTCTCAAGAAGCCAGTGATGTATGACAGTGACGATGAGGCCCTTGCAAATTAAAATCAGCAATAGCTCAAATAGGAACGTTGACCAAACACAGGTGTACTATGTACGACAAACAATGACCTCCCACCGACAGAATGATTGTCACGTTAGTACACTGAGCGAGTCTGGCTGCCATTGTGCATCAGTAACAACCTTCCACAGAATAGAAAATTGTTTCAAAACAGCATAAGCAATGTACAATATACAATAAACCGCAAAAGATACGTTACCTTTCAAAACCAAATGCAAAATTATGTTAACACTAGGTGCTCCTCGTATTAATGTTGAACCGTTTTCTTTTCATGGTTTTCAATCCTGATAAAATAAATATATATAAAAGAACAATAATAACCAAAGCTTATCGACCAAACGCACCTGAAAAGTCGGAGATGGCTAAAGGTTCCGTATGACATTTATGAAAATTAAAATGCACCCACATAACGTGACAATCTTATCAATGAAAGTGAGTCCCAAAATTACCTGAAATAATTTTCCTTTGACACAATTGCCACTCAACTTCGTGCGAGAGCACCACTCGTCACCACAAGAACCGACTGCAATGGGCGTTATTGACAATGGAGAATTATGTTGTTTTTTTCTGATGCCAGGGTTACATTGGGCTTCCTAAGTCAACATATATAGCATCAGAGCCCTACAATTGCCTTCAGTCAATCCGGATTCAAGTCCAATAAAAAAACCTTTGGGACGAGATTCAAAGAAGACTGAATCACCCCCAATCAAGGCCGACAACTACGGCTAGACTTGATCAGGCATTTCGTGGACCCAAGCGTATATGGCCTTCGTAACCCGGCTAATTCATGCCATGTACAGATGATGCAACGCTTTCATCGAGCCACACACGACATTGGCTTTCAAGTATCGTGATGGTACCATTTTTGGTGATTTTGTTTGTGTGAACACTAAATGTGATTCCCGAAAATGTGTTAAAATTATTAAGTTTAAACTCAGTCTTCCGTTTTGATTGTTAACTAGAGCGAATCAGAGTGTGTGCTTTAAGTGCTCTGTCGTTGTGACGATCGTTGCGGTTCAGTATGCATAAATTAAGGTGAAATGTGAGATATATGAGTTTGGCTATACACAAGTTTAAACAACTGGACTAAAAATCATACTCTCACAGTAGTGTACATGAAATTTTCAGTAGGTTTACTTGGGTCATGTTTACGAGCCTTGCCTGTGAACCTTATACATTCTAAACTTTTACCACACATATGAAAGATGCTGACGAAATAGGCTTATGGAAATTAATGTAATAAATATAATAAATATTAGTCTTTGTGTCTTCAATGAAATGTTTAAGGGTGTTTTATTCCAACAGGTAGCTTTGTCAAAGCACCTGAAAGTGTTAGCGATCAGTCACTCAAGACTCTACAATTCAATTATGACGTATGTCAAAGAAATCCAGTTAGCGTTTTATATCAGCTGTTCAGTTGTATAGCAACGCTTGTGCTGGACGAGTAAGCTGCATCGGATCGAGAAGCAGAGGCGATCAACATCGAGAGTCCATCTTTGGTTTGTAAACCGAGTCCATCTTTGGTTTCTAAATGGAATTCTTGGGGTGAAGATAATCTTTTGTACAGAGAGCCAATAAAATCCATTTTCAAAGGTGAATTGCATTAACGAAGGAAAGGTTAGTATGTTAGTATGTATGGATGTATGTTAGTAGAGTCCAGTCACAGTGGAGAATTTCTCACCAAATCCCTGTTCACTATCACTAGTTTCAACACATTTACACGTGACTGACTGAACAGACTCAATACCTGGTGTGTCCACATTGAGCATGGACTCAAACTTGCAAACGTCTTGACATACAATGACACAGACCACGCATGAAATGATTCGGAATAGTGTTGAAGTGATTCTGCAGTGTCAGTATTGCGGTGTGTGACCGAGCATTGTCTTGCATAGAGGCCAGTCGGTTATCACCTTCCTGTGTCTCGAGAGGAATTAGAACTGACTGGGAAGCCTATCTCCGTCGTTGACATTGTGTTAAAATCTACGACTTGCACGCAGTCCAGCTGTAGTCAGTTTCTGAAATCGACGCACGTTTCGGTTGCTGGTGGGTCTCCATCTGGTTACAGCAGTGTTGTTGGCAGTCGGTGCAGCTGTCTGGAATCGATCTCGGAGTTGTTGCGGTCCACATGTGCTGTTGTCACACGTTGCACGCCTGGAGGAGGTCTACCCTCCACCCAGCCAGTGACTTGGTAGCGCCCAATGAAACGACATACAGTTGATGGATGCACGTTGAACGCCTGGAGGAGGTCTACCCTCCACCCAGCCAGTGACTTGGTAGCGCCCAATGAGACGACATGCAGTTGATGGATGCACGTGGAACGCCTGGAGGAGGTCTACCCTCCACCCAGCCAGTGACTTGGTAGCGCTCAATGAGACGACATACAGTTGATGGATGCACGTGGAACGCCTGGAGGAGGTCTACCCTCCACCCAGCCAGTGACTTGGTAGCGCCCAATGAGACGACATACAGCTGATGGATGCACGTGGAACGCCTGGAGGAGGTCTACCCTCCACCCAGCCAGTGACTTGGTAGCGCCCAATGAGACGACATACAGTTGATGGATGCACGTTGAAATGTAGTGCGAAGTCTGAGAGCTGTCTCGCAGCATTACACGATATGGTTTGATGTCTCTGTCTTTGCGTTAACCGTGGCATAGTTCATGTGGACGGCTTTGTCAAATAACACTGTGTTTTTATTGGGAATTCGCGAACTGTTTGCATGCACTTAAAGATGCTCATGACGTTGAGGTAAGTATATCATTAACTAATAACTTATTTTTCTGATGGGACTGTTACACTATCGACATTGCTGATAGCGTTTTCATTGCCTCTCAGTGTATATGGCCAAGTTGGTACATTACCCGTTACAGTTTTTGGGTGGTCAAGAACAGCTTAAACTCATATCCTGCGGTAATAACATGCAGCTGTCCTGGGCAGATCGAAATGTGGAAATTTGAGTAACCTTATTGAATACTGCTAGACACATATTAGATGATCCTGCGCACTCAACGCATTTGTGACAAGAGAGGTGGTACAACGAATTGGGCGAGTACACTTGGCTGCTACAGGTAGCTTGATGATTATACACGTGCAATACGTGATAACCGTGACATGGAATCAACACCGCTACTGCTTAACACCTGTCTCGCTACTGTTTTACACCTGTCTCAATACTGTTAAACAGATTTCAGTTGTAGTAATAAATGTCCAAGTTAGGAAAACATGGACAAATAGTTCATTCTCAGGCAAGGGAGATAGCATACAATGTTATCATGTATATGGACAAAAATTGTGCAACCAAAGCAGATTCTCTTTTACAAAGTAGCCCTGCTACTGGACATTAAGGCAGAAGGTGGTAGTGCGAGTGGACCTACATTTATCAGTCCCACCAAGTTGCGCAAACCCAAAACCTACCGTTACAAACTTGATGATTTCGACCGGTGTGCAGTCCGTCAATTTGTACAAAGTTTATATGGCGTAAAAAAACAACTACCCACTCTGGATACGATGTATGATATGGCAAAGTGCCAGTTGAACTACAAGGTTTCTAAGGAAAGTTTTCGAAAAAAACTCAGAAGACATGGGGTTTAGGTGGCGAAAAACGCAGTCAAACCGTAAACTTTTAATGGAACGTAAAGACATTGTTTCCAAGCGTTTGCAATACTTGCGTGCAATAAAGAAATACAGAGAAGAAAACACTCATCTTTATCGATGAAACATGGTTGCATGTACACCACATTGTGACAAAGTGTTGGCAACTTGAGGGTGAAATCGTAATAAATGGGGTTCAACCTCCGTCTTGCACCGGACCTCGGCTTATTGTACATGTGGTTCATGCAGGGGGTGAAAACGGTTTTGTTCCAAATGCTTTGCTTGTTTTTGATTCCAAACTCAAATCAGCAGACTATCATGACGAGATGAACTTTGATCATTTTTCCAAATGGCTCCAGGAAAAGTTGATCTCAAACCTGCCACTGCACTCTGTCATCGTTATGGATAATGCACCATATCATAGCAAGCAAGTGGACAAATGTCCGACAACCGCCAACAGAAAAGATGACATAAAAGCGTGGCTACAAAGGCACAATATCTCATTTGATGAGAAAATGCTTAAAGCCGAACTATTGTTTCTTGCAAAATCCAACAAATCGGGCCCTGTCTACAGAGTAGACACGATGTTGAAACAACATGGTCATGATGTAACTACGTCTCCCTCCATACCACGCAGAACTAAACCCAACTGAGTTAATTTGGGCAAATGTGAAAAATTATGTCGCTTCACAAAACTTGCAGTTCACAAAAAGTTCCTTAAGAGTTACCATAAATGAAAGGGTGGCTGCCATCGGTGCAAAAGAATGGTCGGAATGTTGTAAACATGTTAGAACAATTGAAGATGGTTACTGGCAACGCGAAATCGCAGTAGAAAGGGAAATTGACAGACTAGTGATTGACTTATGACTTGCAAGTGATTCAGACACCGAGACTGATTCAGAGAGTGATAATTAAAGCATAAATCAGTAAGTCCGCCTAATTTTCCAGCATTGTTGTGTCTTGTATAATAATTGACACATACTATATCAGGTTTTTACTGTTCCCATACTTTGTCATAAAAAGAGAGTAATCTCTGGTGAGTTGTCTGTATTTTATATTTTTTTAGTCACTGATAAATCTACTGAGGCTGGTACTGAGTAATCCCCAAACCGACAAATTTGTGTACAAAGATATTTCTCACTGACTTATCAGTGTCAAAAGGTATTTTCAGTTTTCTGTACACAATTTTGGTGACCATAATAAAAATATGACAGAAATTTGGAAATATTGTTCCATTGCTCTGGAACCGGTTATATAAATTTCCAAGACATGTATTCCCGGTCGATCACCAGCGGAATTATGGACGAAAATCAGCCGGTACAGAGAAATAGGATCAAAATTATGGGATAAAAATATTTCCCCCTTGCTACTCTGATTTAGCCACCACCATTCAGTAACAAATAACTTTTAACATATTAAATAGTTAAATGAAACGCAATTAATTATATGTAGTTATTATCTATTTAATATTTAGCAGACGAAAAGTCAACTTTACCCATTAAAACAACACCGCATATTCCTTCGAATTTCAGGCATAAGATACTGATATTGCACGCTAACCTTTAGTTAAGACGAAGACAAATAGATGATTGGGGCATTGACAAGCATTTTAGATATTCAAGAAAAACCCAGGAAAATGTCATTTGCTTCGTGAAATGGATCGGTGGTCCCAAACATATTTGCTCAGTATATTGTGTTGATTCAATTCGTTGGGATTGTACCTGTTCCCAAATCGAGTGTGCTATAACAATTCATGCGTGAAACGCACGGGGAAAATGAACTTCTCGATATTTATCAGACAACCTGTCTCCCTCTTGTTTCAAGTGGAGCGTTCTGTGGAGCGTTCCCAAGTATGCAAATTGGGGTCATTTGTCTGGTCGTGGATCATCTTATATGTGTTTACCAGTAGTTTCATGGACATGGGAAGTCCGTCTCCAATCAGATAGACACTTTGATCACATGTAACAGTAACAGTTTTATTCGTTTTTTAGGCCATCGGCCCATGTACATTTGTGAACATTAACATTGTGATATAGCATTAGTGACAATGATTATGCACTGAGGAGAGACAAACAATGTTTAACGTATTTTGCTACATTGAGTATGGTTTGATGATCTTTACTACATACTAGTTGCTTATATGGGTAAGCAGTGGGGTTATCGGAAAATAGAGATGGTATATATCTAGCCCTTACCAAATTATACATTGGGCACACAAATAAGAAGTGCATAACATCTTCAACTATCTTATCATTACAATACGTACAGAAACACAGTCGTTTATCGATACCATACCTTCGTCCAATGGTTGTTTGAATAGGCAACTCATCTAATCGAAGCAAACAAAAGCATCTCCTCAACTCCCAGTTTCTAATATTCATGACATAATATTCTGTATCAAAGCATGATTTTAACTGGAGATAATGTTTTAACCTATAAGATGTACTTATGTTATCAAACATTGCGTGCACATTACACTCACATATGCGTTGCTTAAACAGCATTAAAAACCTATCCATTTCGCCAATATCCAGAAACCACCACACATCACCAAATCCAAAGCTGGAAAGTAGCTACCTTAGACCACTCGCCCTTGTTGTCCTGCCAGATTCATCGAGTTGTTTCATTAAAAGATAACACTGCCTGGGATATCTGCTATTATCCATCCTCAAAAGTTTGCACCAATACTTAACACATTTAACATGATAATCTATATACATTCGATGTCTACCACACTCTGCCAAAACATCATTACTAGAATTATATTTGCTAACGCCCAGCACAAACTTACAGAAATTAGAATGTAATGATTCTAACACTGGATATCTCTGAAATCCCCAGACTTCAGCACCATATAACAACACAGGCTTAATTTTAATGTCGAATAGTTTAAATGCAATATTAGCTGGCAATCCCGGGAGCATAAAAAGTAACTTTTTGATGAAAAACAGCGCCTTGGCACATGTAACAGTCATTCCTAAAAAACAATCCAGTTGTCGCCCTTGCCACCCAGATGGACGTCTGCCATCCACGTATATATGCCTGTGGATATCGTGATTGTAATCTTCTAATCTACAGTATACAGACTGTGAAAGATTGTTTCAGCTCCCAAGATGACAGCTGCAGAGAGCCTTCTTGACTTGACAGACGTCGCATGTGGAAAAAACCCTTCTTTTTTCAATATCAGAATATCTTTCAGTCTTGATTTCATCACAAAGATAGGTCTGCAAAAATATGCTAAAACGTTACCCTGTAAATTGTACACCCATCGCGTTTACGTACACACCATGAAAAGCGCTTGCAAGCAATTCATAACGCACTGTCAATGGAATTATCGTTTGTTTATTACATCCAAAGACAATCACACAACTTGGTTTTTACATATTACCCACTATGTGTTGATAGCGTGTTACAAGCAAAGATTTGACCTCTGTTCTTTCCCGTCTTTCAGTGAGCCTGAACATTGTTACTGACGTTTCTGTTCAGTGGGAAGCAGTTGTCCTTAGCCCAAAACAACAACAGAACCTCTTAAGCAGCAGGTCCGATTTCTTGCAAAGTTTGTGTCTGCATCTAGCCTGTGGATATGTATTAAAGACCTGCTGCTATGAGTTATAAAGGGACAACTCATACAATTTTCGGTGCATGTTAAAAGTCCCAACTGGCCTTAATATTTGATTTTCATTTGATTCTTCAAATTTATACACGGTAAAAAGTATCGCAACAACACAGAGTTTCAATGTATCATTATGTTACTGCTTACAGCAGCCAAGGCACTTCCCCAAACTTCAGTGGAACTCGGATCTTCAGCATGACGAGCGGACGCTTCACGCATAAGCGTATCCCTCAGATTTTAGGATGGTAATTGCTCATTTTATTAATAACAACTTCAAAACCATGTTTGTACAAACATGGCCAAGGAATGTTTAGTGTTGAATTTATTAGGGAATGTGAACATTCAAAATGTCATTTTACGTGACATACGATTCAAGGTCAATACTGGTTATAACCTCCATATGACCGTATGGCAGCCAGCACTCTCCACCTCATGCCCCTTGATTCTCTGATGGGACAGTCTACGCCATGTCTCGTGAAAGCAGCTTCCAGTTGGGCAGGAGGATCCCTTTGTCGCAGACGACGACAGACGGTTGGGTTGAGATATGTCAGGGGGTGGTTAACGAAGTTAACGTTGTTTGTGTTTATACAGATAGTGTTTGGAATTGAAGGAACTCATCAGAATAGGTTTGAATTGAATAGCATTGAATAGACAAAGCAGATGCACTTTAGACACACATTGAGAAAATTCGGTCTTATGAATGAATGAAGTTTATAAATCTACTGAAATGGTTTGATACCTTGATACAGAACAAGTGTACTCTGATTTTTCACTTTTCTCATAACCATAAAATGTTGATTCTGGTTTGGGATATTTTGCAAAACGATGTTCCCACAGGTTCTACTTTTATAGAAAAACAAGAGGATGTCTGTTCCAGCCACGTAGTGGACGGCTCTGCAATATTTCTTGTACAACGCTCTACACGTGTCCCATTCTAGTTGGATTTTTGAATTCGCATAACTGCTGCAAACGAAATCCGTCTACGGTTGTTTCCAGCGTTTTCTCCACGTCATTCACGTCCGGGTACAGTCCCATTTTTGTGTGCGCGAAAAATATATACTCTCTTTTGAAATGATATTTAATTGCTTTTCCGTCAATCGTTGGTGCATGTACTTCAAGCTAACACAAGCAAAATGTCTGGATAGCGTAATGTCCTCGAATATAATTGAGGTGTGTGGTGGGAGTTGTTCCCAGATGAAAATAAATATGACAGCGTTGATTTCCATGGCGTTTACGCCAGCGTATGTACAACCTTCTATGAAGTATCACCTTTGGTGCTGGGGCATCTTTAAAGAAAAACTTTGATCGCATGTTTCCAAGAGTCTCCGGCTTTGCTATAATTTTTCATATGCATATATTGATCTCCTTATTTCAGACGGGCGACGAGAGTATAACCCGTTTGGTACAAACCGTCAATGGTGAAACGTATATTCCCTTCTCATAAAACGGAACAACACTGTCCACTAGAATGCCCTTTTTCATTAGTTCTATGACAAGGTAGGGGTAGGTCAGGACCAAACTGATTATCCAGTTCAATTGAGATTCGACGATGACTTCTTGTCACGCTGACTCCCTGCAGGATGGTGTAGGTGTTCATCTTCACGCACTGGAGAAAATGTGGCCTTGTTGTTGCTTGCCTGAGTTTGATCCCTTTCACGATCTCGACGCTGAGACCGCTTGCCCACAAAGATTTGGATGACCAGAGTGGAATTCGCGCGCAGATCTGCCAGGATGATGTCCACACTGTCGAATACGGACACCAACTGCAACTCCACTATCCCAGTTTTTTTTTGAATGAAATCATGTGGGCTCTTTTGCAGACCATGGCGCGTCTATGTGTGGGCACGTAAGCCAAGAACAGCATTCCATGAAAATGAAGGGAGAGTCGAGCGTGATGTCGATCATCCAGTCGATTCGAGATGGTAAAAATGACCATTTGTCGTTGTCAGTGAACGCGAGAACGTACGGCACATTTCGGGCAACGCCGAGCTTGATGATTATACACGTGCAATACGTGATAACCGTGACATGGAATCAACACCGCTACTGCTTAACACCTGTCTCGCTACTGTTTTACACCTGTCTCAATACTGTTAAACAGATTTCAGTTGTAGTAATAAATGTCCAAGTTAGGAAAACATGGACAAATAGTTCATTCTCAGGCAAGGGAGATAGCATACAATGTTATCATGTATATGGACAAAAATTGTGCAACCAAAGCAGATTCTCTTTTACAAAGTAGCCCTGCTACTGGACATTAAGGCAGAAGGTGGTAGTGCGAGTGGACCTACATTTATCAGTCCCACCAAGTTGCGCAAACCCAAAACCTACCGTTACAAACTTGATGATTTCGACCGGTGTGCAGTCCGTCAATTTGTACAAAGTTTATATGGCGTAAAAAAACAACTACCCACTCTGGATACGATGTATGATATGGCAAAGTGCCAGTTGAACTACAAGGTTTCTAAGGAAAGTTTTCGAAAAAAACTCAGAAGACATGGGGTTTAGGTGGCGAAAAACGCAGTCAAACCGTAAACTTTTAATGGAACGTAAAGACATTGTTTCCAAGCGTTTGCAATACTTGCGTGCAATAAAGAAATACAGAGAAGAAAACACTCATCTTTATCGATGAAACATGGTTGCATGTACACCACATTGTGACAAAGTGTTGGCAACTTGAGGGTGAAATCGTAATAAATGGGGTTCAACCTCCGTCTTGCACCGGACCTCGGCTTATTGTACATGTGGTTCATGCAGGGGGTGAAAACGGTTTTGTTCCAAATGCTTTGCTTGTTTTTGATTCCAAACTCAAATCAGCAGACTATCATGACGAGATGAACTTTGATCATTTTTCCAAATGGCTCCAGGAAAAGTTGATCTCAAACCTGCCACTGCACTCTGTCATCGTTATGGATAATGCACCATATCATAGCAAGCAAGTGGACAAATGTCCGACAACCGCCAACAGAAAAGATGACATAAAAGCGTGGCTACAAAGGCACAATATCTCATTTGATGAGAAAATGCTTAAAGCCGAACTATTGTTTCTTGCAAAATCCAACAAATCGGGCCCTGTCTACAGAGTAGACACGATGTTGAAACAACATGGTCATGATGTAACTACGTCTCCCTCCATACCACGCAGAACTAAACCCAACTGAGTTAATTTGGGCAAATGTGAAAAATTATGTCGCTTCACAAAACTTGCAGTTCACAAAAAGTTCCTTAAGAGTTACCATAAATGAAAGGGTGGCTGCCATCGGTGCAAAAGAATGGTCGGAATGTTGTAAACATGTTAGAACAATTGAAGATGGTTACTGGCAACGCGAAATCGCAGTAGAAAGGGAAATTGACAGACTAGTGATTGACTTATGACTTGCAAGTGATTCAGACACCGAGACTGATTCAGAGAGTGATAATTAAAGCATAAATCAGTAAGTCCGCCTAATTTTCCAGCATTGTTGTGTCTTGTATAATAATTGACACATACTATATCAGGTTTTTACTGTTCCCATACTTTGTCATAAAAAGAGAGTAATCTCTGGTGAGTTGTCTGTATTTTATATTTTTTTAGTCACTGATAAATCTACTGAGGCTGGTACTGAGTAATCCCCAAACCGACAAATTTGTGTACAAAGATATTTCTCACTGACTTATCAGTGTCAAAAGGTATTTTCAGTTTTCTGTACACAATTTTGGTGACCATAATAAAAATATGACAGAAATTTGGAAATATTGTTCCATTGCTCTGGAACCGGTTATATAAATTTCCAAGACATGTATTCCCGGTCGATCACCAGCGGAATTATGGACGAAAATCAGCCGGTACAGAGAAATAGGATCAAAATTATGGGATAAAAATATTTCCCCCTTGCTACTCTGATTTAGCCACCACCATTCAGTAACAAATAACTTTTAACATATTAAATAGTTAAATGAAACGCAATTAATTATATGTAGTTATTATCTATTTAATATTTAGCAGACGAAAAGTCAACTTTACCCATTAAAACAACACCGCATATTCCTTCGAATTTCAGGCATAAGATACTGATATTGCACGCTAACCTTTAGTTAAGACGAAGACAAATAGATGATTGGGGCATTGACAAGCATTTTAGATATTCAAGAAAAACCCAGGAAAATGTCATTTGCTTCGTGAAATGGATCGGTGGTCCCAAACATATTTGCTCAGTATATTGTGTTGATTCAATTCGTTGGGATTGTACCTGTTCCCAAATCGAGTGTGCTATAACAATTCATGCGTGAAACGCACGGGGAAAATGAACTTCTCGATATTTATCAGACAACCTGTCTCCCTCTTGTTTCAAGTGGAGCGTTCTGTGGAGCGTTCCCAAGTATGCAAATTGGGGTCATTTGTCTGGTCGTGGATCATCTTATATGTGTTTACCAGTAGTTTCATGGACATGGGAAGTCCGTCTCCAATCAGATAGACACTTTGATCACATGTAACAGTAACAGTTTTATTCGTTTTTTAGGCCATCGGCCCATGTACATTTGTGAACATTAACATTGTGATATAGCATTAGTGACAATGATTATGCACTGAGGAGAGACAAACAATGTTTAACGTATTTTGCTACATTGAGTATGGTTTGATGATCTTTACTACATACTAGTTGCTTATATGGGTAAGCAGTGGGGTTATCGGAAAATAGAGATGGTATATATCTAGCCCTTACCAAATTATACATTGGGCACACAAATAAGAAGTGCATAACATCTTCAACTATCTT
The DNA here is from genome assembly GCF_037392515.1 of Haliotis asinina. Classification (NCBI taxonomy): domain Eukaryota; kingdom Metazoa; phylum Mollusca; class Gastropoda; order Lepetellida; family Haliotidae; genus Haliotis; species Haliotis asinina. The sequence goes on along the minus strand of NC_090292.1, from coordinate 35,617,127 downwards.
ATCATTACAATACGTACAGAAACACAGTCGTTTATCGATACCATACCTTCGTCCAATGGTTGTTTGAATAGGCAACTCATCTAATCGAAGCAAACAAAAGCATCTCCTCAACTCCCAGTTTCTAATATTCATGACATAATATTCTGTATCAAAGCATGATTTTAACTGGAGATAATGTTTTAACCTATAAGATGTACTTATGTTATCAAACATTGCGTGCACATTACACTCACATATGCGTTGCTTAAACAGCATTAAAAACCTATCCATTTCGCCAATATCCAGAAACCACCACACATCACCAAATCCAAAGCTGGAAAGTAGCTACCTTAGACCACTCGCCCTTGTTGTCCTGCCAGATTCATCGAGTTGTTTCATTAAAAGATAACACTGCCTGGGATATCTGCTATTATCCATCCTCAAAAGTTTGCACCAATACTTAACACATTTAACATGATAATCTATATACATTCGATGTCTACCACACTCTGCCAAAACATCATTACTAGAATTATATTTGCTAACGCCCAGCACAAACTTACAGAAATTAGAATGTAATGATTCTAACACTGGATATCTCTGAAATCCCCAGACTTCAGCACCATATAACAACACAGGCTTAATTTTAATGTCGAATAGTTTAAATGCAATATTAGCTGGCAATCCCGGGAGCATAAAAAGTAACTTTTTGATGAAAAACAGCGCCTTGGCACATGTAACAGTCATTCCTAAAAAACAATCCAGTTGTCGCCCTTGCCACCCAGATGGACGTCTGTCATCCACGTATATATGCCTGTGGATATCGTGATTGTAATCTTCTAATCTACAGTATACAGACTGTGAAAGATTGTTTCAGCTCCCAAGATGACAGCTGCAGAGAGCCTTCTTGACTTGACAGACGTCGCATGTGGAAAAAACCCTTCTTTTTTCAATATCAGAATATCTTTCAGTCTTGATTTCATCACAAAGATAGGTCTGCAAAAATATGCTAAAACGTTACCCTGTAAATTGTACACCCATCGCGTTTACGTACACACCATGAAAAGCGCTTGCAAGCAATTCATAACGCACTGTCAATGGAATTATCGTTTGTTTATTACATCCAAAGACAATCACACAACTTGGTTTTTACATATTACCCACTATGTGTTGATAGCGTGTTACAAGCAAAGATTTGACCTCTGTTCTTTCCCGTCTTTCAGTGAGCCTGAACATTGTTACTGACGTTTCTGTTCAGTGGGAAGCAGTTGTCCTTAGCCCAAAACAACAACAGAACCTCTTAAGCAGCAGGTCCGATTTCTTGCAAAGTTTGTGTCTGCATCTAGCCTGTGGATATGTATTAAAGACCTGCTGCTATGAGTTATAAAGGGACAACTCATACAATTTTCGGTGCATGTTAAAAGTCCCAACTGGCCTTAATATTTGATTTTCATTTGATTCTTCAAATTTATACACGGTAAAAAGTATCGCAACAACACAGAGTTTCAATGTATCATTATGTTACTGCTTACAGCAGCCAAGGCACTTCCCCAAACTTCAGTGGAACTCGGATCTTCAGCATGACGAGCGGACGCTTCACGCATAAGCGTATCCCTCAGATTTTAGGATGGTAATTGCTCATTTTATTAATAACAACTTCAAAACCATGTTTGTACAAACATGGCCAAGGAATGTTTAGTGTTGAATTTATTAGGGAATGTGAACATTCAAAATGTCATTTTACGTGACATACGATTCAAGGTCAATACTGGTTATAACCTCCATATGACCGTATGGCAGCCAGCACTCTCCACCTCATGCCCCTTGATTCTCTGATGGGACAGTCTACGCCATGTCTCGTGAAAGCAGCTTCCAGTTGGGCAGGAGGATCCCTTTGTCGCAGACGACGACAGACGGTTGGGTTGAGATATGTCAGGGGGTGGTTAACGAAGTTAACGTTGTTTGTGTTTATACAGATAGTGTTTGGAATTGAAGGAACTCATCAGAATAGGTTTGAATTGAATAGCATTGAATAGACAAAGCAGATGCACTTTAGACACACATTGAGAAAATTCGGTCTTATGAATGAATGAAGTTTATAAATCTACTGAAATGGTTTGATACCTTGATACAGAACAAGTGTACTCTGATTTTTCACTTTTCTCATAACCATAAAATGTTGATTCTGGTTTGGGATATTTTGCAAAACGATGTTCCCACAGGTTCTACTTTTATAGAAAAACAAGAGGATGTCTGTTCCAGCCACGTAGTGGACGGCTCTGCAATATTTCTTGTACAACGCTCTACACGTGTCCCATTCTAGTTGGATTTTTGAATTCGCATAACTGCTGCAAACGAAATCCGTCTACGGTTGTTTCCAGCGTTTTCTCCACGTCATTCACGTCCGGGTACAGTCCCATTTTTGTGTGCGCGAAAAATATATACTCTCTTTTGAAATGATATTTAATTGCTTTTCCGTCAATCGTTGGTGCATGTACTTCAAGCTAACACAAGCAAAATGTCTGGATAGCGTAATGTCCTCGAATATAATTGAGGTGTGTGGTGGGAGTTGTTCCCAGATGAAAATAAATATGACAGCGTTGATTTCCATGGCGTTTACGCCAGCGTATGTACAACCTTCTATGAAGTATCACCTTTGGTGCTGGGGCATCTTTAAAGAAAAACTTTGATCGCATGTTTCCAAGAGTCTCCGGCTTTGCTATAATTTTTCATATGCATATATTGATCTCCTTATTTCAGACGGGCGACGAGAGTATAACCCGTTTGGTACAAACCGTCAATGGTGAAACGTATATTCCCTTCTCATAAAACGGAACAACACTGTCCACTAGAATGCCCTTTTTCATTAGTTCTATGACAAGGTAGGGGTAGGTCAGGACCAAACTGATTATCCAGTTCAATTGAGATTCGACGATGACTTCTTGTCACGCTGACTCCCTGCAGGATGGTGTAGGTGTTCATCTTCACGCACTGGAGAAAATGTGGCCTTGTTGTTGCTTGCCTGAGTTTGATCCCTTTCACGATCTCGACGCTGAGACCGCTTGCCCACAAAGATTTGGATGACCAGAGTGGAATTCGCGCGCAGATCTGCCAGGATGATGTCCACACTGTCGAATACGGACACCAACTGCAACTCCACTATCCCAGTTTTTTTTTGAATGAAATCATGTGGGCTCTTTTGCAGACCATGGCGCGTCTATGTGTGGGCACGTAAGCCAAGAACAGCATTCCATGAAAATGAAGGGAGAGTCGAGCGTGATGTCGATCATCCAGTCGATTCGAGATGGTAAAAATGACCATTTGTCGTTGTCAGTGAACGCGAGAACGTACGGCACATTTCGGGCAACGCCGAGCGTGAGATTCATCATCGTCGTTGCAGACGTAGTCGTACCTCTTGTTGCTTACCGCTCCTTTGGTTTCTATGAAATCACGTAGATCGTTGTTGTCGCCACTACCACTGGCTGGCACTTTGGCGCGTCTGTAAATGGTTTTCAGTTGCATGGCGTACACTTTGCCATCGGTGGTCGGAGCTAGCTAGGTTGGCCCTTTTCTCAGTCGCATGGTTCCCGGACTCAAAGCTTCTGTCAATGTCATTGGTGTTTGACGTGCAGCGTGACGCTGAGGATGGGTGAGGTTGGGTTTGTGTTTTATATCAAAACTGATGTATTTAATTCTGAGATTCTGCTTCTTGATAATTTCTTGTACTGCTGTGATGAAACCAGTTCGGTGAGAGTGTCGTTGAATTTTTCAATCTTCATCGGAACAGCTTTCAGCAGGGTGGAAGACCGTTCGCCTTGAACGTTGCCCGCTGTTCTCAGCTGATCGAGATGAACGAACACGCCCTCGCAGTAAGGGACGCTGTTCGGTAAATTCGATCCAGTAACGGTTTGTTGAAGTGCAACTTCGTTCTTGGAAAACCAATCTACTTGGTGAAAAGAGACTACCTCATTGAATACAACCAACAGCTGAGGATCAAGCTGACTCCACACTCAGTCACACGTGCATAACTTGTGTCCCGCTTTTTTCAGTCTGAAAGTTTAACTGTCCAACGTATTGGCGGGGTTGCTATATTTAACAGTGAAACAATTGATCCCATCAGCCATTTGACTTCACATGTGAAAAACTCAGAACCCTGTTAGAACTTCTGGCTTCTGAAAATAGTGAAACCATAACCCTACTAAAGATTTGACTTCGCATCTGAACAAAGTAGCAATGCCAACCATTCGAGAACTGAGGAAGCATGCCAAAGATCGTGGAATGATCGGTCACTCTCGTTTTCGGAAACCTCAGCTGTTGAAGTAGCTCGCGAACCATCTCCCACGATGAAACAACTCAAGGAGAGGGTACTCAGAGGTTATTCACACACGAGGAAAGCCGAACTCCTCGAACTGCTGGAGAAACAACATGGCTGTCGAAGACAACAAACCCCTAAACTAAACGATCTGGGAAGCCTCGAATTTCAAACCATGGTGATCGTGTCACTGGAAAAACAACAAATGGACGGCTCCACCGTGTATGTTCGGTCTGACTTTGAAGGCAAACAAGAAGTCGCAATTCCATCCGAAACCGTCGACACCTCGTGTGCGAAAATATGAGAAATCCTGACATGCTTCACGCGTGAGCAATTTAGTTTCGCCGTGGACATGGTCGATCGTGTTAATCTGCACGTAGCCAAGTACGAACCTTTCAAAGGTGGAGCATACCTGGACCCACCTTCACACTAAAAGAGCAAGAGTCATCAGAAGATGACATATCCCCCCGGCCCCCACATATTTGAAAGGACAAATCATCTGAAAGTTTCTTGATGCTTTTTTTAGTTTGAATCGTTTCCATGGAAATGTTGAATAATATAAATTCCAGCAAAAGGCACCACTTCTAGATCTGTTTCATATATCTGCCAAGATCTGTTGAAAGATATCAAATAGTTTTCGAGTTGTGCTCCCGAAACAAAACTCATCTCTCCATTTTGAGACTAAATCCAAATTGTTTCCATGGAAAATGGGAAAATGATAAATCACAAAAATCTGCAGATAGCTAAAGGCACCACTTTAAGGTCTGCCTCACATATCTGGCAGGTTTTGCTGAAAGTTTTCGAGTTGTGCTCATCACTCCATTTTGAGTCCAAACAGTTTAAAAGCCTGTAAATAGCAAAGGGCATTACTATGGGGCCTGCCACACATATCTGCCAAGTCTTGCTGACAGATATTAAGAAGTTATTGAGTTGTGCTTCGGAAATAAAACACCTCTCTCTCTTTTGAAGCCTGAAATGTTTCCATGGAGACCGAGAAAATAATAAATCACAAAAATCTGTAAATAGCAAAAGGCAACACTTTAGGGTCTGAAGCCAAAACCACCATTAGACTAAGACCAAAATATTCCATGGAAACCCCCCTCCCCCCCACCCTTAAAAAAGAAAAGAAAAAAGAAAAGGCAACCCCGCAGCTTCGTGCCAGTCAACCTGCTTCAATCGCCTCGGGATGATTGCAAAGGTTTGGGACAGACGGCCATCTAAATCGACATGCCGGCCGAAAACAACAATGTCTTGAAATTCGTCAACTTCAAACATCAAATGTACATTCCTTACGTTGTCTACGCCAACTTCGAAGCCCTTATCAAATGCCAGCAACCTGTACAACTGGGCATGAGTCAGTATCTCCCCACTGGAGCATTCAAATGGGTCTCCTTCCCCAAGACAATCGCCGTCGCGAACAAAGGCTACTTGCTTGACGTGGACTTGGAGTACCCCCCTGAAATACACGACTCACACAACGGCTATCCCCTTGTTCATAAACGATTGATGGTGAACCCGTACTGGATGTCCAATTACCAAATGAACCTTGCTGGGAAATATCGTGATGAACCTGATTAACAATGCAAAATATGTCGTTGGATGGAGACTTACTTACGAATGAACACGGACTTGGGAAAGCTGGCCACCAGCGATTTCGAGAAAAACCTGTACAAGGTCTTGAACAATGGAAAGACGATGGAAAACTTGAGAAAACGCACCAGTGTCAACCTCGTCATATCCTCCGAGGAAGAAAAACTCATCGCCAGTGCCGCGTTCATTTGGAACAAGATATTCAACGACTAAACACAAAACCCAACATCATATTGAACCAGCCTGTATATGTGGGAGTGAGTGTTCTCGACTTGTCCCAATACTTGATGTACAATTTCTACTGCAACAAGCTCAAGAGGCAGTACGGCGACAGGTGTGAAGTGATGTATACAAGGGTACAGACTCCCTGCTCACGGAAATTTGCGCCGAAGACGTGTACGAGGTCAAAAAGAAACGCATGCGCCTGTATGACAATTGTCAATTCTGGTTGTCAGTGGGTGAATACTGTGACTGGAGACTTGCTCATGATTAAGATGAACATTACGTTGATGAAGACGAAGGCTTAGTTTGTTTTGAACATCACATGACATGACAAAAATGTATACATGTATGAGGTGAGGGGAGTTCCAGCTCAACCCCAGAGCTTTTCCTGCGAGCGGCATAATCCTGCCAGACAGTCAGGATATAACTATATAACTATATAACTATATATATACAGTTTTTATATGCAACAATGGACAGGCAAAGATTCAACAGTGTACAGATAGAGGAACAATAGCACTTCCTTCTACAGTTGATGTGATGACAGATACCGCTAATGGGGATGACCAATAAAGGCCATATATATAATATACAGTAATTAATGGAAGGGACAAAGAGGAACAGGGTATCTGACAACACAATGTACCAGAGAAAGAGACCAGTCAGAGTAATAACACTCATCTCACAGACATACTATTGAAAAAGGTATAAATTATGACCACACAATTTCACAGATGTTCTAGTTAAAATCCTAGTCTCAGAACTCCACTGTCAGACAAACCATTCACTAAGACAAGGGTTATGTCTAGACAGTGGAGTTTGGCCTGTACCAACAGTCAAGAAAACATATGTGGGGGAGGCAACTCTACCTCGGTGCTTGCTGCTAAAATACTATGACCGTGGAACGAAATGTGACCCATAATAACTATCACTTCATCAACAATAATACAAATTACAGGACACAGACTCTCGTAGCACATTGTGTTAACATATAGTCTCCAGGTTCAATATGTATCGCTTTTGTCTTTTAGGTGGACTTGGATCCTCCACCTTTCATGCTTTCTTTTCTTCAAGTAGAACATTCTTGGAATTCTTTTTCTTTTGTACCCATCTCTTGCAAAGCATCTATACGTTCTGGATTTACTGCGCATACAACATGAATTGAATTCCAGAATATAGTGGATCCACTTCTTTGGAAAGCTCTAAAGTGTCATATATCATTCTATCTTTAGACCACTAATTATACAAAATGCCTCTTGGCCTGTATGTATCGCATGCCGGGACCACTTTTGTGCATGCTGGTCTACTGTTTGTCTCTGTGTATGTTGGAACTACTTTTATGTTGGACTACTTCTGACTTCATGCATGTTAGACTACCTTCTGTGTTGGACTACTTTTCCGTGTGCTCGACTATTTGCCTTCGTGTATGTTGCGCTACTTTTTGTTTTTGTGTATGCTGGGATGTTTTCTCTGTGTTGGACTACATGTTGCCTTCGTGCATTTAGCCTTGCTGCCATCTTTGACGATATTCATGCTGGTTTTTTTTATGCTATGACTGCCGTTTTGTATGTTCGGCGACCGTTCTCAGGCGCTGTTGTAGTTGATACACGAGTTTTGTTTCCATTTTAAATGATTAGTTTTCCACTACAGAGCGTTAGTTTCGGTTTTAGAAGATATTGTTGCAGTTTGGGAAGTTTTCCTATTTTGGTGATTTTTGTTCTGTTTTGGAATATATGAGTTCAGTTTGGAATATATGAGTTTCAGATTTGTTCACCTTTTGTATGGTAGGCTGGTCTTTACTTGCAATGAAATATTTGAAATGAAAAATATTCTTCCATCAAACGTCCTTCCTTTGTGCCTGCAGCAGCATTCACTACATGTCATCCTTGACAATGTTATGTTTCAGTTCATCTGCACTGTGTAAATTGGTGCAAGATAGTTGCACAACTTGTGTAAAATGTACCTGTAAATGAGTGTGTGAATGGAGTTTTACATCACTTTTTGTATGTGCTAGCAATACCCCAGCAGGGGACAAGCTTCACACATTGTACCCCGTGTGGGGAACTGAGCCCTGGTTACGAGCAGACACTTTGACCTCAAAATTAATCCACCACTCATGAAATGTACCACAGAATTAGTGAGTGCTCCAAAGCCTCATTAGCTTCCATTTTATCCAACAAGAACAACAACATAAGAACACACAGAAAAAGTTTTGTAAAGCTTTTAATGCGGAAGCTCATGGTATGCTCCACTAACATTGAAAAAATGCTGTAGACAAATACATAAATTGCTAAAATATCTAAAGTATAATGTATAACAAAATGTGTATAACTAGGCGACCTGCCCACCTGTAAGCTTGGGCTTCACGAACAAACTAAATACTCAACTAACAAAGCCACCGATCTCACCTAGCTTGATATGCTTTGTACAAAAACAAATAGATAACAATACATAATACCATGGACCCTAATACAGCCAGTAAGGCTTAGAAAACAACAACTGAATAACTAAGTACTGGATGTGGAACACATGTAGGCACCCACCTCACCATCTCTATACACCCTCAACAGGCACTGAACACTTGGGCTCAACTGCCATCAATATCAATTCCAAAACAAGATCAAATAGTTTCACAAGACTGTCAAATTGACAGCTTAGCCCAGACCAGTTTTATTCATTGTTTCACAGAAATGCTGGTCATGTATTTTCAAGAATAAGAAAAAGTAGAATAAATTAATTTCCATGATCAAAAACTAAAATCCTCATGTTTTCTATTGGCTCAAAATGCAATTACTTCATGAAAATTAGTATTATATTGCTTTTTGCTCCATATACCTTTCATAAATTATCAAAAGTAAAATACTTTTAGTATATAAGAGGAACATAACTCATATTTTCTTTCCCTCCTGCCTTTAGGTTTTCTGAAAACAAACATCCTTAAAACAAACTACAATAATTGGTTCCGGCCTTACGCTTTTTCAAAAATCATAATTATAATTATCGTCATGAAATGCTTTTGATTTGATGACGTTGAGGTTGAGTGGTGTTGGTATGATGACTGGGAGTCTCCAAGTGAGTCAGTGCCTGCTGTTGATAGTATCCAGGCGCCGGGTGGCTTGTGGTGGAGACAGGGTGGCATGTTGGGACAGTCAGAAGCCTGCTTACATTCAGAAGCAGATTGAATCAGGCAACATTTCATTAAAAATGACTATCATAATCAGTTTCAGTAACGGAAAAAATGTTGCATTTTTTTTCAGTGTTAAGCTGGGTAAAGCATGATACTAAATGTTTGAATGTTTACTATCTGTGCTGACATCACTGCCAGTCCAACATGCCACGGTCTCATGGGAATACTTGCAAGACAATACTATCAGTCACCAATGTGCACTAAAACAGTCGTATGTGGAACATATTTCAATTTTGACAATAGCTCGTGCACAATTATTATCACTGAAATATTACATTTGGACAAAACATGATTTTGATTCAGATCTATAAAGAAGACAACAATATCGGTAGCACTGGAAGGCGTAACTAGGGTTGAACCCTTAACATGTGTGGGCAAAATGCCAGGAGACAACAGTGGTGTGCAATTGTTGCACTCAAAGCCTGTCAAAATATAGGTTGCATCTGTAACAAGAACTTGTCTACTCACAAGCTGCAGGGTTAGACCCTTAAACATAAGGACTACCACTGAAAATAAATGTCTGAGACAGACTGACTGGTTTGTCTTCCACCACACCCTGGACTGTATACACCAGTAGCAGCAGTCCTGGGCAATACTTTCACAGTTTGGGGAAAGACTGTTCTCCAGTCCAACAGTCCCAGAGCAGAACAAAATACCTACAACCTCTACATATAAGTGGCATGTAGACTAGGTCTGCATGCAAACAAGTCATTGAAACTAACACGTGTACAAAAGTAGAATTTCTCAACTAAAGGCACAACTTTAATACAAAATTCACAAATATGATATAGACCTATGAAGCCCTATATAAAGACCCTCCCCTACTATGATATATATTGTAGAATAATAAATGGCATGATAATGTAGCACCAACATATTGTAATACACAGATGAACAGTTTGCAAAATGCATCAAGACAAAAGCAGCAATACGAACATGTAAAAGTTGAATGCAGAACAAAACATGAGAACAACCTCTGATCCCCAAAAACCAAGCCAACCTATTCCCCCTAAAGCAACATCAGAAGATTTCAAACCAATTGCTCATTCCCAAAACTACCCTTCAAAACTATCAATAACCCAGTATTGCCTCCATGTTTGGGCTGAACATGGGAGGGTCAGAGAACTGATCTCATGTACTGAAATCAGAAAGGAAGAAGTTGGATGTGATGTCAGTAAATTGACATGCGCTGACCATCAACAAGACAGCTATTGTTTTTGATTCTTCTTACCTTTTAACCATCACATCCTTGTGAATAAATCAGTTTGCTTTCTTCTTGCTTGGGAGAAGTGGTATCATTAAGATAACACTGGCAATAAATTTCAGGATAGATCTTCAATTGCTACTGTAGAAAGTTAATGAAAAATTCAAAGGCAATAAGTACCTGCTTAACAATATGGAAGATGAAATTATGTCCCGTAGGTCTCCTACCATCAATGTAACCTGTACACATGGTATATGACAAACATCCATCCATACCTTCCTTTCATTACCTTCAGTTACGACATCTTTTGTTGGCCCAATCTCATATGTCCCCTTAACTCCCCCATCTACTACCTGCAAGTAAACACTTAATGCAGAGGTCTACTTCCAGACTAACAGTCCATGACTGCCACTTCTGTCCCAGTCATGCTCAATCAACAGTTATCTGCAAAAATTGTTGCAGATCAAGAGTGACCTGCAAAAATTGTTGCAGATCAAGAGTGACCTGCACAAAAACTGCAAGACAAAGAGCACGTCATATCAGTAGTAACAATATGCTGTAAATAAATGTCAGTGGTCTTCTACACTTTCAGGAAAGCCAAGCATGGATTTGTTTGAAAATCCAGCACAAACACTGGCGACTGCTCCCTATCATCTTATCCCCGATCCTGTGTCACAATAAAACATGGAATGGCCTTGTGCTTGCATAGTAAGAGAGTACATCTCAGCCTCCTTATGTGATTCATTTAAACAAAACTGTCACACATTTTATAGGCAAACTTCCATTTGAAAGTGGTGAAACATAGTCAACAGTTCTACGGAGTTAGGAATAATTACAAATCTGTATTTGTTCGTTGCTACAAAACGGCATGCAGTGTGTTAAAGAAACGTTTTTACATACGCAGACATGTCTCCTCGATGACACCCAAATATTTGTTTCAAATCTGAGGCACCTTCTTGTAACTATTTTCATGACTTCAAATGTGACCCAAAATCATGAGTTTCAATCATGCGATACAATGTTTATAATCAGCTGTCAATCAAGAAAATAAATTTGGTCCAACTACAACACAAAAATCTGCAGCATCTGGAACTTATTTTTCTCCTCAAAAGCATATATAGTCTGCAATTTCTTGTTGAATTTGTACTCTTCAAACTGATGTTGGCATTAACATTTATATGCTTCTGTACCATCTCCAACGACTGAAATAATTTATACAATGATATATACATTTTACCCCATTTTAAATCTGCTTTTTAATTTCATTGAAAAAATGCAACCATTTTGTATTTCTGATGACAAGTCTTATGAGCAGTCTAAAATTGGAACAGTTAAATATGTAAATATCTAAAAGAAAACTGTGTTTGAATGTAGTATCTGAAGTCCATCAAACATCACTGACCCTTCATCAAGATTTATATACGCTTAGGCTTATGATGCGACTGTAACATACCAAATTAGTCAAAGAGGAAAGCATGCTAATACAGTCCGCAAAATCCATATTATCTGAATGGTATATTCTTGAACATGGAATTTTTTCACTGACCAACAATGTTCAAAACAGACTAACATACTGAACAGATATCCTTATAATGTGGAATGTACGAACTTAGTCGGTTTGGATGCAATAAATTGGTAACAAAGTCTGTTTCTTTACTGAGAACTATTTAAGACATACATCTTCAGTCTATGAAACATATTGACTGTCAGCTCCTTGTGTTTTACTTACCCTGGAGAAGTATGCTTCATGACTGCATGTAGTACACAGGAACACAAATATGCTTGAAGCTGAAACACCGACATGCCTGCATGGACAACACTGTGGTGGAAGCTAACTTCATCCGGACTCTATTCACTGGTTGGTTGATGGTGTAGTGGTGCAGGCACCCCACCACCAGGAGGAAGGGAGGTAGGACAACACTACAGTGAGGGGACTTGGGAGGGGGAAGAGGGTGTGTGTGTGTCGGTGTCAAGCAGCTTTTTACTTGTCAATAAGCATACTGCCTTGGGAAAGTTGTGTACATATCTGGGAAAGAATATCTTTGGTAAATGTGTATAATGTGTACCAGTACACTAAGTAAAGCTGTTTTCCCACCTCTTCATCTGCTTTATGACTGGGTTAATGAACAAGGGATGTCAGTAGTTTGGGGATGCAGGTTACATGCTGCTGGGAATGATACAGTGGCCAGTGTGGTGTGCTGGAGCATCTGGTCAGTCAGTGGACAGGATGTGCATGTCAGTGTAGACAGCAGCGCTGCCTGGTCACAAGATGTGTGGAGGAACGTGTAGTGAAGTTACAATCATAGTGAAGTGGATGATTTACAGATGCTGACAAGACTTATGGGATTAAAGCAAAAGGCTGTTCTAAGCTTTAAGAGAAGGATAAAGTGTTGTCCAGTGAGTTGGCATGGAGCAAAAGGTGGTAATGTTGAGATGGATTGTCCAGGTGTGAAGGGGAAGGTGTGGAGTAAGGTGTGGTTTCTAAAATGTCAGCATGATACTGTTCAAAGGGTTCACGAGGAGGACATACGAATCAATTTCCATGACCAACAGGATGTACCAAGACGTCTTACATGCATTGTACTAACTGGTTAGTTGTCTTATGGGATGGGCTTCAGTAAAGTGTTGTACATTAAGAGGTGGTGTGCTGTAATCTGTGCTTCCTTATAGCTTGAGGTTGTGTCTTGTGGGCTGGTGTGCCTTGACATGTAGCTTGTTATGGAACTGTGTCTACAATATGTACTTGCATAAAGTTTGGAGACTGCCTGCCTGGCATGTATACAGGGTTGGACAGAGCATGTAAGCACTGGGCACATAGGGTGAAGAAGTTTGCAACAGCCGATGGGGAACAGTGTTCAAGCTTCAAGTAGGTGGAGAGCTGAAAGCTGCATAGGTCATGGGGAAGGATGACAGCACAGACGGCTACAGTTACACAAGACAACACATCTAGCTAGCAGTAGCAGTCGTTACACTAACCAACATGTGGCACTACTACTAGGTAGTCAGCTAATTGGTGTAACCATTCACTTAAAATAGACAAAAACTGGAAATATATATATAATATATATATGTCATGATACACAAATAATATAACTATGAGACAAATGTAATTGTTGATCCAGCACCACAGATAAAATAGAGAAAAAGTAGGCATTGTTAGTATTGCTGTAGCTTGAAGCTTCATCTGCATGGCTTGGAGAAGATGACAGGAGTCATGTAAAGGCAATATACAAGACTGGCCATATAATATATTGCTTTCAATAAAAAACATGATGGACTTAGCTGGTTGCATGATGATCTTTAAATCACAATTAGAGGCCGGCATACTGTTCAGAGTCATCATCCAGGATATAGCGAAGCGGCCACATGGATCACCTTACCTGGCATCAACGGAAGTGGACGGACAGAGACACAAGGCCACATAATGACCTTTCATTAAACACAGATGGAATAGGGGCTCTAAGTTGGTTTTAACCTTCAAATTACTTTGGAAACCCTCCAACTGAAAATATTGTATTTCATATTTATCCAAAGAGACATAAAAGATGTACAAAAAATATTAAAAAACAGTTTGTATATGATGATAAAAGTCTTCACAAGCACAGATATTTTCAGTCAGTTCGATCTATATGCTCCATAGCATTAAGGTAAACATTTAAGAGGATGTTCACCATTGCTACAGATATGTGGAAATTACCAACCAGATACAATTTAATGTGGCACGAGTACTGAATGTACATGACACGTGTGAGTGGCAACCACTCTTGAAGCTAAGTCTAGGAGTAGTCGTGTATAAACTGCCAGTACTCAGTAAGGGATGAGATGGTGGCCCTTCTGCTGTGGTTTATAGTGACACACACTGCTGGATGGTGACTCTGACCAGTGAGCCCTGCTCACACAACAACTTCAGTGTATATTGCTAGAACACCACTACACATAATTGCTTTAAGCATGTGTACACTAATATGTGTAAGGTGTGTAGCTGGCCTGTGTTTGCTGCTTGGCAGAGAGAACACTGGGAAAGTAGTAAGAGGAGGAAGAGGAGGAGGAGGCCTCCTACTGCTGGTGCTGTTGCTGTTGCTGGGGTCATCCTTCACGTCACACATTCACATTTACTTACCAACACTGCTAAGTCCAATACAGAATCAGACACTGTGACACGGATAGGTCCGACATGTGCCACACACTGGAGTCTGGTTCTAGCCAAGCACTCAACTACATGCTGGTCCGTATCATTCAGCCTGCAGCATCGACAACATCAGCAGCAGCAGCAGCCGGGGCCTCACAATCACATTCAAGAATTTTGATTCTGGACAATCAGAGTAATCACGTATATCTATTGCATGATAATATAATCAAAAGCAGGCAGATTACAAAAAATACCTACATGTACATGGTATCTGCTAAATACATCCATAAAATATATAATATATTCTTGACACACAATGCCCAAATAAATGGGGCAATAACATAAATTGTTACTAAACCCATAATATCATATAGGAAAATTAAATGTAACTTTGATTATATATAAAACTTCACCTTTGAGGTGACTGACTGACGAAAGAATGATAAACAATATTGATCACTGCCCAATTGTAAAGTGTCAGATCTATTGGTCGGCACTCGGCCCTCACACTGGCAAGCATGCATATCTATACATGTACAATGTATATGAAAATATCAAACTATCACTCAGTCTTCTGACTTGGTCCAAACACTTTGACTTTCAAGAACATAACTGTATTAAATGTAAGTAGGTAACTAGTCCTCTTTTTACTGACACGGACAACTGGAATTTGTGCGAGGAAATAGTAAGTACACTCAGTATAAAGCTTTTCTTTTGATCTTTGGCATATAACAATTTTTGACATTTGAATCGGTTGCAATGTGTAATGGCAGCCCCACTACATGACGTGTTGGGTGTGTGGTCCCACACCTAATCTATGGTCACTATATACATAAGTATGGTGCTGAAGGCAGCTCCCCCTGGCAGTAGGTGCCCCTGCATCAGCCCCCAGGGAAGAGCTGGCCTCACTAGCTATACATGAATACACCCACAACACAATCACATCAAGGTCTAAGTAGTCAACACTTTCATCAAACTCAAGAGGCTGATAAAGAATATTGAAGAAAACTATTTCCTGGCAAATGTACCACTGACGGTAATATATATAAGTGTACAATATTGTACATACAGCCAGCAGCCTTAGGAGTAATATCATAGAGGCCAGAACACAAACAGTGACAGTACAGTGTCTGTATAAACATCTTACAGCATTTGTAGCCTGTCTATAATGATGGCAGCGGCAGCAGAATCTAGCATCCTCCATGGTGGGAATTCCCAGAGTATGTATCATCCCACCAGGGACTTCTTGAAGGTGTTCATGAACTGATTTATCTCGCCTATGTTGTCAACTGCAGTGCACAAATGCCCTTGGTCCACGGACAAACTGAACAACATCATGATGATTTTCTTTCAAACAGGCACAAAAAACTTGGTACTGTGAAAGTAACTCCAAAAGAGCATGATTCTACAGGTTCTCCTATATACAGTTTCTATCTGATACTCAGATATCTGCCAACAAATCAAATACAGTAAGAACTTCTAACACAGAGTAGAACCCAATGACACCAAACATCTACTTTCCTACTGTCAATTCTGAAGGCAAAAATAACATTTTTTGAAAAACTTGAACAAGAGTGACATTGATGACATTGCCAATGTTGGTGTGTGACTAGAAGGAACAATGAGTACATTCTGGGTGACGGCAACATGGTGTTGTACTGGCAGACTGACACAGCTGAGGAGCCAGGCAGGCTGGCTTTACAAGGTACGCCTATATCCAAAACCTTCACATTGCACATGAACATGCAGTAGAAAAAGGAAGTATGTCACAATGAATTATCTTCACCCAGTATCCTTGCTGTGTGCCAGTACATCTGAGACTGAGGTTTCATTTTCAAAATTTGTTAGATTTTTTTTTCTTAACAGACATCCTGAAGAGGACACAGGACCTCTTCAAAAAATGTGAAAATGCTTGATACAGAAGACAGACAAGGGTGATGTCACATAAAAACCTGTCAAGGAGGAGACAGGAGATGAGGTGCAGATATTTCAATGAGTATTATGAAACATTATGAATGCAGCTTTATATATAATGCTCTCATTTATGCAAAAATTTATCAAATGTTGAAATTACAACCAAACGCACTTAACCTTTTTATGTGTAACCTGGAAACAAACAATAAATATTTCATGCTTGGTCCTGTTTCTACATGAATATATGTAAATAGTTATCTACACTGACGTGCTTGTAAAACACAATACCCTGCACATTGAAATTACAGTAGTATTCACAGATTTCCAATAAAAATACATTTCTTGTTCAAGATTTGGAGAATCATACTTGGTGAATACAAACAATAAATGTTTACACAAATGTAACATGAAAACATGATAAAAGCACTTCAAAATTGTATAAATAAAGCTTTCATGGCCAATGGAATAATAATATTGTTTTGGCTATGGCATCTTTTAGAGTCTGTCGAACAGACAATGATACAATTTGTCTATCAGTACAAAAAGTGATAATCATTTTCATGAATAAATGATTTATCAAGAATTGTTTATGAAACCTGTGGTCCAAGTTAAGAATAAAAAAACCTAAATCTATCAAATCATTAGATGAACATAAGCAAGGTGATATGTGGTGCACCACCTTACAGTTTGAAATAAACTAGCAGTCAAAAATATTTGAAATGTTTCTCATGTTACTGTGATGCAGTGTTTACTTGATGTGACTTGTCAGGTGGCAGTTGAAGTCGATGCGGTCTTTACAGGAGAGTTTGCAGATGACACACTTGAAGGGGTCCGAGTCATGAGAGTGGAAGCCATTGTGGAGAAGGTAGAGGGTGCAGTCATCGAAAATGATGTGGCAGTGTTCACACTTGTAGACCTTACCTTTCCACAGGAGATAAGACACCAGTGCCACGTCCTCGGCGTCGTTTGGCTCTGCAGGCAGCTTCATCCCATTGGTGTGTATGTTGGTGGGAAGGCAGGAAGTCGACTGAGGCATCTCTTGCTCACTGCTGGCACTGCTGCTGTAACGCCGCATGGGGTGACGCTGCTTACGTCCGCTTGAGGAGGATGGCATCATTCGAGTGTTGAGATTCTGCCTCTCGATGGCCAATGGCTGGGCATCATCAGTTCCTCCGTTTTCCACGCCATCAGGAGTCTGGGAGCCGCTGTCACTGGACTCACTCAGTCCACCTGCATTCTGGGATGTGTCAGCATCTTGATCAGTCTTGCTGTTGGCATCTCCTTGGGCATCTAGAGCAGAAATCGGGGGCGAGTTGTGGGACTCTGTGCTGTATTTGCGAGTCTGGCCATGGCTGGTGGTGCTCACCACCTCATTATTTTCTGTGGTGCCAGTAGGTGTTGACACGGGTGACGTCTGCTCAGGAAGCTTTAGCTGTGTTGCCAAGCTCATACTGGGGAAGTACTGGGGTCGTAGAAGACCCATCTCAGGCTGGTCAGGGAGGCATGTGATAGGTGACGACGTGTACATGCTGAGAGGAGCAGACAAGCTGGGGGAAAATGATGTTCCTACTGGCGATCGAAATGGCATGATTGAGGAGAAGGGAGGCAGTTGACCCTGGAAGAAATATATGTAATGCATCAAACACTATCAGCATCAAATCTTCCAACACTAACAGTTCAGATACCTGTTTAACCAGGCTACTCGAAACATCTGCAGCCCTTCAAAGGTCTTAAGTCCATTCTTAACACATTGGCTATGAGCAAAGTTAAGAATTCTTAGGGCTATGAATGTTTTGAGAATAAGGGACCAGGTTAACAAAATCTTGAGACATAAGTAAACCAAATGTGTGAATTAAGAAATGAAAAATGGGGAGAGTTCCTAAGTGCAGGTGCAGAATAAAGGGACGGGTGGTACGCACAGGATTTTAGTTTGTAAGATGGGATGACCAGTAGAGTGTGTGTGTCTGAGAGCATGTTGTGTACAGATGTAGGAGTTCAGACAAGTAGAGAGTCAAACCATGGAGTGAGTGAGTGAGTGAGTGAGTGAGTGAGTGAGTGAGTGAGTGAGTTTTGTTTCATGCCACTCTCAGCAATATTCCAGCTATATGGCGGCGGTCTGTAAATAATCGAGTCTGGACCAGACAATCCAGTGATCAACAACTCCAGCAGCGATCTGTGCAATTGGGAACCGATGACATGTGCCAACAAAGTCAGCAAGCTTGACCACCCAATCCCGTTAGTCACCTCTTACGACAAGCATAGTCACCTTTTAAGGCAAGCATGGGTTGCTGACGGCCTATTCTACCCTGGGATCTTCATGGGTCGTCAAACCATGGAGGCAGTTGTATATCAGATACAGGAAGCCTATTTTGGCCATAACGGTAGCAAATTAGTTCTTTCAACATGGGTGTAATATGGGAATGTTTGTAGTCTTGTTGATGATATTCACAGGCTGACTCCGTAGCTTCAGATAACATCATTTGTTCAGTAGGAATCATGTATCTTAAGCCAGGATCCAGTTGTACTGAAACATATCCCTGATATATAGAGGCCAGCATCGCCTTGTTTTATGTGAACAGGGCTCCAGATAAGGGCTGCATCGGCATATGTACAGATAAAAAAAGTATGCACGATATGGTAGGACAAAAATCAGAAAAAGTAGCACATGCGCAGCTTATCAATGGTGTAGGGTCTTAGAATCATTTTATGGATGTTTTTATCTGAGAAACTATTGCTTTATTGTTTATTGAACTGTTTACACAAGAGTTGCAATGTTGCAGTGTATATATGAAACAAAACATATTACTTACATGCCATTAAATTCCATTCAATGCTCGAAATGAACTCTTAACTTTTCCCAGTATTGAAACAAGAGTCATCAAAAGATGACATATCCCCCCGACCCCCGCATGTTTGAAAGGACAAATCGTCTGACAGTTACTTGATGTGTTTTTAGACTATGTTTGAATTGTTTCCATGGAATTCATGAAAAATATAAATGCCATATATCTGTAAACAGCAAAAGTCACCATTTCAAGATCTGTATCATATATCTGCCAAGATCTGTTGAAAGATATGAAATGGTTTTCAAGTTGTGCTCCGGAAACGAAGCCCATCCCTCCATTTTGAGACTACGTCCAAAACGTTTCCATGGAAACCGAGAAAATAATAAATCACAGAAATCTGTACATAGCAAAAGGCACCACTTTGGGGTCTGCAACTCATATCTACCAAGTTTTAAAGACAGGTATTAAGAAGTTATTGAGTTCTGCTCCGGCAACGAAATACACCTCGCACTTTTGAGACTATGTCTGAAACGTTTCCATGGAAACGGAGAAAATAATAAATAAAAAAAACCTGTAAATAGCAAAAGGCACCACTTTGGGTTCCGATTCATATATCTACCATGTTTTGCCGAAAAATAGTGAACAGTTTTGAGTTCTGCTCCGGAAACGAAACCCACCCCACCATTAGACTAACACCAAAATGTTCCATGCAAAAACAAAACAATAAAAATGCCCAAACTCTGTAAGTAGCAAAAGGTTGAGATTATTATATCTATCAAGTTTGGTTTACAAATATTGAATGGTTTCTGAGTTTGCTCCAGAAACAAAATGATTACAGATGCGCAGACGAGGCATCGACTATATCCCCCCGGCATGTAATGTGGTGTACATATTCCTCATGTTGAAATAATTTCTGGAGCCCTGTGTGAAGACCAAACATAGCAATATTCCAGCTATATGGTGGCAGTCCATAAATAATCAAGTCTGGACCAGACAATCCAGTGATCAACAGCATGAGCACTGATATGTGACTTCTACAAGCAACTTCCTAGCGTAGACACCTGATTGGATAAAAATACCCTGGAGATTAACGAAGATAAATGAGAGAGCCGCTTTTAGCAATATTCCAGCAATATCACAGACACCAGAAATGGGTTCCACACATTGTACCCATGTGGGGATTCAGTGTGAAGAATGAATGCATTAACCACTAGGCTACCCCACAGCCCCATCAAAGTTGATGCAAAAGCAACATATCTTTGTGTTCATGTGTAGATGTCGTAAGACTATTGAAGTGGGCTACTGCCATGTTGAGAAAAGGTAGACCTTTATCTATGAATTACTCACAAAAGAACCGTCACCGAATAATATTATAATATTCAGTGATTTATGTGACACCATATAACTAAGCAATTGACCCAAAATAAGAACAATTTAATTGTAAGGAAAAATGCATTTATCTAAAGCTTATATTCAAAACAATCAATCATTCTTTTACTCTGTAAATAACTACTGAACATATTCATACCCTATAAGCAAAAATGTAGCATTTATTTTTAAACAGGGTTAGAATTTTAAAATTTTAAATGGGTGACAACAAATTCAGACAACCAGGAGAATCAACTTCCAGAACATTTTCTGTCAAACTGTGGAGCATAACATCCTATGTTGCATCTAGGATTTGTTGTTTTTGAGCCAGTTGACTCACAACCTTTTAATTTCTGTGCCAAAAATCTATATTAGAGAGCACATGCTGATATGTGCATACTATAGTGTACATTAAATAACTTAAAAGGGTCATTATACTGATATTTAACATTTTTTTAAGAGATACTTAATGGTTGTAGTGATCCCAGTGCTTCTGTCAAAATCCAACCAATTAAACTTTATAAGCCATTTATTTCGAAACTTATGAATATATTTCTGTTCAAGTCTTATGAGGGTCCACCTTTATTTCTAGTCAATGCTCTCGGATCACAAAAATTATCATCAGTCAAAGTTTCATTCACTTCTCCATCAGCATCGTGATTCCTGCCATTTTTGCACTCTTGAAAGGCAGAAGTTTTCATGTGGCAAATGGCGGACGATAGCCAGAACAATAAGGCCATATAATGGGGGTGCGGTCAAAGCAAGCCCTCTCATTGGTTGACGCTTGCTATTGTCCGCCATTTGTGTCAAGATCGTTTAGTTGAGGGTCAAAATCGGCTTGCAATCGACTTGTAGAAATAACAATCATGACCTGGTATGTGTTATGACTGGTGATTGATAGATAGCCATATACCCATGTTTATGTTTAGATGAAGTTTTAATCGATTAGATGCGATGGAAGTGTAGCGATCGGCAAAGCAGGTGGGTACACCAAAGTGTCCGGCCTTGTCTAGATATATTGTACTGTGAAGCATTTCAAGTCAGGGGTCATCTCAAACTTTTTATATTTTTGAAAAAAAAAATTTTAATCCTCGCAATGTCACGATGGGCCTGTGGCTCTGGATGCAACACTGAACTTGTAGAAGGAATAGACAGAGAGATGGAACACATTGATGAACAATGCTATTCAATGGGTATTCTCCATAAATGGTATTTAATGGGTATTGTCCATTTTGCGGATTTAATGCTTATTTAATCATCATTTTCCTCACTCGCTAATAAATGGCTACTGTCATTGTTATGTAATGGGTGTTCTCCGTACTTGATATTTACATCAGTTATTTGTTGTGTTCCTTCTTACAGCTGTAGTTAGTAGAAATGAGACAGCCTGTAACATCAGCCTGCAACTTCTAATGCAACAGGCATTTCTAGGTAAAAGAAGTGAAACCATCTTAACATGGGAGTTAGCTCCAGCTTACCTGAAACACTGACTGTGCCTGGAAATGCCCCTCCCCCTCCAGCAGGATAGTGTCTGCATGTGACACAGGAAGACTAGGACCCCTCAGATCTTCTTTCTGGTCATTGGGCTGGTGACCTGGGCTCACAAGCCCGGGTGGAGAGTAGTCCATCAGGGCTTCCGACATCTGGGGGTGGGTTGTCATGTGCTGCTGCAAATCCTGCCATTTTGTGAATGTAGCATAGCAGATGTGGCATCTCTGGATTGTGTCAGTCATGTGCCTCCGCTCATGCATCCTGTAGCTGCCACTCTGAGCAAACGTCCTCCCACAGACCTTGCAGACATAGGGCTTTTCCCCAGTGTGAATCCTTTCATGAGTCCGTAGCGTGCCTATCTGGGTGAAGCTCTTGCCACAGGATATGCAGGTGTACGGTCTCTCACCTGTATGGATTCTCTTGTGAGTGCTCAGGCTGCTTTGACTAGAAAATACCTTCCCACATAGCTTGCAGACAATGGGAGAATTCATCTCAGTCCCATTGCGCATCCTTTGCTGCAAAGAGGAGGTGATCATTGAGCTGGCTGCCCGAATTACAAGGCTCCTTTCACTCTCAGACTTGACCAGTGACTGTGGCTGTGGAACTGGTGGGGTCTTTGGACTGGAAGAATTGCTACCCCCGCCCCCACCTACATTGTTGTTACTATGATTAGAGTGGACTCGCTCATGTTTCTTCCAGTTGCTTGGGTCACTAAATCGCTTACCACAGACAGAACAAGCAAATGGTTTTTCTCCTGTGTGTAATCGTTCATGTGCCTTTATGTAGCCTGCCTGTGAGAAAGTCTTTCCACAGTAGCGACAGGCCAGTTTGTTACTATGCCCATAACGGAGGCTGTTCATCATGGCACTTGATACAAGGTTGGGACTGGAGAACTTGCGGCCAAAGCGGGAGACAGGTGTATGAGACATATCCAAGGCATCTGACTGTTGTTCCTTGTCTGCTGCTGCTCCTCCCTCCCCATTTTCTTCCACACCTGGCTGTGTTGGGGTTCTGCTTCCGTCGGTAGCATACGCCTCAGCCATGATGTCAGCATCGGACATGGTGTGCTGTGTGGGAGCCACATCCACTCTGTCAGGTCACGCCACACCTACAACAGACAGCAAACATTTCACAACACTGGTCAGTTGTCATCTCCACACTCTATCACTTGTATTGCTCGGAAAGCAAATACTCGTTGATATAATGTGTAGCCAATGTAGCAAGGTATCAGTCACTGATATCATACTGATGCTCAAACTACAACAAACTAATCTCACTTATTTATTCAATGATGTAAACGAACAGCATGATTTATGATGGCTTACTTCACATGACACTGATGACATCTCAAACAAACTGGAAACAATTATCCTTTCCATGTGCAAGAAACAAGAGATATCAGAAGATGACATATCCCCCCGGCCTCCACATGTTTGAAAGGACAAATAACCTGAGAGTTACTTATTGTTTTTTTAGACTAAGTTTGAATTGTTTCCATGGAATTCATGAAAATTATAAATGCCATATATCTGTAATCAGCAAAGTCGGAGTTTCAAGATCTGTCTCATATATCTGCCAAGATCTGTTGAAAGATATGAAATGCTTTTCGAATTGTGCTCTGGGAACGAAGCCCACCCCTCTATTTTGAGACAATGTCTGAAACGTTTCCATGGAAACCAAGAAAATAATAAATCACAAAAACCTGTAAATACCAAAAGGCACCACTATAGGTTCAGATTGATATATCTACTAAGTTTTGGAGAAAACCATTGAATGATTTTTTAGTTCTGCTTTTGGAAACAATGTCCATCCCTCCATTTTGAGACTATGTCCGAAACGTTACCATGGAAACTGAGAAAATAATAAATCACAAAAACCTTTACATAGCAAAAGATACCACTTCTGCTTATGACTGATATATCTACCTAGTTTTGCAGAAAAATATTGAACGGCTTTTGAGTTCTGCTCCGGAAACAAAACACCTCACTTTTCAGACTATGTCTGAAACGTTTCCATGGAAACCGAGAAAATAAGAAATCACAAAAACTTGTACATAGCGAAAGGCACCACTTTAGGTTCTGATTCATAAATCTACCAAGTTCTGCAGAAAAATATTGAACAGTTTTTGAGTTCTGATCCGGAAACGAAGCCCACGAACGAACTGTCGACTATATCCCCCGCATTACATGCCAGGCGGATAAAAATATTTACACATTTGTCATCTTTTTCATTTTATAAATTTTGATAATTCCAGGAAATGTTTTCAAAGTTTAAAGTGAAATACTTCTATAATGAATCCTGGCATATCTGGTGTCTGACAAAATGTCTTACAAGCATTTAAGCACCAGCTGCATAATTTAAAAAAAAAGAAGAATTTCTTCAAAAACATCATGATCAATTAGATATACTGAATACACAATGTAAGTTTCATAACGTTAAACACTGAAAGAAACCTATATATATCAAAATGTTGATAAATGTTACACAAGAAAACCCCTTAATCTCTTAAACTTCACAATCACCTTGCTCACTGACATATGACAAGGTGGGATCATTTAGAGATGTCAGAGATTAGGTCACAATGCTTAAGATAATGATACAGATCTCATTTCTAAATTGTTCTTTGGGATACATGTCATCTTGCATTCGGGAAATGTTACATTTGTTTTATTGTGACCAGACCTGGCAACCAAGAGGCAACATTAGGTATTTTCAGAAACATCCAAATCAAATTTCGAAGAGTGTATATTACATTGATAACAATTTGCATGCATAAAATGCAACAATTTCAATATATTCATGATGCATACTCCTGCAGGCATCAAAGTAATTAGACATTATCTCTTGGCATTCAATACACCACTGAAAGGGACATCTCCAACCGCCATTTTTAATAGCTTGATGCCCTTTCTTGCAGCTGTGTGAGGCAAGCAGAAAAGTCCAAGCTGGGAAAAAAATGAGTGAGTGTAGTTTTATGCCGCACTAAGCAATATTCCAGCTATATGGCGACGGTCTGAAAATAATCGAGTCTGGACCAGACAATCCAGTGATCAACAACATGAACAGCAATCTGTGCAATTAGGAACTGATGACATGTGTCAACCAAGTCAGCGAGCCTGACCACCTGATCCCGTAAGTCGCCTCTTACGACAAACATAGTTGCCTTTTATGGCAAGCATGGGTTGCTGAAGGCCTATTCTACCCCGGTACCTTCACGGTTTGGGAAAAAAGAGACCAGGACAACAGGACCTGTGACCATGAAGGAAAATATTGATACAACTGTGAAATCAATCAGTGAGAACATCTTAAGATACTTTGCTGAAGACATCAAAGTCTGTTCCATCTGATGGCATTTGATGGCTTCTGGAGTTCGAAAGGAATCAGACTTTTTAACTAACTGACAAACAGTCAAACTATTAATGGCAACATTTTGCCAACCTTATTATATAGCTATGTGAGAATATCAAGGACAGATCTTTGAAAGCTCACAATGGTGAGTTGATCTAACACAACAACAGATGTATGCACTAGTCTGCTGCTGCTGCCAAGGCTATCATGGTGGAGGACACTTACAAAAAGCTGACAGAAAACTCTGTCAAGGATAATTAGGGTAAGAGTTTTTCTTTTATTCATCACATGTCCTTGACTGAAGATTTCAGATCTTGTCTCAAAGGCATCAGCATGTGGTTACAGGTGTCACAAACGCAGCAAAAGAAGAGAAATAATTTCAGATATTAATATAATTCAGCTGATGACATTTGCTTCATTAGATTACAGCTCAGCATGCAGTTCCAATCCTGGAGAACTAGACACAGTGAAGTCAGCTGTCGTTACTGTATCACATAATACATGCATCATCTAGTTTGTCTTTGTACTCTGTCCGATTTACAGACAATAATTAGACAAGGAATGACATGTAGCCTTGGCAATGTCATACCAAAGGTCATCACAAGATGGGACTCAATGTCCCTGCCTTGACAAACCAAGGACTGGTCAGCTCTGACTCTGAGAGAGTACATATCCATGTTAAACTGCTGCTTGGATTCTCAATGGGCTAGTTCTAACAGACGGGCAGATTGAAAAGCAGATTTTTATCGTAATATTGTGGCAAATGTCAATGCAAACATCAATACAATTGCAAACAGTATGGTAACACCATCTACATATACAAGTGATTGGCATATTATTTTACAATTTTGCAATCAGTATAACTGTACACGAGTGTTTGTTACGGCAAGCCTTAAGTCACTCTTGTAAACTCCTCAAAATTTCAGTAAGAAAACTGGTCTGGTAACTCTCAAAAGTTACCAGACCGACTGGAAAGTTGCCAGTACAGAATGTTCGGGATTAAGAAAAATAAGAAGGTAAGTAAGTGCAGGGAAACTGCCTAATGTTTTCACATCTGTTTCAGTCAAGGCTTTACTTGTTAAACCCAGTCAGATTCATCCAAGACCATTTGGTTGCAGAACAGACCGTCCCAGACAGTCGGGCAGGTGGGGGTTTGCAATGTTGCTTAAGTCCATAACCCATGGGCAGTTCACCATCCTTTAGCCTTCGTCACCACTCAACCCTTTCCATAACCTCCAAGGTGACTCGTCCCTTCTCGATGCTTAAGTGCAAAAATACAACAAACCAATCAGAATGAGTGTAATGGATGTGGTGTTTTGATCAAAATAATCCCTTTATGACATATCATTAACAAAAAAAAAAAACTGTTTAAAAATTATATGAAAAATACACATTGTCATATTGAAAGTACAAAGAATGTAGATAAAAGAACAGTGTTGTCTACGTGAACTTATTGATCAATTTCATGTGATTGACGGCGGGCGATTCAAATACATGCCAGTGTGTTTATTGACACGGTTCTCACTGGTCAAACGGAATGATTTTCTGATGATCTTGCTGGCTTGTTGTGACGACTGTAACAACAGTTCCAACTTTCAGTTCCACTTCCAATAGTTTTAGGAAATGTAGTTATAAATTGCTATGAATTTCAAAGCAATAATACACTGAGGGAAAAACAATATGGAATCACATGCAATACACAGCTTGTGAAGGAACCTTTGGAAAAAACGGAGGAACACGCTTGCTTTCATGTGATTCCTTAAGTTTTTCCCTTTGTATATTAGATCTGTATAACTAATCAATGTTAATCTTTAACACTAGGCATATAATTCGCATCTCTGTGAATATTTAAATATGACGTTTTGGTGGTCATTCATATATTTTTCAGGGAATTCATGGAATTCCACTTGGGGTATGACAGCAAGGATATACGATTGTTCAGTTTGAGAAATATTTTAAAGTAAGTTTTTTAGTTTTTTTTATGTAGCTTTATTTATTTATTTATTTTTTAAATTATTTGTCTATTTGATAAAACAAATCTCATATGTAATAAATTATTAAACCCTTTTCAGAAATACAAATTAAAATACAATGACCATGTGGTAATAATTACATCAGAACATGATTTTAACAAATGTGTTTTACTCCTTTTAAGGTATATCAAGGTCTAATTTTCTTATTTAAAAAAGTAAAAACAAAAAGAGCAATAAAATGTAGGAGTGCTTCGGTGATCATTAGAAACATTGGAATCAAACAGGGATGGAGTTATTATTGCTGTTTGAAGTAGTTCTGATGTTCTTATGCCAATATGAAACCCTTTGCAAGGGGCACATGAAGTCCGAATTAGGAAGCCTATATGTAATGATAACTTAGTTAACTTCTGCCGGGACCAACAATTCGGACCAAATTATATGGAAAACCGAGTTACTTAGGTCCGAGTAAGACAGCTTCCACTGTATATCAGAAAAGATACTCTTTATATACAGAACATCTATCAAAAGTAAGACAAATTAGGTACATATAAACAATGCATACATTTCAGTCACTTTCAAGTAGATGAGGTCTCTACTACCTTTCTGTCAAAACCACAGCATATCAAAAGACATTGGTGAACAACGTAGTGAGAATGGATTGAACACTAATGAAAAGAACAATTTCCTGCCATCTTGCCAAAGTTTCTAGCTTGAAGACTGGAGATGTCATGCTTCCTGACAATTGATAGGGAGGTCCACAGTGTGCACCATCATGTTAAAGGAGATGTTACTATCTACTGCTGCCACAATAACCTGGTAACAGTGATTGCACCAACATGAAGGTTTTCTGAAATACAGATCACGAAAGATCCTAGGGACTTGAAATTACCATTTCATTTCGGCCACCAGAGAGGATGTCCTCACAACACTGGAAACACAGGTTTCAGTGTTGCTAACATCTTATATCTTGATATATTATATATCTTGATATGGTCCTTGACAGGGTAAACTTTGAAGGCAGTCTGTATTTAGCCACTTTAATGACGACACCACTTTTGACCTTTGACTGGCTAATTACTAGTGAGTGGCAAAAGACCATGACCAGAACCCAGTCACACAGGCCTCAAGTAGCAAGATCAGTGTCTATTCTAGAACTGATAATCTAGGGGGGGATTTGTTGCCCCCTTACAAAAACAGGAGGGGGGATCTGGAAAATGTAGGGGGGAATACCTGTTTTACCGTCTTTAAAAATAGTGTGGATATATGAAAGTTATTGCAACCACCACCAGTGAAACTATTGCTTATTATATTTTGTCTACAATAGTCAAATATCATTTTGAGAGCCATTCTGAAAAACTCTTGGTTTGGGGTTTTTTTTGAGTCAGAGGGTCAGTCTCAGGGTTTTGCACGCCTTTCGATTCACACGTCTCCTTAATAGACATATCGGTCTGGGGAGACATGGCGGGCACTGTTGCTTTCTCAGTGGTATTTTGTGCAAAAACGTCAGTTATTTTCATTCTTTTGCATGGCATTATTCACGCCAAATTACCAAAAAAAGCTGTAAATGAGAATTTCGTATTCATCTGTCGCCTGCAACTTCAAGTGATAATATTGTCTGACTTCGAAAACGAAGCTAAAACGAAGTGATGTTCTAAAAAAGATCGACGAAACTATGTTTTGCAAGTGCTGCACACAAGCACTATATTCAGAGTTCATAGTCTAACGTTGTCAATTAATTAATTAATCAAATCATAACTTCATCGAGTAGTGTTATCTATTTTCATACTCATATGAATGGAATTTCGTTTCCCCAGTGCCGATAGTGGTTTTAACCAAGAGAAGCTACTCTGTTATGTTTACATGTTGTCAATCGAACTTGACTTTGTGGCCGACTGATTTAAAAAGTCATTCCTTGTCAATATGAAGCTTTTTTCGCATGTTTTTTGAAAAGTAGTTAGGGAGCAAATTACTATGCGTGACAGTTTGCGTTCTGTTGTTTTTATGAGGCATGATTTGATCATTATTAGCGCGAATCGCGCAATCGCGTGTCCCAGAATACACACTGCAAGATGGTTAGCAGATTCACTAGCAAATGCCAACACAGACCTTGATGAACACTTCAGACAAAACTTCATATGCAAAACAACAGATCAGCCACTAGCAACATAACTTTAATCAATGCCCCAAATATCTCGTTTGAAACCTCCAGCTGACACTGTCAGTTCCAAATGTATTCCTGTACTTCAATTACTCAGTAACACTCAGAAATTGGCCAACACATGATGCTTATCTCCTGACTGATTTGTAAACTGTGTTCATTATGCAATTGCTAACTTCAGCATATTTCTTTCATGTTTTACAACTGATTCTTCCATGGACAACAAATAAATTTTCAGTTTCATTAATTCACTATTATGGTATCATGTAATTGTACCTGCAGATATTAGCATCTTTGAATTAACATCCATAACCATATCACATGGCAATACTTCTCGACAGTTTTTTAAGTATGGAACAAACACAATCGTGGCCTCTTAGTGTCCTTCTGTCATGATAGTGAAAGAATATGTTGACATATTACAGTGAAACTACAACACAACAGGACACATAACGAGTTAGGGTATGACATGTTGTATATACCTGTCCATTCTCTAGGTTTATATATAGAATAAACATTTTCTATTTCAGATGTTTGTGTTGAAATATATTATGTTCAAAGATCACATGCAATCAAAAACACAAACATAATTAAAACAATATTATCACTTTTTCATGGCATATAATATATGTTGTGGATTGTGAAAAAACAAAAAAGCAAAATTATAAGTGAACAATCACTTATCAAGAGTGCAATATTTTGTACTTGTACCTCGAAACGAAGCACTCCGGAGGCCGAACCCAGTCAGAGTAGGTAGGTGTGTATATAAGAATCCATACCAAAATGTCACATTATATGCAATAGAAGACGTTGTTATCAATAAAGAATATATACAGAGAAGTTAGGTTTTGTAAATACATGCTCTTCATTTGCATTCAATCTAATAAACAAATACTGAGATGGGGAACTACTGCGTGGCTGGAAACTGATTCATTGAAGTACAAAGCAGAACTTTAAACTGACAATGTGAGTTTGTACTGGTTTCCATCCAATCCAGTAATCTGAGAAAAATGGATTCAGTTTGTTTTAAACCCATAGACATAATAACATGTCATGTGTACAAATATCACAGTCTTCCAGTCTGTGTAATTACATAATGTGACAGAGACAGAACTTGGGTGCACAAGCCATAAATCAATGTATTTTGTTTATGATGTATAACCTGATAGGTGTTAAGTTCAAACTGCATGTGGTCAATGATTGAAGTTGTGTATTGCATATTGTCATCAGTAGACAGACAGGCAGATACATGGGTGTCAAGAAACAGACATTGAGTTTTGTCTGTGGCAGTGACTGCTGGTCACATTAAAGGCCACATGCAGCCTAAAAATCAAACATAATTAAAATACAATTATCAATTATTCATGATATATAATATACATTGCTGCTTGTAAAAAATAAATAAACAAAATTATATGCATACAATCGCGATTCAAAAGTGCAATATTTTGTACTTGGGCTTACTTCCCTTGAAACAAGCCTCCGGGAGACCGAATCCAGTCATAGCGGGTGGGGGTGCATTGAAGTGTAACGACAGCTTCTGATTGGCCCGTTCATTTGCTGATATGCTGAGGGCTCGTTGTGTGGACAGAAAAATGATCTGTTTGATGAGCATTTTAGAAGTATGGCGAGTCAAATGAGAGTAAAATTCTTTATGGATAACAACTTCTTTTATTGTACTTGCTGTCATTTCAGTATGGATTCATATACTATTGTCAAACAAAATCATATACACTAGAAGAAATTGTTATCCATAAAGAATGTATATAGAGATGTTGGGTTTTGTATATACATGTTCTCTGAATTTGCGTTTGAATCAATCAAAAATCATCTCTGTAGAGATTGTGAACTACTGCGTGGCTGGAAACTGTCATTCATCCAAGTACAAAGCAGGACTTGAAACTGACAAGAGTTTCTGTCAGATCCAGTCATCCCAGAAAAACTGGATGTACACATAGTTTGTTTGAAATCCACAGACATAAAAACATGTCATGTGTACAATTATATATACTATATTATACTAATAACATAATGTGACAGAGACAGGACTCAGGTGCAGGAGTCATAAATCAGTTTATTTTGTTTAAGGCGTATAGCCTGATAGGTGTTAAGTTCAAATTGCATGTGGTCAATGATTGAAGCTGTGTGCTGCATATTGTCGTTAGCAGACAGGCACGTAGACATATAGGTTTCCATAAACCAAACATTGAGCTTTCTCTGTGACAGAGGCTGCTTACCACAATCAACATGTTTTTTTTATGTAACGAGTAGATTATTTACTTGTTTGTGTACACAACCAACACTAGATTACTGCTCACGACCTCATACTCTGGGCATGCAAACTGTTTCAAGCTCCGCAAACCTATTCACTGTGCATGTGTCATGGGCGCAGCGCAGCACAGTTGTTGAAACCACTTTTTCCCCCAACGCTGGGGGAAATTTAGTGAATCATTTGGACTTTTTTTTCATCACGTTTATTTCAACTTTATAGGTTGAATTGGCATTTTTGGAGATTTGTTTCGGTAAGTGCATACTGAAAGGTATTAGAATCTGCAAAGTTGTATTTTACGTTGCATGTTACCTTTAAACATAATTTGTTATGTTTCCGAAGACATGTATTATATCATTTCAGTTTTCAAACTGAGCAACTTTTAGCAATGAAATTAGTATTTCTAAAGCTACATTTTCTTGAAATCTGCAAGTATGGGACCAGTGTATTTGTATTACCTAAGATGCTTGTAATAACAAGAAACATTTCTTGTTCTTAAAAATTGACCGTTGAGACAATCCTTGCAGGGATCACTAGCTGTGTTTGCTGAGCACCAGTTTACAATTTACATGATTCTACAGTGTCATAAAGGACAACCACAGTTTCATTTCTAACTTGGCAATGTGATACTGTAAATCATGAATTTTTTGCGTGATGATATTTTTGCGAGAAACAACCAAAAGACGTTTTTAGGTCACAATATTTTTGCAACTTGCCTGATTATCAAAACATAGTTCAGTTTAACAGTTTCAAAGCTTACTTGCATCTGAAAGTTTTATCTGAAGTAAATCCAATCATATATTAAAGTTTGCCGCTAATCTTGAACACCATTTAGTGGAGTACTTCCGCATGTATGCAATCAGTGATGTTTTCCTAAAAACAACACTTGCGCAGCCGTTGATCTCCATGCGACATGTATGAGTAATGCTAGTAATTAGTCATTCTTCGTGTTGTTGTCATTGCTTAATATATGTATTGTCTAGATCTATTGTTAATTATATGAACTGGTGAATAATAAAGTGAAGATACGACAGGTTGTTTGCTGATTATTCATAGCATTCTACCAGCAAATTGCGTAGCTCAAGTCATTCGCAATTTTCCCCAAAAATATCATGCTCGCAAAAATTTAAAGATTAACAGTATTTGATGATGAAATTATATGATACTGCTTGGCATGTAAAACAAAAAAGCATAGAAATTCTGACTTTTGTGCAAATATTTAAAAAAAAAAATATGTTGAATTCATGGCTTATTGCAATGAAATGAAAGACCGAAATTTAAGGCTCATATGTGCCCAAAATGGTTACACTGCCAGTGTCGGGACAGATTTGTGACAGACAGTCTAAATTTACTTGTTCCATACTTCCATACTTGTTCCATTTAGTATACATTGGTGTCCGGCCTGGTTAAATGCATTTTGAGCTGGTAACATTCTTAAGTTACCAGCACTGATGTCTGCCTGTGTTTTCATACAATGATAAAATTTTGTCATTTAAAATCACTTTGGAGTTCAGGACACATCTGTTTTGGACTAACACTATTTGGCACGCACAAACCAATATCTGTACCAGGACCTAAATGTCTAAAAGATTTAAAGATTGTCCACTTAAATGTCCATAGTCTCAAAGAGAAATAAGATATTTTAAGAATTGAACTAGGAGACTATGATGTAATATGCCTTATTGGCTAACTTCAGACTCGAACAACATCGATGTAGGAATAGCTGGTTTCCATCTTCCATTTTGTAAAGACTGGCACACTCGCGGCAGCGGTGTGGCAGTCTATGTGAAAGACACTATTTGAGCTTCTTTAATGAATGATTTGGATGTAGGTGGGCTTGAGGCAATGTGGATACAAATTAAATCTAAACCAAAAACCTATCTGACTGGAACAATTTATCGAGATTCTGGTGTATTAGATCCCATATGTAGTGACCATTGCCTGGTATTTCTCAGTAACAGAAGCCGTACAGAACAATAAGTCATTCAAAAGGAAAATCTATGATTATTCCTCAGCCGATGTCAATGGTATGAATGAAAGTATCAAAAGGATAAACTCGAATATGCCTTTTTCTTCACAGAACATTGATGACATTATGGAAAATTTCACCTCCTTAATATTGCATAACGTGAATGAATATATCCCAAATAAAAATGTAACAGAACTAAAGATCCGGCATGGATGAATAACGAAATCTGATCATTAAAAAGGAAACGTAATCGTATACATAAGATTGCAAAGAAATGAAACCGTCCTACTGACTGGGTTAAGTTCTGAACACTCTGCAACATAATAGTTTCAAGTGTTAGAAATGCAAAACGTGCCTCTGATGCCAAAAGTTGACGAAACTGTAATTAACGCTGATAGTCATGGTACAAAAATGTGATGGTGATTACTTAACAGTTACATAAAAACAAATCATAACAAAACATCGTTTCCATCAATTGTCAGTAATGACATTGTTTATGACAATAAACACGATATCGCTGATGTACTTCACTCGTTTTTCTCAGAGCAATCGAAAATTGCTGATCCTAACACCAATCTGACTGACATCAAACGAAATAGGTCATGCTTTGTCATCAGTTACAATAAGTAATGGAGATGTTCGAGATATTCTGTTGAGCGTAGACAAATCGACAGCCACTGGGCCTGATGGTATTTGAAATACTGTGTGAAACTTAAACTCTGACTCTCTAATGCCATTGTTAACTACGTTGTTTAACCTCTCCATTCGTAATAAAACTTTCCCTTCATCTTGGAAATTAGACTCAGAAATACCGCTTCATAAGAGAGGTGATGAACATGTGTGTTCAAATTATAGGCCTGTTGCGGTAACTAGCTGTGACGCTAAATCTGGATTTATGCCTGCATATTATACAGTAAATCAGCCAACGTATCTTTTTAACTTTATCGCTGGTGCAGTAGACCAAGGAAAGGAAATTTGAGCCGTATTTTGTGACATAAGCAAAGCCTTTGACAGAGTTTAGCATTATCCATAAACTTCAAAACGGCATACGGTATAAGGGGCACTCTCTTAGAATGGTTTGAAAGTTATCTAGATAGCAGAATGCAGAAAGTGGTAATAAATAGTTACAGATATTAAAACCGTGGAAGCTGGGTTTCCCCAAGGTTCTGATTTAGGTCCGCTTCTGTTTATCATATATATTAATGACAATGTTGACAGTATAGATAGCAACATTCACCTTTTTGCAGATGATACATTGATATATATGATAATACATGACCAGGTCACAGCAGCCGCAATTTTAAAATGAGATTTGGCAAAAATTTCAGATTGGGCTAAAAAGTGGCAAGTTAGTTTTAATCCTAGTAAAACTGAGAGTATAACATTCACTTGAAAAACGCAAAATTATGTCAGGCTGAACTTATGAACGAATAGCAAAGTTATTAAAGAAGTTGACAACCATACACATCTAGGTAAAGTGATTGTTCTTTAAAAGTTCATATAGGTGACATGATAAAAAAAATTAGTCCAATGACCAATTGCCTGAGAAGTTTGAAATACTGTTTATCTTGGAAAACTCTAAACACCTTAAATAATTCCTTTATCCTACCACTTTTTGATTACTGCAGTCATGTCTGGGATAATTGTACGAATGAACAGGCAAACTTACTGGAGAACTTGCATTTAGATGCCTTACGATCCATATGTGGCACGGTTCATGGCACAAGTCATGATAAACTATACAGGGAAACCAATTATAGCACACTGAAAGCTCTAAGCTTAAAACTTTTTATAAAATGTATTATTGCCTGACTCCAGACTATTTGAACAATCTTGTACCAGGAAGAGTATTTGAACAAAGCAACTATAATCTTAGGTATAGTACTTTTATTCAAACTATTTACTGTAGAACAAAGACATTCACAATCATTTTTACTGAGTGCGATTATGTTGTGGAAATCATTGCTTGATGGACTTGTAAATGCTGTTTCCCTCAGTCAATTTAAAACAGAACTCAACAGAGACTTATAACTACTTTGATTTGAATGTTGGAACAAGGTTTTGTCAACTCGTCCACTGTTGCCTCAAGCTCAGCTGTAGTGATCTAAATGTAGACAGATATAAGCGGCACATATTGGAAACATCCTGGTGTTCATGCAGTCATGATAATGAAGACGTTTTCCACTATCTCTTTAATTGTCAGAACTATACAAATCTAAGGTCAACTATGTATTTTTATACTCAAGGATATGATGTTAAAACAACTTTATACGGCAATAGTCCATTGAATAACATAATAAATAGTTATATTCTCAACTCAATTACACCACTTCATTTCAAAAAGTAACCGTTTTCAGTAATTATAATCTATGCATATATACTGAATGTAAGAGAAACTAGATGTAACTCGATCTTCTGCAGCAATTTATTTGGTTACAAGGCATAACCAACACCTAGCAACAGTTATTTGGTCCTACTATTGATCTTTGTTGTATGTCCAAATATTGGAACACTTCAATATACTGGAGCGGTGTTAATATAAGCTTCATGCTTGTTTACCTATCCAAATTTCAGCACATTTTGAAATAAAAATATGTTTAAACCACAATATCTATACAATGGTTACTGTAAATAATAAAATTAATGAGTCACAAATTTAATGCAAGTGTGAGGGTCTAGTCTAAAACCCATCATGAAATTAATGTGAGCTCTGTATTCTGTGTTCATAAAATATGACACCCTGAATCTCTGATGTACAATTTCTTTTCACACTTGTTTTACCAAATAACCAGAATAGAGCTTGTTAAGCAGTGAATGGGGATGAGATAACAATGTTTTGATTTCACTTCCATATTTGAGCATGTGATTGCTTGCTTGCTACTACTTGTCTTACGACAACATTCATAAACTTAATCCAGCTTGAAAAACTTCAAAGGTGAGCAAATATCACAAAATGATCCTGCATGGTTGGAGAATGTCCGGTCTGGCTGACGTGCTGGAGTGACTTTAAACAATGACCAGTGATGGTAACCAGCGATAACCGCATTTGACTTGGGATACCTTTAATGAGGAAATTACCTGAATTGCTATAATGAGTAGTGTCAACACTTCGGCTATTGTTACATACTAGCAATTTGCCAATGAATAAATTAAAAAATATCAGTTAGTGCCATGGAAATTAGAGCTCATTCATCAATTGATTTTATGAGAGAGAGATGTCTACATTGTTTTTGTATTCTGTATCATTATGATGAATACTAACCTGGAGACAATAAAGATGGCCAAAATTTTTCGGTTATGGAGTTCTCAATAGTAGACATGGTCAGACTGAAATGTATCTTCATAATAATGCAAGAACAGTACAGACACATTTTTTGTATTACTTTCAAGATTTACAGTACCACTCACTGAATTAAATTTGTGACATTATTCCATTGACTGCTTGCTTCACAACTTTTCAGCATTGGAATGATGTATACCAGTTTGAAATTAAAGACTTTGTTTTGTCATCTGAACATTTAATTTTGATAACAGAAAGGTTCCCAATACTTTGAACGTAATTTAAGTAGGGTAATATCCTCGTAACACTCCATTACTCAGGTTACTCTGAATTACTGGGATTTTACCCTCTACATATCGGAACAAGTTTCTAGAGATAATTTTGAACCACTAAGCAATGTTGCTATTGAGGAAAGGGGAAGATGCCCACGATGATGCTACTGACCATCTTCAGAGGGCAAGTATCCACTGTCAAATTCTTCATAGTACCAGAGTGACGAGGTTACGCACCAAAACCTGTCTGTAGTGGATATAGAACCAATACAGACCAGACCAAGAACTGATCAGACTTCACCCCACAACACCCTACCCCACTTTCACTGTTGTTTACGTTGTGTACATACCAAATATCACTGGAGTAGGGTTTTCTGCTGAGTTTCCAATCTTGTGTTTCCACTACAATACAATTTAAAGGGGATTTCAAGTCCACCAGCTATATTTAATATGAATAGAGTGCTGGTAATATCTCAAACTTCATGAGATCTTACCACCATGCCCAAGAAACATGAAAATGCTTTGACCAGTTCTTTCTGGAGATGTCCAACAATGGCAGAGTCACAGAATACAAAAACAGCAAATTGGTCATGAATATTACATTCAAAACTGAAAGTGGCCACTGTAATTAATTGTCATTATCATCACATGGTTAAAGCTTAGACCTATTGCTTATTAACTGAGATAGTTATTCAGTATGGATGCAGTGGCCTCTACATCACATAGGGCAAAAGCAAATAGCGTCATATGATGTTATGTTTAAACTGAAAGTTGTTACACAAACAGAGCGTTGGCATCAATTTTAAGATCGACCGTAAAGGAGTATGTGAATGGCAAAATCAAGAACAATCTATGCAGTTGCTGAAAGACATGTAAATGGAGACAATCACTTTGGGCCATTACAAAAGTTGTGAATCCAGAATTTTAAAGTTGTGAATCCAGAATTTGAGGAATCGTTATAGACATGGCTGAATGAAAGCAGAAGTCATGGCTTTCGAGTCACTGGAAAAGCTATGAAAAGAATAGCTCTATGACTTCAAAAAGAACAAAGCCAGCTGTGGATGGTCACATTGCTCAGAAAAGAGAAGAAATTCTTGATGACAAAATGATGTCAATTCTGAGATGAATTATCCAAAGGAGGCAGCATCAGACTTACCCCTATGTCACTATGTGCAATCTGAAATACAGATGAAATGTGCACTTGGATGGACACACTTGGATTCTACAACTTTGAAACTACTGGCAACAAAACAGTTTCAGTGGACAGTGCAGGACATGACCCCACTGGTTTTACTAAAAGGTGTGAGACCCTTGAAAGATGCCCAAAGTCCTGGGCCAATGAAGAGGTGATGCCATTCTTATGTGGGATTCCTTTCATGTTCACTATACACTAAGAATTAAGAAATACAGATTTCACTATCATTCTAGTAGTCTGTAATAGTAAGCCGCAGCCATGTGATGTGAGCTAGAATACACTTTCAAGGATACATACAGAAACCTCTATGATGACTGGTTGTTCTGAAAAAAAGTGGATCGAATGAAAGACAAGAAATGAAAAGCATCTGAGAAGATAACAATTCTATGCTGATACGGCAGGTAAGCATGGTAAGTACTCAAGTCCTGATTCACCAGGTCACTGATTATCTATAAAACACTGTCAAAACGTCCAAGATTATTTGCAGCTAGTAAAAGTTAATATACCACAAGCTTATCAGCTGATGTATGTTCTGATTAGTACTGATTGGTCATTTTATTTAGGTGAACGATATTCTTCAATTTTATGGCCCACCAATTTATGATGTGGCAATATGGTGATGGCAAAATGGCCATATCCATTGCTTTATTGTTTTTTCCAAATAAAAATTGTTTCAAAAGTTAGAGTTTGAACAGTTTCAATTTCATGTTGTCACTGACCATGTTTATATGTCATTAAAAACGTTCTGAAAAGTTTGAAGTTTGATCTTTTTAGGTTTTTGTTTTAGGTTTTTCGTTTGGGGGCGGTTCCTGGCCATGGGATGATGGGATTAATTAATCTGCATTGGGTGTATGTTGGTCAGTATGGTCATTAGAATGTTTTTTCTATGACATCCTGTGGTTTTCAAGATGTGACTCCAGATTAAGTGAAAGTTTTCACAGCAACTAATGATTTCAGCTCATCTAGCAAAGGCCACATTACTGAACAACCTTCACCAAGATTAACTTTCTCCAACATTACTGAACAGCCGTCTCCAAGATAACATGAGATTTATAAACATTTTGAACATATGCACTTAAGTGAATCTGAAGACTGATATATTGTGTGGTGTATAGGGTTGTCAATTACATGTATTAGCTGGTGTGTTGTTATTATTGGGGGCACTTGTCCCAGGGGGCAATTACCGGTAGCCTAGGGGGCAGTTGTCCAGGGGGCACAATGGATGGGGGGGGGGGCCGATACCCAGGGGGCAGTTGGCAAGGGGCACTTGTCCAGAGGGCAGTTAGCCTAGACCCGACAAATCTGATCTCCACAGTCTTAACAGGCATCATATTGATGCGTCTGCTCTCTAACACTTTCGTTGGTAATTTAACATTCTTTAAGAGAATGGGCAGAGGGTAGTTGGGAGGGGGTGGGGTGTGGCACTTGTCCGGGGGCAGTTAGCCTACACCCACTTTTGAGACTAAGTCCGAAACGTTTCCATGGAAATGGAGAAAATATCATAACACAAAAACCTGTAAATAGCAAATTTCACCACTTTAGGTTCTGATTGATATATCTACCAAGTTTTGCAGAAAAATTTGGAAAAACAAAAAAAAAATAAAAATGCCTAAACTCTGCAAATAGTAAAAGGCACAACTATAATTACACGATGCCATTTTAGAAAGTGGTCAAATGCAACATATGTCATATTTGGGATTTCACTTTCTCAGTAAAGTACAAATTCTAGTACTTCTTTTGGTTGAGTCCCATCCGGGATTCGAACCCGCACCCTCAGAGTCAGGCACCTAATCGCCAGCACACAAAGTCAGCCGCTTAAGCCGCTCAGCCACAGCGACTACCTAATCGCCAGCACACAAAGTCAGCCGCCTAAGCCGCTCAGCCACACTCTGAGGGTGCAGGTTCGAATCCCGGATGGGACTCAACCAAAAGAAGTACTAGAATTTGTACTTTACTGAGAAAGTGAAATCCCAAATATGACATATGTGGCACAACTATAGGTTGAAGATATTATATCTATCAAGTTTGGTCTGAAAATATTGAACGTTTCTGAGTTATCCTCCGGAAACGAAACGATTACGGACGGACGGACAGACAAGGCATCAACTATATCCCCCGGCATGTAATACAGGGGGATATAGTCAATTTTATTCAGAATTCCAAAACAAACAAAAGGCACCAGTACGCCACCAGCTCTATCTATGGGCCTAGTACTAGTATGGTGAAAATACATTGAATGGTTTTAGAGTTCTGCGACTGAAAGGAGCACAAGCACCAATTTCAGCGTACATCAAACTTGTTGCCATGTAGATGCCAAAAATATTTTATTCAGAAATCCAAAACTACCAAAAGGCATCAGTATACCACTATATCTATGTATATGCCAAGTTCGGTGAAGAAATAGTGCACAGTTTTAGAGTTCTGCTCAGGAAAAGATAAATGTGCACGGACAGAGCACATTTTAATACCCTACCCCACATTTGACTCTCATGCTTGGAATTTTTAAGAAATGAGACTCAGTACCTTTGTTGGAGTGAGTGAGTTAATACTTAACGTAACATCGGCAATATTTCAACCATATCGTGACGGGAACATATCACTTAAATGGAATAAATGTGTAATATAAAACCTGTCGACAAAGGACAGTAAAAACACTAGAATATCACAGACATGAATATAAAACCAGCATGAAAAACTAAAACATTGTAATTAAAGAAGACAATACATTATAAAACACGGGCTATAGATCGCCAACAACAGAAGGTAGGTCACCATACTAGGGACCATGGGGACTTAAAGTACCTTTGCTACCTGCATAGACCCTAGCTGGATTTACACCATCCCTTCAGCTGCTGGCGAGTGTATGAAATGCTAGCCAAATTTAAAATAACAAGAATGCTATGATTAAAAACCTGGTAGACTTAAATTTACATCAAATGTTTTTGGACTTACAACCTTCGTTGGATGGACCGTCACAATCACTACTACTACTACTACTACTACTACTACTACTACTACTACTACTACTACTACTACTACTACTACTACTACTACTACTACATATTTGTATAGCGCCGATATCCAGTTGGTTCAACTGCTCAAGGGCGCTTTGTTTTTCCCTCGATCACTGGATGTCCATCACAACAGCACATAGTATTTTCAATCTTAACTCCCTGGGGATCATAGAACTCTTGCAGCCTACCAGAATAATGAAAATCACTGTTGTTACGTAGATGAATGCACTGCTAAAAAATATATGTGTCCGAGTGGCCAGTCACACCTCATTACTAGTCACTATAATTATGCTCACAGTGCATGTTGAAAACCATGATAAAATGCTGATGTCCAAGGACAAGTTGGAGCCAAGGTCCCTTTCCTGTCTTCTTAGAGGACACATTTGACAGGATAACTGACATGTCAATATTGGACATTTAGGAAATAGGCTCCATACTGAAATGTAAGGTAAGAAATTCCTGTTTTAACAAGTTCCTGCTTATAACCTTATATTCTAACATCAAAATTATTGCCTGTATGCTGCTACAATCCTGTTGTGAAGATCAGCAACAAGATCATGTGTGCAGTCACTGGCCAAAAGTGAGTTCACAGCGGTGTGATGTCACGGAATTTCCCAAGTTTGTATCTCAGATTTAAAGCTCAATAACTAAGGACCTGTCAAATTCTAGCGGGAATATTGTCGTACAGTCTCCTGATGTATGCGAGCGAGAGACCTCTCCATATTTCCCCGACGATCCGAATTAGGTCATCTCTGCCTCTGACCTCATGAACTCGTCTTTTCAGAGTTTTCCACACATTTTCTGTTACATTCAAGTCTGGACTTAGAGCTGGCCATGGCAAAGTACGAATTCCAATGTCCTTTTTCCACTGATTGGTTCATAATGAAACATGGTATGGGGTGTTGTCCTCTTGAAATATCCATTGTCTGTTTGTGAAATGTCTAGTAATAACAGGCCACAAATGTAATAACAGCCCCAGAACATTGCACTTTCAGGTTTTCACGATAGGTGTGAACACCCAAACATTCGGGGAGTAATCTCTCATTTTTCTTCCTCCAAATGAAAACTTTCTGATCCCCTCCGATTTGCACTTGAGTCTCATCACTGAAAATAACTTGTTTCCAGTTATCTCATCCCCACTGCAGTTTAGTGCGGCAAAATCTGAGTCTCTGTTCAAGTGTGATATAGTGATTTTCTTCGAAACAAGACGTCATTTGTAGCCCTGGGCAAAAAATCGCCTCCAAACAGTTCCGGTAGAAACTGATTGAGAAATTTGTGCATTTAAACTGTCAGTAATGTCCCTCAAACTACTTTGCCGATTCCGGCTGACAAGACGAAATAACTTCCTATCACTTCCTCGTGAAGATTTCCTGGGCCGACCGCTTCTCGGTATGTTTTCACATGAACCAGTGTCGCGAAAATGTTGTAGAAATTTCTGAACTATTCTAGGGTTAATTTTGACTATTGCTGCAATTTTATAGCTCAATGTCCGTTGTTGGCATAAAGAAACAATTATTCGTTTCTGGTTGGGCATCACTTGACAGCCATGAGCAGGCATCGTGAAGCAGATGACAATAATTGTAAACAAAGGGGAAGTAACTGCTGCAACCGGTGTTAGACTGAATTTGGACCCTATAAAATATTACCACACTGAGTTTCATGACGATTTATGGTCATAAACAGATATGTGAAACAATTATTCTTCACCTGACGTCCACACCATATTCAGTGCAGTCAGTTTTGCGAACTCATTTTTGGCCACTGATTATATATACTATAAACATAAAGAGTGGGAGCACTCTAAAACTTGACAGTCTTAAAGAAAATATGCTCTAAGGTAAATGCAACTTTTTGTTAGCTTAATGGGTACCTTAAAAGACTTTTCAAACTTGCACTGAAGCTACTTATTCAATATTCATTGACTTTTTTGAGTGAAATGAAACATTGTTAAAAAAACAGCGAAAGAATGGGTGGTCAAACACAAAAGAACCATTTTTGATCCAAACACAACAGCACAGTGCATAAGGAAGACAGACTTCCTA
Source organism: Haliotis asinina (assembly GCF_037392515.1). Lineage (NCBI taxonomy): Eukaryota > Metazoa > Mollusca > Gastropoda > Lepetellida > Haliotidae > Haliotis > Haliotis asinina. Next base: position 35,573,425 of record NC_090292.1, on the reverse strand, counting down.
TGCTGCTTGAGGCAACTGGACACTGGCGTTTGTGAATCGATTCTGAAGGGCTTGGAGCACAACATCAGTCATCTGCCCTTGATGTTTCTCTCAGTCTTCTAGATTGAGTTCTGCCATGTACTCTGCAAGTGGCCTATAACCTGACCCTCTGTCTGTGAAGGACAGAAGGGAGACACTGGAGGAATGCGAGCCACACTTCTTATGCATTCACCATCTAGTAACCAATGCAATCGCCCTGCTTCTGTCGTGGGCACTGAACGGTTAACACTGTGGCAAGTTGAAGAAATTCTGAGGTTTTCATACTGTCTGTAGCTTTTCTAAAGGAAATGTTTCTACAAGCTGCTTGAGAAGCCTGTCTTCCACATGCACCAGGCTGTTGTGTTTGGGTGTTTGAATCTAACATGTTGCTGGTGTGTTTCAACATCCTTGTTTTTCGATATTTTTGACAATTTCATTTCACCCAAACTCGATGAATATTGAATCAGTTGCTTCACTTCAAGCCCTAAGATGCTGTTTAGAGTGCACACTAAGCACACAAAAAGTTGCATTCAACTTAGTGTATGAATGACCAAACCATGTTTGAGTGTATATATGACTGTCAAATTTTAGGGTGTTCCATACTTTTTGTTTGTAGTATATATAAAATATTTCAATCATAACTGAGCAAGGTGCCTTAAATGAAGTTATAAGAAAGAGCACAATTGAACTTTTGACTCAAAATATTATTCCTAGCATCAAACCCTATGGCACTTGCCATAGCTTCATAACATGGCATCTTTAACTCTATTGTCATGCTAAAATCACAAGTGATAGGATTGTGATACCAATACGGGATATGATAAGGTTTAGTGGGAGAACTGACAAGCACAATTTGAACACAGGCAACTAAAACACTAATAAGTGACACTGAACGAACTTGGTCCTGACTTTAATAACATAAGATTTTGGGTTTTTCTGTTTGTTTTCAGGGTTCTTTTGGAGGGGAGAGCAATGCATGGGAGGATTCTTTTTTCTTTCATTTTCTTTTCACAATCATTGCAGAAACTGAACATGAACCAGCAAGTGTTCCATACTAAATTGTCTTATTAACTATATTCACCTATCACATCAAATCAATCACATTATGCCCTTTCTCCTACAGTGTTTCTCATATCACTGTAACATGCTTCACAACATATTGTCAGGAACTGATACAAGTAACTGCCAACTTTAAGGTGTTTTTTCATTGTGTGTGAGACCCATTACTGCAATAGGTTTCATTAAAAGTCCAACCAGGCCTGTAGATCAATGATGTCGTTGTTGTATAAAAAGGGCACCTGTCTTACATCACAAACAGCCAGGAAGACAGGGAATCAAGCCCGTGCGCCGGCCTGGGTCAGCCTGTCACCGAGACGAACACCATCTCGCCACGAGCCGCGCGCTCAACTCATGCAGCACGAGCACATGTCCAGAGATCTTCCAACCAAAACAATGTTATACAGATGATCGTCCCTACCAACACTCAAGACCCAAACAACAACGATGTCGTTTGAGTGATAAGAAAGGTCATGTGAAATGACACGATTCATAACCCGAATCAATTTTGCAAATGGCTGAAGGACTATAAGAGTAAACAAAGACGATTGCTTTGTTCTCCAGTCTGACACATGTCTTGCGACTGACATTCGACACGCTGCTCACGCATGTTATATATCATGCCCAACTCTCATGCTCCACAAAACTGGTTCGTTTTAACATGAAAGCGCCGCAAGACTGTCCTGGTGGTGCCTTCCTTACCTGACAAGTCTGAAGTTCGCCTCTCTTGAAATCCTAACATAGTGCTCCTGTCTGGGAATTTTCACGGAAGATGGCGCACATGAAGATTGAGGGACCAGTTATTATTTCTACCGTTATGTTTTTTTCATGAATAGTTTCGAAGGAGTTATTTCCCTTGGACCCCTAGGAGATTAATCGCACAATTAGCCACCATTCAAGGAAAACAGTAATGACAACACAAAATTACTTTGTTTCATGGTAATTATAACGATATGATAACTTCAAATAATATTTAAACTGAAGAACATTTCCTTTCAAATACCATTCTTATCTAAGTCGAATTAGGGGTGATATTCTAATTGAGTGGTAAAAGCAGTTGCTGATGGGTTGTCCATATTGTACAAGGTTAAATTTAAAAACGGATATGTTTTACAACTTTATTTCGCACATTTGTAACAATCCCTCACATCAGACTATGATATATACAATGAGACTGGCTGAGAATGTCTATATGTTCAAATACAAATACATGGACTTCTTAGAATTCACAATGGTGTAGTACTTAGAGCTGGGTTCGCATGGAGTAGGGGCAGTGGGAGCATATTATGGGACGATCGTGAAATGGGGATTGATCTTCTGTTTTTGTACGGTAAATATATGCTTTGAACGCAGCGAAATAATATAGACGAAACGGAGTGGTGAAACGGGGATTAATTTTCTTCTGTTTTTCGTAAATATATGCTTTGGGATATGTATAAAGTATGTCGGCCATTTGAACGCAGAGAATTAATAGGAGTAATAGGCGAATATGGAGTAGTAGGCGAAAGAACCATTTTATTCAAATTCAGACAGACAGGTATAAGGAGGTATGTAAACAAGCATTTTTATTACATTGCCTTGAGTCATCTCGTTCAACGTTCTGGGACATTCAAATTCCCGTCACTATTAATGATAATGATGATCAACCAACCGTGCATTCTGACAAAGGGAAGGCTGAAATGTTTTTCTGTGTGTTATACAAATAAAGAGAAAGATGCGATGCCTTGCTATGAACTACGAAGGTTTTGTTTCTTAAACCAAATTGCAAATTCTATATCAAATATATATGACGGAATTGGTTCAATGATGATAAAAAATGTACATTGTTCACCTCAAATGTAATAGGAGATGGGTGCCATAACCTTCATAAATATGAACATTTTAACGGAATAAGAAAAACGTTTTTCCACTAAAGTTCATTACAGAGCCTTCAATATTAAATGTGATTAATTTATCTCCGACGAAAATGTGTCCACGTTAATAAGAATGTCCATGTTCCTCATTGTATCATTCATTTATATGATTACTACTGAATGTATATATATCTCTTGCAAACCTCATCATGCAACACTGAGCCCTGAATGAATAAACTTCAATTGTTTATTGTGTCACAGTCAGCTTGTGTCCCTCCTCGTTGAAAGAAGCGGATGTCAAAAGGCCTACATCAAACGGTATATGTTGTCCAAAATCTCAATTTAGTTGTACTGGCAAAGTATTTGAAACAGTCGTTTATTTTCTTGTCCAGCAGGCTTCTAGTGTGGACATTTTATCGAACTCTGTCACAATATTTGTCATACTTTTGATACTTTAGGAGTTTAGTGTATGATATTTTGTAATGTGTCATTTGAAGGTATTTGATCGTGTGTGGCACAGATATGTGTTGTGCAAATATAAAGTTTAGCGTATATCCAGGGTGACACGTTTAACTGGCTATAAACTTATATTGGTCGTCAACATCAAACTGTATATTTGGGTAGGGACGTTTTCAAATACTGGTGTGCCACATGTCCAATCCTTGGGCCTTTCTTATTTACTGGGTATCTGAGTTGGGTTGTACGCCGCTTTAGGCTATATTCCTGAAATATCACGGCGGGGATACACAAAAATGGGCTTCACACTTTGTACTGGCTGCCGAGTACTTATCCCCATATTTTAGCAATATTCACAAAATTACTCCGTCGTTTGTTAAATTAATGAAACAGAAATAATTATGCTTCTTAAGTAGCTAATGAACGATGTGGCCAGCCCGTTCACCTGTCCGTTTTTGTTTTTTGTTTTTGGTTTTGTTTTGTTTTTATAACACGGCGGAAGGGAATAATGACAATTTTACATTTATAGATATTTTTCTCACAACTAAATGTTACAGACAACGCTATTTCAGAATTTCTCATATCATTCGCGAAATCAATAATTCAAAGTTACTTTATGATTTTCTTTCATGTTACCATGAAGAATTTTCATTTTCAGTCCTTTATTGTCAAATATCGGCGAAAGAAAACGTCGGAATTTTACATAACCCGAACTGTTGTATTGGTGATAAAAGTCAAGCGGCGATAATTGTTCGGCAGTCAGTTCTCATGCAGGGAATCGAACCCGGGCCATCGAACTAGCGAGCGGACGCTTTGTCCACCAGGCTACAGGCTACTCCACGGACTTACCAACATGATTGCCCTTCCGGAACTGGCACTTTCGTCCACATTGACATAGAAATGGCTTCTTTCTAATTGTTCTGGAATGTTTGTTTAACAAATAATCATTTATAGATTAGATTAGTTCCATAGTAAAGTTTCCTTTTCTTTTTATACAGAAACTCATCGTTACCTTTAAAAGCAGGTTGTTTTGAAAATGGGTAATATCTAAGCAAAACTATCTGATACTTCCGATTGTTTCAATAGCATGTATCATCACCCGTCTTCACTTGTGCCTTTTGCGTGACACCCATGTAGCTCTATGTTGCATTTGTAACCTAAAGACCCGCTGACCAGTAGGGTATATTCATTTTGTCTGCTCGATAATCTGTCATACAGACTCTGAAACAAATATATCCATGAAACCCCACACAAGTCTAGAACGTGTCACAATTTCTATGTTTCAACAGTTTCTGAAGAAAATGAAGAAGGTCTCCGGGCTCCTTTTCACCATATTTCATATTGAAATGTAGGAACCGTTTTTTTCTGCCAAACATGTTCATTTCAGAGCCAAGTTGTTGGTCTTCCTGGTCCCGAGTTCACTGTATTTCACCCTGTGCCGGTGTTCAGCCTCTGGGTGTGTTCTTCACGACTTATGTATTCTGGGTACTTTTGTCAAACAAATGTTATAAGTTATGTGTTTTGCAACAATGTTTCATCATCTGTACCTGTACATTTAGTGAGAGCCTGCGTTATGCTACATGTAAACTTTCCATTAGATTTTGACAGACGGGCCTGGAGAGAACAACACAAACCTTATTCCAGGAAAACTTGTCTCACTGTACAGATTTGGAGGTTTGGAGGAGAGTATGGTTTTCCGCCGCTTTTAGCAATATTCCAGCAATATCACGGAGGGGGGCACCAGAAATGAGCTTCACACATTGTACCCATGTAGGGAATCGAAACCGGGACTTCGACGTGACGAGCAAACGCTACCCCACCGCCCCGACAGAAGAAGGGTTTCTCCTGAATAGAACTTCATGTAAATTTTCGATCCTAAGGGAAATCAGTGACTAAACAGCAAAAGTCAATCTGGGCAAATTACGGACAGCATACCAAAGAACAAAAGAAACAAATCTCAGCTAAATTCTTGATTTCCTGATGGCTAAGTTAAGGATTTGGCTTGAACTAAAAAGAAAGAGGGTTAAGAACAATAATTTCATCAAACAATAAAATGTTCCACACTTATGAGAAACAATGATCCTTGAAGAGGCAACAAAATGCAACTTATACCAATGGGCCGGATCAGAAAAAAACATCCCACCATGGATTCCACAATGAAAGTTTTTGGAAACAGTTGTGTCCTGTGTCCGGCCACAACAAGCTCGATCAACAGCGGGGAGAGCATTTTAATAATAATGCACATTAAAAGCTAAGGTCGCCATTTGTGTGATTCATCACACCCGACTGCCTGACAAAAAGTAATTAAACATTCTATATTTAATGCGGCGCGTGTGTCATTGATTCTGCAAAGGTGATCTGACAGATCGCAACATCTCCGTCCAACATCTCCGCCCAAAGACACAATGCAGAATATTCACAGGGTGCACCTCCAGTGATATGTATTATATGGGGCAGATTGGATCTGGGGAAGGGATGGTGAGGTTGTAAGGAGCAAATTTTTGGTTCAGTAATTTTGTTGCCTGTATCACAAAGTGAACGATTTTTCCATTATCTGCCGTACTAAATGTGCTGGACTGACTACAGAAAAGCTTACCATTCTGTACCTCTTAAAAGAATTCTGAGGTCACTAGAATGATTTTAGCTTTAATCTTTAATACTGAACATAAGATGTATTCGCAAAGGCGTGTTCTGACCTCAGAACGCATTTCCATAACAAGAGGAACATTTGTATATGATTCATTTATCCCTTTGCTTTTCTGGCTGTCATTCGATCAGTTGAGCGTTTTGCTTAACCAAGAGGAGATCTATCATCCTGGACCTCCTCAGTTCAGATTTATTTGAAGGAGAAGTTACTGACCATCTTATCAGGCCTATACCTACTTAGAGATGCAGGTCAGAGACAAACTCCAGATTTTCCATACAAACGTAAAACTTCCTACGGAATACAGATGTAGATTTAGGAAACTTTTGAAATCAAAGCCACAAATAATTATCCCTGCACGTTCTTTTGTGTTCTTTTTTTTCTTTGATAGGTGTTGTTGATGAAACAAGAAATTCCGACTAAAGACTTCCTCACACGCCATATCGGTTAATAAGTCCTACGGCACCCTCTGTTTTAATTAGAGGTCGTTGTTTGATGAACGTGGAGAGTCATCATTATAGAATTTTTGTTGTACTTTTGCTCAAATATATGTGTTTTCTACATGTTCTTGTGAACCATGCTAAATCTCACGTTGAAGATAAGGCATTCATTTAACAGTTATTTTAAACGAGCAAAAGATGTTGGTCACAATCTCAGTGTTCATACTGATGCTTCAGTACTTTTGGGCGAAACAGACATGATCGGCCAATTGACACGGGCGTAGGTTTTCAAGTCTCTGAATAACTGCTGCTTTGGATTCATGGTTCATGTGCTACGAGTTCGTGAGCAACGTGTAGAGAAGAAGTTCTTCCCTTGGCTGTGGTCTGTTGGTCTTCAAAGTGAGAAAGGACTTTCTCTTTGCTGCCCAGGACCAGTCGCTGCCTGGTGTAAAGTGTGCTATATATTGTTCTAGGATCGTGCAAGCATGTAAAGGAGCCACTGAACCAGGTTTTGATTTCGTGTGGCCCACAACTAGGAGGAAAGAGCTGGTATGAGGGGAAAATGACTTTTTTTCTCAAAGACAATATATTAAATCCCCCCCCCCCCCCCCCCACCTCCCCAAGAATCGAAATATAGTTATTACTGAACCAAAACTAAATTATTGTGTAAGCTATTTAGGACCTAGACAGGGTCCTTTCAGTAAAAATGATGAGAAAGGTTTAGCTATCCGTTTGAAAATATGGGAACCCTCACTATCCCCCCAAATCGTCTTACAAAAACATACCTGTTTTTGCATCATAATTATCATCAAGTTATCATCATCTCAGTGTCACGTTCTCACCATCTACACTGTCATGTCACATATCCTCACCCACGTTGTCAAATCTCATCTACGTCACGTTCTCACCATCTACACTGTCATGTCACCATCTAATCTGTCAGGTTGTCACATCTCCCCCATTGTCACGTTCTCACTTTTATGCAGTCACATATCCCCATTGCTCCGTTCTCGCCATTTGGTCAGGTGTCACTCTCACACTGTGTCATGCTGTCTTCTCACTGTCACGTTCTCACCATGTGCCATATCTCATCGTGGTCATGTTCTCACCCATTAGTTTGTGTTATGTAGACACATCACCTCATTGTCACATTCTCAACGGCTACAATGTTATGCTGTCACATCTGCCATTGTCACGCTCTCTTCATCTACGCTGTGGGATCACTGGAATCTGATTATCATTACCGCGGATAACCCAACCTGCCACTTAGGCTCTAGAGAGTTCTAGTTACAAGTCTTTGTTTCACCGCTCACCCATCCAAGGACTGTCCGAGCTGGACGGTGCTTATCTTCAACTGCTGTTGCCTAGAGCTCTATGCTCAGGACCACTCGCCACCACTTATGTACATGACTACAATGTATGAAGATAACGATGTCATGTTGCTGGAGTGTTGCTAAAGCGGCATGTTCTCGTCATTTATCTGTGACTAGTGGATAGGGTAAACCCAACTCGTCCAATCTTCAAATATCTACTTGACGTGTTCTCATCCTTGTCACGTTTCCGCGACATTCTCTTCGTATTACGGACCTCACCTCCTTCATAGTCAGTGTTTGACTTACATTTCAGAAGCGCCCATAAAATACAGAACACTGGATTCTGACTCGACTACCCAGGAAGGTAGAGGATAGTTTGTTTTAGGGTCAAACTACAGGAACATATATTAATGTCTGACATTGAAGGAAAGTCACGTCCGATAAATCAAATCCCAGCGTGGTATCAGCTACGAAGGATGTGTCCTCGGACAAAACGTCTTTGTGAGCCGACTCGTGTTGTATTCAGGAAGACAAACGCTCAAAGACATTTCATTGATGCATTTAATAAATGACTGCTGTGAGATGATTGTAGGTGTTGACGGCTTTACAACAGTGTGGTGGTTGTAGGTGTTGACGGCTTTACAACAGTGTGGTGGTTGTAGGTGTTGACGGCTTTACAACAGTGTGGTGGTTGTAGGTGTTGACGGCTTCACAACAGTGTGGTGGTTGTAGGTGTTGACGGCTTTATAACAGTGTGATGGTTGTAGCTGTTGATTGCTTTACAACAGTGTGGTGGTTGTAGCTGTTGACGGCTTTACAACAGTGTGGTGGTTGTAGGTGTTGACGGCTTTACAACAGTGTGGTGGTTGTAGCTGTTGATTGCTTTACAACAGTGTGGTGGTTGTAGGTGTTGACGGCTTTACAACAGTGCGATGGTTGTAGCTGTTGATTGCTTTACAACAGTGTGGTGGTTGTAGGTGTTGACGGCTTTACAACAGTGTGGTGGTTGTAGGTGTTGACGGCTTTACAACAGTGTGATGGTTGTAGCTGTTGATTGCTTTACAACAGTGTGATGGTTGTAGGTGTTGACGGCTTTACAACAGTGTGATGGTTGTAGCTGTTGATTGCTTTACAACAGTGTGGTGGTTGTAGCTGTTGATTGCTTTACAACAGTGTGGTGGTTGTAGCTGTTGATTGCTTTACAACAGTGTGGTGGTTGTAGGTGTTGACGGCTTTACAACAGTGTGATGGTTGTAGGTGTTGATTGCTTTACAACAGTGTGATGGTTGTAGGTGTTGACGGCTTTACAACAGTGTGGTGGTTGTAGGTGTTGACGGCTTTACAACAGTGTGGTGGTTGTAGGTGTTGACGGCTTTACAACAGTGTGGTGGTTGTAGGTGTTGACGGCTTTACAACAGTGTGATGGTTGTAGCTGTTGATTGCTTTACAACAGTGTGGTGGTTGTAGCAGTTGACGGCTTTACAACAGTGTGATGGTTGTAGGTGTTGACGGCTTTACAACAGTGCGATGGTTGTAGCTGTTGATTGCTTTACAACAGTGTGATGGTTGTAGGTGTTGACGGCTTTACAACAGTGTGGTGGTTGTAGCTGCTGACTGCTTTACAACAGTGTGGTGGTTGTAGCTGTTGACGGTTTTACAACAGTGTGGTGGTTGTAGGTGTTGACTGCTTTACAACAGTGTGATGGTTGTAGGTGTTGACGGCTTTACAACAGTGTGGTGGTTGTAGGTGTTGACGGCTTTACAACAGTGTGGTGGTTGTAGCTGTTGACGGTTTTACAACAGTGTGGTGGTTGTAGGTGTTGATTGCTTTACAACAGTGTGGTGGTTGTAGGTGTTGACGGCTTTACAACAGTGTGATGGTTGTAGGTGTTGACGGCTTTACAACAGTGTGGTGGTTGTAGGTGTTGACGGCTTTACAACAATGTGATGGTTGTAGCTGTTGACGGCTTTACAACAGTGTGGTGGTTGTAGGTGTTGACTGCTTTACAACAGTGTGATGGTTGTAGCTGTTGATTGCTTTACAACAGTGTGGTGGTTGTAGGTGTTGACGGCTTTACAACAGTGTGGTGGTTGTAGGTGTTGACGGCTTTACAACAGTGTGGTGGTTGTAGGTGTTGACGGCTTTACAACAGTGTGGTGGTTGTAGGTGTTGACGGCTTTACAACAGTGTGGTGGTTGTAGGTGTTGACGGCTTTACAACAGTGTGATGGTTGTAGGTGTTGACGGCTTTACAACAGTGTGATGGTTGTAGCTGTTGATTGCTTTACAACAGTGTGGTGGTTGTAGGTGTTGACGGCTTTACAACAGTGTGGTGGTTGTAGCTGTTGATTGCTTTACAACAGTGTGGTGGTTGTAGGTGTTGACGGCTTTACAACAGTGTGGTGGTTGTAGCTGCTGACTGCTTTACAACAGTGTGATGGTTGTAGGTGTTGACTGCTTTACAACAGTGTGATGGTTGTAGCTGTTGATTGCTTTACAACAGTGTGGTGGTTGTAGCTGTTGACGGTTTTACAACAGTGTGGTGGTTGTAGCTGCTGACTGCTTTACAACAGTGTGATGGTTGTAGCTGTTGACGGTTTTAAAGCGTGGTGATGGGTTTAAGTGTTGTATGTGGACAGTTGTTTTGCCATTAAAAGTGTAAAGGGACTAATTTACATAGTTATTTAAGTTTTGTCTTTTGTCTACATAACGTGTTTCTTATGAGGTGTTTAACCGCATATATTCAATAATTTTAAATAATTGATAAACTAGGGTAATTTAACAAAACATCAGGAGAATTTTCACCATATTTGCTTGTGCATTATGGAGCTGAGGCAATTCACTTCAGTAACTCTTTTTTTGCTTTTGCATTATTTTTTTAAAAGTATTTGTACTGAAACTGTGATTGTTTACGTTAAAGACTTTCATTCCAACAGCCTCCAAAACTATCCAACCGTACCGCTGACCACGGACACTCATACGAAAGTTAGGCTGCCAAAAAAAAAAAAAAAGAATTTTTTTTCATAACTGACGAGGGAAGTAGGACTTTATTTTCATTTTCTTATAGAAAACATGTGACGAGGGAGGGACACATTTTTTTCTCTCAGAGATCCGACTTTGGAAGTTTCAGTCACACCCGTTCTTACAGACCCTCATTCTTATAGTAGACAAATGGATGACCGGGACGCGTCAAGTCAAAATTATTCTTTTTTAAATGGCACGAAAATTGCTACGCGCACAAATAAAAGCGACGCCCGAGAAACAATTTACTTTTTTCTATTTAGCCTTAGCTGTTTGGGTACACAATTAACTCGGCTCTGTACACAATACACAAGTAAAACGTTTATGAGTCGGCTACATTTGTCACCACAAATGTGATTTGTTTTGTTTCGTCATCACATCAGTTACACTAATATTAATCACAGACGGACAGAATTAAACATGTGGGCACCGATATTGAAGGAACGTGTCTGTTTTTAAGTCTTACATGGGAAGCTAGGGCTCGTTTAGATGTACATGCAGAATATAAGATATAATAGTACTTATGTGGCGTCTCCATGCAGTTTCTTCACCGTCCTTGTAAATGAAATAGAACACTGAATACATTGTACTCCTTTAAAAGTCATATGTGTGGCAAATATATATATAACAAGTGTTGCCAAGTATTCGCAGACAGACAAGTTTGGCATGTGCCAGATAAATTTATATAAATATGTAGTTTGTCAGCTTCTTTCGACAATCATCTCTACAAATTCGTCGTGACTGTGAAATGAACGGCTGCAATACCTGGGGCGTGTTTACGGTTTTTCTCCCCCAACCCCCGGCACCTGTCCACGGACTGTCATGCCTGGGACTCCCCGTACTGCGGGGACCGACCGGCGAGTGCTGATATAACCACCAGTGTTATCACATGACCGCGGACCGACCCACCGACCGTCAGCCTTCACACAGCTCGGTCTGACAGGCTATCTGTTCTAGTCACACACATGCATGCGAGTCTTGCCATAGCAGCTGTAAAGTCGTCCGGCCGCCTTTACATTAAAGGTAAGTTCCGTTTTATGACCGGTAACAGGGAGAGAGTTGCAAACCAACTCCGTTGTAATTCTGCTAGCACATGATTGTTGCGTATGTTTCTACTGACAATCAGATGATAGGCATTGTGATTGCACTTTGACCCCGGTTCTCGGTGTCTGTTTGATGTTCAATGTTTGGACACACACCCAACCCTCTTTCACGTTCACGTCCAGGCTTTGAGGACAGACAGGCCTTATCTCCAACAGGCTTTTGTACAGATAGTGACAGACAACCAGGGGTGATAGTGGAATGAATAGCATCTTGACAAAACTTTTATGAAGCATGCTGTTTAAACTTTACTTGACTGTCAGTAAAACCTAATATTAGTAATGTGTGATAATTATTAACACAAAGATGCTGAATCAAAGAAATGAAAAACATTTCATTACAATCATTCCCACCAGACTTCCACGTTAGATATTTACCCCTCATCTCAGTTAAAATTAAATATCACCATATACATGTTTACTGCAAACAATGTGCATTTGTGTGATATTTTTCATCAAATGAACATATATAAACTTGTTCCACTGGCATTGGATGGTTGAAACTGTGCTTAATGTGGCCCAAGTTTGATTCCCCACATTGATAAAATAGATAACATTGATAACCTGACTGCTAGCTGCACCAAGCATACTCATTTTAAAAAGGTTTCCTAGCATCAAATTCTATTTAGTCTGATGGTATCAGAATATCAGATCTGTAGAAAATTCAAATGATTTTGGTAGAGAAATATACATATGACTCTCACAGGTATTGTGTATGTTAGAAATGGTATAACAGTCTTGATTTTGATACCTGTACTGTCTTGTACATATACACATTGGTGCTTGAGTGAATTCTTTCATAGGCATTTTTAGAAATTGAGGTGAAGACGAGTGACGATAATTTTATGGCTATAAAGAATAGAGAAGTTGTATCTCTAAAAACAGAAGTTGTATCTCTAAAAAATATAATTTTTCATGACTGAATTGTTTCTTCCTGGTCTGTTAGTAATTGTAATAACGATAATAATAATGCTGAAAATCTGTTGAAATCAACAACTAAGCAGGTGCTTAGACGTATGCTTAGTCTCTAACTATATATCATTTTGATAGTAACATACAAACCTATTTAAACTGAAAAGGAGCCCAAGGCAGACCAAAACTTCCTAGGGAAATCTAGACATTCATTCCCTGATTCAGGACTTTGACACTGCAGGGAAGGCAAAGCGAAGAGGAAAATATGGTTCAGGGACTGTGAGACAGATTAAGTGGGTTCTCAGAGCGCTAAAAAATATAGCGCAGTTAACAGTGAAGTGAAAAGTGATGAGTTTTTTTAATGTGATTTGAACACTCCATTAGATGGAGACTGTTTAAAAGTAAAGTTCATCCTACATTACTGGTCATGTCATTAGAGAATTCAGTTGCTGCATTTATCCTCATTCTAGTAATGCCAGATAGTGTTGGCATAGGGCTATCCACTTGACAATTTAAGTGTTGGTAGTGATGGAAGCTGCCACAACCAACCAAGTGGTAAGGAACACAATCTGAGAAATCAGTTGATCTCTTACAAATCAGATCCAGAGCTTGAAGTACAGGACATGACCCTTTCAGATTCCCTGAAACCATTTAAAAATATCAGATAAGATATAAGAAAATAATGTTATATTTCCATACCTGAATATCTCAGAGTAAATGCATTCTGCATGGTTTAAAATGTAAGATTTACGGTAGCAAGTGATCAGTTGTTGCCTGTGGCCAAATTATTCAAGGAACTTAGTTAAGCACTCCCTGTATTTTTGCAATGATAGGTTTTCAACACAAACTTAAATTTCTCATGGTGGCAGTGATGAAGCAACATCAATATATTTTTCTAACCCCTATCATTTTTTGACTCAAAAGAAATGACAAAATTATTAGAATCCATGTTGATTTTATGATGGTGATCGTTCATTTAAAAAATCACTGATATTCATACAACACCCTGTCTCTACATGTGTGGCCCTTGAATGTTTAATGTTGAAGATATTAGCCAGCACTCTCATCCTCATACTCATGTCAACCTTCTGATCCTTTGATGGGCAAGTCTACACCATTCCTCATGTAAAGCAACTTCCATGTGGGCCACATTTCTCTACAGGAGGTTCCCTTTGTTCCACATGATGATCAATTATGTCCCAGATTTGACCCAAAAGGTAAAGATCGAAGACGCATCACAGTATCAGGGTTTATACTAGTGGAGACACATCATAGAGTATCAGGGTCTGTACTAGTGGAGGCACATCACAGTATCAAGGTCTGTACTAGTGGAGACATCACAGTATCAGGGTGTGTACTAGTGGAGACACATCACAGTATCAGGGTCTGTCCTAGTGGAGACACATTACAGTATCAGGGTGTGTACTAGTGGAGACATCACAGTATCAGGGTGTGTACTAGTGGAGACACATCACAGTATCAGGGTGTGTACTAATGGAGACACATCACAGTATCAGGGTGTGTACTAGTGGAGACACATCACAGTATCAGGGTGTGTACTAGTGAAGACACATCACAGTATCAGGGTCTGTACTAGTGGAGACATCACAGTATCAGGGTCTGTACTAGTGGAGACACATCACAGTATCAGGGTGTGTACTAGTGGAGATACATCACAGTATCAGGGTCTGTACTAATGGAGACACATTACAGTATCAGGGTGTGTACTAGTGGAGACATGACAGTATCAGGGTGTGTACTAGTGGAGACACATCACAGTATCAGGGTCTGTACTAATGGAGACACATCACAGTATCAGGGTGTGTACTAGTGGAGACACATCACAGTATCAAGGTGTGTACTAGTGAAGACACATCACGGTATCAGGGTGTGTACTAGTGGAGACATCACAGTATCAGGGTCTGTACTAGTGGAGACATCACAGTATCAGGGTGTGTACTAGTGGAGACACATCACAGTATCAGGGTGTGTACTAGTGGAGACACATCACAGTATCAGGGTGTGTACTAGTGGAGACACATCACAGTATCAAGGTGTGTACTAGTGGAGACATCACAGTATCAGGGTCTGTACTAGTGGAGACATCACAGTATCAGGGTGTGTACTAGTGGAGACACATCACAGTATTAGGGTGTGTACTAGTGGAGACACATCACGGTATCAGGGTGAGTACTAGTGGAGACATCACAGTACCAGGGTCTGTACTAGTGGAGACATCACAGTATCAGGGTGTGTACTAGTGGAGACACATCACAGTATCAGGGTGTGTACTAGTGGAGACACATCACAGTATCAGGGTGTGTACTAGTGGAGACACATCACGGTATCAGGGTGTGTACTAGTGCAGACACATCACAGTATCAGGGTGTGTACTAGTGGAGACACATCACAGTATCAGGGTGTGTACTAGTGAAGACACATCACAGTATCAGGGTGTGTACTAGTGGAGACATGACAGTATCAGGGTGTGTACTAGTGGAGACATCACAGTATCAGGGTGTGTACTAGTGGAGACACATCACAGTATCAGGGTGTGTACTAGTGAAGACACATCACAGTATCAGGGTGTGTACTAGTGGAGACACATCACAGTATCAAGGTCTGTACTAGTGGAGACATCACGGTATCAGGGTGTGTACTAGTGGAGACACATCACAGTATCAGGGTGTGTACTAGTGGAGACACATGACAGTATCAGGGTGTGTACTAGTGGAGACACATCACGGTATCAGGGTGTGTACTAGTGGAGACACATCACAGTATCAGGGTGTACTAGTGAAGACACATCACAGTATCAGGGTGTGTACTAGTGCAGACACATCACAGTATCAGGGTGTGTACTAGTGGAGACACATCACAGTATCAGGGTGTGTACTAGTGGAGACACATCACAGTATGTAGGTCTGTACTAGTGGAGACACATCACAGTATCAGGGTGTGTACTAATAGAGACACATCACGGTATCAGGGTGTGTACTAGTGGAGACACATCACAGTATCAGGGTGTGTACTAGTGGAGACACATCACGGTATCAGGGTCTGTACTAGTGGAGACACATCACAGTATCAGGGTCTGTACTAGTAGAGTCACTCTTTGATAGGAACTAAGTGTGGTCTCTGATGAGGCCTGTAACTATAGCGGTGAAAGCATATACCGTGGAAGTGTAAATATGAACATTAAACATTGATTACTGCCAACAGCTCTCTGGCTTCTGAACACGCTCCTAAGCGTTCTTTGTTCAGTGATAGACTCTCCAAGCTCGTTAGTCATCAGTAGTTCATCATAGTGCACTTGAAAGGACACTTTCTCCTGTAGCTCTCATATTGGTTGCAGTAATGCTCAACTGGTAACAAATACTAGGAGACAGTTCACTCAAGGTAAAACATCCATTGCAGACCAAAGAATTGTGTGTTTTCTATTCTGTCAGAAGACATGAACCAGGAACTAAGAGGGGATGATTATCACCAGAACTTTCCATGACATTAAAATACCAAAACTGGTCATGTTTTGTAATGAATGAGAAAATAAATTCTCTTAAAGAATGTTAAATTATCAAACATCGAACGTATTGGAGAGCAGACGCATCAATATGATGTCTGAAATCATTAGTTGCTGTGAAAACTTTCACTTAATCTGGAGTCACATCTTGAAAACCACAGGATGTCATAGAAAAAACATTCTAATGACCATACTGACCAACATACACCCAATGCAGATTAGTTAATCCCATCATCCCATGGCCAGGAACCGCCCCCCAAATGAAAAACCTAAAACAAAAACCTAAAAAGATCAAACTTCAAGCTTTTCAGAACGTTTTTAATGACATATAAACATGGTCAGTGACAACAGTGTCGATCTGGACAGTACTCATGAAATTGAAACTGTTCAAACTCTAACTTTTGAAACAATTTTTATTTGGAAAAAACAATAAAGCAATGGATATGGCCATTTTGCCATCACCATATTGCCACATCATAAATTGGTGGGCCATAAAATTGAAGAATATCGTTCACCTAAATAAAATGACCAATCAGTACTAATCAGAACATACATCAGCTGATAAGCTTGTGGTATATTAACTTTTACTAGCTGCAAATAATCTTGGACGTTTTGACAGTGTTTTATAGATAATCAGTGACCTGGTGAATCAGGACTTGAGTACTTACCATGCTTACCTGCCGTATCAGCATAGAATTGTTATCTTCTCAGATGCTTTCATTTCTTGTCTTTCATTCGATCCACTTTTTTTCAGAACAACCAGTCATCATAGAGGTTTCTGTATGTATCCTTGAAAGTGTATTCTAGCTCACATCACATGGCTGCGGCTTACTATTACAGACTACTAGAATGATAGTGAAATCTGTATTTCTTAATTCTTAGTGTATAGTGAACATGAAAGGAATCCCACATAAGAATGGCATCACCTCTTCATTGGCCCAGGACTTTGGGCATCTTTCAGGGGTCTCACACCTTTTAGTAAAACCAGTGGGGTCATGTCCTGCACTGTCCACTGAAACTGTTTTGTTGCCAGTAGTTTCAAAGTTGTAGAATCCAAGTGTGTCCATCCAAGTGCACATTTCATCTGTATTTCAGATTGCACATAGTGACATAGGGGTAAGTCTGATGCTGCCTCCTTTGGATAATTCATCTCAGAATTGACATCATTTTGTCATCAAGAATTTCTTCTCTTTTCTGAGCAATGTGACCATCCACAGCTGGCTTTGTTCTTTTTGAAGTCATAGAGCTATTCTTTTCATAGCTTTTCCAGTGACTCGAAAGCCATGACTTCTGCTTTCATTCAGCCATGTCTATAACGATTCCTCAAATTCTGGATTCACAACTTTAAAATTCTGGATTCACAACTTTTGTAATGGCCCAAAGTGATTGTCTCCATTTACATGTCTTTCAGCAACTGCATAGATTGTTCTTGATTTTGCCATTCACATACTCCTTTACGGTCGATCTTAAAATTGATGCCAACGCTCTGTTTGTGTAACAACTTTCAGTTTAAACATAACATCATATGATGCTATTTGTTTTTGCCCTATGTGATGTAGAGGCCACTGCATCCATACTGAATAACTATCTCAGTCAATAAGCAATAGGTCTAAGCTTTAACCATGTGATGATAATGACAATTAATTACAGTGGCCACTTTCAGTTTTGAATGTAATATTCATGACCAATTTGCTGTTTTTGTATTCTGTGACTCTGCCATTGTTGGACATCTCCAGAAAGAACTGGTCAAAGCATTTTCATGTTTCTTGGGCATGGTGGCAAGATCTCATGAAGTTTGAGATATTACCAGCACTCTATTCATATTAAATATAGCTGGTGGACTTGAAATCCCCTTTAAATTGTATTGTAGTGGAAACACAAGATTGGAAACTCAGCAGAAAACCCTACTCCAGTGATATTTGGTATGTACACAACGTAAACAACAGTGAAAGTGGGGTTAAGTCTGATCAGTTCTTGGTCTGGTCTGTATTGGTTCTATATCCACTACAGACAGGTTTTGGTGCGTAACCTTGTCACTCTGGTACTTTGAAGAATTTGACAGTGGATACTTGCCCTCTGAAGATGGTCAGTAGCATCATCGTGGGCATCTTCCCCTTTCCTCAATAGCAACATTGCTTAGTGGTTCAAAATTATCTCTAGAAACTTGTTCCGATATGTAGAGGGTAAAATCCCAGTAATTCAGAGTAACCTGAGTAATGGAGTGTTACGAGGATATTACCCTACTTAAATTACGTTCAAAGTATTGGGAACCTTTCTGTTATCAAAATTAAATGTTCAAATGACAAAACAAAGTCTTTAATTTCAAACTGGTATACATCATTCCAATGCTGAAAAGTTGTGAAGCAAGCAGTCAATGGAATAATGTCACAAATTTAATTCAATGAGTGGTATTGTAAATCTTGAAAGTAATACGAAAAATGTGTCTGTACTGTTCTTGCATTATTATGAAGATGCATTTCAGTCTGACCATGTCTACTATTGAGAACTCCATAACCGAAAAATTTTGGCCATCTTTATTGTCTCCAGGTTAGTATTCATCATAATGATACAGAATACAAAAACAATGTAGACATCTCTCATAAAATCAATTGATGAATGAGCTCTAATTTCCATGGCACTAACTGATATTTTGTAATTTATTCATTGGCAAATTGCTAGTATGTGTTGACACTACTCATTACAGTGTTGACACTACTCATTATAGCAATTCAGGTAATTTCCTCATTAAAGGTATCCCAAGTCAAATGCGGTTATCGCTGGTTACTTCAGATTCAATTAGAGTGCATATGTTCAAAATGTTTATAAATCTCATGTTATCTTGGTGACGGCTGTTCAGTAATGTTGGAGAAAGTTAATCTTGGTGAAGGTTGTTCAGTAATGTGGCCTTTGCTGGATGAGCTGAAATCATTAGTTGCTTTGAAAACTTTCACTTAATCCGGAGTCACATCTTGAAAACCACAGGATGTCATAGAAAAAACATTCTAATGACCATACTGACCAACATACACCTAATGCAGATTAGTTAATCCCATCATCCCATGGCCAGGAACCGCCCCCCAAACGAAAAACCTACCATGACAGTGCCAACAGACTTTCATGTGTTGTTGAGGTATATGACTCCATGCACAGTTTGGAATATTTAAGAGCCATATCCCACAATCTGTCCTTGTAAATGAATTGATACTTGTATTGAATCTAAAGATGATGTGTTGTGGTATTATAGAGTGCTATGAATAAAAATAACATCATAACATTTAGTTTGTGTGTTTTGTTATGATTGGGGGTGGTGCAGTTGTTCTGGGGGCTGTTAACCTGGGGGAGGGGACAGCTGTCCGGGGGCAGTTGTCTGGGGAGGGGGGGGAGCAGTTAGCCTGATACCGATTTGTCCATGCAAGGAATGGAGAAATATATACTGGTATATATGACATTGGTAAAAATACTCAACACGTTGAAGCAGAAGATGTGCACAACCACAATGAGACAAATTAAAACATTATGTTGACATGTAAGTTCCATTTTCTGGGAAAGCAAAAAGGGTAATAAAGAGCCTGTAATTTTTTATGGTGATTTAACTGAGCACTGGAATACTGATTCCAATCATTGTAATCTACAGGATCTACTGATTCCAGTCATTGTAACCTACAATGATATGCTGATTGAAGTTTGTTGTCGTTAACAGAATATAATGATTTTGAGGGATCTGAATTTAAAGATCAGTAAATAGCTTATTTGATCTTATTTCTCCCATTTATTGAGAATTTCTTTAAACAAACATAGTTCTCACATATGTCTGAAAGTCTCCTTTGTTAAAGTTTTGAGTAAGGATTATACATTTCAATTTTGAAATAATCCTTTCTTGACTTTTGAACAATGAAATACAAAGTTACAAAGCTGCTGGTTGTACCTGCTTTGTGGAGGACTGTGATTGAATCAGCCTGCTGTTTATTAGTGTAAGTGGCTGGATGTTAAGATATGCTGTGGAGTTTTAAGAGTGCACACAGATATTGATGCAGCCCCAACACAGCCCCTGCTCCATGTACGTCCAGCCATAAGAATCACAGCAGACTGACTCCTGTACCAGACTCACTCCACTAGAACACCCAGCCTGCAGCAACTCACCACCATCATCAATACTGGAAACATCATATGTTAAAAACACTCAAATAATTCATCAGCCTGCCTTTGGCATGTACATGTCTTTCTAATTAGTAGAAATGAAAGCTGGGTAATGCAATAACTGAATTGGAAGAAGAAGAAGAAGAAGAAAAAGTCAAGTCTTTTCTTAATTCTCCCTTTTGCTGAATTGAATGAAAATTTTAAGCTACAACATACATATGCACATATTTGCAGACTGAATGGAAAGAAAAAACTAAAGAAAAATATTTAATTAGATTAACTGAAACTATGCTCACAGTTATTGAATAATGTATATTTAATTTGTTCCAGACAACCATTAACTCAGTTGCTGTGGAAGTAAAACATGATAGATCACCCACTAAGACACCATAGTGTATCATAGTGGTGCCATCAGGGTTCTACAGCCAAGTGCAGCATCATGATTCTATTTCCTATTGTGATAATGTTACATTGTTGTTGTCTCACTGTGACATCATGATTCTATTTCCCATTGTGATAATGTTACATTGTTGTTGTCTCACTGTGACATCATGATTGTATTTCCCATTGTGATAATTTTACATTGTTGTTGTCTCACTGTGACATCAGGTTCTATGTCCAACTGTGACACCATGATTCTATTGCCCATTGTGATAACGTTACATTGTTGTTGTCTCACTGTGGCATCATGTTCTTTGTCCAGCTGTAACACGGTGATTCTACTGCCCATTGTGATAACATCACATTGTTGTTGTCTCGCTGTAACACTGTGATTACCCATTGTGATAATGTTACAGTCCTGCACAGATGATTTGTTTTGTGGGTTGATTTGTTATCACCATAAATGACAGTAAATCTCAAGCAAGAGGATGACCATGTTCTAACAGCCAACATGTCATCACAACTAGTTGCAATAATTTGAGTGTAAAGTTTCTAATTTAGTGGAGGATGTGAACAACAGTAATTAAAATACTTTCACAATAGTTTCACAGCTTGTGGTTGAGAGTCGGTGTACAAGGCAATCTTAGTTAGTAGTAGGATGAAGATCTCATACAAAATGAAGACGTGATACTGCTTCATCGTCATATTAGCTCCTCGAATTATATGTTCAATCTGTATGCAGTTTGAACTGAAAGCATGAGACACTTGTGTAGATATTTAAAAGATTTTATTCATAGGGTTCATTTCATTTGTCTCATAAGAATTATATTTTACTGTTCTTATTGTGCCGACCTTGATTGGGGTAATCTTTGGTTTGTGAAAGAATGTTGTTTTATGCATGGTCACATGAGGTAGGCCAGACCTACCAGCAAAGATAGTTCCATGTGATGCTACATCACTATGCATGACACTCTTTTGTATTGTTTAAGGTTATGAGACCAGATTAGGCTGGTCTCATGACCATAATACTGACATTTCAAAGCGTTTGAGTGACATCATGTTCGTATTCTACACAAGATGTCGGCCTAGTTAGACTACTTCAGCATTTATGGGAATTTAATTTTCTTCTTTTATGTCAGATGTAACTGCAGCTTTGTGGTTTGTGTTTGCTGCTGACACAATGAGGCAGTAGTGTAAGACTTTAAACACCAGTTAAAGCCAGGGCAGCGAAGACAGGACGTGATTTTTTTCACAGTGACATCTAGTGACCTCTATGGAGACACTCCTCCCAAAACAAGGAGAAAGGCTGAATCATAGATGTATGCAGATTATCATTAGTTGGGTTTTCCTTTGTATTTGCTTGCCATGAGTATTTATTTCTCCCAGAAAAAACATTAACAGAAAATATGCTCAGTTTCACTGTTTCAAAAATAAGAAACATGGCTTTTCTACAATCTTTGATAGTGTGGGTGAAACGGTATACCACAGTATTAGTAGAACCACTGTATTTTACCTGTGGTTTCGTATACTGTAATGCAATAAGAAAATTCTGTAGTTTCAGTTTTTGTACCATCATTTCTGTCAGTCATGAAATGTCAGTTTTGTTCATTCAAAATAAACATTATGGTCATTTCATTCTGTGATATTAAACAATGTCAGGTTTTGTTGTCAATTTTCTGCATTATGATCATATCTCATTTTACAAACTGAAATGGGCCAAACCAAAGGTCTTGTACTACAATTCGTACTGTACCCTGGTAAGGCCATGCTGTTTCAGACCTATTTGGTAGATGAGCTGGTATCTATGTGATCATTCTGTTTGAATATATCTTATTTGTGTCTTCAAGTAGAAGATCTGGACCAAAATGAATTGAAAAGAACCCTAAAATGCAGATTCATCCTTACTATTCTGGGAGGACTGGGTATATTCAATGCAGTTTATTTCTGAAGATTCAAGATCCTGCACAACAGGTAGACATTGTCTGTGGTTTCTTTTGCTAGTGACCGTTAAGATGCATGTATTCCCAAATGGAAAATGTGTTCACAAGACACCAAATAATTCCATCTTCCGGAATAGTTCAAAACACAACAGAATCTCTTGATTGTTCCTGCGATCAATGTATCAGTGCACTCAACTGGAACAGCCTCCCCATATCATGTATTTAGTATGTGTGTTACAGTTAATAATTTGCTGTGACAAAAGGTATAAGAAATCTCCAATGAATCAGCAAAATATAACACTGACAAGTGTAAAATATTCAATAATGTGTACTGACCAAAGAGCAGGATACACTGATTCAGAATAGAGGTTTCTAGTGCAACGTAGTAGAGTCAAATCTAAAGTAATGGGTCACAAATATAATATCAACTCACCAAAGTCTCAGAGAGAGACAGACAGATGTAGGTTGACCGAATGATGGTACAACTCCAGGATAATTCTGAGTTTAAGTCCCTGTGCGTGCGTGCGTGCATGCGTGCATGCGTGCCACTAAAATACTTTTACCGTGATACGAAATGTGATCCATAATAACAGTCACTCAAAACTCATTGTGACCCAATAATAACTATCACATAATCAACAATAATACAAATTACAGAAAACACACACTCATAACACCCTCCCCCTCAAAGAAAAGAAAGCTTCACAGAAACTTAATGTTACAATCATAGCAAGATAACTGAACATAATAACATGATATGCAATAATATGAATAACTTGAGAAACACCTTGCAGAAATTACCATGATTTAATGCAAACATTGTCTTTGCCCTTAATGTATCTGATCCTTGTAAGGTTAAACTCCACCTCATAAGTCTTTGATTCTTGTTCTTCATTTTATGAAAAAAAGTGAAGGGACTGTCATCAGTTAACACTTAGGTTGGCAAAGTAGTGGTACCTAGGTACACCTCAAAATGCATAAAGCCAACAAAACACCTAATATCTCTTTCTCATGAGCAAAACATTTTCATTAACTTGTTTAATAAAAATGGTATTACATGGAAGGTCATTTAGTGTCCTCTATTTATTTTTCGGGTGTGGAGATACTGTTACTGTTTTTTACATCAATATTACACAAGTGTAATACCTCTGGACATATGACATCATAAAGGTTACATTTGTGATGTCACAATGCTAATGCCTCTGTTGCAATGGTATTACTGATAGGCATTGGTTGACTTGCAGAATATTGACATGAGAGTCATCACACTGAAGGCAGTTTCTATCAATTTATGTTTCTACAGTAATAAACAGAATACTAAACTTGCTTCCATGATCAAGTACCATGTTTAACATACTTGTGAAAGATTCAAACAAGCAAAAATTGTAAATTTGCATTATATGGAAGGTTGTTTAGTATCCTCAATACAACACACAGCTAGGGGTGCCGCACAGACAAACCTTGCAGACTTGCTTCATTTAGGGCTTTAGCACTGCAAAGAGGACTGGGCAGTAGGGAAAAGTAATGTGGTTCAGGGACCATGAGACAAACTAGGGTATCACACATTCAGTGTTTTACATGCTCTCCAATGAGCAATAAGCATCCACCTGGATGTGCTTAATCTTCATCCCTCACTTTGAAGTCAAACAAAATTCAAAATGTATATGATGTACAAATTCCGTGGGAAATTTCCTGTTTCTTGATACCATACACTTTCATCTTAAACGAAGTAAAATTGCAGAAAGTGACCTTTCAAAATTAGGTACATGGTACATGTTTTTTATTTTGACACTTATGAATTTCTATCATACGTGTAAGACCTGTCATTGTTTGATGTCATGGAGGAAAAGCCATTTTCATCATTAATTGCACTTTTTAGATTGAGTTGGTGATGTCGTATATAAACACACCAACCCATTTCATGTATAGTAATGTCATTCAGATATCAGGCAGTATTTTGTTTGCTCACACTTGCATTAAAGACACAAAATAACAAAATCTTGCAGATAAACAACTCTAGGTAGCATCATCAAACAGAAAAATTAGTGTTCCATGTCTCTGTGTAATTATGCAGCTGCAGTTAAATCCACTGGAAATTCTCAAAGTTCATCATTCATACCCCATGGAAATGTGCATACAATTGTATCTGCCTTAATTCAAGCCATTCACACTTAGTAGCTTCATTATGGTAACTGTAACCATGAAGTTCCACTAGTGCAGTAATTATCACATACATGTACAACCAAATTTTAGTTTCCAAACATTACTCCAAATTTCATAGAATAGTTGTGAATGTTTAAACCGTAGCATTTTCCATTTCTGATTTGTTTGGCTCGTTCTTTGCTTTCTGAAAATTTTTACATTTACATATTTTTTTCACAAATGTGTCCCTCTAACACTTGAGTAAATTTTTCCTGAAACCTATCTCTGAATCCACCAGTTCAACTTAAATATAATATCCGTTATTTTATGGTATCTTTCTTTGTAATGGAAGGGCGAGAAACCTAAAATTATTTCCTGTGGCACACATGAACAAATGTGTTTGCTTCTTTTCTTAAAGGTTTTGTCAAAATATTTTGTATGGTTTGGCTTCTTATTTGGTTATCGTGGATACGTCCAAGTACTCTGCAAAGATGCCCCCGCAAGATTGCTACTTCTCCACAGAGGGCATCAAAACCACACTGGCATTCTGGAGATAAGGGCAGTCCTCTTCAGTATTCAGCAGTGGACACTACACCTAAGGAGCTCCTACATTTTTGTGCAAAATTCAGAACAAATATATTTCATGTGTTTCTACCTACCACAATGTCTTGACAAGTGCTTCATTCATGTGGAAAACCATCAGAAAAGTTGACAATCCTTACCATGGTCTTTCATTTACAAGTCAAAAACTTACAAAGAATGTTTGCTATCAGACACTTCAGGCATCAGACACCTTCTCATACACCAGACACCTCTTTCATCAGACATCTCATGCATCATGCATTTTCTCAAACACCAGACACCCCATTCATCACATTTTATGCATTCAGACACCTTCACATGCACGAGACACCTCACATATCAGTCACCTCATTTACCAGACACCTCATGCATCAGACACCTCATTCACCAGACACCTCATGTATCAGCCACCTCATTCACCAGACACCTCATGCATCAAACACCTTATCATTCACCAAACACCTCATTCATTAGCCGCCTCATTCACCAAACACCTCATGCACGAGACACCTCATGTATCTGTCACCTCATTCACCAAACACCTCATGCATCAGACACCTTATTCACCAAACACCTCATGCATTAGACACTTTATTCACCAGAAACTTCTTTCAGCAGACACCTAATTCACCAGACACCTCATGTATCAGTCACCTCATTCACCAGACACCTCATGCATCAGACACCTTATTCACCAAACACCTCATGCATTAGACACTTTATTCACCAGAAACTTCTTTCATCAGACACCTAATTCACCAGACACCTCATGTATCAGTCACCTCATTCACCAGACGCCTCATGCATCAGACACCTTATCATGCACCAAACACCTCATTCATCAGCTACATCATTCACCAGACACTTCATTCACCAGACAAATCATGCATCAGACACCTCATGCATCAGACACCTTTTCATTCATCATGCCTTCTGATTCACCAGACACCTCATGCATCAGTCTCCTCATTCATCACACACTTCCTATTTTTCAAAGCTAGTGATTCATGTCTTTTAAAGATAGCTACCTCCAACAGTGTTTTGACTGGGGATGAAAGTTATCAGTGAAAGGAAATGCATAATTTCAACCTTTTCAGACAATATATAGCATTTCTTCTTTGAAGGGCATTTTAGAAGTCGTATAGATGAAGGAGAGGTAGTTGTATGGCTAGTCAACTTCTTACATAAGTGAAACATTCCACCCTCTACCACTACGAATTAAAGAACACAAAACTTCAGTTCAGGAAATGACTCCAAGTCCACCATAGCTGGCCACACCCAAGCCCACCCTCACCATGTCATTCTATGGGACAACATCCAAATGCTGGAAACCAATCGCTCTGACTTCAAGATTAGGAAACTTCTAGAAGCCATGAACATCCAACGCTTCAATGTCATGAACACGGATCAAGGATATTTTATCTCACCAGCCTACCAGACTTCAAGTGACTGTACAGACATCAACTAGACCACATCTCAGTCTAATAAAAGTGATTCTGGAAGTACCAGCTTCTGGATGGTGCAAGAACAGTCGGACCTGGAATAGAAGTGTTTGGGAAGACCACAGTAAATTGTGAAACAGTTGATCCACAACAGCAGAGAATATTCCAGATAACATCTGTGGAGGATATAGACTTCATTCCAGCTAGAGGAAACCCATTTGATGAACCACTTCCTGTTGGCCAGTTCATTGTTTGGGACATCACTCAAGCAGTTCTATTAGAACCTGACACACAGCAAGGTTTGGAAAACTGCAACAGATAACTATCTGAAGGCAGCCAACAAGCAGTTCATTATGATGCCAAGTTGAAAAGTACTTCTTTCAGTGAAGGGGACACTGTTGGAGTACTCATTCATGAAGTGGATCGCACTAACACAGATCCTCGACTTCTGCCATGCAAGGTCCTACAAGCTCAAGGTGCAGGGAAAGATGCAACATACAAACTATATACAGCACATGGTCGTCTGAGAAACATCTTTGGTGCAGAGCAGCTGGTTGACATCCATCATGTTTGTTTTCCATCGTTACAGCATGTGGATGTCACCTGTTTAGAGAAATCTCAATCATCCAGGCTTCAAGAATTGACACAGTCTGGACAACAAGAATGACACAAGGATCAAGTGTATGTGCTTGTTAGGGCAGCTGTATAACTAACAGATGTTGTAAAAAACAAGTAGTAAAATGTTCTACAAAGTGCCACACAACCACAACTAATGTGTCAAAATAAAGTTTAGTACTTTTGCTATCTTCATTTTTACCTATTTAGTAAGTAAGATGTCTAAATATTAAATGTATCTAACTGGAAACATTCTATACCTTAGTAAAATGCATATTTTTGTTCAGTCTCAATCTTCATTGTTACCTGATTTGAAAGTAAGATGTGTAAATATAGCAGTAAATGTATCTGGAAACAGTCTGTACCCGAGTAAAATACATATTATTGTTCAGTAAGTGTCTTTGCTGTTGTCCCACAGATAAATCAGTGTTTCTGCCAGCTGAATTGGAAATTGACTGTGATTGCAATTTCTACTAGTAGGATTGGAGATTCTATCAGTAGAGACTCCGATTGCAAAGTCTACTAGCAGGATCGGAGACTCAATCAGCAGACTCCGATCGCAGTCTCTACTGGTGGAGACTCCAATCGCAATTTCTACGGTAGAATCTCTGATTCTACCAAATTGCAGTCTCTACCTTGACATGTATATTTTCCATGTTATCCATGTATCACTTGCTCAATAACAGTGTTAGCACCTGCATGGAAACGTCACACCCAGTGCAGTAAATAAGCTGACTGATTACACGATGCCATTTAGAAAGTGGTCAAATGCAACATATGTCATATTTGGGATTTCATGACATATGTTGCATTTGACCACTTTCTAAATGGCATCGTGTAATCATAGCTTTCGGCCGTGGGAGCCGTGCCAATTTACACTCATCAGAGGGGTACACAAAGTACGCAGTCTAGACTACCAGTTGTCCGACTTTCATTTTTGTGGAAGTCGCGGTGGCTGAGCGGGCTAGGTGGCTGACTTTGTGTGCTGGCGATTAGGTGCCTGACTCTGAGGGTGCGGGTTCGAATCCCGGATGGGACTCAACCGAAAAAAGTACTAGAATTTGTACTTTACTAAGAAAGTGAAATCCCAAATATGACATATGTTGCATTTGACCACTTTCTAAATGGCATCGTGTAATCATAGCTTTCGGCCGTGGGAGCCGTGCCAATTTACACTCATCAGAGGGGTACACAAAGTACGCAGTCTAGACTACCAGTTGTCCGACTTTCATTTTTGTGGAAGTCGCGGTGGCTGAGCGGGCTAGGCGGCTGACTTTGTGTGCTGGCGATTAGGTGCCTCTGAGGGTGCGGGTTCGAATCCCGGATGGGACTCAACCGAAAAAAGTACTAGAATTTGTACTTTACTAAGAAAGTGAAATCCCAAATATGACATATGTTAAATAAGCTGACTATCCATAGAACATGGTTTTCCTTAATATATAGATATAGATTCCCATGCTGATTCAAACATGCTGATTTCTGCTGTTCTATTTGCAGAAATAAGGAAACCAAATTCTATGGATGGAAACAGGAAAATGCTATAGTGAAAGTATCCATTCATGGAAAGTGTTTGGAACAAACTTGAAAACACTAAGCTAAAAAAGAATGGTCAGACATATTTTTTTAAAAAGTCTCTTGATAGCATCCTGGTGTCTTAGAAATATCATTTAATCCAAAAATGGAGGTGTCTTACTTTTCAGTACTCCAGTTCACAAGAAAGACTCAATGACAGACATTAAAGAAGGGGTTATACTCACCAGATTATTTAGTAAGATTTGTAATGTTAGGTAATAGCATGGTATTGAGATTGGATGCACTTGACTGAGATAGATTCAGTGAGGTTACTCTGCAACTAAACATATGTTTATCCTTTGTGTACATATGGTTGGGTATATGCAACACGAGAGGAAAGGTGTATCTTTGTAGACGTTTCTAAAGCATTGAATCAGTGTGTAGAGGCATGTAGTGGTATCTACAAAGTGTTGATGTGTTGATGACCATCAGCTACACTGGTGGATGTATGCCAAGGTTGTGTATTAAACTCTTTTTTGTTCTGTTTCATTTCAATGAGCTAAATCAAAAGCCAAATCATGGTGACTGCACATAATTACATCCTGAACATTACATCCTGTTACTATTTAAAATGATTAATTGTTTTCATTTTGGTTGGTTTCTTGTTTAATGTTTAATGCTGCTGTTATCAATATTACATCTGTATGAGGTGGTCTGTAAATAAGGGCAAGGCATCTAGTGATCAACAGCATGAGCATCAATTTATGCAATTGGGATACAGTGACATTTTAAACAAGTTAGCAAGCCTGGTGTTTTAAAAGGTAAAAGTTTTACTGTAATTCAGGGAAACCTAATCTTAATTTAGACAAGACAAGAATTTATTCAGCAAAGGAAAAAAGAGGTGAAAGAATGAATTTGATGGATGGGTGAAAATCTTAAAACACTGGTTGTAATTACTGAAAATGCCAGAAAGTTGATTTGAGATGTTGTAATATGATGTATTTGTATTGTATTGTGTTGTAGTGTTGTGTATAATAATTTACTGTGGTGTGGAGTGGCTTGGCATGACATTAGTGTAGTGAAGTGTAGTGGGTAATAGTTCCTCCTGTTCCCCCATCCCAAATAATATTTATATATTGACATATAACAGAATTATTAACAAAACCTAACGCAACAATTACTAGCGGGCTCACAAACATAACTGAAAGCCCTAAAATTAAGTACAATATATAGGATTGAACTACTTAGACAGGGCTTACATTATGTCCATTTTTTTCTAGCGTTGTGTCATGCGTTATGTCAAAAAAAAGCAAGTCATATCATTTATACCTTACACTATGGACTGAAGAACGGTTCATGGAATGCGTATTCGGACATGTTTAGTTAGTGGATGTTTTGTTCTTGGACAGTGTGTTGTGCTTCTGCACGAGATTTCCATGCATGCATCTGATATAAGGACAGTTCGTGATTCTGTAAAACAGTATTAGGGTTAGGTTAGGAGTGTTATGACACTGATTATGTGACGTCTGTGTGTTAGATGTTGAACAGTTGACATGTTAGAAATTAGTTGGTCATAATTGGACCTCAGTGGGATATTGGCAGTGTGCGGTGTCTTACACTCCTTAGTTTATTGTAGACAGACAATTGTGGGGAAATAAAATTTGGGGTTTTATAAATGGAATTTTGTTTTGTTTTGTAAATTCCACTGCAAAACACACTATGTCCATTTTTTTGGGTGCGTTGCGTTGTGCTGCGTTGAAAATAGGTCTTGCAGTATTTTTTACGCAACACAAATTGAAACGCAGAGGGAATTCCCTTGATGATGACATTTTAACAAGGTATTTTGCCAACACATTAATACTTCTGGTGAGTTGTTTTTGGAATTTCTTGAATGAAACAAGCCAATGTAATCCTCCAATTGGATCACTTATCACCCCATAATGCTTTATTTGTTTGTATATGACTTAAACTATTTCATAAATATTTAGTAATATACCATATAATACTATTTACATAAAACTGCTGTGGTTGTGGTTAATTCCTCCTCTCCTTCGAATTCCTCCTCTTCCTCCAACACCATACTCATCACAGCTATTGCCGCCATCTGTACTTATAACGCATGTTCAAAATGAATATTTACGCATATAGTGTAAGAGCAAAAATGCAACGCATAACAAAAAAACAGACGTAATGTAAGCCCTGCCTTAGTGTTACCTCTGTTAATCTGCGGAAGAAAGAGTATAGGGGAACGGGAGGAACTCTTTCCATGTGCAGTGTGGTGTGGTGTGGTGTGGTGTGGTGTGGTGTGGTGTGGTGTGGCATGGCATAAGTTGTCATAGACATGAGTCAAGTTTTTGTAATAACGGACACAAACACACTTCATTTTAGAGAACTAACTAACCCTGTTCATGTTTTGTAGAGGACAGAAAATCAGTGAAAATGAAATAATGTTGGATGGGTGTGACAGTCACTGAACATGTAGCAGGGTAAGGGGTGGTGCTGTTAAATGATGACCAATGCCTGGTGGGGTGGGAGTTGTGACTTGCAGCCACAATTTATTAATATATAATCTGGTTTCACCCTCTAACATGAGAATACCAATAATCAATAAAACAACCATAACACATATATACTAATATAGCAGATTACACAATCACAAAATACTTGATATAATACGAAGTACTTGAACTGCATTCCGAGAAGACATAAACATAAGTAATAAATAAACACATGCAGTTCTCAAAAACATTATATGGACTGATTTCATCCTTGAAGTATCACAATTATACTCGTGATAGAAAATACTTAATTCTCCACACATATTTGTGGCAATAATTTTGTATGAAATACAAATGCACTAAAAGGATAAAATACCTACCAAATATGCGGTATTCAGGTGATAGTGAGCAACATATACCTGACTGTCTCTCTATAAGTAATATAACACACCATTAAGTCAGCAATTCTTATGTGATAATGAAACCTATATCACTCGATAAAACAAACCAACATAATAAATATATCATATACATATACCTTACATCACAACATTATCTGTACTGTGATATTCATATATATAAACATACACAATAAATGGCTGTTAAAATGATATGATAACTCAAGTGGCACAAACATAACGTACCATCAACATGACCCACAAATATGGCTGGTGAGAAGGCACACATGATGTTGTGTCACCTATTCTCATAACGTATTACAAATTATTACTAATAAACTTTTCTGGTGCAATAAACATGAAAATATGCCCATAAACACTCATTGACTTAGACTGTTCTTAAAACACATTCATACCTTCATATCACTCATTAATATTATAACCTAAGCAAGAATGACGTTTTTAATATAACTTTATTTAACAAACATTACATCTTACATAAAATGTTTATAATTAAAGGTCACATGCAACGTAAAACTTAACTTTGCAGATTCAGGTACCTTTCGGTATGCACTTACCGAAACAAATCATAAAAAATGCAAATTCAATCTATAAAAAACGTGATGAAAAAAAAGCCGGCAAAATCGGAGTTACGTTTCACTAAATTTCCTCCAGCGCTGGGAGAAAAACTGCTTTCAACAGCTGTGCTGCGCTGTGTCCATAACGCATGTGCAGTGAACAGGTTCGTGGAGCTTGAAACAGTATGCATGCTGAGCCTGAGGTCGTGCGCAGTAGTCTAATCTTGGTTGTCTACACAAACAAGTAAATAATCTACTCATTACGTTAAAAAACCTTGTTGATTGTGGTAATCAGTCTCTGTCACAGAGAAAGCTCAGTGTCTGGTTTATTCACACCTTTATGTCTGCCTGCCTGTCTGCGAAAGACAACATGCAGTACACAGATTCAATCATTGACCACATGCAATTTGAACTTAACACCTATAAGACTATACGACTTAAAGAAAATAAATTGATTTATGACTTGTGCTGTCTCTGCCACATTATGTAATTAGGCAGGTGTGATACACATGACATGTTTTTATGTCTGTGGGTTGCAAACAAACTACATTCATTTTTTTCGGATGATTGGATCTGACGGAAACTGGTGCAAACTCTTGACAGTTTCAAGTCCTGCTTTGTACTTGGACGAATGACAGATTCCAGCCACGCAGTAGTTTACCATCTCTACTGAGATTATTTTTGATTGGATCGAGCCCAAATTCAGAGAACATGTATTTTCAAAACCTAACATCTCTATATACATTCTTCATGGATAACAACTTCTTTTAGTGTGTATGATTTTGTTTGTATATGAATACACAAAAAGAAGTTGTTATACATAAAGAATCTTACTTTCTTGTGACTCGCCATACTTCTAAAATGCCCATCAAACAGATCATCTTTCTGTACACACAATGAACCCTCAGCATATCAGCAAATAAAACAGCCAATTGGAAGCCGTCGTTACACTTGAGTGCACATCCACCCGCTATGACTGGGTTCGGACTCCCTGGGGCTTCGTTTTTGGGGAAGTACAAAATATTTCACTTTTGAATCTTGATTGTACGCTTATAATTTTGTTTATTTGTTTTTTTAAAAGCAGCAATGTATATTATTTGTCATGAATAAGTGATAAATGTGTTTTAATTATGTTGGATGTTTTGGTTGCATGTGACCATGTTAATAAGTTGACCATGTGCAAGTTAATTGAGAAGAGAAGAAATAGACGAAAAGGGAGTGGAAATCAGCCATCCGTCAATAAATCTATTTAAGGTGCCCTTCTTGTGCAACTGTATGAAGTAGACTAATTAAAATGTGCTGATGTTAGTAAAGAATAAAACAGACAACTTTAAACTGACCAATCAGAAATCAAAGAATAGCTTGGCCCCTAAGTTGAGAACGAAAGAACACCCTGTTCTCCCCCAGTGACACAGTAGAGCCAAGGTCCAGCTTGGGTCAATCAAGCAGGAGACAAATACCATACATACTGTAATAAAAACCAAAATCCTGTAAAACTACCAGAATCAAACATTTTAAAAATGATACTGTGTTTACACAAATAAATAAAATGTAAAAATATGACCGTACCACAAACAGATATTGACTGATTTGCTACAAACAAAAGGGTGCCATTACAAAGAGGTAACTATGAACACCAAGGCCCACAGGTTTGTGAGAGGAAGCTGAAGGCGAATCTTGTCTTTCACGTATAACTGAAATCAGCTATAATGTGGCAGTAAACATTCTCTCCAGACTGCATGTCCTGCTCCTATCATGACTATTAGCACTTAGTGTGTGCTGTGTTTCCTCAGCCTAGATACATTTGGTGGGATTGACTCATAACAGCCCATCAATATGGAGCATTATTCTTTTGATGGAACTACTATGGATGTATAGTATAACTGAAACTTCATCAATAATGCCTGCCTGTCCTGGCCCCAGGTATTGATAAACTCTTTAGATTAATCTGTCCATGGTGTTCAGGAGTTCTGAAAAGTGAAAATCAACAAAAAATGCCAGTGGTTGTCAATATCAGCTTGCCACCTACTTTAGAACAGTAGTCATTATTGTTCCGTGATCAATGTCAGTCTACCATTACATAGAGAATTGTGGCCAGTACAGTCTGTCCTCTCCATTACATTGTGAGTCATGGCCAGTACAGCCTGTCCTCTCCATTACATAGTGAGTCATGACCAATACAGTCCATCACAGTCCATCAGTGCACAGCTCAACTACAGTGTCTGTGTGGTCAGTAGACAGCTCAACTACAGTGTCTGTGGGGTCCAGTGGGCAGCTCAAGTACAGTGTCTGTGTGGTCAATAGACAGCTCAAGTACAGTATCTGTGGGGTTCGGTGGGCAGCTCAACTACCGTGTCTGTGGGGTTCAGTAGACAGCTCAGCTAAAGCATCTGTTGGGTTCAGTGGACAGCTCAACTACGGCGTCTGAAGGCTTCAGTGGACAGACCCGTGAAGGTCCTGGAGTAGAAACATGCTCATGTTATTGGTCACTGGATTGTCTGGTCCAGACTTGATTATTTAAAAACCGCTGCCATATAGCTGGAATAGTGCTGAGTGGGGCGTTGAACTAAATTCATTCACTCACTCACTCAGTGGACAGCTCAAGTACACTGTCTGTTGGGGTCAGTGGACAGCTCAACTACTGTGTCTGTGGACTTCAGTGGGCAGCTCAAGTACACTAACTGTTGGGTCAGTGGACAGCTGGTCATCTCTATTACATAGTGAGTCATGACCAATACAGTCCATCAGTGCACAGCTCAACTACAGTGTCTGTGTGGTCAGTAGACAGCTCAACTACAGTGTCTATGGACTTCAGTGGGCAGCTCAAGTACATTGTCTGTAGGGGTCAGTGAACAGCTCAAGTACACTGACTGTTGGGGTCAGTGGACAGCTCAACTACAGTGTCTGTGGGCTTCAGTGGGCAGCTCAAGTACATTGTCTGTAGGGGTCAGTGGACAGCTCAAATACACTGTCTGTTGGGGTCAGTGGACAACTGAAGTACATTGTCTATGGGCTTCAGTGGGCAGCTCAAGTACATTGTCTATGGGGGTCAGTGGGCACCTCAACTACATTGTTTATATGACCTACATGCATGTCACATGTCAAAGTGTGTGATATATGTTATGCTGAACAGGCTGACTCTGAGTTGGAACACTATTACCAAGGACACCTACAGTTGTTTGACAAGATTTCCCCCAGTTACCCCATCCAGAGTAATATTTATTAACTGATATATCGTAGAATTGTTAACAAATCCTAACACAACAATTGCTAGAGGACTCACAAACATTACTAGAAGCGATTCTTCAAACTCATTTAGAATTTGGCGTAGCAATACAGGACAAATTTTATGGATGGTTTATTTTCACAACATTTCGGGGCTTATCCTAGCCCCCTCATCAGGTTGAGCTGAACAGTAAGGCTAACTGTTAACTCTGCCCATGACCTCACAATGCTTATGACATCACAATGCTATGACAACATGATACCAGTAGCTAACAATAATGCTATAACAACATAATAGAATTAGTAGTGAATGGTTACAACTGACATGATTCATAGAATACATTTATAAAAAAATCTTTGTACATGTCCAATCTTACAGTTTGGTATAATAATGATCTGCCATTTCTAATTTAATCCAATTCATTCTATGAATCATGTTAGTTGTAACCATTCACTATATAAACTCAAGAAGTTGCTGTCCATTAAATTTGTCTTGTATTACTAGACGCCCCAAAATAAAGAGCAATATATAGGGTTGAACTGCTTTGTGTTATCTGTTAATCTGCGGAAGAATGAATATTGGGGAATGGAAGGAAATCTTTCCCAGTTGTAACATTCTTTGTTAACAAAATATCAACACCTCTAGAAGATGTCAAATACCTTTGTTATTAAACTGTTTTATCTGCTGTGCCAACAGCTGTTTGAATAATTTGGAACTGTCATTTATGACTTACCTTCCTTTGACTCGAAAAGTTTATGTTTCCCTGCTCATGATGACGCCACCCGAGACACCCACCCGTGACACCCACCTGTACAAAGGAAGGAGACACTTTGACACAACCTGAGGGTTACTGGAAACAGTGCTGCCCTGTTTGGGGTACAGCTTTCTGATACTGTACAGGTAATACTGTCTCTGAATTTGATGAGTAAGCAAAAGTTCAAATTATGAAAGGTATGTTGATGCCCAAATCATTATGATACTGAAGTTAAGATCAATTCGATGTATATGTAAAAATATGAATTACATACATGAAAGCGCAAGACAGTGGTCCCTCTGGTTTGCTTTGTGCAGAGTTCTTTCCATTACTACAGTGTTTCAGTTTCAATATATGAATCAAACAAACAATAAAGACAGTTATAATGATCACATTCATAAAAGCCAGGGGATGCTCTTCTAGGACATTTTTGGTTGGGAAATAACTTGTTAGATTACTATTTTGAAACTATTGCATCTTGAAATTGATGAGCGTAGCCCGGACTTGGTGTTTTAAATACATATCAATGAACAATAACACAATAAAACTGTAGACTTCAGGTACAATGTTGTGGTATCAGATGGTAACAGACTGATTGAAGTCTATTACTTACTTTTATAATAACCTCTTCGACATCAAACATTGTTACAAGTGTTTGCTTTGATAGTAAATGCTGAGTATAATGTATTTACTGAGATTTCTGTTGGTCTTTTTATCCCCCCTTGCATCCATCCATCCGTTGTTGTCAAACTAAATATGCTTTATGGTTCAACTTCATTATTATACCAGGTCACAACATTTCGAGACAGTTCCTAGTCTCTTCTTCAGTCTTCTTCACTTCACTTCAACCGAAGAAGAGACTAGGAACTGTCTCGAAACGTTGTGACCTTGTATAATAAAGAAGTTGAACCATAAACCATATTTAGTTTGATTCCACCAACTTCTAAATGCCTTTGAAACAACTCATCCGTTGTTGTGTTCGTGCACATGTGTCTGGAGCAGAACTCTAAACCTTTAAATGTTTCTTCACCAAACACGGCACATAGATATGTCTGCTGGTGATCTGGTGTCTTTTTTTTAGTTTTGGTGTTTCCAATGCAACAGGTACTAGTGCTCTTTTCTGTAGCGGAACCTTTAAACCGTTCAGTGTTTCTCCGCCAAATTACATACACATATCTTATGGTGAACTAGTGCCTTTAAGTAGTTTTGGAATTCTGATTAAATTATTTTTTTCGTATTTCCAGGGCAACAAGGTTGGTCTCAACTGAAGTCGGTGGTATTGGGCGTTATAGAACAGAACTTAAAACCCTTTCAAAATTCTCTTCCACTTTGCTATATACATGCCAAAACATTTGACATATTCATAAATTTTAGACATATTCATTAAGAGTATTTTGCCATTATGGGGGATATTAAAGACTTTGTCTTCTTGTTTATGTTTTCGCCATGTACTTGAGCAGTGTTGGGATTGTAAATTTTGAAATATGTCACAGGCTGCACGATACACAGACACAGTTAGCAATTTTCTTGACTTGCGTGGGCTTTTTTGGATATATTTACTTCAGGGTCTGTACGACAGACCAGACTGTTTGGTTCTCTTTATTAACTCACCTGACCTGTTCAAGACTCACCTCACTCTGGTCTGAGCTGGTCCGAGCTGTGCAGTCTGCTGTGACAATAGATTGCATTTTGCTAAGTGAGTACATGCAATACAGTATCACTTTAATAGTGATGCCAAGGGAGACTCATATCTCATGATTTAGTCAGTATCTGAAAAGATCCTTACTTTCACATTTGTGATTTTGATTCTCCAACAGTGGATAAAATTATCAAAATATTAAACATGTTTGATCAGATTGGTGTTATATTGAAATGTTGACATAACAGCATAATGAATAGGCTGAAGATTTCATGGCATTTTATTGAAATAGATTCATATTTCGCCTCTTCAATGGTAGTGTTGCTCACTGTTGTCAACCTGTAGTCTATGCATGTGTAAAGTTGGGAAATCTTTTCTCACTTGAGTGCTATAGTGAATGTGTATAGAAGATTGTAAGCTCCCAATGTGGCAGTACATCAATCTGCAGAAGCTATGTTTCTCAAGTAAAGTGTGTCAGGGAGATAAGATGGCATCTCCTATCCTTGCTTGTGTTGAATGCCGTTGAGGATGTATGACAGCATCGCAGGACCATGATGTGTCTTCAAGATGGTGGGATGATGAATTGACAGAACAACACATTCTGCAGGTGGGTGTCCTGACCTTCTGACATTGCTACAGGACATAACTTATCCCATTCATGTTTCCCCAACACTGTGTTCTCATCATACAGGCACATGCTTAGTTACAGTTTTCATAAGTATTACTGGATCGTCCTTTAGGGAGCTTTTGGGCAGAATGTCAGGATAGGTCAACCATGCACTATCTGTCTTGTCCCATTCATAATGGGGCATGCAAAACCATCAGCATTATGGCATGAAGAAACTGTCTGAGAATGTTGATGTGAGCAGTTTCTATTTTCTTTACCAGTGAAATATTTATATCTTCAATACTTCAGTTAAACAGCACCACAGTAGTTCCATACTTTCAGAGACATAGAGGAATGAACTGTCCTGGATTAGTGCAGGACTGTATGTCTTGTAGTCTTTGTCAACATAATGTACTACAGGATGGTGTCACAAGTCAAATACTTTGGACATACAGTTTAGCTTGGGTTGGGCCAGTTGTGACCAAGGATCTGTTGGGTAGTTTATAGGTTAAAGTGTTTGCTCTTCATACCAAAGAACCGGGTTCAGTTCCCTACATGAGTACATTGTGTGAAGCCTATTTCTGGTATCTTCCACTGTAGTATTGCTAAAAGTGGCATAAGACTGAAGTCACCCACTCATTCACCCCAGTTGTGACCACACGGAGTATGGTTCACCAGACTCTTCTATTTCCGCTGGAAGAATCCCATGGTCAAAGTCTTTCCCCTCAATGACTAGAAACATGTGATGCAGGTTTGGAGTAATTCTCTTGCTACCATACCATTAGGTTGATGGAATCCTCCTTCCATCTATGATGACATTTGTCAGCGCCTCATTTATCAAAAAAAGCTTCAGAGAGATCTAACAATTCCCATGATGGCTTATGTTCTTCTTGATCTTCTTCAGCAGGATATAAAAGGTCTTAACATCATAGATCATTAAGGAGATTAATTATTTCCCACAAACTTCCCCAAAAGGAAACTTCTTGATTGTCTGTATAGCTTTGTTGGTTACTCCCTTTGCAAGATCCTCTGACCCACTTCAAAAGACCAAGATGACACAGTTCCCTTACATGAGGCCACAGCAGTACTAGGATCAAGGCTTATATATCCAACTAATAATATCAACAATAGTAATTAATGAGGTGACACCGCACTTTCACACTACACTGGCTGACAGTAAATGTATAGAACAAACATGTTGATTATAATCAAGAACAATTATGTGATTCATACATGTTGTAGGCATGGGTAATTAGCCGTTTGAACTAAATGTACTGGTTGTCCTGAACTGGTTCATATCAGTTCATACTACCAATATGATCCTGGTGTAGATGTCTGACATAACATTCACTTATTACATTATTGCCAAGATCTTGTAGTTTTGCTGTTATCAGACATGCAAGTCATCCCCACAGAGGTTATTCCTGCCATGTCTTCCTACGGAGGAAGTAGTTGCACCAATATTAGCCCATAGCTGCCTACAGTTATTTCCACAGTCTAGTATTGTACATCGTATTCACTATTGTTTATAGTTGTACTTAGTAATTCAGTTACAAGTGTGGATAGTTTATGGTCCCTCTGGATCCTCACTCTCTGTATTGAAACTGTCGTAAAGTATGAGGTATGGAAATAGTGTGTGTATGTCCTCTTAAAATCTCTCCCTGAAGAATCAGCAGCCAACACAAACTGCCCAGAATGAATTCAGGAAGCATACAGTGTCAGCTTCTCCTAGACTGTCCAGGTACCATGGTCAGTATGTCAGTACTGATCTTCATCTGGAGTCATCATTAGATCATGACCCACATGGATACCAGCCAGAGTGAAGTGGCTTTGTTAATGTGCTTGTCACCAGGGCTCAAACACAACCAGTTCTGAGTTGGGTGTAATGGAGGATCATTATAAGGACTGTGGTCACTCTCCTCAATGAGATAATGAACTCCTCAATCCATCACAGAGTATTTAGAGGAACTGTAACACCTAATACCAGATTTTAAACCCTTACAATGAAGTCAGTGTGCATTTTGGATGACCTTTGAACAGGCTGTTGTCAACGCTGAATGCTGTCAACACACCTCATGCATTAATTCAAGAATTGTTTTAATTTTTCTTTTGAATTTTGTTCATGGAAATTACATTTCATGTAGAGTTTTGAAAATGATATATAATGTAACTTTACAATAAATTTTCAAGATGTCCCTTGTACTTACAACTATAGGACTACCTGCAGTTTGGAAGGGTAAAGTAAACCATATTTACAACAGACATCTTTGATGTTCTGATGGACAGTTGTGTAATTATTAGGGAGGGGTATTGCTGAGAATTATATTGTGATATATTGCAGTGCAAGTGCATATATTGCAATATATATTGTAGTATATTGCAAGTAGTTTTTGTGAACAAAAACTACTTATAATCGAGCTAATAGATCAAAAACACAGCAAAATGCCTATACTTGATTAAGCTTTGATAAAAACTTTTAATCATGACAAACTAATAACATAAATAATATATGGCACAAATGAAACAACAAAAAGCACAATTTAACAAAGACAGAAATATCCGAAGGTTACCAAGTGTTATGAAGTTGTCAGAATGCATGTCAAGATGCTGGTTTTCGATCCGCGTATGGCAATACAGATCACTTTCATTAACGAAGTGGTAAATACCAGTAAACTGTTCATATTGTGTAGCCCAGTATTTATCCCCCACTATGCCTTTTGAGGGAGTATTGAAATGCACTCTGTCCATCCGTCAGTCTAAGTAAACTTAGTCTCAGTGTATTTCGTTACACTCCACCACTGAGTCTAACAAAACCTAGTAGAATGTCGCGTCAGGAAACCTTTGAGCGATCAATGACAGTCCAATCAAATGCGAGACAGTTAGATAGATTTAACCAATTAGACAGATGCTACTATTTAGGGATCTGAGGGATTTTCAAAGTATTCAGGTCACTGACACAGATCTCTCCACAAACAAAAATCCGCATATATCACAATTATTTGACCTGCAGTATATACGCTTTGGGGTTTCTGTTGACATGGTTACCATTAGGTAATATTCCTGCAAGATGACATCTTTGAATATTGCCCAAAACACCATTTTCAGGGACTGTTTACTCACCGTTGTCATGGTTGTACGTACGCCGTGCGTATCACCTGGAAGCAAGTGTACGCTAAATAGCATTCGGAATCGTTCGGGTATGAACCTTTTCAAGATAAAAAATTCAAGAGGTATGTGCGAATGTACACTTTCGCGATTTGGTAAGCTGTGTTCTGATTGGTCAGTCTGAAAGGTTACCTGACGCAACCTCCCATAAGGTTTTGTTAGACTGAGTAGTGGAGTGTAACGAAAAGTACTGAGGATAAGTTTACTCAGACTGGTCTATCGGTCTGTGCAGAACTACAAAACCATTCAGTATTTCTCCATCAAACTTGGCAGATAGATAGGTCTGTTGGTAAACAGGTGTCTTTTGGTAGATTTGGATTTCTAAATAAAACATATTGTGTTTCCATGGCAACAAGTGAGACTTTGATTTCCACTTTGCAATATTGTCACTGAGTTGGTTGTCACATATCACTGTATTACAGTTGTGCAGATTGATGCTCATGCTGTTGATCAGTGGATTAACAGATTATTTAAGGACTGCTGCCATATCGTTGGAATATTGCCGTGTGTGACATAAAACTAATCTCACTCACTCACTGCTGTATACACGCCAAAAGATTTGACATAAGTCAGAACTAATATTCATGAAGAGTATTTTGTCATAGCAGGGGATATTGATGAATTTGTCTTCTTGTTATCAAATATGATTAATGGCTTTAACAATGTCACTTACAACGAGCAGCCTGACTGACTTTGTCCTCCCATCTGTCTGCTGGTGACAATGCTTAATTTTACAGTATACTATTAGTCTCTGAACTGTTCACAAATCATCAATCAGCATACCAAATCTTACAAGGCCTGGCATGGCTCTCCAAAGGGGCAATTAACACCTGAAAGCAGGTGATTACCTGGATCAAGTTCTGACACCTTGTCCACAATTTATACCCACATTAAAGTGAGTTGAAAGCAGTGAAAAGGCTCTTACCTTTGATATGGATGTATTCTGCACAAGATGCTCTGTAAGATGATGCCGACATCATCACAGGTGAGTGGCACACACAGGATGACAACAACTAACTCTTGTATCATAACATATATATCAGTGAAACTGTTTCTTTAAAGGTTTAATGTATTGTTTATGTTATGTATGTGGAAACAAAGTCTATTATGATACTCTGCCCACATTTATTATTGACTGTATCTCATAGCATAAAAAACTGGAGACTGACTTTGTCTTATTGTTCATATTTGCTATTTTACCTGAGTATATATTCAAAATACCAAGAGGATATTGTTGCAGTGTGACACCTAATTCTTCTTTATGCTGTCAAGCATATGATGTTAGGGAATGATAGCTCAAATTGGACATGTTCTTAAGTGTTACACTAATTATGGGAATTTTGTTGTTCGAAATCAAGGCATGTGAGGTTACAGTGCTATTTTTTACTATATCTGAAACTGAATTTCGTTCACAGGTATTAGATATGCATGCTTTAGATGGAATGATTTTGATGATTCACATGGCCATATGTATGCAATCCAGTGGTTATCTTCACGTTTTGAATCCAGTGGTTATCTTCACGTTTTGAATCCAGTGGTTATCAACACATTTGAATCCAGTGGTTATCTTCACATTTTGAATCCAGTGGTTATCTTCACGTTT
This sequence comes from Haliotis asinina, assembly GCF_037392515.1. Classification (NCBI taxonomy): domain Eukaryota; kingdom Metazoa; phylum Mollusca; class Gastropoda; order Lepetellida; family Haliotidae; genus Haliotis; species Haliotis asinina. Next base: position 35,529,873 of record NC_090292.1, on the reverse strand, counting down.
TGAATCCAGTGGTTATCTTCACGTTTTGAATCCAGTGGTTATCTTCACGTTTTGAATCCAGTGGTTATCAACACGTTTTGAATCCAGTGGTTATCTTCATGTTTTGAATCCAGTGGTTATCTTCACGTTTTGAATCCAGTGGTTATCTTCACGTTTTGAATCCAGTGGTTATCTTCACATTTTGAATCCAGTGGTTATCAACACGTTTTGAATCCAGTGGTTATCAACACGTTTTGAATCCAGTGGTTATCAACACGTTTTGAATCCAGTGGTTATCTTCACGTTTTGAATCCAGTGGTTATCTACACGTTTTGAATCCAGTGGTTATGTTCACATTTTGAATCCAGTGGTTATCTTCACGTTTTGAATCCAGTGGTTATCAACACGTTTTGAATCCAGTGGTTATCTACACGTTTTGAATCCAGTGGTTATCTTCACGTTTTGAATCCAGTGGTTATCTTCACGTTTTGAATCCAGTGGTTATCTTCACATTTTGAATCCAGTGGTTATCAACACGTTTTGAATCCAGTGGTTATCAACACGTTTTGAATCCAGTGGTTATCAACACGTTTTGAATCCAGTGGTTATCTTCACGTTTTGAATCCAGTGGTTATCTACACGTTTTGAATCCAGTGGTTATGTTCACATTTTGAATCCAGTGGTTATCTTCACGTTTTGAATCCAGTGGTTATCTTCACGTTTTGAATCCAGTGGTTATCTACACGTTTTGAATCCAGTGGTTATCTTCACGTTTTGAATCCAGTGGTTATCTTCACGTTTTGAATCCAGTGGTTATCTTCACATTTTGAATCCAGTGGTCATCAACACGTTTTGAATCCAGTGGTTATCAACACGTTTTGAATCCAGTGGTTATCAACACGTTTTGAATCCAGTGGTTATCTTCACGTTTTGAATCCAGTGGTTATCTACACGTTTTGAATCCAGTGGTTATGTTCACATTTTGAATCCAGTGGTTATCTTCACGTTTTGAATCCAGTGGTTATCAACACGTTTTGAATCCAGTGGTTATGTTCACATTTTGAATCCAGTGGTTATCTTCACGTTTTGAATCCAGTGGTTATCTTCACGTTTTGAATCCAGTGGTTATCTACACGTTTTGAATCCAGTGCTTATCAACACGTTTTGAATCCAGTGGTTATCCTCACGTTTTGAATCCAGTGGTTATCTTCACGTTTTGAATCCAGTGGTTATCTACACGTTTTGAATCCAGTGGTTATCTTCACATTTTGAATCCAGTGGTTATCTTCACGTTTTGAATCCAGTGGTTATCTTCACGTTTTGAATCCAGTGGTTATCAACATGTTTTGAATCCAGTGGTTATCTTCACATTTTGAATCCAGTGGTTATCTTCACATTTTGAATCCAGTGGTCATCAACACATTTTGAATCCAGTGGTTATCTTCACATTTTGAATCCAGTGGTTATCAACACGTTTTGAATCCAGTGGTCATCAACACATTTTGAATCCAGTGGTTATCTTCACATTTTGAATCCAGTGGTTATCTACACGTTTTGAATCCAGTGGTTATCTTCACGTTTTGAATCCAGTGGGAACCTGTGTATTTTGCAACCAAAGGAGGATCTGCATGTTTTGCATGAAGGGGGATTCCCTATGTCTTGCATCCAACGAGGATCTGCATGTTTTGCATCAAGGGGGATTCCCGTTTTCTGAGTCCAGTGGGGATGTGCATGTTTTGTATGAAGGGTGATCTGTGTGTTTTGTATGAAGGGTGATCTGTGTGTTTTGCATATAGAGGGGATCTGCATGTTCGAAGTACAAAGAGAGATATGTGTGATTTATATCCAATAGGTATTTGTGTGTTTTGACTCCAGTTAGAATAGATTTGTGCATTGTGCATCCAGTGATTACTGAAAACTGGAAGAATAGACGCCATCTGGTTGAGGCACTCATAAAATCAGTGGTTCCCCACACACTGTCAGAGCTATGGGGAGGGTTCCTGCTTATGTTGACGAGCAGCATCAAACCATGATGACATGCATATCTTGAGGACCATATTTGTTTGTGTTGTACCAGAGAGAAATAGGTAAAAAATTGTAGCAGGTGGTTGACTATCCACTGGCACCTGTTGTTTAGTCTTGCATGTAAACCTCACTTGAGGCAAGACTGTGCATGACTGGTGTTTGATTTCTGAGATATTGCAGAAATTATGTTTTGAGGGCAAGTTATTTAGTAAGGAAAAGCCTGGAAATAGTTTTTGAAGTGTTCAATCTGTATGAAAAACTAAAAGAGAAATCTGAAACACTATATATGAACTTTTTTAATGTTTCCATCACACTTTCCATGAACCTTAGATAATGGACACAAAACATATGTTGCTTGTGTACTTGAACATGTAAAAGAATTTCTTTAAGCGTGAGTGTGGTTTTGTCCTCACATGTATTCAAAGGTTGCATGTTTGATCCCACGGAAGACACAAGTAACCTGTGTCCTTTACTACCCAGTCCTCTCACTACCCGCAATGGACCCATGAAGGTCCAGGGTAGAATAGGCCTTCAGCAACCATGCTTGCCATGAAAGGCGACTACGCTTGTCGCAACAAGTGACTAATGGGATTGGGTGGTCAGGTTCACTGACTTGGTTGACACATGTCATTGGTTCCAATTGCGTAGATCAATGCTTATGCTGTTGATCACTGGACTGCCTGGGCCAGACTCGATTATTTACAATCTGCCGCCATGTAGGTAGAAAATTACTGATTGCAGCGTATAACTAAACTCACTCGCTCACTCACTACTCTCAATGTCATTTGAGTCATGTAGATTGTAATAAAATATTGAATACATTTTAAAAACTGGGAGACAGGAACCAAGTTCATTTGTCCATCCTTCATGCCAATAACCTCTGTCCATCCAGAGGAAAATTTAGAATTTTCTGATTTTGAAAAAGAAACCTTGTCTTTTACGCACGCAAATACTCATACACACAAACATAGACACACAAACACATACACACAATCATATGCACACACACATGCTTGTGCATGCACACTTCCACACATATGGGATTGTCTATTGGCATTTAGGAAATCTTATCAACACCTACCTAGTATATTCTCTTCCTTCATGTGTGTTTTCAGGATACACATCATTGTGTAAATAACAAAAAGTGGGTCTTCCTAATTGCAGAAAAGTATAATATTTAGAATTAAAATGATAGTAATATATGAAAGCACTGCCGTTGGTTGGGTGTACCCTTAAAAGCCATCTCTGCAATAAACAAATGACTGATTTCCTACAAGAATTCCTGACAACTGACCTGAGCAATGAACAACTGATAGCAGGTCGTGGGATCTAGACATTGTGGATCAAACATCATATATTTAATTGCAGTTGTTGTATTTGAAGCTGCTGGTTGTACTGAATACTGCTGACCCAGAGGCTGATGGGAGGAGCAGGGTACAGTTGGGGAAATTGGGTGCACCTGACACTCATTGTGTGATGTGAACTTTGATTGTGGTGGTGGGGAGGAGGGGGGAGGCGGCAGCAGGATGTGCCAGAGTTGGTGTCATCCTGGACAGTAACAAACACAGGCTTCCATAGCCTGAAACTAGCAGGAAACAGCTTGTCATTATCAACATAAATATTCAGTACAAACATATTATCTGTAATCAAATACTGTGGAAAACATCAGATGCACTGAAATATTATTTTTTTTAATAATAAGTACAGACTCACTGGGTGTTTTTTCATTATCATACATATTCTTTGTCACAGTGGATCGTGCTGTTGATTACTGTATTGCCTAGTTCAGATTTTATTTTTACAGATTGCCACCATATAGCTGGAATATTGTTGTGTGCAGCATAAAACATGACACAGACGTATCATTATGAGTTTTAAACACAAATCATTCTCTCTACTCTCTTCTGATTGTAAGAGGCGACTAACAGGATCGGGTGGTCAGACTCGCTGACTTGATAGACACATGTCATCAGTTCCCAGTGGCGCAGATCGATGCTCATGTTTTTGGCCACTGGCTGGTCCAGTCTTGATTATTTACAGACCGCCACCATATAGCTGGAATATTGCTGAGTGTGACATAAAACTAAACTCACTCACTTCCGATTACATAATTGTTGTAAAATGCTGTTTTTTGTCTGAAGACACACTAATTACAAATTTCCCCACAGACTTTAGAAAGGCAGATAAAAAGGTTATGCAGTATCGTTATCTCTGCTTTGTTATCCCCCACCACAGGTTTAGTGCGAAGCGTCGGATCAAGTATTAGGATTCCTCCCGCCGCCCGTCCATACATACATTACTTCTTTTCCTATTTGGTACCTAGGTTCATCACAATATTTGAATGGTGCCAGTCAGGTTTCGGGACCTTGGCCTTGATTTCAAGGTCACAAAGGGGACTGTTCTTTTACCCTTGTCAGTGAGATAATTCTCTTTAACAATTCACTGGATTTTCTTCATATTTGATTTTGGGGATTTTGGTGACCTTCACATATTTTTCAAGGCCATGGCAACACTTTTAATATTTCAGCATGTATACCTGCATGTTAAGCCTATCAATGAGACATGCCACAAACAATTCGCTATATCTTCTTGATATTTGACACAAAGCATAGTCACAAAGCAGGTTGACCGGTCATGCCACTGTTTACATTCCTCAAAGTTACCAACGGTTAAAACAAAGGGAAATGGTGAAATAAAAAGTTGATACTGATGTCACGAGCAGTCTCCTAACATGTAACCTGGCTAGCTGAACATTGATGGGAAATAGTCTCCCTGTCGGTGAGGGAGGACAGTGTCCACAAAGTAGTTTTTCTATCATGACATATTCACCAGCATATGTCAGGCATAAAGCGCTACGTCAGGCTCAGCAACGCCTTCATTTTAAGCGACATGCACAATCAAGGCTTAGTCACAGTGTAGCTAGGCGCCAAAGAACATTCATTGATCGATCCATGATGGCCGACTACCGTAAACCTAACTTCACTGATGTTGAAATTATGTGTTTGCAAGAGATATATATCGACAGGAGGACTATTCTGCAGTCCCGGTTGACGAACTTGGTAACCAATAGACAGAAACAAGAGGAATGGAGAAAGATCACGGCCATGATCAACTCTTGATCGACCAGTGTCAGCCGGGACGTCGAAGACATAAAAAAGAAGTGGAAAGACTTGCTGAAAAGGGACGTCGGTGCCATGAAGAACCTGGCTACTGGGGGTGGACCCCAACCAAAGGAGTCAACATATACATCGTGGGTGCTGGACATCATCGGGCCCCAGTCGTCGTCGCTTGTCGGGATAGAAGAGGGTGTTGAATCCAGCCAACCTGACACAGCAGCGCTTGACCTCTCTCAAACATCGACCGACTCGGTCCCCAGTGCCATCAACATCAGCTGCTTCTTCGCCCAATAGAGTTGCTACACCACTCGGCATCCCTAAACCTACAGCACCATGCGAATCATTCACGAGTCATGGTATGTGAAGCTTCTATGCATATCAATATTTTTCATCTGTTATGCAGACACTGATTAAAGTTTAGGCTAGATTTTCTATTGGTTTCCAAATTTTGATGTAGGTCATTTTTACATAAGCTGTCTTGACAACTTGTTTGTTTATCCATGCACATAAGATTTCATAAGCCGGTTATATTCATACACTTCATGTAATTCTAATTGGCTTACATGTCTTACTTGTGACTTACATGTAGATTATTGTGGCAGAAATAATTTCATGAATTTAAATATCGTTGAACCCAAGTGGAAATTTGAACATTTATGAGAAATCATCTTGCCTACAGTACAATTTCTGTTTAATTTTGCAAGTTGATAAATGTCATGTAATTATTTAAATGTTGGTCGAAATACTGAACTGAGAATATGCTACACTGACGTAACATGCAAGTGTGTGGTAATAACATCTCGTGTTTGATTATACATGGTTCGAGTCTGTATGTATATCTTAATTTTCCTCTGGGACAGAAGGGGAGATAATTAGTCCATTGCATGAGTCCTTCGCCTCTAACGCAGAGGAGATGGGTTCGACCCACTCACATATGTTGTCAAATGTTTTTAACCATCTTCTGGCAAAATGAAATCACCTGTAGTTATGTTTCATTTAATTTACAGACAGTTGTGCGTCTTGCGATCGTCCGGTGCAAGCAGTGAAGAGGAAGGCGCCAGGCGACACTGATGATCTTTACATTCAGCTGCTGACCGTGGAGATGGAGAGAGCTGAAGCAGAGACTGAGAGGGCCAGGGAGGAGACAGTCAAACTTAAACTGGAGATTAAGTTGTTAAAGAGACAACTGGAATCAGAGGTTTTCAGCAAAACTATTCAGACAGTTTCTGAGAGCTAATTTGCTGGATGTCCTCTATTCGACATATATATTACTTAATTAATTAATTAAAAACGTTTAAATAGTCTTTATTTCTTTTTATTTCTATAGTGAATAAAATTTATGTCACTTAACAGTGTATGAATAAGTCAACATGATGGGGTGTATTAACTTACAAATATCTTTTCAATGAAAAAAGAATTTCTGAATGATGTGATCCCTCTACAGTTTTGCATTGCGAGGCTGCGGAATATTGTCACCATCAACATCATAGTCATCAGCTAGGGGGAGACCAAATTCAATAGCCATGTTGTGCAGAACGAACACTGCATTGATGATAGAGCAGCAACGTTTGGGTGGGTATTTCAGCTCCGAGTGGAGGCGTTTTATGACACCAAGACATCTCTCTATACAGTTTCTCGTTGAGGCATGAGAGAAGTTGAATCGCTCTTCTTGTCTCGTCCATGGATTTCTCAAAGGTGTCATGAGCCATGTGCGGAGGGGGTAGGCACTGGCACCAAGAATGATGCCGTCTATTAGCCGGTTTTCAAAGTCAGCCTACATGAGACTTTCGGTCAACATACGTGCATCATGGATGGATCCCGGCCACTTAACTACGCAGTTCAAAACTCTTAACTTTGAGTCACACACTGCATGGACATTGATCAGATGATAACCTTTACGGTTGATATGGTTATATTCTTGTTCTCTCGGAGCTTGGATTCTTACATGAGTTCCATCAACACAACCAACCACTCCCGAAAATCCAGCCAGTTTAAAGTCTTTAATGCAGGTTAATTCATTGGTATCTGGAAAAAATACCCAAATGTTCATTTTACGCTGAAGTGATAGGGACACCCTCCAAACAACTCTACTCATGGTTGACTGGTGCACATTGATGGTATCACCAACAGCATTCTGAAATGAACCTGTAGCTGTAGCCTAGATGCACAAGGCAACGAGCACTTGCAACTCGGGAGATAAAGTGGATCTGCGGTATCTCTGAGTGAATGAACAATCCTGAATACGTTGATTCTCTGAAACCTGAATTGACTATGAAGATCAAGATCGTCAAATACTTCCAACGGGTTCGTTTTGTCTCTGAGTATCCTGTTTCTGTTCAAGTGTTATCTACGGCTGCCATTAATCAGCTATGCCAGTGAAGTAAGGGACGTAAAGTAAGGCGTAACTTTTCTAACGTCATGGATATGCATTAGGGCGTAGATTTGCGCTTGGGCGCAATTCACATTTACGCCTGGAGTTGGATTTACGCCTGAGATATGCATACGGCCACTGGATGTCATCAAGGTGTCACTGCTGGAACTGCTCATCACTGTTTCAGTTATCACTGCTGTATGTGAGTCCTGTTCTGATAGACTCCCAGCTAGTTTCCATGAGCTGTCAGTGGACAAGAATATTCTAATGTATTCCCTTCATGGTCTCTGTTACTGAATATTATTCAGAAAATATAACCGTCATTCTAGTCGCACCAATCTGGCTGAACCAACCAATATGGATTTCTTTTACTGTCATCTATGCAGCAAGTTTAGTAAGGCAGAACCCTCCTTTTCCTTCCAGATTTTCCTCCTTTCAATGATCAGACAGAGGTATGAGGTCTATAAGAATTATCATCATTAGTAATCATTGTTGATAATCCCATCATACCAGAAGTGTACCCTCCCACTTCCCCAGTCATCTCTTAGTTCGTGGGAGATGCAAAGAAAAAATGTTTTCCCCACCTTTGTACACAGTAAAGCTGCAAGTTGATGGTGCTGCAGTGTGTACAACTGTTTCTGTATAGTTTATAGGGATGTCTGTTGAGAAAATGTAATTATCAGGATTTATGTCAAGGATTAAATTGGGATAGTGTACTTACAGTCTGTTTGAGTCAGGATTTCTTATTTCACTATTAGAAACAACCCAATGTGGGTAACATTTGCACTTTACACATAACTTATCTGTGGTACCTATTCTTCGAGCAACTTAATCATATTTCCTTTTTTCATTTCATGACATCAATATGGCTAAGTCTTCATGCATCCCATCCACCATCACAATCCATGATAGTGGACAGGAGGATGTTGCCAGTGAGCAAGGTGGTCAAGGAGATCAAGAGATCTCTCATCTGCTCTCAATTCCACCTTGTTCCCTGCAGTCCTCTCCTCTAAAGTCTGATCTACCATTTTCAGTTAACTCCCCATTTCAATGGCGTTGTCAGCATACTCAGCATTGTAGATGCAAGAACACAAGTCCCAAACTCGCATCAACAGGTATTAATTGAAATAATGATTTTTGGTAGTCGTACAATTATCATTGACATGACCAATCCTTCATGAGGTTTAAGAAACTAGGATAAACAAAATGATTTTTTAACTCATACATCAATTTCAGCATTTAAGTGTAAATTTTTCTGAAATTTCAACTAAAGGATTTCATAACTATTAAATAAAACACTTCATAATTGTTAGATACAACGCTTGAAGATTGCCACACAATGCAGTAACATGCTTTTATAACAGTTTGCTATAAAGAATTACATGAAAATAGTGGTGACAATATTCCAAATGATAATTCCTGCAACGTATCCTATTCAAATGTCATATAAAACTATGCAATACCTGATGAAATGTACTCACATTTGTGATGCCTTATAGAGAGATTTGCAGACAGCAAAGTGACTATATGGGTAGCACAGTGATTCAGCCTTTGCACAGGGACTGACTTGGGCCACTATATCGCGATTTTCTCACATCAGTTCCTATAAAAATCACACTAAAAATTATCTACAACGATTTAAAATTGCATCCTGCTCACCTGTACAAATAGAAATAATGAAGTGTTTGAATCTATTTTACTGAGACAGGTTTTATCATTGTTTTGTTCTGTCAAACATATTCCCGTTTCTTTGTACCTATTTTAAATCTTTGAAACATAACCTCCAGTATGGAACTTTGAATGTAGTTACACACGGCTGTACAAAACATGGGGTATGATAAACTCTGAACATGGGGTATGATAAACTCTGAACCAGACACCAAAAAGTGTCTGCTAAAGAAACCATCTCATTCGATACTTGAATTTTTAAGGACTACAAATGAAAATGAAGAAACAGCTCAAATTGTTGACCTTTGACAACCAGAAAACATCATTGGTGATGCTAGTAGATCTACAAAGTTTTAATTTATTGCAGTTCATGATCGGTTGTCTTGAAGTTGCTTAAATACAAATGACAATGTCCTCTTTGTGGTTTATTCCTTTTCTTGCAAACAATCATAAATTGTTAAATCTTATAACATTTGAAAAAATCTCATGTTTTTGGTCCCATGTAAGATTTTATTTCATATCTTTTCTCAGCTAGGTTTATCCCTATTTGCATGAAGTTTTTTGTGCAAGGGTTAGGTCATGTGATCATAAATATTGAAAGCAAAATTTTGTATTTATTGATTAAATTTGCAAAAGTTTTTGGCATTATGCTGGATTAGAACCCCAGCACTTTTGATCTCAAGTCTAGTGTGTTAACCACCAGGCCACCTTAGAATACATTCATATATGCCTGGTTTAACATTCTGAACATTACTGCATATTAAATAATTTGTATTTAGCATTAACAAGCATGCTCTTCCTGAATCTTGCCAATCATGTTGGTGTCAAAAGGGACAGAATATTCAATGATATAAATAAATTCACTGGTTTTATCATAAAGGACAAGATCAGGTTTGTTGGCTGGAATTCTTCAAAGGCTGTATAAGGGACTATTCCATAGAACCTTTGAATGTCATTTAGAAGTGAAAATACATAAGAATGAAGATTTTTATGGATATCAACTTCTTTATGAGAGAACACAACGTTTCGGAGTTAATGCTTACTCCTTCATCAGGTGATAGAAGTTTAAAAGCATCATTTTCCATGATGCCCTGGACATCACTGTTCAGGGTCGTACAAGTATAACCTCCACCCACTGCTCACAGATCTCCATTCTCTCAAACTCCATCCACTGACTGTGACTTCACCAAACCTGTCAAATCCCCGTCTCTAGGTGCAACAAAGCAACAGACTGTATGGCTGTTTCTGAGACCAGTTAACATATTACAGAAGAAAACATACAGATTTTATAAACAACTCCATAACATGACCAAATTGGAAACATTTATGTTGAAGAATCTCACATCTTAATATCAGACTAAAAGTAGTTATTGGAACCAGGGAGATGAAAGACTCACTAAGTCATGTCAAGTAATGGAAGAAATATGTTATAAGTACTTGTATGCATCACCAATCACAAATTGGAAAGGACGCAACTAAAAGGGCAACTCTAACTTTATACTTACAAAACAGTTCTCAAGGGTGTGACAATGATGTGATATATTTAACATGAACATATAAATGATGATGTTCAAAAAATAACTTACTTCAAATCAAGCCAAATGTCTTTGTTTTATCAGAAAAGGTGTTCATCTTCAAATTTCAAGAAGGACAAGTCTGAGTGAATTGTATACATTGATGTTTCTCATGTTAAAAAGCACATTATATGTAGTTGAAATAGCAGTCAAATATTTGTTACTTATAGCTGAAGGTCCCACTTCTTTATGCATGTACCTGGTGAGCTTCAAGCTGTTGGACTATTTTCATAGATGTGTCTTGTTTGTTGCCAAGCCCATTGTAAACTGGAGGAACTCCAGGGGATTGCTTCCTGAAGGGTTTGTGCCTAATTGAATAAGCTAAACAAGCACAAAACCCTTTGTTAGCATGTGTGGCCTGCCCTAAGTTTGGCTGGCTGCTCATTGGCAAAGCAAACATGTTGTTTGCTTTTCTTTAACCAACAACTCTACGGAAAAACCAAAGCCTTTAACTTGACATTGGACATGAGCATAGGGAGAATTCTACACCTAGTTCTTTTTCCCATCTCATCTACATATCCCACAATTACTCAGTGCTTAAATACATTACAACCATGCAGAACATAAGGTACCACATCCAGGGCAAGAATGGCATCATCCCAGGTACAGCAGTGGTACAAGTGATGCATGACTGGAGATAGAAGTAAAGACTTGGTTGATTGGGTGGGTGGTAGATAGAAGTAACGAGTGGGTGGTAGATAGAAGTAACAAGTGGGTGGTAGATAGAAGTAACGAGTAGGTAAGAAGTAAAGAAGAGTGTTTCTCAAAATTAGATAGTATGATAAATGAACATTGTCATAATAAGAAGTTGTGGCAGTGAATCAAACGCTATCTAAAGAAACAAGAGAAATCAACATCATTTCCTTCTATCTCACATAATATAATTTGTGATGATCCTACGTCTATAGCAAATATTTTTAATGATTTTTTGTTGCTCAGTCCATGGTTGAAGAGACAGAAGGTTCCCCTATGTAATGAATCGTCTCACTCTGTAGTAAACATTACATTAACCCTGAGAGATGTAGAAGATATACTTCTTTCCCTAGATACTCACCAAGCAACAGGCCCTGACAGTATTAGCAGCAGATTCCTAAGGACTACTGCCATAGTGCTGTCTTATCCCCTAACTTTAATATTAAATAAGTCTTTAGATTCATCAATCAAAGTGTGGCATAAGGGACTTCTACATAAATTACAATCGTATGGAATATGTGGTAAATTACTTGATTGGTTTGATAGTTATCTCCATGAACATTACAATTCTGGGTATAGATCTGTATTAGCTAGTGTCCACCAAGGATCTGTGCTTGGGCTACTATTATTGTATAAGTGACCTTCTTGAAAATATAGGTTGCCATATAAGACTCTTTGCTGATGACATTTCACTTTATGTCATTTCACTTTTTTCACTTATTCAGATAAACTCTCTATTTGATAAAATTTCACTAATGTTAAATTGTTTAAGGAGTTACAAATATCGATTATCAAGAAAAGCATTATTTATTATGTATAAATCCTTCATCCTGCCATTATTTGATTATTGTAGTTGTACATGGGATAATTGTACAGTTAACCATGCATCAATTCTTGAAAACTGCAGCTTGATGCACTGAGAACAATATGTGGTGCAGTAATGGGAACAAGTGGTAATAAATTATGTTCAGAAACTAATCTTTCGCCTCTTGTAGAAAGAAGGTGCATCCAGAAATTGACTTTTTTCCATAAAATGATACATAACATAACCCCAGGATCTGCCAGAATCTGTCTGTGCTAGCAATCCATATAACCTAAGAAACTCTTCTAATTTACAAACAATTCCAGTAAGAACGATTTCATATGCTAAATCATTTTTACCCAGTACCATTGAGCTTTGGAATTCCTTACCCGAAGAACACAGACTTATACAATCACCAAGCGAATTCATAAACAAATATATACCATTTTGTAATACTTCATTTGGTTTTAGATATCAATACTGGAAACAGGTTCTGTCAAATAACTCACTTTAGACTTTGACTCAAATGCAGCGATTAAATGCCCATAAAGTAAGTAGATTTATATCTGACAATCCAACATGTACATGTGGTGCTGTCTCTGAGGACACCCTTCATTATCTTTTTGCATGTCCAAATTATGATGCCAAAAGAAAGAATTTATTCTATTTTAAACATGGCTATAACATAAAGGACACCCTATATGGTAATTTAGAGTTATCTATTGCTATAAATCATGGCATTATTAAAACTGTCCATGCCGTTATTACCAGTTCAAAACGCTTTAACTAAGTATAAGTCTTTATCTAGCCCTTTGAAGAACTATGAATATTTGATGAACTATTTATTTTGGTTGTATGCTTATAGTTATTATATCATGTACCTTTGAAATACTACTATGAAATGTAAGTTGCATGTGTAGTAACGAGTGGGTGGAAATAGAAGTAATGAGTGGGTGGTAGATAGTAGTAACAAGCTGGTGGTAGACAGAAGTAATGAGTGGGTGGTAGATAGTAGTAACAAGCTGGTGGTAGACAGAAGTAGCGAGTGGGTGGTAGATAGTAGTAACAAGCTGGTGGTAGACAGAAGTAGCAAGTGGGTGGAAGATAGAAGTAGCAAGTGGGTGGAAGATAGTAGTAAAGAGTTGATGGAAGATAGTAGTAAAGAGTGGGTGGAAGATAGTAGTAAAGAGTTGATGGAAGATAGTAGTAAAGAGTGGGTGGAAGATAGTAGTAAAGAGTTGATGGAAGATAGTAGTAAAGAGTGGGTGGAAGATAGAAGTAAAGAGTGGGTGGTAGATAGAAGTAACAAGTGGGTGGAAGACAGAAGTAAAGAGTGGGTGGTAGATAGAAGTAACAAGTGGGTGGAAGACAGAAGTAAAGAGTGGGTGGTAGATAGAAGTAACAAATGGGTGGAAGACAGAAGTAACAAGTGGGTCGTAGATGGAAATAAAAAGATGTGAAGATGGAAGTAATGAGTTGGAAATAGGAGTAACGAGAAAGTGGAAGATAGAAGCAACGAGTGCGTGGTGTAGAGCAGTGTAGTAAAGATAGCCCATCCCAAAGTCTGAGCTGATTGTTGTGGGAGACGGGTTACAAAAAAACATCAGACCATCCTCATGCCGGGTCAGTGTTCAGATCTTGATGGAGACGTTGATGACTTGTCTGGAGACTAGTTCTATAATGCTGTAACCAGATGATTCCACTAGGAGAGATTTAACATTCCAAGCTCTGTGTGTGCATATTAAGTTATAGCGTAAAATAGAACAAAGTCTTTTAAGTCTTTAAATGGTGTTTTATTTATATTTTGAGGACAGGCTAGATTTTTCTTCATCTTTCCTACTATCATGGGATACTTATTTATATGAAAATTCATTTATTAAGACTACAAACATCATACATTAGGATTCAGATTAATATTCTATATGTATAGTTTCCTAATAATTTCATCATGATCAATAGCAGCTTAGAGAAAGACACCCGCTTAAAGCAAAAACTAATTTCATACATAGATCTACATTTCCATAAGGGTTTAAAATTAGAAGTGCATTGTTTAAAATGCACGATTAATGTCACTTAAGATAGGATTAATAGGATTAAGAGCACCCCGCTGTGCCTGGTTATTCCATTAGGTCACACCCCACTCTGTATATTCAGTACTTCATTGTCTATTATAGGGCACACCCATTTTGTATCTTTTAACGAGCCATAATCCTTTAATTGTTTCAATTGTTTCAAGTTAAGGTAAATAAGTCACCAATTCCAAGTATTGAGCAGAAGGGTTTAGACTCCCAACTCAGACCAGCTTTAGCCCACAGCCCAGAGGGTTGTACAGACTCTCTGTGGCCCCCTTGTTATTTTTGTGACTTCAGACTCTTTGCTGAGTTAATTCCCCAAGCAGACCAGCACACCAAACAGATAAGGGATTTCACTGGTACCCTCACTTGGACTGAGACCCTTAGAAGTAGCAAGTGGGTGGAGATAGATGTAAAGTGCAGGTGGTAGATAGATGTAACGACAGTGTAAGTAATAGAAGTAAAGAGTGGGTGGAGGATGCAAGTAAAGAGTGGGTGGAGATTGAAGTAAAGTTTGGGTGAAGATAGACCTAGATGCAAGTCCACAGTTTGTTTTATTTCAAAATGCAATGCCAATTGACACAACAGAAGATAACGCGGAGAAAAGATATGAAACAATTGTTGTCACAATATTTCCTACAACAGAACATGAGACAGTGTAAGTCCAGGGCATCATCACAACTATGAAATAACGAAACTCACTGTATATATATATACAGTGTATCAATGTTTATGTTATTTCCTATGGTAATTTTTCAATTATTATTGTATTCAAATTTAACAAATAGTTCTTACACTACCATCGACATCAGTGTAAAAGAATCAGAGATACACCTCCAATCAATGGACCGAGGCCTAGATTATCGAAGCTCTCCTAGCACTAAGATAGTCATAAGTTAATGTTAATGTATGGCACTTAAGACTATCTTAGCGCTACGGGACCTTCGAAAATCTAGGCCTTGTATCCTTTGGAAGGCCTTTCTCACAAAGTTGTAATTATCACACACCACTGACTATTGAAGAAATGTCCATGTAGAATTAACATTTAGGTATAAATATGAATAGTGCAATTTGATCAACAGTTCCTGGTACATTTCATTTTGTTCTTAAATTCTGATATTGTGTTTCTGATGCATACTAACTTAAAGTACCATACACCTATTATGCAATTCACTGGTAGCTGCATAAATACCTGTCATCATACATTCATATGACAGATCATATACTATCTAGCTAGAGCTTTGTATTCTGATTATTATTCAACAGTTCTCGAAGAAAACTTTAGTGTTGTGTCTGTTAGGAATTAGCATACTAGAAATCAAATATGTTTTTGATGACATAAATTTATATTTAACCCAACAATCATTCCATATTATTCCGGTATTAACATAAGCGATACATTGCTTGTTTACCAATCCAAAATAAATATGTTTAAACCACAATCATTCCATGTGTATGCATTCATATATATCTTTTACAAATTTATGAGATAATATGTACGAAAAATGACTGAATAAAGTCATGCATTGTATTATTATCACAAGGAACTTCAAATGTTGCATAAGAATACTTTCATATTTCGCACACTGCATCTGCTCCCAGTTGTACTGATTTACATGAATGCAGCCCTGTTGGCATAATACGATATAGAATCGAGTACATTTGCAATGAAAATACGCTGCAGGCTTAAAAGTGTGATATTCAGACATCAAGTGACAGACTTAAACTACCAACTGCAAAACGTCTACAAAACATCAAAACAAGACCTTGATACATCATTGCTCAAGAGTAAAGATATAACTGTCCATATTGACCAGCGTGAACATCAGTAGTGATGGTGAAGGCTATACTGGTTTACTGTCTGTGTGTTTAGTAACACATACACCTTCCATCAACTATGGGTTTCTAAGGTTAGACTGTGTGGATCAGTGCTCCTAGTGGATTAGTGAATTTAAGGGATGATAAATTAAATAAGATTCGCATTGAGACACTTTACAAAATATTGTAACTTCAAGACACTATTTTCATTTGATTGTACTGAAATTATTGCTGTTGGTGGCATCTTGTAAAATAAAAGGTTTTTTTTGTTCTGTCGGAAGGAAAACTTGGGTCAGTCAGGAAATGAAAAACACAGGAAAAAATAAGGGAGTGGAAACATTTATCTGTTGTCTTATGTGAGCAATGAAGCACTCTTATAATATGATATCAGTTGATATTTCCAATCTCTCGCCAATATATTCACTCAACCTTATTTCTTTAATTATATATATCCTCTGCAAAAACTGTCATGATATTCTATGTATCTATGTATATATTGCCTTGCCATGTGTAAAGTATCTGAGAAATGAAATGGAATTAAAAAAAAATACACAATCACAACTTGTTTCTGTTTTAGTCCTAGGGCTGTTCCAGAAAATATGACTTTCGTTGCACCCCTGTTCCAACATAGGTTTTTTGACATTTTCATAATATTTGGAGTGTATATATATGATTTTAAAACATTAACCAAAAATAACAGTGTCTGTTCTATTAAAAAATCAATTATTATTACTGAGTTATTACATGTTATATGTAAATCAATTTGCTAAGCACCTACTCAGAGATTAGCAGAAATCTGCAAAAATAACCTGGATACATAATGATAACATTCACACAGATGTAAAATAATTTTATTCTTCACAAATTTCTTGTGTTGTTACAGCAATTTGCTCCTGATGATTTTTCTTGTTTTACCTGATCAAATGTGTGTGGTTGCAAGTTATACCATATACTTATCAATATTTTCGCATATTCAAAGGCTATTGAGTAATATAAGAATGTGTCTGCAGCTGATTTCCATTTGTGTAACACTGTGAATAGTTGGTTCGTTGTCTTTCTGAGAGGAGTAATGGCAGCAAAAGACGTGTGCATAACAGTTTAGTGCGATGATTCTCAGTCAAAATCCAAGTCATCTTCAGATAATAAGTTGTCTTCATCCATATCTGTAGTCGTGTTTGTCTGATTCTGACATTCGTTGCTATTGCAGTGCCAAGAACCGGTGTATCTTAGTTGTTTGACCTTACATGTGCAACGAATACTGGCACAATTCTGACATTTGTGGCTAAGACATTCAAGCACAGCTTTTGGAGCTGCTCGGGTATCCATCCAGTGTATTATAATGTCTCCATCAATCCTCCAGCCATTCCCATGTGAAGAAACCACTTCTGATTTTGCTTCTAAACAATGCCGCCAAATAGCTGCCTGGTAATTGACACGTTTAATGTGTTTCCCACATGCATCACTGCATGGTGGCAAATTTGCTGGATCTGTTGTGTGTGACCCGAACAGCACTAGCCATAGTTTGTTGACACCAAGTTTGGGTTTGCCTCCATATAGGACACAAACAGCCGATTCACCCTCTTTCAATAGAGCTTCATCGGTTACAAGTGATTTACCCAATTATGCCATGCTGTGAAACCTTGGTGAGACCTTACCAATTTTAGACCCTTCGCCATGCCACGCCCAACAAAAGCACTTGCTGAACCACATCCACTGAATGCATGATAGCCTGTCAAAGCTTCAAACACATCTCGCCCAAGTGTAGGCCCAATAGATGTGAGACTGATGTACCAAGTTCTTTGTTTTGTTTCTGTTTTGAGTATCATATGTACAGGTATGAAATGGCTCATGCTTATGGCAATCACGGCAACATCTGTGTCCGGTGACTTAAGTACTATTGAGCTAGAACCATGGCTGGCTGCATGCGCTGCATGTAGAAGTAAGCGAGTATCCGCTTCCTCATGGCTGCCATACAGCTCATGTATGCTTTCTGATGTTATCTGGTTTCTCTCATCACTGACTCTGAGTTGGTGACACTCTTCGCCATTAGTTACAAACAGTGTCCGTTTGTTTAGTTAATATGCATAGCTGGGGTTTTGCCATTCTGTAACCAAAAACTGTGTCAGTTCACGCTTGAACTGTGCACTTCGAAGCAATCTTTTGAACTGATGATTGATTTTCTGATTCCTTGAATGAATGGTTGTTCTCTCTCCACGTTCTTGATTGAAATAGCTGGGTATGTGTTCACAACCCAGGCAATTCTTAAAGAGATACCAACACCTCTCAGAATATAGCTTAAGACTAGCTGTGACAACTCCCTGTAGGTCATAACTGTATCTAGCTTAAGTGCCTGTAGGACGGTCATTGCATCTATAATCCATGTACTATCACAAGGTACTACATTTACAGGTTCAGAATCTTTCTCAAGCTCTCTCTTCCAATTGATTTTGAAATACAATGTCCAAAGAGGTTTAATGTAGACACTAGTTCCATACTACCTGTGAGATGATGCACTGAAGCAGCCAATGATACATGCTTTGGAGTACGTGCCTTCTACCTTTATGGCTGCAATACACTATGTCTTGTGCAGTTTCAAGAATTTACCTCTCCACTTTCTCAGGAACTTTAGACCGATGTCCTATATTCAATGTTTCGTTTTCATCATCTACAATTCCAACAATAATCCAAGCCAAAAGATTGAACAGAATCACTGGAACCACATGATTTAGTGACTCCTTTGAAATGTCCTGCGGTGATGGTGGCCAAGGCATGTCTCTCACTGTTTGTAACTCATGGTGAACCATCTGTGATACTAAACATACCTGACTCACTTGTTCAGCTTTCTCATCAAGATGTAGTCCAACATCATAAAAATCTTCCATATCTTGCTCCTGCAGATCTCTGACATTTGAGGCCCCTGCTTCAATATGCATGCCTTTTGGGACAATATCAGAGAATATCATCTCAGATTCACTTCGAAACCTTGGATGCCAGGAAGAAATGTCTTTCCAAATGTCTTAATGATACGTTTCTTCAGTTTTTCTAACCTGTAATTTGACTGATCGATGCCCACATCTTGAAGAATTTCAATAAATCTATCTCTAACATCTGACATCTTCCAAACTTCACAACCATCAATGATTCCCTTTTTCATTTCATTTGAAAGACGTTTGAATGCCTCATCATAAGCATTGTCTGTGGATGTGTTTTCTTGGACAAAGGTAAGAAAATTTACTGTGGGTATAAGAACTACGACATGATCTATGCACAAGTACATCACCAGCAATACTATCGGTTCCTCCTCTTGCACCTCCTGACAGCTGCATGTGTACCCTATGTTCATTTCTAATTGTTGCAGCTTGCCGTAATGTTTCAACAGCTGAGTACAAAGTCATTGGGCTGGCAGTTTCCAATTTGCGTCTGTCTCCACGTAGACGTTTGTCCTTCTGGCAAATGATACTCTTCAATGTATCTGATTGAGAAACACTGGATCATGTCAATGGTGTTATTGTCACATCAGGCACAAAACCTGAGCTACACTTTGATGTTTCACTTTGTGTCTGTGACTGTTGTTGCTTTTGCTCAGAGAGTTGAATACTCTTGCCTAAGGTGTATGTAGCATAACAGTTGTGATGCTTCACCAACTCAGTCACAGCCTTTGGTAACTCATTTCTGCCATCAATATACTCCTTCAACTTGATGTCAACAGAGTTTTGCAGCACTACAGAATGTGTTCCACGATGTTGGTGTAAATCTTTCCAGTTTTCCCAGATTTTGTGAGTAACCATGGCATAAACATTCACTTGATTTGCCAGTACTTGCTGTACGACGGCGTTTATCTTAGACTCCATCATTTAGATCTTGAAATCACAACCAAACAGTCATGCAATCAAGATTCCATCCTATTTAGTTCTGCAAATTTTATCTAGCACACTTGCTGTAAATACATTGCAAAATGTCTAAATATAGCATAAGTTGTGTTTGCTCAGATTCCATTACTCAGTGTTCTTGTCCACCGTTCACTCACATTTGCTGTTGTTAGGGGTAGGGATACTGAAATGTTAATTGATTTCTTCAGGATTATTGGATCTTGATGATGCCTTTTCTGTGTGATAGAGTTTAAATATACCAACATAAGAATATGCATGTATCATGGTATAAAAGAAAAAAAGTTGTCATTATACAACAAACAATGACAAACACTGCTAGAGTTAAAATTAGAGATTCCGGACACAAATGTGCTAATTTTTCACATGTGCACTTGCAAACATTATTATAAGTATATAATTGTTGTTGTTTGTTATATCCGGCATAAACTAAACGGTATTAAGGAAATATTTGTAATCAATTCATCATTTTTTAGCATGTTGCATGTTTTCTTGATATTTGGTAATTTTACAACAATCACCAACAGTAAACACACGTTTTTTAACACAACGGACAGATTTATTTTTGCTTAATGTTCTGAATTGATAAATTTACTGTTCAAACTAGAAGAAAACACCAAGAAACCTATTTTTGAGTAGTGGTGCAGCCAACTCTAGATTTAAGGCCTATATGGGAAACAGCCCCAGGACTATTTGATTGAAGCACGAGTTACTTGCCAATGAATTTTAATCAGGAAGGTAGTCTATCATAATTTGACCATAGGTCATCATCCTGAAGCAGCTAATCACAGGATTAGAAATCGATCTCACACATATGTGTGATACAAGTTTACTCACATGGGTTTCTCATGCATAGGTGTAAAAGAAATAAGAGTGGGTGGAGATAAAAGTAACAAGTGGGTGGCCATAGAAGTAAATTGTGGGAGGAGATAGAAATAGATAGTGAGTGGAAATACTTGCATGTGACCCTATAACAAGTAGCATAGAATGGACGTAACAAGGAAGGAAATGGAAGTAACGAGGGAGGAGAAGTAACGAGAGTGGAAATGGAAGTAATGAGGGAGGAAATGGAAGTAACGAGGGATGAGATGGAAAAAACGTGGGAGAAGTAAAGAGGGAGGAGATGGAAATAACGTGGGAGAAGTAACGAGGGAGGAGATGGAAGTAACGAGGGAGGTGATGGAAGTAACGAGGGAGGAAATGGAAGTAACGGGGGCGAAGTAATGAGGGAGGAGATGGAAGTAACGGGGGAGGAGATGGAAGTAACGAGGGAGGAAATGGAAGTAACGAGGGAGGAGAAGGAAGTAACGAGGGAGGTAGGTAATCAGGAAGGTAGTCTATCATAATTTGACCATAGGTCATCATCCTGAAGCAGCTAATCACAGGATTAGAAATCGATCTCACACATGTGTGATACAAGTTTACTCACATGGGTTTCTCATGCATAGGTGTAAAAGAAATAAGAGTGGGTGGAGATAAAAGTAACAAGTGGGTGGCCATAGAAGTAAATTGTGGGAGGAGATAGAAATAGATAGTGAGTGGAAATACTTGCATGTGACCCTATAACAAGTAGCACAGAATGGACGTAACAAGGAAGGAAATGGAAGTAACGAGGGAGGAAATGGAAGTAACGAGGGAGGAAATGGAAGTAACGAGGAAATGGAAGTAACGAGGGAGGAAATGGAAGTAACGAGGGATGAGATGGAAATAACGTGGGAGAAGTAATGAGGGATGAGATGGAAAAAACGTGGGAGAAGTAAAGAGGGAGGAGATGGAAATAACGTGGGACAAGTAATGAGGGAGGAGATGGAAGTAACAAGGGAGGTGATGGAAGTAACGAGGGAGGAGACAGAAGTAACGAGGAAGGAAATGGAAGTAACGGGGCGAAGTAACGAGGGAGGAGATGGAAGTAACGAGGGAGGAGATGGAAGTAATGAGGGAGGAAATGTAAGTAACGAGGGAGGAGAAGGAAGTAATGAGGGAGGAGATGGAAGGAGGAGATTGAAATAACGAGGGAGGAGATGGAAGGAGGAGAAGGAAGTAATGAGGGAGGAAATGGAAGTAACAAGGGAGGAGATGGAAGGAGGAGAAGGAAGTAATGAGGGAGGAAATGGAAGTAACAAGGGAGGAGATGGAAGGAGGAGATGGAAGTAACTAGGGAGGAGATGGAAGGAGATGGAAGTAACAAGGGAGGAGATGGAAGTAATGAGGGAGGAGATGGAAGGAGGAGATGGAAGTAACAAGGGAGGAGATGGAAGGAGGAGATGGAGGTAACAAGGGAGGAGAAGGAAGTAGCGAGGGAGGAGAAGGAAGTAACGAGGGAGGAGAAGGAAGTAATGAGGGAGGTGAAGGAAGTAATGAGGGAGGAGAAGGAAGTAACGAGGGAGAAGATGGAAGTAACGAGGGAGGAGAAGGAAGTAACGAGGGAGAAGATGGAAGTAACGAGGGAGGAGAAGGAAGTAACGAGGGAGGAAATGGAAGTAACGAGGGAGGAGAAGGAAGTAACGAGGGAGGAGAAGGAAGTAATGAGGGAGGTGAAGGAAGTAATGAGGGAGGAGAAGGAAGTAACGAGGGAGAAGATGGAAGTAACGAGGGAGGAGAAGGAAGTAACGAGGGAGAAGATGGAAGTAACGAGGGAAGAGAAGGAAGTAACGAGGGAGGATATGGAAGTAACGAGGGAGGAGAAGTAACAAGGGAGGAAATGGAAGTAACAAGGGAGAAGATTGAAGGGACCGACAGAGAACTGCTCACACAGTCGTGCTGCACTCAATGACACTGAGTTGTAAATGTGCTGTTGGCTTTTGACATGGTCCCTGCCTTCTCCAAGTCTTTTTATAGTAATCCATTGGCCCTATTGTTATAAATAATGGACATTATAAAGAGCCATGCATAGGCTAGAGGCATGCTGTGACTTAGTGGGAACATTTAGCAGTGTTAGATCTAGGGTCACATGCTGGCCCACTCAGTTGTCCCACTGACACTAGGAGATATATGTATGAAGATCTCATTTCAAACTCTTGTATCAGGTAAGTACATTACTTTTGTCCTCTTATATCTTGAAACATTAATCTGAGGTATGCAGTTGCCTACAGAGTTGTTGTACCTGTATTGTGACAGGGGGAAAGGATACAGGTCACAGGTCACGCACAAACACCTGTCTCGTTCCAGCTTCACTAGCTCTCAGTAACCCGACATTCACCCTACCAACATACCTCTGCTTGCTCCAGCACTGTTTACTGGGCTAACTTTACGATTCTTCCCTGGTTTAATGTGGAATAACATGCTTAAATTCATGTAAGCCTCAGTATATATTGGTAAACAAGAAGGCTGAAATCCCCATTCAAATTCAAGGAATTGACCTTTGCAAACTGTGTTGACCAGTGCATGTGGTTAATGGATAAAAGGCTTGTGTTGACTAGTGATTAAGTGTTACAACAAACGATGATCATGATGATCACAGAGCGTGTTATAGAGTGTAAGGAGTGTGTTGACCAGTGAATGTGTTGCTGTGTACAAGACCTGTGCTGATCAGTGAATGTGTTACTGTGTAGAAGGCCTGTGCTGATCAGTGAATGTGTTGCAGTGTACAAGGCCTGTGCTGACCAGTGAATGTGTTGCAGTGTACAAGGCCTGTGCTGATCAGTGAATGTGTTGCTGTGTACAAGGCCTGTGCTGATCAGTGAATGTGTTGCTGTGTACAAGGCCTGTGTTGACCAGTGAATGTGTTGCTGTGTACAAGGCCTGTGTTGACCAGTGAATGTGTTGCTGTGTACAAGGCCTGTGGTGATCAGTGAATGTGTTGCTGTGTACAAGGCCTGTGTTGACCAGTGAATGTGTTGATGTGTACAAGGCCTGTGCTGACCAGTGAATGTGTTGCTGTGTACAAGGCCTGTGGCGATCAGTGAATGTGTTGCTATGTACAAGGCCTGTGCTGACTAGTGAGTGTGTTACAGTGTACAAGGCCTGTGCTAACCAGTGAATGTGTTGCTGTGTACAAGGCCTGTGTTGACCAGTGAATGTGTTGCTGTGTACAAGGAGTGTGTTGACCGGTGTGTTACAAAGTAGAACACCTGTGTTGACCAGTGAGTCTGTTACAGAGTACAAGGCCTGTGTTGACTAGTGAGTGTGTTACAGTATACAAGGCCTGTGTTGACCAGTGAAGCTTGAATGTGTTGAACCCACCACCTTTATTTATAAGGCAATGCTGCAAGTCATGCTCAGCATGAAACTACTGGTATGTGAAGAGGTGTCATTGTCAGGTGTTGCAATTTGTTTGAGCAGTTGGGGGTAAATGCTTTCATGATTGATCATTACCATATTTACCTGGCATAATTGCGTATTTCTTTTCACACTGGAGTTTAATTTTATCACCTTTTTGAGTGCTCCTGCTTTTGTTGAGGCACATGGAGTGTGTCCAAGGAGCGTCGGAGTTGTGACATATCCAGAGATATACACCTACCCTGTAACAGGGAACATATACCTGTATCTACACTGTTGGAGGCTTACAGGATAGACGCAGCTATGTCTGCACTGGTACAAGAGAGAGAAGGGGATATAAAAATATACTTATCCCTACATTGTGACGGGATGGGAAAAGGGAATATAGTTATACCTAAACTGTGACAGGATGGGAAAGGGAATATAGGAATATAGTTATGCCTGTAAATATACATTAACTAGACGTACATTAGAATGTATGTATACTTTTTATATACTTCCACACTTTGATTATTGTTGCCACATATGGGACAATTGTACGACTGAACAATCTATTATTTTAGAAAATTTACAATTAGACGCTCTAAGAACTATTTGTGGATCCGTGAGAGGAAATCTACAATGAAACTAACTTCGTACCATTAGTCAAGCGTAGAGAAATCAAGATACTTACTTTATTCTACAAAATGAATAATAATTTTACTCCAAACTACTTATATAATTATCTGATTTAATTCCTGAACATGGTTCAGCTTTAAGTTTTTACAATCCGAGAAATACTGATAGTATTCGCACAATTTGTTGCCATACAGAGTGGTATGCTCGGTCTTTTTTTACCAAACACCATACTCTTATGGAACAATTTACCACCTGAAACAATTAACTCAGAATCAGTAAATTCATTCAATAAACAACTGCAGACCAAAGAAAGACATGTTTTCTTTGACAAAAACTTTGGATCTAGATTTTGTCAAATAATTCATGCTCGTCTCAGATTTGGGTGTAGTGACTTGAACACTCATCCTTTTGATAGACATATTTCAGATAATCCAAACTGTGCATGTGGTATCCATGAGAAGACTCTCTCCAATACTTCTTTTTTTGCCCTCATTATGACTTAATAAGATCAGATCAATATTTCTACACTAATGGCATTGACTTAAATACAGTTCTTCAAGATAATCGAACTTTAAGCAACAGAAGTAATCAGCTCATTCTTGACTCTGTTCATACATACATACTGCTTTCAAATAGATTCAAATTTTTCTAGACTACAATTACTATGAATCTTTTTAATGCAACTTGTGTAGACCTATTTTCCCGACTATGAATGATCTCAAGCCTTTGTGGAAATAACTGTTCTTTTTGCTTTTTTCTGAAATAATTCATTGCCTCTGAACTGTATAAATTTTGGATTGTATGATATTATAGTTAATTGGCTTGTTTGCCAATCCATATTCATGTTATTTATATTTTTCATGAATAAAATTATGTTTATAAAAAAAAATAAAAAAGATATAGTTATGCCTACACTGTGACAGGACATAAAAGGGGACATGGGAATATAGTTCTACTTACACTGTTATAGGAGACTAGCAAGAGTAAGGTGTATTCCAATCTGAGATTATCTTGAGATACACATTCAACTCTTAAAAGACTGCTAGTGATCATCCAAACCACCAGTAGGAACATGGTCTATAAGTGTTCACATCACATCTGACCACCTGATCCGGGTGCTGTTGTGTACACTGGGTGAGCACATGTCACATATGACCACCTGATCTGGGTGCTGCCGTGTACACTGGGTGACCACTTGATCCAGGTGCTGCTGTGTTCACTGTGTGACCACTTGATCAGGGTGCTGCTGTGTTCATTGTGTGACCACTTGATCCAGGTGCTGCTGTGTTCACTGTGACCACTTGATCCGGGTGCTGCTGTGTTCATTGTGTGACCACTTGATCTGGGTGCTGCTGTATTCACTGTGACCACTTGATCCGGGTGCTGCTGTGTTCACTGTGTGAACACTTGATCTGGGTGCAGCTGTGTTCACTGTGACCACTTGATCCGGGTGCTGCTGTGTTTAGTGTGTGACCACTTGATCCGGGTGCTGCTGTGTTCACTGTGTGACCACTTGATCCGGGTGCTGCTGTATTCACTGTGTGACCACTTGATCCGGGTGCTGCTGTGTTCACTGTGACCATATATCTCATCTGACCACTAGCTGCTATGTACACTGGATGAGCACATGCCACATCTGACCCCCTGATGCAGGTGCTGCTGTGTACAGTGTGTGAGCACATGACACCTGATCACATGTCAGCAGACTTGTAAACAGCCCATGGGCTTAGGAACACCCTGACTTGTGTAATTTCCACTGTTCACACAGTACATTATGAAACACAGGCATGGACTGGCTGGCAGTAAGTGATAGCTGGTAAATATTTGTCTTGTCTTAGTGGTTGATGAGTACAAAGAATGTGTCTAAAGATAGCTTTCATGCCCATGGCTTCTGCCTCATTAAGTGTAGCCGGCTGGAAGGGTGAGTTGGGAGGATCAACACAAGGCACATAGTCTGTCTCAGTCCCTGAACCACACTATTTTCCCTACATCCTAGCCATACCGGCAATGCTAACACCCTAAATGAAGCACATCAAGATTTCCACAGGTTCAAATCTCTGGTCTCTCTGCTGGTGGTCTTTTTCATTTGAAATGGGTTTATTTTTTACTATGAAAAGTATAAATATTCAGAGACTAAGTGTTAGTCTACAAGTCACTGATCGGGGTGGGGGGTGGAGGGGGGAAGGGGTAGTAGTATCATGTTCCTTTACAAACAGTCCCGAGTACAGAACCATGGTGAAGGGTAGTTGTAATCACTTTATACCCAATGCTTTTGCTAGTGCTTGAGATGGGAACAAAGTCAATACTCATTGTGCACTGTCATCTATCGGTGATTCAAACCTAAATGTTTCAGGACATTTTCATAAAAGTTGCATGTAGGTGGATGAATCTTATAATTGAAAAATTAAGTTGAATTTGAAAATTTATGGGTGAAAATGACATCTGTATTTGTAATTGCATGTTGTCATTGCCAACATAAAAATTGTAAATATCAGTTTGTGCATGTATAGTGAGTTTTATTCTACCTTCATCTCTATGATCTTGCTTCATCGCACACCCTTCACCAGTTGCATTAGAAACACTTCATCTGTAGGATGCAAGACTGGTATCAATAGAGGATAGCCATGGTAGATTAACTCTGGAACGTACTCTTTACATTTCAATCCAATTTCTAATAATCATGATCATCATTTGATAAAAGTGGATTAATCTATGCTCGGTGCAGGCACTAAATGCCCCAAGTGTTTGAAATGAAAAGTCCTTCTACAAAAGTCAGTTTAAACTAGATAGGCCTGAAGGTGAGATTTGATAAAATTGATAGTTTGAGACTGTCTAAGATGGAAGGGGAGATTGATCCATTCTGTTGCTGCTTCATGATGTAAGTAAAGAAAACTGCAAAAGTAAACCTGACAATAACTCATCCACTTTGTGATCATAGACTACCAGGTTTCAACATAGTTGATTATTCATTCCTCAAAACTACTGTTCTGAAGGGTTTGTGATTGTGTTCACGGGCGTTGTGGTTTGATGGCTTAAACGCAGCCGTTTCGGAGCATGTCATTGACTCTTTCGTGCTGCACGGGATTTTGTGCACCGTTCATCTGGGCATCTTGAACATGTGGCAGATTTTGAGTGTTGAGCGCTGGAGACAGAATAGACGAGTAGCTCTCCAGTAGTTTGTGACACAAAACAGTAAAATAGAAATAGGAATAAGATTTAGAGAGATAGATAGATAGATAGATAGATAGAGTAGGATTAACTAAATAGACAGGTTTGCATATTTAGTTTAATTTTCATTGCATATATTTTACATTTCATTACATTACAAGGGAATTTCACTTTTAGTTGATTACAAGGGGATTTCACGTTTAGTTGTTTAAAGGGGAGTTCATGTTTAGTTAGTTAAAAGATTTGGTTTGAAAGGTAAGTCGAAATTTATATTTTAGTTTAATTTCCACTGCGTTACATTGGTAGCAGAGCGTGGTTGCTCTGACTCTGCACTAGCTACACTTAGGGATAGTAATAGTTTTTTTATAGGTTTCATAGACACATGCTTTTATTTTGGTAGTTGTTTCATTACATTGGTTGATAAATCAACAAACATGTCTGATATAGACAAATCAGAAGATAAAGTGAAGAAGTCTGTAAAGGTTACTTGTGATGTTAACAAGCTGGAGTTAAGAATTGCCCAGCTTAAAAAACAAAAGACAGCAGCTAAGTCTGCACTGACAAAAGCTCAGAACACGATGCTGAGTTTAACTGATGGAGAGCATCTTCCCACAAAGAAAGCAGTTAGGGATGAGATAGATAAGGTGAGTTCACTGCAGGATAAGGTTGTTAGCTTATTGTATGAACTCTCCAAGGCATACGACCAAGGTAATGATTGTGATCAAGCTAAGAAAACCAGTAAAGAAATAGATGATGTACTGGAAGTTAGTGATGAGACTATACAAACCGCAAGAATTCATTTGAGCGGCAGGTCAGATGAAAGTTCATCTACTAGTTTAAGATCAGGGATGTCAAGACTGTTTTGCACAAATGACACAAAGAAACACATCACTGTTACACATGAAGCTACAGGTGTTAATGAATCTAATAAACAAGGTGTTCCATATGTAGATCAGAGAGATGAAGCTTGGAAGGGAATTAATACAGCATCACAAGATGACAGAATAGGTGATGATATGCGGACTAAACTCAAACGCGTTTCAATTCCTGTGTTTCATGGCAACATCAAAGAATATGAAAGCTGGAAGGCTGCCTTCACTGCATGTGTGGACAAAGCCAATACTACTAATGAATACAAGTTGTTACAGCTAAAACAATACTTAGCTGGAGAGGCTTCTGAGGTCATTTCAAGGTTAGGGCACACTGCAGCAGCTTATGATGTAGCTTTAGAACGACTGGAGAGAAAATATGGAGGTAAGAGAAGGCAAATCGCTTTGAAAATGGAAGAAGTTTATAACTTCAGACCAATTCGTCCAGGTAACGCCAAAGATCTAGAGAACTTCGCAGACCTTTTAGACATCACTGTTGTCAGTCTCAGAGAAGCTGATAAAATAGAAGAACTGGGTGACGGTTGTCTGTATTCCCAGCTGATGCGAAAAATGACAGGATCAATGATAACAAATTATCAAAGATGGTTGTTTGAAATCCAACGTCAGGAATCAGTGGAATGTTTAAGAGAATGGGTGCTAAAAGAATCTGAATTTCAAACAGTTGCATCTGAGGTAAAACTAGGCATCACTGAAAAGCCTAAAGAGAAGGAACATAGGTACAGTCAAAAGTCAGGGTCATTCTTTGGCAGGCCACAGGTACAGTTCTGTAACTTCTGTCATGAGAAGGGTCATCAAATAGGAATTTGTAAACGTTTCAGAGAGTTAGATATCCAAAACCGATGGACTAAAGCTAAAGAACTGAAACTGTGCTTTCAGTGTTTAGGTACGCGTCATGTTGGGAAATTATGTCGCACAAACATCCCATGTGGTATTGAAGGATGTCGGTCGACACATAATAGATTACTACATGACAGTAACTGGGTAAAATCACAGACAAGGAACTATGGAAACAGTAGCAACAACTCTGAAAATTGTAAAACAGAAAATAAACAAACAACCACAATGTCATCAACAACAAATGGATATTATGTATCTTCCCTCAGAACAGTTCCAGTTAATAAAGGTCAATGCTCTTCTTGATGATGCTAGCACTCAGACATACATTAATGAAGACGTAGTATCAGAGTTAGGGGTACATGGTCAAAGACAGACAGTATCTGTTAATGTTCTGAACAGCAAGCAGGAAACCTTTAATAGCATGACTGTTGAAGTAGGTTTAGAAAGTGTTGATGGTTCGGTGGACATAAACATATCTGCGCTAACTACAACAAAGGTCACAGGAATGATGAAGGTTATTGACTGGCAAAAACATGCACATGATTGGAAACACTTACATGACATTGAGTTTCCAAAATTGAGTTCCAGACCAATTGTGGACATATTGATCGGCATGGACTATTTGGAACTCCATTGTTCTCAAACAGATGTTTGCGGTCAGCCTGGTGAACCAATAGCAAGGTTAACACCATTGGGTTGGACGTGCATTGGTAAAGTGCATGACCCAGGGACAGATAACAGACAATTGACAGATTCATTCTTTATTCATGGTGGTAAAACAACAAGTGATGATAAAGAACTTGAGGCATTGGTAGATAGGTTCTGGGAGGTTGAATCCATTTCGGTATACAAACCTGTGCTGACAAGAGATGAGGAAATGGCTGTGAATGCTGTAAAAGAATCACTTACCCATGATTCACAGAGGCACACAGTTGGTGTTCCATGGAAGGAAGGTTCAAAACTTCCTGAAAGTAATTATGATATTGCTTTCAATCGCCTGAAACAAATTGAGAAAAAGTTAACAAAAGATGTGACAATTCAAACAGCATATGAGGATGTGATAACACAGTATGAGAAAAAGGGATACATAAGAAAAGTACCTGAAAAAGAAATTAAAAAAAAAAAATCCTGGTACTTACCACACTTTCCTGTTGTCCGGCTGGAAAGAAATACAACAAAGGTTAGGATGGTTTTTGATGCCTCAGCGAAATGTGACAGCGTGTCCTTAAATGATGTTGTGCAACAAGGACCAAAGCTGCAGAACAATTTGGTTGAAATACTTCTAAGATTTAGAAAACATCCTATTGCAATCATATGCGACATTGCAGAAATGTACTTACAAATTCAGATTCCTAAACATGATCAGCCTTTCTTCAGATTTCTTTGGAGGTCAATGAATATGGAGAAAGAACCAGATGTGTATGAATTTTCACGGGTAGTCTTTGGAATGAATTGTTCGCCCTTTCTTGCACAGTATGTTACACAGGAACATGCTAAGTCATGTGAGAGTCATCTTCCTTTAGCAGCAGAAACAGTAGCGAAATCAACATACATGGATGACACAATGGATTCTGTGGAGACAGAAGACAAAGCACTACAGCTTTATGATCAAATAAATGAACTGTGGACAACAGCTGGTATGCATGCCAGGAAGTGGGTCTCCAATTCCGTGAAGGTGCTTGAATGCATTCCAGTTGCAGACAGACTATCTGAAATTAATATTCAGATGTCCGAGCTGCCATCTGTGAAAGCTCTAGGATTACTTTGGAATGCAGAGAATGATAAATTTCAGTTCTGCTACAAACTTACTAATGGCCACTTCAATGTGTCAAAAAGAGCTTTCTTGAGAGAAATTGCAAAGATATTTGACCCTCTAGGGCTTCTAGCTCCATTTACAATTAGGGCAAAGATTATTTTGCAACAGGTGTGGCTGTCTGGTGTAGGATGGGATGACAAGATGAGTCCTGACTTAGAGGAAAAAGTCTTACAGTGGTATATGGAACTGGCCGATTTGAAGTCATTACGTTTTCCAAGGTGGATAGAATTTAGCTCAGAGATTGCCATTCCATGTCTGCATGTGTTTGTTGATGCATTGCAAGATGCTTTTGGTGCTGTGATATACTTGGTGAGTGGTCATGGAGAGAGAATAGTTAGTCAGCTTGTTGCTTCAAAAAGCCATGTGGCTCCAATTAAAGCTGTAAGTGTTCCAAGGCTTGAATTAATGGCTGCTGTTCTTGGAGTGAAACTCCTTCTGATTGTTGCAAAAGGTCTGGAAATGTCAGTTCATGATGCAAAGCTGTGGTCTGATAGCATGAATGTTTTATGGTGGATTAAGAACCACAGCAGAAGTTTTAAGCCATTTGTGGCTAATCGTGTGGGTTATATTCAGGAGATGACAAAACCTTGTCAGTGGATGCACGTACCAACAAAGCTGAATGCAGCTGACATACTTACCAAAGGAAGTAAACCTGAAACTCTGGGCACAACAGCATGGCACCATGGTCCTGAGTTCTTAGCACACGATGAAAGTCAATGGCCAGAGCAGAAAAATGATTTCGAGAAGGTAGATCTGGAAAAGAAAACTAGATCAAACTTCAAAGTCACTATGAATGTTCAACATGATGATACGCCATGGCGTTTAGATCCATGTAGGTTTTCTGACTGGAATAGACTTTGTAGGATCTTTGCATGGGTCTACAGGTTTCTAAACAACTGTCGGACAGCAAAAAATGTCAGACAGAAAAACAGTCTTGTTCCAGAAGAACTTGAGGAGGCTGAAAGAAAAATAATAGCAAATGAACAAAAGGAAGCATTTCCAACTGAGTATATGGCACTGAAACAGAGCAAGAGAGTAGCATCCAAGAGTAAACTCATTGGATTGCAGCCTTTTCTGGATGAAACGGGAGTGATGAGGTTAAATGGCAGATTGAGATTTGCAGATGTGCTCTCTTGGGAGGCTAGGTTTCCAATAATCATTCCCAGGAAAAGCTGGGTGACGAAACTCATAGTGAAACACCACCATGAAAAGTGTCTTCATATGGGAACCAACACCACACTGGCCTCATTGTCGTCAAAGTTCTGGATTGTATCCTCAAGAGAGGAGATCCGTGAATGGGAAAATGAATGTGCTTGGTGCAAGAAACAAAAGGCAAAACCAGCAGAACAGCTCATGGGAAGTCTTCCAAAAAGTAGAGTAGTAAGTTCAATGAGAGCATTTGTTCAAACTGGAGTGGACTTTGCTGGTCCGTTTCTTACGGTACAGGGCCGAGGAAAAAGCCGTCATAAGAGGTATTTGTGTCTCTTCACGTGTCTAGCTACTCGAGCTGTACACCTAGAGATTGCTTACGGACTAGACACAAATTCATTCTTAAATGCTCTTTTCCGTATGGCACATAGACGAGGATGGCCCAAGGAGATGGTATCTGACAACGGCACAAATTTCGTTGGAGCCGTAAAAGAGCTTAAACAGTTGGTGAAATCTTTAGATTCAGACACCATGAAATCAAAGTTGTCAAACAGAGGCATAGTTTGGAGGTTTAATCCGCCAAATGCTCCTCACTTTGGAGGAATTTTTTAATCCATGATCAAGTCAGCTAAGCGTGCGATTTATGTGATACTTGGGTCAAGTGATGTCACTGATGAAGAATTGATGACAGCCTTTACGGGTGTTGAAGCTCTGTTAAATTCTAGACCACTCACATATCAGAGTGCACACGTTCAAGATGATGTTCCTCTTACTCCAAACCATTTTCTTCATGGACAACTAGGGGGAGACTTTGCTCCAGAAATAGACTCCACTTCTTATGCCCCTCAAAAGCGACGGATACAGGAACTCATCAGGCATGTATGGAGGAGATGGATGAGAGAGTGGCTTCCAACTTTGAATGTCAGAAAAAAGTGGGTCACACCCTCAAGAGATTTCAAAGTTGATGATGTTGTTATTCTCGTGTCACAAGATAACCCACGAGGAACTTGGCCTCTGGGAAAGGTA
Source organism: Haliotis asinina (assembly GCF_037392515.1). Taxonomy (NCBI): domain Eukaryota; kingdom Metazoa; phylum Mollusca; class Gastropoda; order Lepetellida; family Haliotidae; genus Haliotis; species Haliotis asinina. Next base: position 35,496,146 of record NC_090292.1, on the reverse strand, counting down.
GTAAAAACATACCCAGGAAAGGATGGCCACGTCAGGGTGGTTGAAGTACAAGTTGGACAATCGCGGTTCACTAGGCCAGTGACTAAGGTTTGTCCTCTGGAATATAGCAATTGAACCAGAAAGAACAAGTTGCCAGTGTAAATAAAGTAGAATGTTCAAGTTTAGAACAGTGTTTGTTGTAAATAGGTTGAATATTTTAGCATTTATTTCGTTGGTTTGAGATTGCATTGCTGTTGATAGATGATGATAGACAGGAGTCTATCATGGAAGGGGGCATGTTCTGAAGGGTTTGTGATTGTGTTCACGGGCGTTGTGGTTTGATGGCATAAACGCAGCCGTTTCGGAGCATGTCATTGACTTTTTCGTGCTGCACAGGATTTTGTGCACCGTTCATCTGGGCATCTTGAACATGTGGCAGATTTTGAGTGTTGAGCGCTGGAGACAGAATAGACGAGTAGCTCTCCAGTAGTTTGTGACACAAAACAGTAAAATAGAAATAGGAATAAGATTTAGATAGATAGATAGATAGATAGATAGATAGATAGATAGATAGATAGAGTAGGATTAACTAAATAGACAGGTTTGCATATTTAGTTTAATTTTCATTGCATATATTTTACATTTCATTACATTACAAGGGAATTTCACTTTTAGTTGATTACAAGGGGATTTCACGTTTAGTTGTTTAAAGGGGAGTTCATGTTTAGTTAGTTAAAAGATTTGGTTTGAAAGGTAAGTCGAAATTTATATTTTAGTTTAATTTCCACTGCGTTACAACTACTGATCTCTATAGTCTCATGATTCAAGGGACCTCAAATTCAAAGCTGTTCTGTACTAAACATCTCTGCCATTTTGTCATATGTTTGCATTCAAATGAAAATGAAATAACTGAATGTTTTGAGGAAACATCTGTTTGCAAAAGTTTGTGTCTTTAAAGCTGGTAATGTCTGGGGATAGGAGACTTGTGGTACACATAAAATATCTTTGCAGGTAAATTGTTTTCACAAATACTCACCAAGATAAACTGAAAAAGTGTGTGGTATTTTAATTTCAAGAAAATAGCACCTGTTCTATCATTTCACTTTGCCAAGCATATGATTTGTCTAAAGACATTCATTTCAACCGCCAACTGACTGCTTTATAAAATGCAATATGTGTGCAAGTAATAAAAAAACAAATGTCTTTAGCAATATCACAGCAAGGAAGGTCATTCTAAGAGTCTGAAGCATGACTTTGACTTTCAGCTGATTTGCTTACCGCAGCACCATCCAACACTGCACCAGACCTGGACCCTGGTAGTGAACTAACACTGACACCACCCTACATTGCCCCAGACCTGGAAGCTGTCAGTGAACTAACACTGACACCATCCAACATCGCCCCTGACCTGGACCCTGTCAGTGAACTGACACTGACACCACCCTACATTGCCCCAGACCTGGAACCTATCAGTGAACTAACACTGACACCACTCAGTATTGCCATCAGGAAGTGCTATGAGATGTGCAGATATGTTGATTCTCAAATATCAGTTTGACTGAGTGATCATTACTATGTCCAGGTACTGGATAATGCATAACTTCCATCACTACCCATGTAATACCCTGTCACAGCCCATCCCTCTGAGTACTGCACCCAGCCAATAGTTCTCCCTTGTGCCCACCTCCTCCTTCACATGAAGTGAGAGAGCCCAGATGGCTTCCTGTCTGCTGTGGTTGTGAGGATGTGTGACAAGCTACTGATAGGCATCTGGCATATGTGCTCCTTTCAGTGACACAACTCTGGCAGTGTCTTGTCTGTCAGCTATCCATCACTGGAGTCTCTGTCAACACAGGGAGCTGGTGGTCAGTGCCAGGGACACTGAAGACTCCAGTCTGCTTCCTCTCCTGTAGGGCAGTCTGCTTGCGTGAGGGACATTTGTACAGGAACAGTGGGACAGATGAGTGGAAGTTGTCTCGCACTCTGACAGGTGAAAAGTCTGTTGCTTACTAACAACATTACAACATGTATAACCTTATGCATGCATGTCTGCTGCCTTAAGCATGTGTTACTACAGACAATGTAACACATGCTTGTGTATGATTGGGTTTTGTCTATAAGCCATCACATAGGAAAGTTCATTCCACTGAACTGAAGTGCTTTTTAGAGGTGAATTATAGTTCATGCTGGAGGATCAGGTGTAAACAGAGACTGTGAATCAACATTTTTTCAACATAATTCATAAAAACTATGACAGAGGAATGTTAAAGTAGATCCTCAAAGTTCTCAGTGTCTCAGCACTTTGACTTCACTTAAAATACCATGCCAATTAATTTGTCAGTAATACAGAATGTAAATATGTATTGGTGTTAATGAATATGAAAATATGTACTATCACTAGGTGTCCCAGTCGTGGAAGAAGCCTTTATGCATTGTGTAGAGTTTTTTGCACACCAGGAACCTATATTCACCATGTAATACATTTCGCTATAGTTTTCTTTGTGGAATAAGTCATATGAGTATTAACATCCAAGTGCCTCACAGGCAGCTTGGACTATCCAGGGTAATTATAATCAGATTGTATGTTTTGTGCTTAGAGCAAGTCCTTGAGTGATGTGGAGGAGGCACTATTAAAGTACTCATATTTTTATCATTTCTTCCCACAAACCATCCAAGACAAGATTTCTTGTTCTATGCATTCAAGATGCCCATGCCCATGTTTAAGTATCACCCAAAAAACATTTTGATTGGTAGCCAATTTTGAATCCTTTGAGTTGATTGAAATTTAACATTTTTTTATTAAATTCTAAATTTTAAATTTTAGTCATGTCACCATGGCACAGTGAAAATATTTTATCCATGTCATTGTGGTACTGTCGCAAAGAATTGCCCCCATTTATGCACCTCCATTCGTCATGTAATGTAGGCATCATATTTCTAATCTCTAGTGGCAGTCCAGATACAATATTGAAGATATTATATTTTGCAAACATTCCACGTAGACGCAGTGACAATGTTATATAAACTACATTGATTATACATAGATGTGTTTGTATCAAGTTGTAATGGAGATCATTCCTATTCTGTCTTGTTCATTATTTGTCAAGTAGAGGCTAAAATTTTTTCTGTAATTAGTTTGTGTGGAAAGGGAGTTGCATGAAGGGTGTGTACAAAGTACAAGGCATGAAACAGGGTAAAAAAATCGTCATCCTCAAGGACTGAGTCATCAAATCACATGTGCACACTACTACTGACATAGATTGGGTGATATCATATTAATAAGATTGTATCTGTAGTGGCCACAAAATTTCCGAGTCCTGAGCTGTGATTCAAACCACAGACCTTCTAGTCCAAACTGACCAGTTTCTGATATCAAACTGTCCTGTCTGTAAAATGCATTATACTGATATCAAGCTATCCTGCCTGTAACATGCATAACAATATCAAGCTGTCCTGTCTGTGACATGCATTACTGATATCAAACTGTTCTGCCTGTAACATGCATTACTGATATCACAATGTCCTGTCTGTGGTATGCATTACTGATTTCAGACTGTAATGCCTGTGGTATGCATTATTGATATCAAACTCTCCTGTCTGTGACAAGCATTATTGATATCAAACTCTCCTGTCTTTGAATAAAAGTATGGCAAATGAGTGGTTCATAATATGAGTAGCTTGGGGCAAGGGAACAGTCACTCTTTCACTGAGTGTAGGATCATATCAGGATATATCTGGTGAGAGACTTACAGCATTACATGCAATCTTAGTGACGACTGGTTACACACTTCTGGAGTATCTGAGGCTGGAACTCTGTTTTCTCCTCAACGTAAATATGCACAACATGAGAGACTAAAGTAGTATATCGCATGCTTAAGAAAAGTGTCAGAATATTTGTGTCTGCAACCTATACATCAGAATAACTGGCCCCCACCTCCAGGACTGTAGTGTTTGCCAATGTGCCCTCCCCCTCTAGTGGGAGGATGGAGGCATAAGGGCCTGGGGGACATCTGCAAGGTGCTGATGTACTTAATGGCTGTATCATGTAAATAGCCACAGCCCATGCAACACCACCCCCATCCCCCAGTCTAAACACTTACAGGATATTAATGTACCAAGCTCTTGCTGTCTATGAGGTTATTTCCACTCATCTCACCCTGGCCCAGATCTTCAGCTGGCTGAGTCTATGGTGGTCAGTGTCAGTACCCAATCTAGGTATGTGTGTTTAACAGTGAGTAGACAAACACAGGGACTGTCAGATCATATATTGACCCCACAGGTTATAGATGAGGAGTATAAGCTTCTACAATTGGGTCATGCCATCTAGCATGGTTATTCTGATGCCTATAGCAGAACTATGAAGAAACACTAATGGATTTTGACAAAGGTACAGTTAGGTGTAGTCACTGCAAAAGTCCAAATAGGTCTAAACTGGAAACAGATGGTTGAAGATGGTAAACAAGCTGATAAGTTGAGACAAGCCAGCTGGCCAAATACTGAGACTGTTGAAATACCTAGTGACATCACAGTCAGTTTCAGCTGGGCAGTCTACTGCAGTAAGCTATTCAAACTGTGTGTATTGTAACATTTTTTTAAGTTGGGTGTGAAAATGAGTAAATAGTTGTTATTATTTGTCACTTTTATGAGATCTGCATGGATATCCATTCACATATGATATTTCCGTTCAGTATTAATTGACAAAACTATGGAAATGGGTGATCCCCCCTTAAAATCATCATTGCTCCATCACTCCACAAGTTATGAATTATGAATGGTCCCCAACAACCCAGGATTCCACTGAACTGGCCACACTATGCCTGTTATAAAGGATGACAAGACTGGATAGCCACACTCCCTGACCGAGGCATGTTATTAAGGTCCTGTTTTGTAGATCAGTGCTCAATAACTCACCATTTGTGTACACTCATTTATGTATGGATCAGGAACACTGCTACACAAATATATATAAATAAAGCAAGCAATCAATATGGAAATATTTTGCAACGCCTTTTGTTTTCTTACTCTGTTAGAGTAAGCAGCAACTAACGGGATCAGGTGGTCAGACTGCTAACTTGGTTCCAACTGCATATACTGATGTTCATGCTGTTGATCATGGGATTGTCTGGTCTAGACTCAATCATATACAGACTGCCCCCCCTCCATAGAGCTTGAATATTGCTGAGTGTGGCACCAACCAACCAACGGTGTTCCCTGCCATGAAATTGCTGGAATATTGCTGCAAGCATCATAAAACTAATCTCTCTCACTCAGTATAGCTAGCAGAGAAACAAGGTAAACACCTATGAATACAAACTGATGTGTCAACCATCTGAAACTAGTAGTGAAACTGTATGTAAACACACTACAAATACTGACTGATGTGTCATCCACTTGTGACTAGTATTTATACACACTACAAAAACTCCCTTTTTGATAACTACAGAAAATATTAGATCAAGTTTGATGACATGATATGTATAGCCAGTTGAGTACAATGTTGTGTGATGTTCTGCTTCCAGGTATCAAGGATGTGGAAGAAGATCCTGGCCGTGTTAGTTGGCCTGGTGATTGGCTACTGGCTCTACGATGATTTTGATCCAGGTGAGCATTTTACCTTCCTGTGTGACTGTAGTTGCCAGGGTGTCTATTCTTTAAAAAGATCCTAGCCCTAAAATAACCTAACTTTGATCTTAGAGTCACACCTTATTCTTGAAAAGTATATATACTAGCACTAGGACATCCTAATTTGTGAAAATTCAAGGATAGGTTTTCACTTCTCCTAAGTAAGTCCTAGTCCAAAACAACATTCTTGTCAAATGTTCATGTGGTGTTTGGAGGTAAGCATGTCAAAGAGAAGAATACAGAAAGGATATGCTAGAGCAGTACCCCACAAGCTATTTGATGTCGTAGAGTTAACTGATCGATACCATCGGTCAAGGCAAGTGATTCAGGAGGTAACAGAGCAGTGTCGATCTGGAGACCTACCAGTACTTATAACCCTCAGATACCTCAGAAAGGGTGGGGTTCCATTCAGAGTTGGCTGATCTGCTTGGGAGTGTTGTATCACTCAGAGTGTGAGTCAGCGAGAGTGATAGCAAAAACATTGTACCCATGTAAGGCATTGAACCTCTAAGTGGGCCGTCAGTTTGACAAGTGAATGCTTTGACCAGTAGGCTATCCTTTGCTCCTGGGCCCAGATATTCAAAGCTCTCTTAGTGTTAAGACAGTCGTAAGCTAACATTAATGTATAGCCAGCTCGTACATCTATCTTAGCTCTAAGTGAGCTTCAAAAATCTTGGCCCTGTTGCATTGATAAAAAGCCAACAGTATTCTATCTGTTGGATGACAGTTTGTAAAAAACAAGTTTAAACCAGACAACCTAGTGATTGATATTGTGAGCAACAGTCCAGATTATTGGGTTTTAATGACATTCAGTCAGTCAGTTGTATTGTTTGCTTTGTATAATCTGTATACGCTGCATATAAAGTGTTGTATGGAGGGTGGGTGATTTGGCTTGTCATTTGTTAGAGAGTGACTTTGGTTTTATGCTGCTTTTTACAGTACTCCAGCAATGTCACAGCAGGTGACGCCACAAAAGGGCTTCATAGTCTAGTGTTGGGAATTGGAAGTCAAATCCACTATTGACTATCAGAGGACTTGTGAACGATTATCAATTATAGTTAAAATACATATATTTTTAATGTAATCACTAATTTTAAGGGATTTTCCCCAGTTTTTTCTTGTTAATGTTTTAATAACTAATACTTTCATGCAGTATAATGCACACATGCAAGAAAGGCACTTGAATTGTTATTAAACAATAAAAGTCTTTAAAACTTCACAATGAGCATTGCTATAAGCTGTTGAGCGTATGTCCGTTCATGAATATTCATCAAATATGATTATAGTTTAATTCATTCAAGTGTTATGCTAAAACAACAAATTCTGATTAATCAAAAAAATGTCTCTTACCATTGATAATTATTTTTAGTCCTTCATTCTATCGATTATCGATTTATTTTCGACCATTAAAACAGTCGATCCCATGTCGTCAGTGAATGCTTTAAGTGACTTTAAATTGGTATTTGTATCACCAAATATTAGCAAATATCAACAGTTCATGAACCATTTCTGAAAAATAATGTAATAATTTTCACACAAATAACTATTTGAGAAATTTGGTAAATGCATTTTTCATTTATGGGCTAAAAACAACTTTGCAGATTCTGAAACCTTCTAGTATGCACTTACCAAAACAAATCATCAAAAATGCTAATACAACCTACAAAGTTGAGAAAAAGAGTGATAAAAACCTGCAAAGTTGGAGTTCAAACAATTCACTAATTTTCCACCAGCATTGGGGGAAAAAGTGGTTTCAGCAGCTATGCTGTATGGTGCTCGTAGTGCATGTGCAGTGTGTAGGTTCGTGGAGCTTGAAACAGTATGCCTGCCCGGAGTGTGAGGTCTTGGTTGTGTACACAAACAGGTAAATAATCTACTTGTTACATTAAAAAAAACCATGTTGGTTGTGATAAGCAGACTCTGTCACACAGAAAATTCAATGTCTGGTTTATTGACTCCTATATTTCTGCCTGCCTGTCTGCTAATGACAATATGCAACGCATGCCTTCAGTCACTGACCACATGCAATTTGAACGTAACACCTATTGGGCTTATAAGCCATAAACAAAGAGACAGCTAAGTATATAGGCAAATGAGTCAGTGGCCAATGACAAGGCATCAGTACACATGAGTGCACATCCACTGGCTGTGACTGGTATCGCAGCTGCTTCATTTCAAGGGAGGTAACAAAAAGTACAAAATATTGCACTTTTGATTTGTGATTACGTTATAAGTTTGTTTATTTGTTTCTTCACAATCACCAGTGCATTTTATATATAATGAACAAGTTTACTGACAACTGTGTTTTCATTATGTTTGATTGTTTGGTTGCATGTGACCTTTAAGGTCCATAAACTAATTAAAGATATTATAGAAGGAAAGCTGAAAATTAATTCATTCTATACATAATTCAAATGACACGTAAATACTACTTGGTCAGTAGTTTTATTTATTTAGGGATGTCATTATGCTGCACTGTTGATGAATGGGTTCGACAGTAGCATTGAGAGGATTAAACACAAAACTCCAGCATCTTTTGTTTCACTCAGCAGCACGTCTCTTCTTGGGTACAGTACATAGAGAGGTATGCAACATACAACTGTGGTAATAAATCTTAGCTGATAGTGGGTCGATACAGATTTCATTAATACCATAGGTTGACTTAGCCAGGCCAGTAGTCTGTTTTTGTGGTTGTTTCATTATTGTTAGCAAAGAATTTGTTTCCTTTTCTGTTATTAATCTGAGATGACTCATCAAATGACTCTGTAAAAGCCACATACCAGTGTAGTACCAGTGTACCAGTGAGTTTATATATATCTATAGAATGAAGCATCAGTAGGATGTCATGTGTCATCCTGTCATTTGACCCTAACATCATCTCAGAAACCACTGGACCAATGCAGATGGAAAACTACCTTCATACACTTCCCTGTGGCTGCAACAACAGGCGTGTTAAAAGACCTATTTATAGCCATTTTTGTTCAATACACTTCTTCTGCCTTCTGCAATATTTTAAAGTTTTATTTGCACATCGACCTAATATGCATAATTCTCTAAAAGACATTTTATCACATTGTAAGCGTGAATGCCTCAAAAACACCTGACCAATGAAACCTAACAAGTTCATTCAACCCGATAGTGTCTCCTGAGGCATGATGCAGGAATTGTCAAAGGATAGGGGGAAGGGGAGGGGGAGGGGGATACAGATCCCTAGCTCTGACAGTAATATTTGAGAGAACATCTAATTTGTAAAATTGTGTCTTTGTACCTGAATAACCACAAAGCTTTGATTGCTGTTGGGACCAGGATATGTCACAAAAGAGTAGGGCTCTCACGAGTTCGGTACTCAGCTCCAAGTTGGGTAAGGAGGACTTGAGCCCAATTAAATGGACTTGAGGACTTGCAACCGAGATAATTTTAAACATCTCAAGCAATCAAGATGGATGATCGTGAGAAAAAGTCCAAAGTATGGATGCATTTTTGATCCCTGAAATTCATCTCTATTGCTTTTTACCCACAAATCAGCACTATAGGCAGAAAATCCCAGCTCAGTAAGCACTGTGGTAATTTTATTAGCAAAAGATGCAAGCCTGTTGACAGAAAATGGTATGAAGCTGTTACGCTGTGCTTTAAGATATGCGAGCATTAAACTTCGTTAAAGGAGAGGGTTTCAGGGCTTTCTGTGAAGCACAGAACCCAAATTACCTGGTTCCATGTACTGCGAGAAATTCAGAACTACATCATGACGTGCTATGAAGATTGCAAGGAGAACATAACATCAGTACACAAAATGGTACCTGGCCTTGCCCCACTTATGGACATGTGGACAAGCATAGCCACTCATGGCTATATCACTGTTACTATCCACTGCTGGCTGTATGTGAGTGCATATGAATTGCATCGATATTTTTTATTTGAAAGTTGTGTTATTCGCTCGTTGTTTTGTGATAGTTGTGTCACAACAGCAAATTCTAAATGCAAAAATGAAAGAAATTGGTAAAATATGTTGTGTTTCAATAAAACTCTGTTCTATAAAACTTGACCCTCTGTTCTTGCCTTCTTGGAATAATTTCATTAAACAAACAATTTGATACAAATAGTCTTCATAATTCTTTTCTACACAGATAATCAGTTGTTCCAATCCTTCGTATTTCAGAGTTTAACTTACTAATTCAACAATCACCACATACATACGCATTCCAAATAACAATCACACTTGGAGACCTAAGTCCTGAAATGGCTAAAGGTTTAGTCACAATACCTCCGTTCAGTTGAGACTATGTGACGTATAGACCTATAGTCTGCTTGCAGTTACAAAAAAAGTAACAATGAATTTCACTTAAAAACCAAATCAGTAAATCGAACAAATTCAAATTAAGATTACGAATTCTCATAATTTTAACTTGCAATTGCACATAATTTTTCAGAATCTGTTCCTCCTCCAAAAGTATATGTATTTATTTTTTCTAGGAATGATCATAGTTTCAGATGGCTATTAGTGGTATGTATTACAAGGGGTTTATGAACATTACAAGAAACACAGAAAACAAGTAGGGTTGGTCGAGGCAAATGCTCATCACGTACCGTACAGATATTTGTTTCACTGTTCTAACCACTGCACTTTCCCCCTTGTAATACAAACCAGTAAAAGCAATTTGAGTCTATTATCGTTGAACAACTTTTATACTAAGTTGAATAAAATTCTGAGATTTCACAATGACACTAATTTATGCTAGACGAAATGAACAATGTGCGTATCTCAAATTTGACAAGTTGTTTATCGACAAGAATGTTTACAGGTTTGATCTCGACAAGGGTGAAGTGGTTGTTTTGAAAGAAACTGACACTGCTAAGCATGATGCACGTGCAGGAGATGTCAATTTCAACCCGAGCCAACACAGATAGGAATGCGGCCCGGTGGCCTCGACACGTAATGATACACATGGTGAAACAGACCATGACGAGGAACTGTCAATCCTGAGCTGGAATGTCAATGGGTTGAAACAAAAGTTACAAAATGTTGAACTAATTGGTTATTTGTCTAAATATTCAATATTTGGTCTGTTAGAAATATGGAGAAGTTGTACAAAAGATCTGCTTGAAACAATTTTCCCTGAGTACACTGTTTATATGAATCACAGAGATTTCAACTATAGAGGGGGCGTGGCTGTTTGTGTCAATTCATTTCTATTGTGCGGTTTACGACGTGTTATTGTTGATTACACGGATGTGATATTTCTTGTGTTTGATGGCAGCACATTTGGTTCACAGCGTGTTGCTGTATTAGGATTTGTTTACATCCATCCTATAAACACTAGACTGGTGACTGACAGTAGATTGCATAAAGGAATAGAGTACCTCGAAATTGCTCTATCATCTATTATGTATGATTACCCCAATTGTGACTTTATTTTATCAGGGGATTATAATGCCAGGACTGGTAATATGATAGACTACATTATTTATGATAATAACACTTATATAACAAGCCTGGAAGACATCGACTATGTCTTAGACACCTTTGATGTCCCATGCTGCTCAAGAGATGATACATGTAATGACTACGGGAGAGACTTGATTGATTTATGTTGTACCTTTGGAGTGCACATAGCTAATAGATGGTTCACCGTTGACCAATTCGGTGTACATACATGCTTTAAGGAATATGGTGCAAGTCTTGTTGACTATGTACTGTGCTCGAGTAACATTTTTCACCACATTACTGATTTTAGAGTTGACACCCGATGTGAATCAGATCATTTTCCTGTCATTACTCTATTTAATATTAAACGAGAAGAGGTACAGTTAAATCATGAGGGAATGGAAGCGACACATGGATATGATATTCCTAAGTTTGTTTGGAAAAAAGATAATGTGTGATGATTATACTGATAATATTACCCAAGCTCTTGCAGATATAGATATTGATACATTTACTAGCATACTGCTGCAGGAAGGTATAAACTCTGCTGTAGAAGTGCTTACAGGTGTGTTACAGGGTGGGGCTGCCTCCTCTCGTCTGTCCTCTCAAGGTAGCAAGTCAAGGGGTATGTCTTGGAAGCTGGTTTGACGAGGAATGCAGGGATTTGAAAGCTCGGAAGTTCAGTGTAATCAATGAGTTCAGATTGTCTGGCAACAAAGATATTCTCCCCGAGTATTGTACACTCAGGAACAGCTATAAGTCCTTATGTCGGAAGAAGCGAATAGTTTATGAGGAGTCATGTATACGTCAGTTGGTTGATAGTTGTGGAGATTGTAAATCTTTCTGGAGAACTCTTCGTAATTTCATCAGTAAGGGAAATGCAGAGAAATCCCATTCTATAATTAGTAATGAAACTTGGTTCAATTATTTCCAGAATGTGTTTAATGTGAGGGTGGATAGTGATATTATTGAGCATGTAGAAAGTTTTATTGGTAATCACAATGAGTAAATTTGTGAGAGTTGTACGGATGATGATATCCACGCTGTACTTAACTCGGATTTCACCCTGGGAGAGGTTGAAGCGGCTATAAATGTTCTCAAGTTGGGTAAATCAGCAGGCCTGGATAATGTTTTACCAGAGATGATTCAGAGTTGTGGCAGTCTTCTTGTTCCATATCTGCGTGTGTTGTATGATAAAATTTTATTTACAGGTAATTTCCCCACTGAGTGGTGTAAAGGCCTGATTGTCCCTCTCCATAAGAAGGGACGGCGTGATTGTGTTGATAATTATAGGGGTATTTCGCTCATGGATGTCTTAGGAAAGGTTTTCTGCCCTATTCTTAATTCACGTTTACAACAGTTTGCCGCTCTCTTTAATTGTGTCCCGGAATCCCAGGCATGATTTAGAAAGGAATATTGTACCATGGATAATGTTTGCCACTCTCTTTAATTGTGTCCCGGAATCCCAGGCAGGATTTAGAAAGGAATATTGTACCATGGATAATGTTTTTATGCTACAATGTCTTATACAAAAATATTTGTCGAAAACAGGAGGAAGATTTTTCTGTTTATATGTAGACATTAAAAAGGCTTTTCATTCTGTAAACAGAAATTTATTATGGTTTTCCTTAATGAAAAAAGGTGTTCATGGGAAGATGTTGTAAATTTTACAGGATATGTATTCTAAGGTAAAAGCGTCAGTACGGTTATCTGGTACTTCTATAAGTGAGTATTTTGATTGTCTGAGTGGGGTAAGGCAAGGATGTATTTTAAGTCCTTTCCTGTTTTCGATATTTGTGTCAGAATTTCAAATTATGTTAGAAGATTCAGGTACCAGAGGTATATTTATCGGTGAGTATTATTTAGAGTTATTGTTGTTACTGTATGCAGATGATTTGTGTGTTTTTGATGATAGTGTTGTTGGGTTACAACGAAAAATTGATATTTTATGTAAGTTCTCTAAGTCTTGGGGTTTGCAAGTTAACATGGACAAGACAGAAATTTTGGTTTTCCGAAATGGAGGATACCTTCATAGTTGTGAAAAATGGTCTTTCGATGGCGTGCAACTTAAAACGTCAACATATTATAATTATCTTGGTATTATATTTTCCACCAGATTATCATGGACTGTCTGTACTAGAACTTTAGTAGCTAAAGCCAGTAAAGCCTTATTAGGCATAAAACTATTGCAATATAGTCTCATTAATATCCCAGCTCATGTCTTATTTAAACTCTTTGACAGTAAGATAAAACCAATATTATTATATGGGGCTGAAGTATGGGGGGTTCAAGAAAGAAGTGTTATAGGCAAATTTCACAATAATTTTTGTAAATTTGTTTTAGGAGTTGGTAAACATACCTCAAGTAACGCAGCACTAGCGGAATGAGGGAGATATAGTATGGCTGTTGACTATCATCTTAAATGTGTTACATACTGGTGTAAAATATTACGAATGTCTGAAAATCGTTATCCAAAACAATGCTACAATTACATGTATAGATTAGATTCTGTTGGTAGAATTACTTGGGCTTCTAGTATATGTAAACTGCTGAGTGAGTATGGTTTTGGATATGTTTGGCATACTCAGGACATTGGAAATGTTTCACTGTTCTTAGCATTATTTAAACAGAGATTGATTGATTGTTCGAAACAAATTATTACTAGTAATATCATGGACTCACGTAGTCTTGTTATTTTTAAAAATATCATAACATCATACCCTTTTGATAAATACATCTTAAACATCAATTTCAGAGACTTAAGAAGGTATCTGTGTTTGTTAAGGTTTAATTCCCTGCGATTACGAGATAAGAGATGGAGAGAATCTATTTATCTTGACGTAATATGCAAGATGTGTAATAGAAATTGTATTGAAAATGAGGTACATTTCTTATTTGAATGTGACAATTATGCTGCCCTTAGGAAAATGTATTTACCATCTTGGGACACCCTAACAAATGACTGTAAATTTAGAAGATTAATTGCCTCAAAAGATGTAGTAACATTGCTGAATTGTGCTAGGTATGTCAAAGCTGCTTTGAAAACCTGATCTCAGTTACTGTAATATGATATCAATGTGTGTCCACATATTGTCTTACACTGTAATCTAATATTATGTACTTATTAAATGTACATGGGCCGATGGCCTACAAACTGAAATAAACTTACTAGTTTATGCCTTCACATGGTTTTTGCAAGAGTAAAGAGGTAATAGATACTTTCATTGACACTGAATATCAATTGCTTATTCAATAAAGTTTAGATTCACATATACAAGTTGCATTATTCATTGAATGGAAGTTGGAACAGCCACATGTATTCTTGGATGTCGGCTTTAGATAGGCATCCAGATTACAGGGTACTCGGGTCTGAGTCGGGTCTGACCCATCGAGTACTAGGGTCCTAAATTTTGGACTCTTGAGAGCCCAACAAAAGAGACAAGATTTTGAAAACATCTATCAAATCAAACATGGTTGAAGAGAAACTTGCATGTTCTAGGGGTTATGATTACGTGTTTCCTCTGTTTTGGAGTACAAAGATCTTTTAGCATGGCGGGCTACTTAAACATCAATCTGTAAGTGACAAAGTTGTTACATTTTAGATAAAAATGCTCTAAATTTAGAGAAAATAGAGTCAATACTGAAAAGTGGAATAAGATCATATTCCTCACATGCTTGCAGAAGTAATTATAAATTACTGACGAGGTCAGTGGTTAGCATGAAAATAATACTTGTACTGCAGTCAGTCAGCTACCATCTTAGCTGACAAAGCATAACAGCTGATACTGTGTTCAAGCAGTATGTGTCAGGTGATACTGCAACAAGGATGTGTACATCATACCATATTATCCTGGAGAAAGTTTTCAACTTTCAACTCTAACGACAGTGTTGTACTTATCTCAGCCGAGTCATTCGCATATCTCTGTTATATTAAAATGATTTGATTCTGACATCACATGGTATTAAACACTGTAGTAAGTTCATATTGATGGAATATAGATGAGTGTTTACAGCCAAACTTTCAAGTCTTCCACAGGACCTTGAGAAGTGTTCTGACACAGCATGGAAGGTCAACCCTTCCATGGCATGTCTGGTTACTCTTGCTGCAAAGGTACTCATGTATGTATTGATTACACATATCTTCAATAGAATGGAGCCAAAGTTTGAAAAGATTTTGATCAAGCAATAAGATTTTTGTTACATTATTTTTCACCAGTGCGATAGTAAAGCACACCTATGTTGTGGCCTGTGTGTCCATATTCTGGCATCCAACATAAACATCATCCTTGTATTCCTATTGGATGACTGTTTTCTGTTGCAATGACTGAGAGTGAGTATGCTTTTACAGTAGCAGTATTCCAGCAATATCAGAGCAGGGGACACGAGAAATGGGCTACACACATTGTACCCATGTGAGGAATAGAACATG
This sequence comes from Haliotis asinina, assembly GCF_037392515.1. Classification (NCBI taxonomy): domain Eukaryota; kingdom Metazoa; phylum Mollusca; class Gastropoda; order Lepetellida; family Haliotidae; genus Haliotis; species Haliotis asinina. Next base: position 35,480,694 of record NC_090292.1, on the reverse strand, counting down.
AACCTTGAGACAGGTGATCTGACACTTAAACGGGCAACATGTAGCAAAAATAGGGTTGCGCAACAGCGAGAGAATGACCAGTCTTCATATATATATACGAGTGAAGTGAGCAACATACTTTCCTCGCTATCTCGCCACCATCAAAGGTACACACCCATTTCTTCACCAGGTTTAGCTCTGAGATTTCCAACCTCATACTTCATGATTACTCATGTGAAATATATTTTATTCAACATTTTAAGCACCGCTCATGGTATATCAAATTGTTCTTCACCTTCCTTCCCCCTGCCAGCTTCCAGGTTTAACCGAGTCTGTCTCAGATAAATAACATTCATACAGAATGCACCATTGCTGCACAGATGGATTCAGTAAATAGAGCATTTTAGTTTGAACAAATGATTTTTTTGAACTCTCAATCTGTAGAAAAGTCATCCAGTAAAGAAAGTCGTACGCTTCATCCATGTTTTCACTCACATTTTTGTAATATCTGCAAGTGTAACACATTGTGTAGATGAGAGTACAAGTCTACCCATGTACAGATAAATCATTTCTATTGTTCAGTTTGGTGAAACTAAATTCAGTAAACTTTATGGACTTTGTTGTTTGGGTTGTTTTTAAAATACCTTAACTTTGTCATCAATTGATATTGGGTACTTGTGAGGAGTATTAGGGGAATATTATTTTATATAAAGTTGATTCAGTTATATACTTTCTGTCAAGCATCAATGCCTGTGACACTTGATTTCAAAGATTCATATAATAATGGAAAATTAATCAGTTTGTTTCATGTTAACAGATTAACTCCTGCAACTCTATTCATATATTCCTTTGACTACAGAACAAACATCCAATGAACTTGATCTCTGTACATTACAGTAATATGTAACATAGGTTGCTGCATCATGTAAGGTAGCTTGTGACAGTTTTTATATGGATAAAGTTGAATTATATCATTGGAAATTGAGAATGGGTTAAACATGATGGGTGTCTTCATCAGGAGCATGCGATCAGAAAATTGCCAGCTTAGTTTCACAAAGTAAATTTCTACAAAACAAAACCAGTGTTCCCAACATCACAATGAATGTGCAAAACTGAAAACTGGTAAAAAGTAAATTCAAATTAGTATCTTGTTGCAAAAAAAAAAGTGAAACTGTGCATTAAATTAATAAATTTTTGCGAATTGTAGCTTATAATAGTAACTAAATGCATCATTTCATAAAACATATACTACCAGCTCACAGGGGAACAGGTACCATTTTGAAAAAGGCCTTGGCCCCTCATACTATCCAAATACAAAACTGTAGGGCTTACATAAAAAAAATGACTTACTGCACGCCTGGCTCAGGACTCAAAATGTACTATCACCTAGTATAGTGATATAATTAGTAGTTGGTCTTTACACATATATTCTGCTGTGTTTTGAGGGGTATTTTGTCAATATTTTATTTTGACTTTGTTGTAATGTTTGCACAGAAAGTTGAAACTTGTTATTGCCATTACTCAACCATTTTGTGTTTCTTTGACTTTGATTTTGACATGACCTTGATATTGGTTTCTGAAAACAAAAAACTGAAACATGATGTGAAAACCTTTGTATTGTTAATGGTTCCGTTGCAGACACATTGAAAGGTAAACGGGTAGTTATTACAGGAGCATCAACTGGTATTGGGGAACAGATTGCATATCACTATGCAAGGTTTGGTGCCAAGATTTTGATCACCGCTCGACGAGAGGAGGTCCTCAAGCAGGTGTGTGTTAGTCTAACTTACTAAATGTATATTTCTCAGGAAGCAAGTAAATCATTGCTCTGAAGAATGAATGAAAAAATGATGGGTCCAGTTTACACTGACAATATATATTATAGTTTATACTGAAAATATGGACATTTGTTACCATTAAAAAGAACTTTTATTTCTTTCACTATGTTGACTAAGTTGATTTTTTGTGTATTTTTATGATCTGTTATACGGGGGTTATCCGATATCTCCTGCTCCCAGAGAAGCATTTACTATTTCATGATTTATCCCTGTTCTCCAAAGTCCTGTATCCACCCCTGGATATATCTTGATGATTTTGATTTTGTTTGTACATAAGGAACTGTTGACTTCTGTATCTCCAGGTGGTAGCTCGATGCAAACAAATAGGCAGCACACAGGGACAATACGAGTATGTGACAGCTGACATGAGTGATATGTCTGCCACACAGAATGTAATACAGGTACGTCACACCTGACATTAGCAATATACCCACTTCACAGAACGAAATACAGGTATGTCACAGATGACGGTAGCCATATATCCACCTCAAAGAATGTAATAAGGCTATGTCACAGATGACATTAGTGATATGCCCACCTCACAGAATGTAATGCAGGTGTGTCACACCTGACACCAGCAACACACCCACCTCACAGAATGCAATACGGGTATGTCACAGATGACGTTAGCGATATACCCACCTCACAGAATGTAATATGGCTATGTCACAGATGACGTTAGCGATATACCCATCTCATAGAATACAAAACGGGTATATCACAGATGACATGAATGATATATCCACCTCACAAAATGTAATATGGGTATGTCACAACTGACATTACTAACATATTCACACACAGAACATAATACGGGCATGTCACAGCTGACATGAGAGATACATTCACCACAGAGAATGTAATACGAGCATGTCATTGCGGACATGAGAGATACATTCACCACACAGAACATAATATGTGATATATCCTCCTCACAGAATGTAATACAGGTACGTCACAGCTGACCTGAGTGAGATGTCTGCCATGAGATGCCTAATAGAGTGCATAACAGATTGTGGTCGGAATGGTTTGAAATCTGACAAATGATGATTGCTTCATTTCCTAAGAGCAGTCATTGAGTAAACTGGATTACCATCATTTTACAGATGAAGTATGTTTTCTGATATCAATGAAGTATGTTTTGTAGGAATTAAACACATTTTCTGGCATGACTACTTTGACGATATGTTCCTTTGTCTAGTTTTTCAACAGTAGTTCCAAAAGTCATTTGATTATGAGAAAATGATCAATAGTTTGGTCGTTTAGTCAGGTTGACCAATCTTCTATTAATTAGTCTTTCAATTAATCGGATCACCACTAGTCATAGCTGACATGAGTGATGTGTCCACCACATAGAACATAATACTGGTATGTCTCACTGAACATAATACAGGTATGTCTCACTGACCATAATACAGGTATGTCTCACGGAACATAATACAGGTGCATCTCACTGAACATAATACTGGTATGTCTCACTGAACATAACACATGTACAGATATGTCTCACTGAACATAATACAGGTACATCTCACTGAACATAATACTGGTATGTCTCACTGAACATAATACATGTACAGGTATGTCTCACTGAACATAATACAGGTACATCACACTGAACATAATACTGGTATGTCACACTGAACATAATACAAGTACGGCACTCTGAACGTTCTACAGGTATTTCACAGCTGACATTAATGATATACCCACCTCACAGAATGTAATACAGGTATGTCTATGTTGGTACATGTTTTTGGTTTCTGTGAGTGATGTGTGTGTGTTCATGTTTCAGGAGGCAGTGCAACGTCTTGGGGGAATTGATATTCTGGTGCTGAATCACATCATGGTTATGCCCCTGGGGGAATGGAAGGGCACCCCTCAAAACCTCTCATCTCTGCAGCATGTCTTTGATGTCAACTTCCGTGCATACGTCCACCTCACATCACATGCCTTCTCCCAGCTGGAGAAAAACAGTGGCAGTGTTATTGTTGTGTCATCTTTTGCAGGTAATATTTCTAGTCAACCTGAGGCTGGTTTCAGTCAGGAGCATCTGACAGCAGTTAGAGGCATATTGGAGGCAGCAGGACAGGGAGGGAGGCTGCCAGAAGTGGAAGAAGGAGGGTTGGGTGGTTATTGGGGAGAGACTGGGTAAGGGAGGCAGAAGTGTGGAGAGGTTGTTAGAGACACAATAAAAGGATGGGATGCAGCAGGGATGGCTGTGGGGAGATACCAGGATAAGGAGACACAAGGGATGGGAGTCTTGTGGAGATACAGCAGAGGGAGGCTGGTGGGGAGAGAGCAGAGGGGAGGCTGGTGAGGAGAGAGCAGAGGGAGGGTGGTGGGGAGACAGCTGAGGGGATGCTGGTGGGGAGACAGCAGAGGGGAGGGTGGTGGGGAGACATCAGAGGAAGGGTGGTGGGGAGACAGCTGAGGGGAGGCTGTGGGCAGACAGCAGAGGGGAGGCTGGTGGGGAGACAGCAGAGGGGAGGCTGGTGGGGAGAGAGCAGAGGGGAGGCTGGTGGGGAGACAGGAGAGGGAGGCTGGTGGTAGACAGCAGAGGGGAGGCTGGTGGGGAGACAGCAGAGGGGAGGGTGGTGGGGAGACAGCAGAGGGGAGGCTGGTGGGGAGACATCAGAGGGGAGGCTGGTGGTAGACAGCAGAGGGGAGGCTGGTGGGGAGACATCAGAGGGGAGGCTGGTGGGGAGACAGCAGAGGGAGGCTGGTGGGGAGACATCAGAGGGGAGGCTGGTGGTAGACAGCAGAGGGGAGGCTGGTGGTAGACAGCAGAGGGGAGGCTGGTGGGGAGAGAGCAGAGGGAGGCTGGTGGGGAGACAGCTGAGGGGAGGCTGGTGGGGAGACATCAGAGGGGAGGCTGTGGGCAGACAGCAGAGGTGAGGGTGGTGGGGAGACATCAGAGGGGAGGTTGGTGGGGAGACAGCAGAGGGAGGCTGGTAGAGAGACACAAGGATGGGAGGCAGTAGGGAGGGGTGGCTTGTAGGCAGACACCCATAAGGGCAAGCACTTGCAAGGAGGGACGTTACTGTTTGCAGAGAAAGCACAGGTGTTGTGAGGACTGTGTGGTATTAGATATGTGAAATGACTGTCAACATGACCGGAGCCTGAGTTTCCACTCAGGTTTGGGTGTTAGCAAAGTCAATGGTCTGTTGGCATTATGTGTATTCAGGGTGTGGGAGTACTAGGCAAATAATTCATCACAACACTTGCAATGGTAGCCCATCCATTTGATACAAACCCTAAATAGAACATGTCTTTACATCTTCATTCTGAAATTTTACTTGTTATGCTATGAAACTTCATTGGCAATGACTATTCATGTAATATATAATTATCAATTTTCAAATACAATGAGAACTAAAACAAAATGAAAGAATAAAAAATATATAGTTATTATGAGACACATTTTACATAAGTATGTCCCACAGGTGTGTCCCAGATATGCTGACGAATTTACTTTGATAATAATGCATTATGCATTGGAATATAGCAGAGTATGGCATAAAATTTCACCCTCACTCACTCCCTAAGTATTGGTGTATTTGTCCTCATTTACTTGATGCTCAGATAGACTTTATCAGAGGTGTGATTAGTGATGGTGCATCTGTCAGGACATGTGGACATGATGTCTGAAATCTTGAACAAACTCAAGTCCCTGGAGTTTTAACTCATTAAGGCCAAGAGCCGCGTATATGCGTCAAATTAATTAGCTTCTCACAGCGAGAGACGCTTATTGGGGGTAATAAAAAGCACCTCTTATTCAGCCAGAGCCGCTTGTTGGGGGTTATGAAAAGCACCTCTCTTTCAGCGAGAGCCGCGAATGGGGGGTTTTACATTTTAAATACGTACTGTACCTATAATTTCAATCAATTTAGCAGTAATGATCAAAGATTAGCCTTTCTTACGAGATAGGTTACTTTCTGTGTTAATCAGAAGAACTATTAATGTGTTTTGATAACAATTGCTTGCAATGTCGGGGGCTTCTACAGGCAAATGAACACATGTCTGCGAGAAAGGGGATTATGAGATGTTGTTGCAGGAGGTAAGTGTTTGTTACTCGTCATTGAGAGTGAATACTAAGATACTATGTTTGCACATTGATTGAATGAATGGTGACAAGGTTACAAAACCTTCTTCTAAATTAAATCATTCATTCATTCGTTGTGATAGTTCATATAATGAATCGTGGACATAAATAGCAATACTGTATTACACTCATGTTCATGTAGATTTGAAATAAACCAAGTTTCTAATTTAGACCTAATTCATTTGCGACTATTGATTTTTAAAGTTGACAATAATACATAATCGAATATAACTCTTGCATCTACTCATAATATACATATATAGCACACATAAACCATACACGGGTAACTGGGGTATTTTGTTCAAGCTGTTTCATGCTTATTTGAAATGTGATTTTTCATTGTGCAATTTACATAAGCACTGTGTAAGAAACGTTTTTTATTTGATCCCTGTAATTATCTTATCCTGTGTAATGATCATGTGTATCAGATCCATCGTCAATAACAGGAGGATGAGATATCAGTTACGGAATTGATGCGTATAATCATTCAATCAGACAACACTAAATATATGAACACCTCTTTCAACCTCAAAATAACAGCCTCTGGACGAATGCATGTCCAAGTCAACTTTTGTCCCGTAACAAGTGTAAAACAAACTTATGCGCTGTTACATCATTGGACAACCTGTTTTGTGGAGTCACGCCCATTGCCAATCTTCTGAAGCTTGTTTGCTTTCAAAACAAATATAAGTATGCTCATCTTCAGAAATATTTGGGGAGATTCAACTTCAAGTGTATACATCACAATAAATCAGTATCGTGTTACTTTTTTTAATTCTATAATACATGTACTTGAATTATGATATTTATTCGTAACAATGTACAGATTATATTGAAATGTTCAGCAAGCCATTATGATTGATGCACAAGTAGTGTGCGCAAAAAGTATATGCAAATAAATACTCTCTCTACTCAATGGTTGGATTGGGTTATGCGGGGTAAAAATAATCGGATTGTAGCGCTTTGAGCGCTTCAAAAAAAAATAAATAAACTCGTCAAAGTGCTTGTTAGTCCTACGTGTACATTTCAGGCATCCTTACGATTATGTATGTTCACAATACACAACGTTTTTCATGATAGCTAGAGTTGGTAAAGCCGATATCTAGCATATCGATTGGTCAACGATCTAACCAATAGTCAATCTGTATCCAAGCTGTCTAGTGACCGAATGTACTCTTCAGAAATTTAGCCCACGCCCCATCACCTGTCATTTCCAATATGACAGGTATCTCATGATACGATTGGTCATAGATAACAAATCAGGGACTATATTGAACAGTTAAGATACAAAACGTCCTATTCGGGAACTTTGATGACGCCCATCCCATGACCATTTGTCTTATGTATGTGCAAGGAATAGCATTATACAAAATGTATGCATGTATGTTCGTGCGATAACGTATATTTTCTGCGTTAAATCTTGATGAACCAAAGCGACAAACTGAATCTTATATGTAAGTCACAGACTAGCTTATTAGTACTTTCCTTAAAATATTCAGTACACACTAGCAATGTATCAGCGAAAACGCCTTTTTCATAGATTATTATGCATGTGCGTAAATTCGTCTTTACTGCCATTGACATAGATGTTTTGAACAATTTAATCTCTCACAATGATATAAGAGGGACATCATTTGGTTTAAGTATGTCTTACATACAAGGAAACGGACTGGCAAACGTCGAGACACCAAATCCAGATGTTCAAGCTGTGATGTGTTTTTGTGCGTTGACTGATTTAAGGCCTACCATAAAGACTTGTTCCAAGGACGATAACGCTTTATGCACTAGTTGTGTTGTACAAATGGTACCATATACCATTCTCGTCAGTTGTTGGACACAATGTGTGAAGCTCGCACGATACTGCTGGAATATAGCTAAAATCGCTGTAAAACTAAATTCACTCATTCTCTTCAATTGTTGCATTTCAGTCATTATTCTTTTACATTTCCAAAATACTAAGACATGTGTGTTCACCATCTGAGAACAAATACACTCATCATAGTGTCAATCTACTCCCATATGTCTTATGTGTTTCTTTCATACATCATTACAGTAACTGATGTTATGTTTACAGTACACAAATTGTTGCATGATAGTTGATACAGCCGAAACACAACATAGCCATTGGTCAACGATAAAGCCAATAATCACGTCCAAACGTGCTCTTCAGAAATTTAGGCCATGCCCCATCACCTTGCCCTTCATATGTGACAGGTTTTCACGATACGATTGGTCAAAGTATCAGCCAATATAATGAGTAACTGAGATGTAATGCGTTACATTCGGCATATTTTGTCCCATCACATGACGGGAAGCTTTGTTTAGCATCGAGTAATGATAAATGTATCATGCAGTATGTATGTGTATGAATGGTGATGTATTGTTTGCAGCGTTAAGTTAAGATGAAGAAAGTGACAAACTATAAATCTCTATATGTTCCATGTTACTTACACACCTATTGATACTTTCCTTGAAATAGTCAGTAAGCACGAGCAATGTATTGTCAAAAAATGTAGACGATTATAATGCAAGTCCCCACTCTTTTTAAACTCTATTATAAATAATATATTATAATTCAGTCCATACGATGAGAGAGGCAGGAGAAATTTGTATATTTGTTCATCTCGTACGTACAAAGACCACGTAGGTGTTGATAAAAATACAGCACACACTGGCAAACGGGTATGAGAGACACAGGTAATACATTACATGAAATGTTGTAATATATGTATTCACATCGGCCTCTTTTCCATTTACATCTTTACGACACAATTAAATAATCAGTACTTGTTTGTGAGACGAGACAGTTTCCTGTCACATCCGAGACCTGCCAGGGAAATCAGGCATGATTAGCACTAATTAGCCTTGTCGCAGCAATCAGGCAGTCAGCGAGGGGTGCCAGGTGTTGGGCAGTGGAGCGGCTCCAGGGCTTAATGAGTTAACAAATGTCTGGGTTCTTTTGGAAAATTCAGTAGAAAGCATTTCAATTTCAGTTTGGTAGGGAGGTTACTTTATCTTTTCACCCTTTCATAGTTAAAGGGGCACTGATGCGGAGCAATTTCCGTGGACTGGTGTAAACTTTTGTTATTGTTTTTCTCCCGTGCGTACCCGGATGATATCCCAGAATTCGTGACTGGTTCGTGACCTCTGCTGCGCATTCCGTAAGCGCAGTTGATAGTTTAATTATAGACAGATCAACTTAGGTGAAGTCATTTTTACTTCATAACTAATGTATTATGAAAACGAATGAAACACTTTGAAGGTTAATCATCTGCCAGTGGTAGAAATGGTAAAAAACTATTAGGACGGGAAAATAAGGAAGCCAATGTACATCTCTATATACGTCTCTATATACGTCTTTCGTTGGTGAAAACCAGATAAACCCAAGATAGCACACCTGGCAACTAATTGTATGATGTCCACTATTCTAAGTAATTTAGTTAACCAATAATGAGCAATCAATCAATCAACGCAAGGGTGGTTAATTCTTTGAAGGGAGGATGTTGTTTTTGCACTCACTCTTTACGACAGGGTGTAGTCATCTACACACTCTGCCTTTTGACAAATCCGCTAGAAGATAAAAGTAATTAATCAATCAGTGTGTTATCAGTTAATCCTTTGATCGATGTTTGTTTTTGTAACTCAGCTGATAAACCCTCTTGCATCACTTACATGCACATATTACATAACATACAATACATTTGCCATTACAGACCTTAATTTATAATGTTGAGTATTTACTCCAGACAGGAGGAATGCCAAATGGGAACCTTTGTTGAGTAACCGAAGTGGTGTTACTACTAATTATACCTGTTAATAATTCACTAATTGACCATCCAGAGAATGATGACAAATAACACGTGTAGGTTTACACCATCAAACGCGAGTTACAGCAAGGAAGATGTAATCTCTGTGTCGCATGCAGCCTGAAAACACTTATGGGCCGAAACTGTTTTGCGGATACCAACGGAATTTCGTTACATAAGGAATACACACAGGCATTTGGTGTGTACTTGGGTAAATAGGTGAAATAAGGGTTTTCTTACGTAAGAAATTTTCAGATTTCTCGACCAAAGGCAAAGTCATCGTTTTTTGTTTACGAATTCAAATAAATCAACTGTGTGTTTTTATTATCATAAATAATAAACCATTGTAGCTACCATAGCTACCAAAATTTACGTATGATATTTGCTATCAGAGCTGAACCAACACTCAAATCTACCTATATATATAAAGCTTTGCAATCTTCCGTACTGAAACAAATGGCTTGCTACATGCCTGTAGACATCATATTTTCATGTAACATGATTAAATATCGAGGTTAAAAACACAGAAATAGGATCAAATTGGATCAGTAGGTATACCATCCAAGCATCCGAAAAGAACTACACTGCTGGGATATTTGGTTACGATCAGACAAGGAATACCATGGATATTTTTAAACAACTGGCATATGATGGGCATCCGGCCTCCTGACTGTTAAGGTGAAGAAATTCTGCTAATATGGACAGGAGCCCAGTTCCTTTGTCCGTCACGGTCGAAGGAGCGGGCACTGACCAATTTGCGGTTTGGTTTCGTAATTCGACCGTTGGTGAGAAACATTATTCGCTCCGCATCAGTGCCCCTTTAACAAAAAGGTGCTGCTGAACAGCTGATGATACTAACTACAATGTCAATTGGGATCCTGACGTGCTGTACTTATTGGATGGATGGCATCCAGTATGAATAACATTCTGCTGTTCCCCTGTGACATGTCCGTTGTCAAGGGTAACTGCTCAGTCCAAGACTTGGCGAGTAATCCTGGTCTAATCTGATGAATGAATGCCATGTTACATACCATGCACATGACATGAAATTGCCAGAAGGTATCGACTGTACAAGGGAACTAGAAACAAGCCTTGAATTATTCCTGTCTAGTTTAACAGCCTTTTGGAAACTGTGCAGTACATGTACTCGGTGTACAAAATAGCCACTTGCCATCTAGTCCATAGCTAGTAAAACTCCAGTTGAGCCAGTGAACCTCCACAATCATTGGCCTGACTGGCTACTAAATTTTCACGGGGTCATTTTGTAAATTTATCACTTGTTAAGAAATATAGTCAAATCCTGATGAGTCGAATGCCAGCATCTCGAATATTATGCATAATTCGAGGTACTGGTAGGTCCCAACCATGCCCTGTTATAGTTACCATCATTTGATTTCTGGTGGCATGAATTTGTCTCATTAACACACACGATGTTTCGAGTAGGAAATATGGTCCCACGAGATTCAAACAACAGCAATCTTGAATACATAAGCTAAAATCAGTCAAAGAGAAGTTAATTGGTGTAGCAAACCGATCCACTTAACAAACCAGGGATGCTCACACCATTCCGCAACTGACGGGTGAATTCAAATAACATTAAACTTCTGTCAAGGAATGGAGGGATTTCTGGAGTTGGTCCAAGATACAAGCAACGAACACTTTTCTGACTTGGCAAGCGTCCATGATTGTGTTCATATTTATATAGTATTTGTTTTCATTATCTATGTCACTTAATGTGTTAGTGTGCTATTTTTTATATGATGTTCTGAATAAAGGAATTGTTTAATATTTGATCATCTTTTTTTTTCTACCCTTATAGATATATCTCTGTCTGTGAAAACGTCAATAACTCAAATTTATTACTTTGTCCCCAGAGAATAGACACATCAGGATGTAACTGTATCCTTTTTAAATCATGCAAGATTATGGCCTTATAAAATGTTTATCATATGAGCATTTTTTGCTTAATTTCTACATTCAAATTTTTAGGCTAGTGAATTTTTTTGTGGGCTAATAACTTTCATACCTATCTTGACTGACTGACTGAAATTTTGAAACTATTTTGCCAACCATGTATACCAGTCAGTAGGCAAATACCAAGTTTCAGTAATCTGTTTTTAACTTAGAGAAAGAACTTATTTTGTTGTTGACAAGCAAATATGGGCCTCCTCAAGTGACAACAGCTTCAAGGTGGTAAGTTATTGGTTTGTGGAATGTTGTCATATCATGGCTATTGCAGGAGATGTTGGTTGTCATCCAGCACCTTTCAGCCAATTGGCCAGAAATTGCTGAGAAACTATCACATTAAGTGCTGTCCTAGGAGTTCCTAGGGAGGATACAGCGGTTCTCTGAATCACTAGACTCCATCCATACATAACGTTAGGAGGAAGGATATTGACGTCTTTATTACCATGGGTGCAGTTCAGTTATTTTACTGAGGTGTCTGGGGAGAGGGCTTTGGTCATATGGTAGTGTAGTATCCTTTCTAGGGGGAAGCTTTCTGGAGGATGTTTTGAGCTGCTGGTGAGTTTGTTGTATCTGCATCGTATCTGGAATGTGAAGAACGAATATGAATACACAATCCATTTAGAAAGTTAGTGAGTGAGTTTAGTTTTACACCAAACCCATCAATATTCCAGCTATATGGCGGCGGTCTGTAAATAATTGACTCTGGACCAGACGATCCAGTGATCAACAGCACGAGGATCTATCTGCGCACCTGGGAACTGATGACCTGTACCAAATGTTATGTTCAGGATTACACTTTCTCAGTAAAGATTCTAGTAATTTGGTTGAGTCCCATCAGGCATTCAAACCCACCTTAGAATCAGGCCAGCACTCAGTTGTCATCTAAATAAGAAATTAGTTTATTATTTCTGGAAAATATCCCAGCCATAGTTTGAATATCAAAGTCAAATGTCACTGTTTTCTTTGTAGACAAAATGTTTGTGCCTAGCAAATGGCTTATTCAAACTTCATGACCATACCAATACCATTTTCTTTCATTTTTAGACATCAAAGATAGAAGATGATATTAAGGACTCATGGGAGTGTTTCACTCAGCATGAAAAACCCAGCACTAAAACTGAAACTTTTCATGGACATCACCATTAAATAAGTCAGCTTGTCAAAAATACCTGGCCTGGACACCCTGAAGGTTTGAACAGAGTGATATTCATGGCTTGAGTATCAATATTTGTGCTGTAACATCCAAGTCACTAAAATGATTGTGAAAGTATATAAAAACACTTACCTCCCTTTGTAACAGCAGAATTCCCCAGGTTAATATGATGGAGTTATTCCCCTCATATATATGACTGTATATCATTCCCCTTTTTCCATTTTAGAGAGAAAGTTGTTTTTGCTTTTTCCTACAATTGTTTTTGTTGTTGTACAGATGCATTTGATATGTGATTATTTGTACATGTATTAGGCAGTATTTGTTCATTCAGATGGTGTTTGAAGTTTTTTTGTGAACTTTTGAAAGTGTACAAGAGTTGGGACGGGTCCATATTTTCTGCTGGGGAACCCTGACCCCTATTACACTACACTACCAGGAAACCCGATATGTTAATTCCTGACATTAAATTTGCAACAAATGGCAATGTATTCTTCAGCCTGGGGGCTATTTTTTAAAATATTTTAATTGTATAATGTATTCAAAACAGATCACTGTAAATAATGTCTAAGTCTAGTAAGAAAAGATACCATTTAATCATGTAAGTATAACATATTACATTATTTATTCTGTTAGTCACATGATCATAACAGGTCCTGGTATTGAGATTGGTGCTCATGACCAACTTATTACCCACACGTCCCAGCCATGATTTGACCCAACTGCTTGTTCTGTTTCAGTAAGTCTGTTGCTGTTATCAGTCTGAGTAAACTTCGGCTCAGTATTATTTGTTATGCTTCTAAAATGGGTCTAACAAACCCTAGTAGAAGGTCACGTTAGCTTTGAGCAACCTGTGACCATCCAGTCAAACACAAGATAACTGAACAGATTGAAACAATTAGAAAATGACTACTGGTTAGTGTTCGATTGGGCTTACAAAACGTTTTTTTGATTTTCTGTTCCTTGGTTGCTGACACTGATCTGTCAACAAATGAAAAATACAGATATTTTACCTGCAGTCTATATGCTTGGGGTTTCATGTAACATGGCTACTGTTAGCTACTGTTTCCACAAGATGACAACCTTGAATATTGATAAAAGCTCGTTATTTTCAGCAACTGTTTGTTCATTGCATCCTTCATGTGTATCAATCAGAAGCGATCATGCATAAAATATCATGTGGAATGGTTCGAGTTTTAAAGTAGAGGTTCAAACGCAGCGTTGCCAACTCCTGTCTGCCCAATCATCCATGATGATCTATATTGCAACCGAATGGACAGTTTTAAAAGGTTGCACACCCGATGGTCTTGGACTATTTCGTTGTTGAGCATAATCACTAGAGCCTTGACTGAAACAGAATTGAAAACATCAAGCAGTTTCCCTGCACTTATTTACCTTCTCATGATTTTTCTTAATCCTGAACATTCTGGACTTGCAACTTTCATTCTTTTGAGAGTTACCAGACCAGTTATCTGGCTGAAATTTTTGGGATTTTACAACACTGTCACACAGTATGTACAAAAGTTCACTTGCAGGAATAGGCATGCTGTTTACTGATTGGTCAGTCCAAAAGGTTAGTTGACACAACCTTCTACTGGTTTTTTTAGACTGAGTGTAGTAGTGTAAGAAACATTACAGAGCTAAAGTTTACTGAGACTGTCGCAGTCATGTTATTACATTGCCCTGTTTCAGGATCGCTGATTACATTTCAAGGAGGACCAATTGAATCATTGCGGCATGTGTTTCAGGGAAAGTGGCCATCCCTTTCGTAGCACCCTACTCTGCTTCCAAGTTTGCACTGGATGGATTCTTCAGTGCCTTGAGACAAGAGCTGAAGATGAAAAACTGTGATATATCTATTACATTGTGCATCATAGGATTAGTAGGTAGGTAAATCCATCCTCAGTGTTCACTGGCAGTACAAATACAATGGCAATCTAATATTCATTATTATCATATCAACATTGATAGACTCCCACCTTTTTGAATCATAACTAAAGAATAGAACATGCAACATGCTGGTTCAGACTATCCTAGAATGTCTGTAGCACACCTGTTCAGACTATCCTAGAATGTATGTAACACACTGCTTCAAACTATGCTGGAATATCAGTAACATGCTGGTTCAGACTATCCTAGAGTATCTTTAACATGCTGGTTCCAACTATCCTGGAATAACTGTAACATGCTGGTTCAGACTATCTTGGAATATCTGTTACATGCTGGTTCAGACTATCCTGGAATATCTGTAAAATGTTCACTGTTGCAACCCAGAATAGGGAACTATGTATTCAGCAGCGTTCATACGTACCTACATCCCAATTCTTATCTCATGAACAGTTGTATCCAATGTTTTCAAATTTGGTGACAGTATACATTGGGGGATTACGCAGACAGCAGTTGCTTTTCGTGACATTGACCTTATTTTGAAGTTCACCACAACTGTTTCATCACTTTCAAACTTATCTAAATGCGATATCTCATAAAATATAAAATATTGCACCCAGTGTCTTCAGTTCCGTCAACAGCCTACATTGGGTGATAATGCGAACACCAGGCATTTCAGGCATTAAATGCGTGACTAATTAGTGAATATGTAGCAAATATTTCATTGCTCTTTAGGACACTGCCACTCAATTTTGTAATTTTAGGGTTTCAAAACAAAACTGGTTTCATAAAGAGCTTGCGGAAGAATTGTGTACTTTTAGAAGCTTGTTTTGCATGACGTCATACTGTATTGACATCACAATGCATGTCATTTGTCAATGCCTCATACAGCCTTCTACAGTTAAGTACTCGTGTCCATATATGAATGTTTCACCAGTCATCATGACAACACCATTAATGATCAAGGCATCATAAATAGTCATTTTTTTTACTACACCTTAGTTTTCTGGCTGGTTTGGGGCCCATTTGTCACCCTCTCGTGTTATTACAAGACAAGCCTAATAGTGACTTGTTCCCACTGGAAGGATTTCATACTGACATAGGAACATCAGAACTACTACAAACAGGAACAATATCTCTATATGTTTCAGAAAATAGTTTCATAATTACAAATAGGATGGGTTTTATAGACTATACAAATACAAGCTACATAAAATCCCAAAGCGGAAAATCAGAAATGACTTTCTTAATATTTTTCAAACTGAACATTTGTGTAACCCTGCAGTCATATCCCAACTTGAATTTTAAATGTATTCTCTGAAAAAGGATGAAAAAAGGTCAAATCAAAATATTGCCAGAGATGTGAAATATGCCCAGCATTAAAGATTAAAGCTTATTACATACAAATATAATACTATTAGTTTGAAATGCTTGGCAATTAATAATTACTTTTCTTAAAACTGTTGGAAGCGCACATACAATCACCACAGTAAGCCCACAATATGGTCAGAAATACATTCAGCTGGACAAGAGAGAGCTGTTATGTCAACAAATGTCAATCACATGATTGTTATCAAAAACTTCACATTTGACAGCACAAATCTGTTAGCTACATTCTTAGTCCATTGAATGTGACAATACATATTTTTCATAATTAATAATAAAGAACATGATGCCATAAATGATTTAAGTAGTAGGGATTGGTCTTATCCAAGCTCTGTTACATTTGTTGTGATTGGTTTGTGGCATTTTCATCCATAACAAGCATCAAAAGGGGACGAGTCTTCTTGGGTGGTGATGAATGGTTTTAGGCCCTTTCTCAACCAACATGAGAATATGTAATAACAAAGATACAGCTTCCTTGACAACAGCCTGCAAAATCAAGAACTGATGGTCCAAACCTATTATCAAGTATTGCTAAAACCCAGATTCACACCCATCCAAATGTTGTAATAATTCAGATTAGATTTTCTAAGAAAATTGTGGCTTCAAAAACTTTTAAAGCATTGGCAAAGACTGTAATGTTTTATGCCATCTCTCTTCCTCCAGGTACAGACAATGCAATATCAAAGTTAAAGGAGTTTGGACAGGTATTCTTGCTGAGTGTCATGAAGCCCGCCACCCCCTCGGACACAGCGCTGGCCATTGTGAAAGGGGGACAGAGGCGTGTGAGGGAGATCTTCTTCCCGTACCTTGATGTCAGGATACCATACCTACTTAGAGACTGGCTACCCAATGCTATAGAGGCCGTCACACGCTACATCTCAACACCAGCTCACTACAGGAGATAGCCTGAAGTGTGTTACACACAGCACTGCAACACCCTCTCACTACAGGAGATAACCTGAAGTATGTTATACACAGCACTGCAACACCCTCTCACTACAGGAGATAACCTGAAGTATGTTACACACAGCACTGCAACACCCTCTCACTACAGGTGATAACCTGAAGTATGTTACACACAGCACTGCAACACCCTCTCACTACAGGAGATAACCTGAAGTATGACACACGCTACATCACAACACCCGCTCACAACAGGAGATAGCCTGAAGTATGTTACACACAACACTGCTACATGATCTCGCTACAGGATATAGTCTAAAGAATATTACACACGACAATGCTACGCCATCTTACTGCAGGACATAGCCTATAGTATGTTACACACGACACTGCTACACCTTTTCACTGAAAGAGATAGCCTGAAGTATATATAATGTGACACTGCTACACCATCTTACTGCAGGACATAGCCTAACATATAACAGATACACTGTTGCATAGCATCATAGCTAGCAGTCACTTTCATGTAGTCTCATTATTTGCAAATAGTATACATTACACCATCACATGTAATCAGTCTGGTTTTGTCGTTGATGAAGGTTAGTCAGTGATGCTAGCACAGAGTGGCTCCCATCACCCAGAGGCTGGACAGCCTAACCATACACTCTATGTATGAATGCCTTACAAAATCCTGTCAGTATTCTCAGGTTATTAGCTTGGTCACTTGATACCTTTTATCAGGGACTTCACTGTAATTTATCATTATTAAATTATTATTATTATACAAAGACTGCTTATGATCTCTTTTTTTTGGAGTCCATAAAACTGAGTGTTGCATGGACTGGGATATCATGCTCCATGGCGATATCACAGCAGTTATATCATGTGACATTTAGCCTCCTAGTGTCTGTGTCTGGGTGGGGATCTTAAGAACAGTGTCTAGTGGAAGACATGGTAAAAATCTGGAGCTGAGCAGATTGCCAGTCATCACAACGACCATGGTGCTTGCATCATTGCAGTGGCAATAGCATATATTTGTATGCAGATGTGTGAAAAACATGATAGTTGTTTGGGGAATTAGTCCAGCTATATGCCCAAAGTTGCAAGAATCAAATTGTGATTTTATTTACAGGAACAACACAACACACAGCATGGGTAGTCTAAAGGAGGTGGTATAACCATATGAGTTGATGGCTTGAGCTAACCTGTGTTGGGGAGTCTAAACCCTACTGTCAAACATCTTCATTTTCTGATTGTTTATCTAAAACTTTAACAATGTAAGGAATATCATGTTGCTTCATAATGGGTTTGTCCTATAATAAATGAATCACCAGATAGAGGAGAATCCTTAATCCTGTTTATTGATCTGGCAGTATTGTGGCTGACACGTTTACTGGAAGTATAACATTACAATGGGGACATCAGAGAAGGCCGTCTGCTACTGTTTCTGGGAGCAAACCACTGAAGCATGGTGGATGGTAAAACAATGGGAAATGACTCAGTTTTGTCACAGGGAATGTGTTACTTCTTCAAGAAGCATCTCTTAAACTATGTAGCACTTAAACCCTTTTAATAGTGATGTGTTTGGGAGTTTGAATCAAACATGGTGTTGGTGTGTTTCAACACCCTTGTTTTTTGCTGTTTTTGACACAGTGTTTCATTTCACTCAAACTCCACAAATATTGAGTCAGTTGCTTCACTGCAAGTTCTAACATATCGTTTAAAGGACCCATTTAGCACAAAAAAAGTTATATTTACCCTGGAGTATAAATGACCGTACCACAATTAAGTTTATGTATAACTATCAAATTTTATGGTGTTCACATATTGATTGTTTGCTTGTAGTATAGTATCAGAAGTTCTGCTTGGTTTTAATAAGGAGTCATCAATATCCCTTGCAATGGCAAAATAGTCTTATGAATAAGTCTACTACTAATTATATTATGCAACACACTTTGTATTCCCCTCTGATAAGTGTAAATTGGCATGACTGCAATCTTAGGAAGAGGTCAAATGCAAGAAATGTCATTTTTGGGATTTCACTTTCTTAGTAAAGTACAAATTCTAGCACTAGTAGTAGTTATATTATGTCAAATATTTTGGTGGGAATATGGCAAAATAATAGGAGAGTATTAAAAGGTTTTTAAGTTGTGCTCCAGAAAAGAGCACCACCACCAATTTCAGTCTGTCAAAAGTGTTGCCATGGAAACACAAAAAAATATTTTAGTCAGATTTCCAAAACTTCCAAAAGGCACCAGTACACCACCACACCTATCAATGAGGAAAGTTCAGTGAAAAAATAATTGATTGATTTTAAAGCTCTGCTCAATTTCGAACTTATTGGAGACACATTTTTCCCCCAAACTCCCAAACTACCGAAAGGCACCAGTACACCACCAGACTATGGTATGTGCCAAGTTTTGCAAAGATATTTTGAATGGTTTTAAAGTTTTCTTCCAGAAAAGAGCACAACACCAATTTCAGTCGAAGTCAACCTTCTTGCCATGGGAATGCAAATAATATTATAAACGGAAATCAAAAACCTACCAAACAGCACCACTTCATCAGCAGACCTAAACATGTGGCAAGTTTGGTGAAGAAATAATGAAGTTTTGCAATTTCTATTCCGGAAAATTGCAGTAACACCAATTTCACATGAAGTCATTAAAACCTGATGCCATGAAAACGCAAGAAATATTTTCTTTACAAATCCAAAACTACCAAATGGCACCAGTTCATCACCAGACCTATCTCTGAGGAAGACATATTGAACAGTTTAAAAGTTCTGCATCGGAAAAGACAAAAGTGCACTTGCTCAAAATGCAATGCAAGGAATAGCAATGTTTATTTTCCTCTGATGACACATCTGTTTAATTGTACACAGGACAGGATTTGAGGGGATTGGCAAACAGGCAAACTTGCCTCTCCCCACATAGTACAGAACCTAGACATGAACCTGGACATTACACATGCACATTGCTGATGGTGGGTTTCTTAACTGATACAGTTGTTAGATTATATATTTTAGTGAATCGATTTGTTTCTTGAATATAACTGTGGACTGGTGTTGCTAGTTGATTACATTCAATATCATTAAATCGGCTATCACTGAACAGAACAGTTTTCATATCAAATCCTTTGACCTAGACGCATTTGTTTTGTCTCAAATGGACAAAAGGTGGACAAACCAAAAATAATGTAATGGATTATGGATTAATGGAAACACAAGGACAAGAGGGCATTTCAGCTAAATCCCTATCAATAAGGTGGGAGTTCAAATCTCTACAACCAAGACAGAGTTCGCAT
The DNA here is from genome assembly GCF_037392515.1 of Haliotis asinina. Lineage (NCBI taxonomy): Eukaryota > Metazoa > Mollusca > Gastropoda > Lepetellida > Haliotidae > Haliotis > Haliotis asinina. The sequence continues at coordinate 35,460,366 of NC_090292.1, read as the reverse complement.
AGTATTATCCGACAAAGGCGTGATCAGAAGTCAGTGTGCTGTTTTAAATTTGGAGTCCTTGTTTATAATAGCTGTAAAAACTGTGGAAGTGTTGGGGTGTCTCTGGTACCACTAGAAAGGGAAATCCAAATTTGGATAGCGGAAGGTAGAAAGGAAGTATTGTAAGATGTGGATCTACGCATTATGTTGTATGTTACTGGAATTCACTAGTAATATCTGAAATGTTCGAAGGAACACAGAGGGATAAGTGTTGTGGAGCTAATTAATCCACTGGCCATTTTATGACATATACACAGTTTATGGAAGTATCTTCTTTCGGTCATTAAACTGCAGAAAACAGTTTTTCACAGCTAAAAGTCATTTCTAGTTCCAGTTTCCCCTACTTATGAATGATGTTGGAATATAAAAAGTTAACAACTATTAACAATTAGGTATAACTTATGTATCTGATTATATATAATTCTGATAGTAACAAATAAACCCATTTGAATTGAAAAGGAACCCCGGGCAGACCAGTTTGAGACCTGAACCTGAGGAAATCTAGACTTGTTTCATTTAAGGCTTTAGTACTGCAGAGAAGGTTTGGCAGTAGGCAAAATAATGTGTTTCAGGGACTGTGACACTGACTATTGACAACGTAATGGAACTTAGTAACGGAGCTACGCGTGAATAAGATGGGAGATAACTCTTATAAAACAAATGTGTGTTCTGTTAAGAAGCTTAGCCTATATAGAGAATTATAGAGTATCCCTGGCCTAAGTAATCTTATCCTCAGTACTTTTCGTTACACTCCACTACTGATCGGGGCTAACAAAACCTTATGGGAGGTCGCGTCAGGTAACCTTAGAGATTGACCAATCAGTACAAAAACGTACCAAATCGCAGAAGTGGACATTTGCACATACCTTTTGAACTTTTTATCTCGTAAAGATTCGTACCCGAACGATTCCGAATGCTATTTAACGTGCGCTTCCGGGTGATGCACACGGCGTACGTACAACCATGACAACGGTGAGTAAACAGTCGCTGAAAATAGTGTTTTGGCAACATTCAAGGATATGTCATCTTGTGGAAATATTAGCTGATGGTAACCATGTCAACAGAATCCCCAAAGCGTATATACTGCAGGTCAAATAACTGTGTTATATGCGGATTTTTGTTTGTTGAAGGATCAGTGTCGGTGATTGGGGAATTTTTAAAGTCCCGCCACACCCTAAACAGTAGCTGTTGTCTGATTGGTTAAATCCGTCCGGTCGTCTCGCGTTTGATTGGACGGTCGCAAGTTACCTGACCTCCTGCTATGGTGTGTTAGTTTACTTAGACTGTTGCACACTAGCTGAAGAACATCAAGATACGTTTGGGGTACTGCACATCAACGTCATGGGATATCATGCTGCTGTAAAGTGCCCAGCTAACGTTATGGTTTGGCACAGGTTTGTGGCCTGATCTTCTGAAGCGTAATTTTTATGTCGCCACAAGGTTAAGTTATTTGATGCTAACGTATTTTACGTTGTCTTAATGTTTTGTTTATCGTTAATTGTTAAGTATGTTTCCAGTTGAAACATAAGAAACCAAGCAGAAATGCTTTTCAATCTCAAAGTGTAACGTCTTACGGAAAAACCAGGACACCAATTTATGAGAAATGTTTTAACTCCGTGAGGAGCCAATGCGTAAGATTTCTTCAGCATAAATTTGCAACGTCGTTATAACCTTGAACGAACTAATGTTATAAAATGACGTAATAATGACGTTATGTCATGACTTTACCAATCTAAACCTTCCCACCACATTGCACTGGGTCCTTGACAGCATTTAACGATGTCTAAATGAAAGTCTTTTGAGTGCCAGAGATGGTATAAATACCAAAACTGCACCAGCTAGATATGTTGACTCAGCCAGATTCACCCCCTCGACGTGAAGGCTACCTAGCTGTTTGTGACTTGTACAAGGAGACTTTGTGGTACTGGGATGTCAACAATAATGTCTCCTCCTGAACAACCAAAGCCGGGTCGGTCAGTGTTTCTTGATGGTGTATCCATGTGAAACTAGGGCATAATATCCCAGTGTGGTAACTCTCTAAAATGACATACATGTACGTGCAGGCTAACACAAGCAGCAAGCTGGGTGTCTTGGATGCAATTTAAAAGAACATAATTTCTTTGAATGCATCACTGACAAGCGAGATTTACCCGGAAGAGCTGTTCCTCGTTATAGTCTATACTGTCTACGTAGTTTTTGTCCTCATCAACCCTTAAGCAAAGGGTGCATTCTGAATCTGACGTCGGCGAAGAGGGAAGTAGGGGAGAGCCGATGGACAGGTGAAGTCGATTGCGGGCAGGAAATGGACGAACGCCGAAGGACCAACATAAATAGCCGATTCATCGGTCAAGACCAAGAGGCTCTTATCTAACTTAAAAGGTCAAAGAAATGTCGCAAACAACCCTAACACCTTATGTTCCAAACGCAAATGAATAGATCTCATGTAAGGGACGTAAAATATATCTCGCTGCATATCCTTGGACACCCCTCTCCAGGGACTGGCCTCAGCTGGTCTTTCATCCTGGAACCCTTTACAACGGTGTGTTTCGCCTTGATCGGTTTGTATCTGGCACAGATTTGCCTCTGACACAAGCGTGTAATCCATCAAGCATCTGTTTTCTCTATGTGTGTGTTGTATCGTGGATCTGTTTTCTCTATGTGTGTGTTGTATCAAGGATCTGTTTTCTATATGTGTGCGTTGTATCAATGATATGTTTTCTCCACGTAACATATTTCCGTAATAATATTACACTGCAGTATCTTCAACAGGCGAGTAATAAAAAAATGATATTTACGGACTATAGACTGCTGAACCTGTGTCATCATACTCCAGTGAATAATATTTACAAGGAGCAGAAAAGAGACAGAGAGAAATGTTGGGAGTGGCAAGGATCAAAGGAAAATCCTCGAAGATTCCAAAACTTACCATCGTAACCTCTCAGTGTATTGGGCAGGCCGCTGAAAGGGTTGAGTCTGTGCCTCTCGAACTTCGGGCAGAATACAAACGCAGCCTAAAGAAAGTCTTAAGTTTAGACCTGAGCATTCGAAATAAAGTCTTCTGAAATTTATTAATGGAGGTCAGTAATCGGATATACATTGTATAGACGAATCACCTGACGCCTGCTCATTTAGACGTTGTTGAATTAGACTGCAGTTACAAATATATTTTATAAAGAACATACGTTAGCTATATCATGTTACAGCCAACCTGCATACAAGAGCTCACAACTGACTGCTCTGCACTACATGTACTTATTTGTCTACACCACGATAACTCGCCAATAAAACGGCTAACCGTTACAAGTACGCGATGAATACGCACCTGCCTTCAAGGTAGTTACCTGAAAGTAAGCTGACATACCGTTGAATCAGCTTTTTCAGTTTATTAGAAAAGAAACACATGACATGAAACAGAAACAGAAACCACCCTTGCATATATTATCATGTACAAAATTGCTGATCCCTGTACCCTCTTAAAATCATCAACCATAAAACTTATGATATACTCTCATCTCTCTTAGCCATTACTGTTGATTTTCACCTTTCTGATAAGACAAAGCAGGGAGCCTATATAGAGAGTTATAGAGTATCCCTGGACAAAGCCACAAACAGACGCGATATTAACGCATGGAATCACATTATAAGATGAAAAATTTGAAACGTATGTCTAATGCGTTGCAAGATCGGCCAGTTTGCCACTCTTCGTTCTTGGTAGCCAGGAGCCAAGTCAAGAAATCCACAGAAATGAGACGGACGGGGTCTTTCTCTATTTCTATGGTAAATCAGATGGATACCGTTGATAACTGCACAAACCAGTTGTGTGGCAATGAGCGCGAGCGCTTAAGAGCAGACAAACCAGTCTACTAGTGAGTAATCAGTCTTCCGAGAAAAGCCGAAGTCTCAGGGGAGATAATAGAAACAGGTACGAAGAAAAACACTTCAGCTGAAACGCTTCATTTGACAGAATGGTATGAATACCCTCTTTGTTATTGCTTTGAAGGTCATTATGTAAGAATTTGATTTTTAAGCTATTCATAATATGTCTGTTTTGGGTTTGTTTTCAGGCGAGGTTCTTTGATCAGCAGAAGATCGACGGTGAGTTTTGTAAGATGCTACTGCTACGCGACCACACCCATCTACATGTTTTCATGACAGTCCGATTCTGAAATTATAACGTGAATTTCCACAAACCGAGGTCGGCCGAATCAGGAAACAAATCGAACCGTATCGTATTTTGTGTTTTTCTTCTACAATCGATATCTTTGTATTCCCGACGCTGATCCCATGGTTGTGGTTGTCTGACTTCACCTAGTTCATCTAAACGTCGTTTAACTGGCTGACCTAGGCTTTACCGTGCATATATATAATATAAGGTATCACAGCAATTTTAGACTGGCTCACGTGCCAACCGTACTTACATATGAGAATGAGAGGGCATATCATCACGTTGATCAACAAAGATAAAATACAGTTTTATCTTTGAATTAACAGGGAAATCTGGGCATCATGTATGTTGCATCAGTTGTGGCTTGATTATCTGTGACTGACTTTGAAGCTGTGACGTTTCTATTTTGTTCACACTTATTAAGTCTATAGCAACATGCTGGTGTTCTGTAATTAATTAATTAATTGATTAATTAATTAAGCCAGTACCAGACAATTGTTATATATATTAAAAATGACCCCAATGTTTACATTAGTTGTGTGGGTGACGTCAAAAAAAGTGTGACGTCACAATTTTGTGTGTATGAAGGTGGAAGGTAGGAACGGGAAAATAAAAAGATGGCAAGTGGACCAGCGCTTCGTTTTTGTTTGTGAAAACACGGGTTAGCAACAGGGCCCCATGTCTCTGAAGGTTGCTAACGTTTGTAGGGCAATAATCCTACACACGCTAGTGATTAAAATCATGAGCATCTATGTCCATGACAGGGGTATGATGCAATGTGTACACCAAGTCAGCGAGCCTGATCATATGGTTGTATCTTAATATTGATCTTCACATCTGCTATATTCAAAAGAGTGGCATGCTTGGAGTGGACGTTTTGCTCTGGTTTTGTACATTTGTACATATTGTGATCATGCCCATGAGTCCACAAGTGTTTGTAGATATACATACACAGAACTTAATGATACACATCAGAGTTGAGATGTATTTGATGGCTTTTACAATATGGAAATAGACTCGAGGCAGTATGGAAATAGACTCTAGGTTTGATGTGAAACTGAGAAAAGAGTATCCCAGTTCTGTGCAAACTAAATATCTACTTTCAAAGATCATGGGTAACCAACCAATCACTGTTCAAAAGCATATAGACATTGTTCCACAATGTATTACATAGTCCATAGCCCAGTCTCTTGTCACACTCAGTAGAAGGGTCATTATATCTCATCTTAAACCTCAGCTGATGTCTCATCTAAAGCATCAGTTGGTGTAACACTATGCCTCACCTAAAGCATCATTTGGTGTAACACTATGTCTCATCTAAAGCATCAGTTGGTGAATCGTTATATCTCACCTTGTATTTGCAGAATTTAAAGAGTGCTTCTACTTCCATGCACGAAAAGGCTTCATCCAACAAGAGGGTGAACTGAACATTATCATGAGGTCCCTAGCATATAGCCCCACCAGACAGGAAGTCCACAATTACTATGTGAAATGTGCATCAAAAGATCCCAGTAGTAGGTATACAACTGACATGTGGACAGTCAGTTTGCAAATACAGTTTGTGTGTGGGTACTGTATCTGCAGGTTCTAAATATACTATGAAAAAATGAACTTAAACTGTTGATAATGACGGTACAGTTAACTCTTGAGTTTGCATTGTGAATTGTTGATAATACTTAGATTGTCTTTAGGGACAGTGCATAATTTATTGCTAGGGGGTTGGTGATGATTTTAAAGGGAGTCACCCATTTTGTTCCTGGTTGGGGGAGTGGGGGGCATGTCATCAGTTTTGTACATATTCTGGAGGGGACTGAATGATTTTGAACATGACCATGGTAGGGGAGGAGTCACTTACTTTATTTGTAAAATTTGGGATGTAGGGGATGCAACTCCATAAGAGTCATTATCACCCCCCTGAAATTGTATTAGTTCCGGAGTCAGCAGTGTGCCTTGTTGATGGTGCTGAAATTGTTGTTAGTTCCTCAGTCTGCAGTGTGACTTGTCGATGATGCTGAAATTGTCTTTTGTTCCTGAGTCAACAGTGTGACTTGTTTGTTTCTAAGTCCTTGTTTTGATGATACAGCCCAAGGCCGGATTGACTTTGCGTCCTTCCTGGATGTGATGCATGAGCATAGTGAGGTGGAGAACTGTGAGACTGAGATGCTGCAGGGATTCCGGGCACAGGATGATGGCAAGAGAGGAACTGTGTCTGCCACAGAAATGAGGCACATCCTGATGACCATGGGAGAGAAGCTGAGTCGGAATGAAGGTTTGTTGTTGTGTAGTGCCACATCCATCAATATTGTTGCTGTATGGTGAGGGTCTGTAAATTTTCTGGACCAGAGAATCCAGTGATTGATAATGAGAACAATGATGCATACACTAACATTGTACAGTCTCACAATCCAATCCAGCAGGTTGCCATCTATGACCTGTGTGGGTCATTCAACGCATAATCAGCAGTCTTGTTATCATGCTGAAGTTTGTTGTGTGTTGTTATAAGTAATATTGGGACAGTGGGGTAGCCTAGTGGTTCAAGTGTTCACTCATCACACTGAAGACCTGGGTTCAATTCCCCACATGGGTACAATGTGTAAAACCCAATACTTGTGTCCCTTCCATGATATTGTTGGAACATTGCTAAAAGGGGCGTTGAACTAAACCTCAATCACTTACTATAAGGAAAGAAGAAGCACTCTTGATTCCACATTATAACAAACTGCAGAGTTCCACAGGATCTTCACTGTACTGTGCTTAATTGTCTGTATTTGTAGTGGACAGCCTCTTCCAGGAGAATGGCCTGAACCCACGAGGCGAGGTTCAATACCAGAAGTTTGTAGATGCTATGCTGACGCCATCACCAGACTACTAGACTTCCTCAACTTCACATTGACTAAACAAGAAACGCCTCTCTGATGGAGACTGACAGCAGCATCATCGAAGAACTTTCAGCATTCAGCAAAGCATCACTGCTGCTAATCCTGGCTTACATTCCACAGCGTGACAGTACTTGATGAGACAATGCAATTAGGTTGTGACCATTCATTATTGTTTATCAAACACTTCATTAAAGTTATAAGCACTACATAATTCCACTGTATACTGATCATGGTAATACACACATTGGGGCATGGTTGGCCATCATGTATGTAATTAATAACCACCTTTCCATTAGCATCAGTGCTGTAACATTTGATATGTGATATATATCTTTGTTAAATCTATGCAATGCCAGAATAGACTTGACTTGTTTGTTCTACTGCCAATTTTCAACCGTCAATGTGTCAATACACTGATGACCATTTTCTGCATTCAGTTTACATGCTGTGTGCAAATGTGCTATTATGTTAGTTACACTGTTGTTTGAAAGGGTGTACAGAAATGTAACACCATTGTAAATACTGTATTTCCTTCTGCTGCGCCTAGGAAATACAGAAGTTATAAGGGTCTTACAGTCCCGGACACCCCTTCAGAACACCCATGGGACGAATTTATTACCCTTAAGATCTTTTAAATAAGCTTATCTTTAAACAGCAACATCCAACCTTTGGCAGAATGAGACCCAAAACCTTTTGCCATGCTATTTCTTGAAGGGTCAGTAAAAGGAGATAACTTGGGATGGCTTAGTTTATGATAAAAATATTTAAATTTGGGGTTTTGGTCATTCATACAACCTGTGTAGTGTGTCACATGGCAGATTTGATTGGGTGTACAATTTGTACACCCTGGCAATCTGCTTATATGGCTTTGTATGCTTTGCCTATTAACAAATGTATCTCAAATGTAATAATGGTAGATATTATGTTAATAAATGTTATGGAAGGTCAAGATCAACAGACCTATCATGGTCCACTAAGTCAGTTTGTGCTACTTTTTCTTTTTAACATTAATATGAAAAAACACAAGCAATGACTTGGTATGAAGGCTATTATTAAATTTCTCAACATCATTTATGAACAAGCAGTTATGTCTTGTTTACACAAGTAACAGTTAGTATATATTTAGTACTAGTGTTTAACACTCAACCAAACAGGATATTACAGGATTCATCAAAGTGACTAATTGTTAACCCATGAGCTGTGATGACATCAGCTCCATGGCAAGGGAATAAATGTTAGTCTCAGAAGATTGTAGTGCTGTTGTACAAAACAACCTTAGTGCTACAACAGTTGTAACTGTATATTACGGCTTGGGAGTTATGAACACCTTAGTGCTTCGACAGATGTAACTATTTTAAGGTATGGGAGGTACCATCTGCTTAGTGCTACGACAGATATTTTGAATAACAGCAGCACAATTCACCAGGGCATAAAATCTGCTGTACCTGTCAAATGTGGCTTTCATCTCATTGAACATTTTCCATCTCAGCCAGATTAGCACTGCCTGAACTGTATCCCAAGCATTATAAAAATGAAGATGACATTATTTCTGGTGTTGGGGACCTCCTACACCATCAGAAGGAAATGATCTACAGAGTGGAATCCACTTCAGCATCATTGCCTGTCTAACATGGGATCTTAGAAGGTCTATGTTGAAAGATAATTATTAGTGACCAGCTCCATCACGTCCAGCAAGACAAAGAACACATGATGAAATACACATTCCTCTTCACAAAGAGAAAGATTGCATTCAGTACAATCACTCGAGTCAGTACCAAAATATGTATATTTATATGTTCAAAACCAATAAAATCTTTACTAGTACATACAGCCCTAACTTATCAGGCGATATGTGACTGTGTTCATTTAATATACCTTGAGTAAACACTGATGTCAACGTTCACTACTGTTATATTTTTTAAGGTTTTGGTGTGTTTTTTTTTTTAAACTATATACTAACCATATATATCCAAACCAAGGAATACATTGGTTCACAGTCTTAATATCTTGGCTCTTGGCTGTGGTTGTGAAGTCCCATGTAGTGGTGGCTGTGGTTCTGGTGTCCCATGTAGTGGTGGCTGTTATTGTGGTGTCTTATGTCTCTGTGGATTTCATTGCATGTGGCTGCCCATGTAGTGGTGGATGTGTTTTTAATGTCCTATGTTGTGGTGGATGTGGTTGTGATGTTTCATGTAGTAGTGGCTGTGATTGTGGTGTCCCATGTAGTGGTGACTGTGGTTATGAAGTCCCATGTAGTGGAGTTTGTGGTTGTGATGCCCCATATAGTGGTGGCTGTGGTTATAATGTCCCATGTAGAGGTGGATGTGGTTGTAATGTCCCATGTAGTGGTGGCTGTGATTGTGGTGTCCCATGTAGTGGTGGCTGTGGTTCTGGTGTCCCATGTAGTGGTGTCAGTGGTTGTGATGTCCCATGTAGTGGTGGCTGTCGTTCCAGTGTCCCATGTAGTGGGGGCTGCGATGTCCCATCTAGTGGTGGGTGTAGGTGTTGTGTCCCATGTAGTGGTGTGTTTGGTTGTGATTTCCCATGTAGTGGTGACTGTGGTTGTGATTGCCCCATCTAGTGGTGGATGCGGTTTTGATGTCCTATGTAGTGGTGGCTGTGATTGTAATGTCCCATGTAGTAGTGGCTGTGGTTGTGATGTCCCATGTAGTGGTAGCTACATCTAGTGTTTCTAGTGTCTCATGTAGAGAATGGCATTTGCCAAGAAATCAGTGATTGTGGAGGAGCATGAATTCAACTGCATACTGTCCCGAGAAAACTTTGTACAACTCTCTGATGGTAAGAGTGTAATGATAAACAAAGGTTCCAGTCTTGTAATGTACTTATGTCAGTTTCAAATATTGTCTTGTTGTGCTCATAATTAATTTGAACATCATGACTTGTAGTATGTAGGGGTGTTACACAGGCAGGCAGGTACTGTTGCACCTGTAACCTAAAGAGCTGAGTTGCCTACCTAAGGGTAACAAGTACAGACAGGCACTACAATTATGAGCATACCTGCCACTCAGAATGTTTTGAACTTTTAGTACATCCAACCCATGGAGATCCAGGTTGGAATTGATCTTCAACAACTAATGCTTGTTGCAATAGGTGACTAATGGCATCGGGTGGTCAGACTCTCTGACTTGGTTCACACATATCATCGCATCCCAAATGCGTCTTTTTGTAAAGGCACATCTACTTTTCAGTATTGCTGCCGAAGCAGGTCACTTTTGTTGTGAAGCAAGTGACATGTAGGACAGGTTGGACGTTGTTTGTAAATGGATATTTGACAGTGTCATAGTGAGCTGAACATGTGAAAGTCATGGTAATGATATGAAAAGTTTGTTTAGATAGTATGAAGTGTGACTGTATCACATCTTCCCCAGGTGGAATTAGCTGATTTTTAAAGTACAGTTTCCACCCTTGTAGGAGAAGGACGGAATTTCTGAGAAAAATGTCTGGCCGAAAGGATCTACATATTGTCCAGCCAAAGGAATCAACAAACAACATGGTTCACAGAATTTGTAAAAGGTATACTCCCAACAAGGCAATGAAAGACATTGAGATACTACAATCAAGCTATGATATTCCAACTTGGTTCTGCAAGAATGGTAACTAGACTTCAACAGTGAACCACCATTCACTGAGATGGATGGTTTACATGTAACCACTCTAAAGAAGAACAAAACAAAAACAACTGGTTTTGCAACTGGTTTTGCAAATGTTTATTGAAAACAAAGTCTTCTTTGGTTCACCAGATCACAAGTGCCATAAATATACAGGATTTTATACCTTAGGATATGATGGTATGAAGAACTGTCCCTTACATCACTCAGGTAATTTGAGTGTTGGTTTGAAGGAGAACACACCCTGCTATATACACTGATCAATGTCCTCTGTTTACACATGCTTTTAGTCCCAGTCATTCAGCTATCTGCCACACAATAACAAGTCCTCATCTGTTTCCAGGTACGAACTTGACGGATGATGACACGGCCTTCTTGCTGTACTCCCCAACTGTATCTGGTGCTGATGACATAGTGGAACACAGTCTTCACCCCTGAAACACATCATATAATCAACATCAGTGACAAGGTCTAAAGACAGCTAAGTCAACATGTGCAAGTGTCGGACGTTCCTGCCTTGACCTTTTTTCCAACAGACCTCCCAAATCAAAAGATCTTTTAGCAGTAACAGTCAGTCCAAGATAGAAAGTTCCTGAACCTGAAATCACGGGGATGTATACTACAGAAATGATCCTAAATATAGACATATGAATGAAAGGCAGGACAGCTTGGTAATCTCTCCATTTGACCCTCTGCACATACCTCATAGATGACCATACATATAAATCCTTAGACTTTGTGGTCATCAACAGTCAAGCAACACAAGAAAAGATTACAATTCATAGTACACTAACATGAGAGTACACAATGGCATTGAAAAGTGGTCAAATGCAACACAATATATTTGGGGCTAAGCTTCTGACTTATGTGCTTGCAATGACTTGCCTCACTCTGAGTCTGTGGGTTCAAATCCCAGATAGGCCTCAGCACAACCAAAGGTACTACACTTTGTACTTTACTGAGAAAGTGTAATCCCAAATACAACATGTGACACTGATGTGAGAGTTACTAATCATCAATACCAAAAAGTAACAAGCTTACCTGAGTTCCAGCCACTTAACACTGTATTGCTGACATCATCTAAAGATGGAATCTGAAAGGGAAGAAGAAAATAATTTAAGAGAGGATATTCTTGATTCTTCCTGAATGAATTAGATCGGTTACCATGCATACTTGTGGCGATGATGATTACCTGTTTAGCATAATCAGTGGCAGCAGGCAGGACAGATCCCTTCACCTTCTCCAGGGCCTGACTGCCATTGCTGCTGTTGTTCTACACACCCTGGTCAATGGTCAGATACACTGCACCAACACCAACTACTAGCTACTACTAATATTGTTGGAATTCAGTTACTGTTACTATCATGATCGTCACATTAGTACAGCAATATGATTGCAAATGATACTATATCCTGGCTAGTAGCGAACTCAGTGATAACCTATTGTTACTTGATCAAAAATTTTACAAAACTTATTTCGACATTTTTAGTGTCTTTGTGGATGTGGTAATGAATTAATTGATAAATTGTCAATTAAGGGTGTGTGATGGTAATATTTATGGAGTTGCATGTACAATGTGAATGACTCCCCATTAAAATCAAAGGACATAGTACCCCTCATGTGCACACCAACACACACACACAGCAACACACACACACAACTCACACACACACCAACACATGCACACCAACACCCCCCCCCCCAACAAACACAAGACACACACAAAACACCAACACACACAGACATACACACCAACACTCACACCAACACCGACACACCAACGCACACACCAACAGACACACCAACACACACACCAACACACGCAAACACTCACACCAACAAACCCTAACACAAAAACGCACAGACACCAACACACCAATACACTAAAACACACCAACAAACACACACACACAGACCCACAGACACACAACCACACCCACACACCAACACCCGCACCAAAACACATCAACACAAACACAGACACACCAACACACACCAACACACACCAACACACCCACACACCAACACACACAACACACCAACACACGTAGACAGACACTAACACACACACACACACCAACACACAGACACCAACACACCAACATACACAGACGGACACACCAACACACACACACACACACCAACACACAGACACCAACACGCCTCTGCACACAACACACCAACACACAGAGACTCATACCAACACAATCACACAAACACACACCAACACACACACACAGACTAACTCACACAAAATACACCAAGACACGCACTCACAGCAACACACCAACCCACACACAGACCAAAGAACACACACCAACACACCAACACACAGACAGACACACCGATACACTCACAAAAACACACAGAAACACACACACAAACCAACTCCCACAGAACACACCAACACACACAAAAAATACACACTAAAACACCAACACATATAGTAACACACGGGAATATACAATGCACCAATATACACACACCAAGACACAACGAAACACCAATAACAAGACACACCAAAACATTCACACACCGAGTCACACACAACACAGCAACACACACAGACACATTAGCACACAACAACACCCACACACCTACACAAACACGAACACAGCAACACACACACCAACACATACACACCAAGACACTCACCCACATCCACACACACCAACACATACACAACACACCATCACACAGACACAAACACACATACACTCACACACCAACACAGACACCAAAACACCAACACACACACCAACACACGCAAACACATATACACCAACACAAAGAAACACACCAACACACACCAACACACTCTAACACACACACCAACAGACACACTAACACCAACACAGAACACACCAACACACACACACAACAACACACCCTACCATACAAACGATCACACTTTAACACACCCACACACACACACACCAAAACACCCACCAACAACCACACACGAACTCACACACAACACACCAGCACCAGCACACACCCACACCTACACTCACACACAAACACACAAGCCAACACTCACCAACACACTCAGACAGACATACCAACTCACACACACCAACACACTAACACACAGACATAAACACACACACAAAACGCCAACACAAACAGAAACAGGCACACCAAAACACAAAACACATGAATATACACAGACAGACAAACCAACACACACACCAACACATACAGGCCAACGAACAGACACACAGACACAAACATACACAACACTCCAAAGCACAGACAGACACACCGACACACTCACACAAAGGACACCAACACACACACAACACACCAAAACACACAAAGACACACCCACCAACACCCACCAACACCCACACCAAAACCGACATACACACCAATACACACACCAAGACACACAACACACCAAAACACACAAAGACACACCCACCAACACCCACACCAGCACCGATACACCAACACAGACACCAAAAGACACAAAGACACAAGACGTCACACCAACACAGCCTAACTTACACATGTACACACAGCAACACACACACACACCAAGACACACCAAAACATAGAGACAGTCACAACCACTCACACTCACCAACTCACACACAACAAAACAAAACACACACAGAACACACACACATCAACACCCACCGACGCTCACACGAACACACACGCACACACAAACACACGCCAACACAAACACAGATACACGAACACACACCAACAGACACCACCACCCATACTAACACTCACACACTCACACACCCCCACCCATACACCAACACACGAACACACACACCAACACACTCCAACACAAACACTCAAACCAAAAAACCCTAACACACATACCCACACAAACCAACACAGAAAGACGCATACCAGCACACCAACAGACACACCAACACACACAAACACTCACACCAACACACCGTAACACACATAAGCACACACACCTACACACTCACACCAACACACACACACATACGCTAAGACATATACTAAAACACGTAAACACACACACACCAACAGACAGACACCAAGACACACCAACACTCATAAAAAGAGACACCAAAACACCCACACACCAACTCACACACAACACAACAACACAAACAAACACACTAGCACACAACGCACAACACCCACACACATACACATACACATTAACACCCTAACACACATCAACACACAGAAACACACACACCAAGACAGACAACACACTAAAACACAGACGAACCCACGCAAACACACACACACCAACACACCCTAAGACACAAACCCACACACACTGACACACCAACACACAAATACACTCAAAAACACCAACGCACACTCCAACACACAGACACATACACACCAATACGCCCCACAAAACCAACACACGCAACACACAAACACAGAGACAGACACACCAACACATACCTACGCCTACACCCAAACACACGCACAATAAGACACACAAACACATCAACACACACACCAATACACACCAACACACACACACCAAGCCACACCAACACACACACGCGAACGCACACACCAACAGAAACACTCAAGCCAACACACCCAAAACACATACGTACACACCAACAGACACACACCAACATACAGAGAAAAAAACTAATACACGCAAGAACAAAGACACACAAACACACCCACAGACACACAAACACACCTACAACCATACATCGAAACACAACAACACACACACCAATACACACCAACACAGGCACTCACAGCAACACACGCTAACACACATGCGCACACAGACCAACACACACAAACACACACCAACAAGCCAACACACACACCAAAACACGCCAACACACCAACGCACGTGAACAATCACACTAATGGATCCTAACACACATACGGCACACGCAAATACACCAACACAGCAACATATGCAAACACACCAACCACCCCCCCCCCCCCCCCCCCCACACACACACACACACACACCAAGCAACTCCAACATACACAGCCAGACACACCAACACAGACAACACGCACACCTACACACACACACCAACACACACACCAATACACGCAAAGACAGACACATGAACACACACCAAAACCAACACACATACCAACACAAACACCAAAAAACGCAAACATACCCACATTTACATACACATCACCACACACACAGAAACACAGAGACACACACAGCAAGACACACCAACACCGACAAACAGCAACAGCAACACACACCAACACACCAAAACACGCACACACACACGCAAACACTCACACCAACACACACGCACACACATCAACACACGCCAGTACAAACACAAACAGACACACCAACAGACACCAAAACCCATGTCAACACTCAGACAAAAACAAACCCACTCCTACACACCGACAGACACAAACACACACAGAGAAACACGCACACACCAACGCACACCAACTCACGCACAACACGCCAATACAAATAGAAACAGACACACCGGCACACCAACAGACACCAACAGTCATACCAACACCCACACACCAACACACACAACACACATCACATACATACATACACAGCAACACATGCACCCACAAGAAAAAACGTACAGTAACGTACACCAGACATACACTCCGACACACTCACAAAAACGAAGACGAACACAGACACACCAACCCACACTGAACACACCAACACACACAACACAGACAACACACACACACCTACACACACCAACACGCACACCTACACCCACACACCATAACACACACCAATACACGCAAAGACAGACACACGAGCACACACCCAAAAAAACATACATACCAACACAAATACCAAAAACACGCAAACATACCCACATTTACATACACACCAACACACACAAGACACCACCACACACACTGAAACACAGAGACACACACAGCAAGACACACCAACACCGAGAAACAGCAACACACACCAACACACCAAATCACACACAGAGAAACACGCATACACCAATGCACACCAACACACGGAGAGACACACAAAGTCACCCACAGAGCAACTCACACACGCACACACATCACACAGACAGAAACACCAACACACACAAAAACCTACACCCACACACCAACACACACATGAATACACACCAACACACACACACACACCAAGGTACACCAACATACACAGCCAGACACACCAAGACACAAAGACCAAGTCACGCACAACACGCCAATACAAATAGAAACAGACACACCGGCACACCAACAGACACCAACAGTCATACCAACACCCACACAACAACACACAGAACACATATCACGTACAGACAGACACAGCAACACCCACAACCACAACAAAAAACATACAGTAGCGTACACCAGACATACACTCCGACACACTCACAAAAAGGAACACGAACACACACACCAACTCACAGTGAACACACCAACACACACAACACAGACAACACACACACAGCAACACCCACACACAACACACATCACATACAGACAGACAGACAAACAAACGCACACACACACTCACACCAAAAAGGATGCAGTAACGTACACCAGACATACAGTCCGACACACTCACAAAAACGAACACGAACACATACACCAACTCACAGTGAACACACCAACACACACAACACACACACACCTACACACACCAACACGCACACCTGCACCCACACACCAACACACACACCAATACACGTAAAGACAGACACACGAACACACACCAAAACCAACATACATACCAACACAAACACCAAAAAACGCAAACATATCCACATTTACATACACACCACCACACACACAGAAACACAGAGACACACACAGCAAGACACACCAACACACCAAAACACACGAACACACGCAAACACTCACACCAACACACACGCACACACACCAACACACGCCGGTACAAACAGAAACAGACACACCAACACACACCAACAAACACCAACACCCATGTCAACACTCAGACAAAAAGAAAACCACTCCTACACACCGACACACACAAACACACCAAGTCACAAGCACACCAACATACCCACCAACACACACAAACACACACAGAGAAACATGCACACACCAACGCACACCAACACACGGACAGACACACAAAGTCACCCACAGAGCAACTCACACACAAGGCACCATCACACAGACAGAAAGACCAACAAACACCTACACCCACACACCAGCACACACAGAAATACACACCAACACACACACACCAAGGCACACCAACATACACAGCCAGAAACACCAACACACAAAGGCCAACTCACGCACAACACGCCAATACAAATAGAAACAGACACACCGGTACACCAACAGACACCAACAGTCATACCAACACCCACACACCAACACACACAACACACATCACATACAGACAGACACATCAACACATACACCCACAACAAAAAGCATGCGGTAACGTACACCAGACATACACTCCGACACACTCACAAAAAGGAACACGAACACACACACCAACTCACAGTGAACACACCAACACACACAACACACACACACCTACACACACCAACACGCACACCTGCACCCACACACCAACACACACACCAATACACGTAAAGACAGACACACGAACACACACCAAAACCAACATACATACCAACACAAACACCAAAAAACGCAAACATATCCACATTTACATACACACCACCACACACACAGAAACACAGAGACACACACAGCAAGACACACCAACACCGACAGACAGCAACACACACCAACACACCAAAACACACGAACACACGCAAACACTCACACCAACACACACGCACACACACCAACACACGCCGGTACAAACAAACAGACACACCAACACACACCAACAGACACCAACACCCATGTCAACACTCAGACAAAAACAAAGCCACTCCTACACACCGACACACACAAACACACCGACACACACAAACACACCAAGTCACAAGCACACCAACATACACACCAACACACAAACACACACAGAGAAACACGCACACACCAACGCACACCAACACACGGACAGACACACAAAGTCACCCACAGAGCAACTCACACACAAGGCA
The DNA here is from genome assembly GCF_037392515.1 of Haliotis asinina. Taxonomy (NCBI): domain Eukaryota; kingdom Metazoa; phylum Mollusca; class Gastropoda; order Lepetellida; family Haliotidae; genus Haliotis; species Haliotis asinina. Next base: position 35,441,621 of record NC_090292.1, on the reverse strand, counting down.
CTATCACACAGACAGAAACACCAACAAACACCTACACCCACACACCAGCACACACAGAAATACACACCACCACACACACACCAAGGCACACCAACATACACAGCCAGAAACACCAACACACAAAGGCCAACTCACGCACAACACGCCAATACAAATAGAAACAGACACACCGGTACACCAACAGACACCAACAGTCATACCAACACCCACACACCAACACACACAACACACATCACATACAGACAGACACATCAACACATACACCCACAACAAAAAGCATACGGTTACGTACACCAGACATACACTCCGACACACTCACAAAAACGAACACGAACACACACACCAACTCACAGTGAACACACCAACACAGACAACACACACACACCTACACACACCAACACGCACAACTGCACCCATACACCAACACACACACCAATACATGTAAAGACAGACACACGAACACACACCAAAACCAACATACATACCAACACAAACACCAAAAAACAAAAACATATCCACATTTACATACACACCACCACACACACAGAAACACAGAGACACACACAGCAAGACACACCAACACCGACAGACAGCAACACACACCAACACACCAAAACACACGAACACACGCAAACACTCACACCAACACACACGCACACACACCAACACACGCCGGTACAAACAAACAGACACACAAACACACCAACAGACACCAACACCCATGTCAACACTCAGACAAAAACAAAGCCACTCCTACACACCGACACACACAAACACACCAAGTCACAAGCACACCAACATACCCACCAACACACACAAACACACAAAGAGAAACACGCACACACCAACGCACACCAACACACGGACAGACACACAAAGTCACCCACAGAGGAACTCACACAGAAGGCACCATCACACAGACAGAAACACCAACAAACACCTACACCCACACACCAGCACACACAGGAATACACACCAAAACACACACACCAAGGCACACCAACATACACAGCCAGAAACACCAACACACAAAGACCAACTCATGCACAACACGCCAATACAAATAGAAACAGACACACTAACACAGCAACAGACATACACTCCGACACACTCACAAAACAGAACACGAACACAGACACACCAACTCACAGAGAACACACCAACACACACAACACAGACAACACACACACCTACACACACCAACACGCACACCTACACCCACACACCAAAACACACACCAATACAGGCAAAGACAGACACACGAACACACACCAAAACCAACATACATACCAACACAAACACCAAAAAACGCAAACAAACCCACATTTACATACACACCACCACACACACAGAAACACAGGGACACACACACCAAGGCACACCAACATACACAGCCAGACACACCAACATTCACAGACCAACTCACGCACAACACGCCAATACAAATAGAAACAGACACACCGGCACACCAATAGACACCAACAGTCATACCAACACCCACACACCAACACACACAACACACATCACATACAGACAGACACGTCAACACATACACCCACAACAAAAACCATGCAGTAACGTACACCAGACATACACTCCGACACTCACAAAAACGAACACGAACACAGACACACCAACTCACACAGAACACACCAACACACACAACACAGACAACACACACACCTACACACACCAACACGCACACCTCCACCCACACACCAACACACACACCAATACACGCAAAGACAGACACACGAACACACACCAAAACCAACATACATACCAACACAAACACCAAAAAACGCAAACATACCCACATTTACATACACACCACCACACACACAGAAACACAGAGACACACACAGCAAGACACACCAACACCGACAGACAGCAACACACACCAACACACCACAACACACGCACACACTCAAACACTCACACCAACACACACGCACACACACCAACACACGCCAGTACAAACACAAACAGACAAACCAACACACACCAACAGACACCAACACCCATGTCAACACTCAGACAAAAACAAAGCCACTCCTACACACCGACACACACAAACACACCAAGTCACAAGCACACCAACATACCCACCAACACACACAAACACACACAGAGAAACACGCACACACCAACGCACACCAACACACGGACAGACACACAAAGTCACCCACAGAGCAACTCACACACAAGACACCATCACACAGACAGAAACACCAACAAACACCAACATCCACACACCAGCACACACAGGAATACACACCAGCACACACACACCAACACACCAACATACACAGGCAGACACACCAACACACACAGACCAACTCACGCACAACACGCCAATACAAATAGAAACAGACACACCGGCACACCAACAGACACCAACAGTCATACCAACACCCACACACCAACACACACAACACACATCACATACAGACAGAAAGACACACAAACACACACACACACTCACACCAAAAAACATACAGTAACGTACACCAGACATACACTCCGACACACTCACAAAAACGAACACGAACACAGACACACCAACTCACACAAAAGACACCAACACACACAACACAGACAACACACACACCTACACACACCAACACGCACACCTACACCCACACACCAACACACACACCAATACACGCAAAGACAGACACACGAACACGCACCAAAGCCAACATACATACCAACACAAACATCAAAAACCGCAAACATACCCACATTTACATACACACCACCACACACAGAAACACAGAGACACACACAGCAAATCACAAGGACACCAACATACACACCAAAACACACAAACACACAGAGAGAAACACGCACACACCAACGCACACCAACACACGGACAGACACACAAAGTCACCCACAGAGCAACTCACACACAAGACACCATCACACAGTCAGATACACCAACACACACAAACACCTAAACCCACACACCAGCACACACAGGAATACACACCAGCACACACACACCGAGGCACACCAACATACACAGCCAGACACACCAAGACACACAGACCAACTCACGCACAACACGCCAATACAAATAGAAACAGACACACCGGCACACCAACAGACACCAACAGTCATACCAACACCCACACACCAACACACACAACACACATCACATACAGACAGACACAGCAACTCCCACACCCACACCAAAAAAGATACAGTAACGTACACCAGACATACACTCCGACACACTCACAAAAACGAACACGAACACAGACACACCAACTCACACAAAAGACACCAACACACACAACACAGACAACACACACACCTACACACACCAACACGCACACCTCCACCCACACACCAACACACACACCAATACACGCAAAGACAGACACACGAAGACACACCAAAACCAACATACATACCAACACAAACACCAAAAAACGCAAACATACCCACATTTACATACACACCACCGCACACACAGAAACACAGAGACACACACAGCAAGACACACCAACACCGACAGACAGCAACACACACCAACACACCAAAACACACGAACACATGCACTCACACCAACACACACGCACACACACCAACACACGCCAGTACAAACACAAACAGACACACCAACACACACCAACAGACACCAACACTCATGTCAACACTCAGACAAAAACAAAGCCACTCCTACACACCGACACACACAAACACACCAAGTCACAAGCACACCAACATACACACCAACACACAAACACACACAGAGAAACACACACACACCAACGCACACCAACACACGGACAGACACACAAAGTCACCCACAGAGCAACTCACACACAAGACAGCATCACACAGACAGAAACACCAACAAACACCTACACCCACACACCAACACACACAGGAATACACACCAACACGCACACACCAGCACACCAACATACACAGCCAGACACACCAACACACACCAATACAAATAGAAACAGACACACCGGTACACCAACAGACACCAACAGTCATACCAACACCCACACACCAACACACACAACACACATCACATACAGACAGACACATCAACACATACACCCACAACAAAAAGCATACGGTTACGTACACCAGACATACACTCCGACACACTCACAAAAACGAACACGAACACACACACCAACTCACAGTGAACACACCAACACACACAACACACACACACCTACACACACCAACACGCACACCTGCACCCATACACCAACACACACACCAATACACGTAAAGACAGACACACGAACACACACCAAAACCAACATACATACCAACACAAACACCAAAAAACACAAACATATCCACATTTACATACACACCACCACACACACAGAAACACAGAGACACACACAGCAAGACACACCAACACCGACAGACAGCAACACACACCAACACACCAAAACACACGAACACACGCAAACACTCACACCAACACACACGCACACACACCAACACACGCCGGTACAAACAAACAGACACACAAACACACCAACAGACACCAACACCCATGTCAACACTCAGACAAAAACAAAGCCACTCCTACACACCGACACACACAAACACACCAAGTCACAAGCACACCAACATACCCACCAACACACACAAACACACAAAGAGAAACACGCACACACCAACGCACACCAACACACGGACAGACACACAAAGTCACCCACAGAGGAACTCACACAGAAGGCACCATCACACAGACAGAAACACCAACAAACACCTACACCCACACACCAGCACACACAGGAATACACACCAAAACACACACACCAAGGCACACCAACATACACAGCCAGAAACACCAACACACAAAGACCAACTCATGCACAACACGCCAATACAAATAGAAACAGACACACTAACACAGCAACAGACATACACTCCGACACACTCACAAAACAGAACACGAACACAGACACACCAACTCACAGAGAACACACCAACACACACAACACAGACAACACACACACCTACACACACCAACACGCACACCTACACCCACACACCAAAACACACACCAATACAGGCAAAGACAGACACACGAACACACACCAAAACCAACATACATACCAACACAAACACCAAAAAACGCAAACAAACCCACATTTACATACACACCACCACACACACAGAAACACAGGGACACACACACCAAGGCACACCAACATACACAGCCAGACACACCAACATTCACAGACCAACTCACGCACAACACGCCAATACAAATAGAAACAGACACACCGGCACACCAATAGACACCAACAGTCATACCAACACCCACACACCAACACACACAACACACATCACATACAGACAGACACGTCAACACATACACCCACAACAAAAACCATGCAGTAACGTACACCAGACATACACTCCGACACTCACAAAAACGAACACGAACACAGACACACCAACTCACACAGAACACACCAACACACACAACACAGACAACACACACACCTACACACACCAACACGCACACCTCCACCCACACACCAACACACACACCAATACACGCAAAGACAGACACACGAACACACACCAAAACCAACATACATACCAACACAAACACCAAAAAACGCAAACATACCCACATTTACATACACACCACCACACACACAGAAACACAGAGACACACACAGCAAGACACACCAACACCGACAGACAGCAACACACACCAACACACCACAACACACGCACACACTCAAACACTCACACCAACACACACGCACACACACCAACACACGCCAGTACAAACACAAACAGACAAACCAACACACACCAACAGACACCAACACCCATGTCAACACTCAGACAAAAACAAAGCCACTCCTACACACCGACACACACAAACACACCAAGTCACAAGCACACCAACATACCCACCAACACACACAAACACACACAGAGAAACACGCACACACCAACGCACACCAACACACGGACAGACACACAAAGTCACCCACAGAGCAACTCACACACAAGACACCATCACACAGACAGAAACACCAACAAACACCTACATCCACACACCAGCACACACAGGAATACACACCAACACACACACACCAACACACCAACACACCAACATACACAGGCAGACACACCAACACACACAGACCAACTCACGCACAACACGCCAATACAAATAGAAACAGACACACCGGCACACCAACAGACACCAACAGTCATACCAACACCCACACACCAACACACACAACACACATCACATACAGACAGAAAGACACACAAACACACACACACACTCACACCAAAAAACATACAGTAACGTACACCAGACATACACTCCGACACACTCACAAAAACGAACACGAACACAGACACACCAACTCACACAAAAGACACCAACACACACAACACAGACAACACACACACCTACACACACCAACACGCACACCTACACCCACACACCAACACACACACCAATACACGCAAAGACAGACACACGAACACGCACCAAAGCCAACATACATACCAACACAAACATCAAAAACCGCAAACATACCCACATTTACATACACACCACCACACACAGAAACACAGAGACACACACAGCAAATCACAAGGACACCAACATACACACCAAAACACACAAACACACACAGAGAAACACGCATACACCAACGCACACCAACACACGGACAGACACACAAAGTCACCCACAGAGCAACTCACACACAAGACACCATCACACAGTCAGATACACCAACACACACAAACACCTAAACCCACACACCAGCACACACAGGAATACACACCAGCACACACACACCGAGGCACACCAACATACACAGCCAGACACACCAAGACACACAGACCAACTCACGCACAACACGCCAATACAAATAGAAACAGACACACCGGCACACCAACAGACACCAACAGTCATACCAACACCCACACACCAACACACACAACACACATCACATACAGACAGACACAGCAACTCCCACACCCACACCAAAAAAGATACAGTAACGTACACCAGACATACACTCCGACACACTCACAAAAACGAACACGAACACAGACACACCAACTCACACAAAAGACACCAACACACACAACACAGACAACACACACACCTACACACACCAACACGCACACCTCCACCCACACACCAACACACACACCAATACACGCAAAGACAGACACACGAAGACACACCAAAACCAACATACATACCAACACAAACACCAAAAAACGCAAACATACCCACATTTACATACACACCACCGCACACACAGAAACACAGAGACACACACAGCAAGACACACCAACACCGACAGACAGCAACACACACCAACACACCAAAACACACGAACACATGCACTCACACCAACACACACGCACACACACCAACACACGCCAGTACAAACACAAACAGACACACCAACACACACCAACAGACACCAACACTCATGTCAACACTCAGACAAAAACAAAGCCACTCCTACACACCGACACACACAAACACACCAAGTCACAAGCACACCAACATACACACCAACACACAAACACACACAGAGAAACACACACACACCAACGCACACCAACACACGGACAGACACACAAAGTCACCCACAGAGCAACTCACACACAAGACAGCATCACACAGACAGAAACACCAACAAACACCTACACCCACACACCAACACACACAGGAATACACACCAACACGCACACACCAGCACACCAACATACACAGCCAGACACACCAACACACACCAATACAAATAGAAACAGACACACCGGTACACCAACAGACACCAACAGTCATACCAACACCCACACACCAACACACACAACACACATCACATACAGACAGACACATCAACACATACACCCACAACAAAAAGCATACGGTTACGTACACCAGACATACACTCCGACACACTCACAAAAACGAACACGAACACACACACCAACTCACAGTGAACACACCAACACACACAACACACACACACCTACACACACCAACACGCACACCTGCACCCATACACCAACACACACACCAATACACGTAAAGACAGACACACGAACACACACCAAAACCAACATACATACCAACACAAACACCAAAAAACACAAACATATCCACATTTACATACACACCACCACACACACAGAAACACAGAGACACACACAGCAAGACACACCAACACCGACAGACAGCAACACACACCAACACACCAAAACACACGCACACACGCAAACACTCACACCAACACACACGCACACACACCAACACACGCCGGTACAAACAAACAGACACACAAACACACCAACAGACACCAACACCCATGTCAACACTCAGACAAAAACAAAGCCACTCCTACACACCGACACACACAAACACACCAAGTCACAAGCACACCAACATACCCACCAACACACACAAACACACACAGAGAAACACGCACACACCAACGCACACCAACACACGGACAGACACACAAAGTCACCCACAGAGGAACTCACACACAAGACAGCATCACACAGACAGAAACACCAACAAACACCTACACCCACACACCAGCACACACAGGAATACACACCAACACACACACACCAAGGCACACCAACATACACAGCCAGAAACACCAACACACAAAGACCAACTCATGCACAACACGCCAATACAAATAGAAACAGACACACTAACACAGCAACAGACATACACTCCGACACACTCACAAAACAGAACACGAACACAGACACACCAACTCACAGAGAACACACCAACACACACAACACAGACAACACACACACCTACACACACCAACACGCACACCTACACCCACACACCAAAACACACACCAATACAGGCAAAGACAGACACACGAACACACACCAAAACCAACATACATACCAACACAAACACCAAAAAACGCAAACAAACCCACATTTACATACACACCACCACACACACAGAAACACAGGGACACACACACCAAGGCACACCAACATACACAGCGAGACACACCAACATTCACAGACCAACTCACGCACAACACGCCAATACAAATAGAAACAGACACACCGGCACACCAATAGACACCAACAGTCATACCAACACCCACACACCAACACACACAACACACATCACATACAGACAGACACGTCAACACATACACCCACAACAAAAACCATGCAGTAACGTACACCAGACATACACTCCGACACTCACAAAAACGAACACGAACACAGACACACCAACTCACACAGAACACACCAACACACACAACACAGACAACACACACACCTACACACACCAACACGCACACCTCCACCCACACACCAACACACACACCAATACACGCAAAGACAGACACACGAACACACACCAAAACCAACATACATACCAACACAAACACCAAAAAACGCAAACATACCCACATTTACATACACACCACCACACACACAGAAACACAGAGACACACACAGCAAGACACACCAACACCGACAGACAGCAACACACACCAACACACCACAACACACGCACACTCAAACACTCACACCAACACACACGCACACACACCAACACACGCCAGTACAAACACAAACAGACAAACCAACACACACCAACAGACACCAACACCCATGTCAACACTCAGACAAAAACAAAGCCACTCCTACACACCGACACACACAAACACACCAAGTCACAAGCACACCAACATACCCACCAACACACACAAACACACACAGAGAAACACGCACACACCAACGCACACCAACACACGGACAGACACACAAAGTCACCCACAGAGCAACTCACACACAAGACACCATCACACAGACAGAAACACCAACAAACACCTACATCCACACACCAGCACACACAGGAATACACACCAACACACACACACCAACACACCAACATACACAGGCAGACACACCAACACACACAGACCAACTCACGCACAACACGCCAATACAAATAGAAACAGACACACCGGCACACCAACAGACACCAACAGTCATACCAACACCCACACACCAACACACACAACACACATCACATACAGACAGAAAGACACACAAACACACACACACACTCACACCAAAAAACATACAGTAACGTACACCAGACATACACTCCGACACACTCACAAAAACGAACACGAACACAGACACACCAACTCACACAAAAGACACCAACACACACAACACAGACAACACACACACCTACACACACCAACACGCACACCTACACCCACACACCAACACACACACCAATACACGCAAAGACAGACACACGAACACGCACCAAAGCCAACATACATACCAACACAAACATCAAAAACCGCAAACATACCCACATTTACATACACACCACCACACACAGAAACACAGAGACACACACAGCAAATCACAAGGACACCAACATACACACCAAAACACACAAACACACACAGAGAAACACGCACACACCAACGCACACCAACACACGGACAGACACACAAAGTCACCCACAGAGCAACTCACACACAAGACACCATCACACAGTCAGATACACCAACACACACAAACACCTAAACCCACACACCAGCACACACAGGAATACACACCAGCACACACACACCGAGGCACACCAACATACACAGCCAGACACACCAAGACACACAGACCAACTCACGCACAACACGCCAATACAAATAGAAACAGACACACCGGCACACCAACAGACACCAACAGTCATACCAACACCCACACACCAACACACACAACACACATCACATACAGACAGACACAGCAACTCCCACACCCACACCAAAAAAGATACAGTAACGTACACCAGACATACACTCCGACACACTCACAAAAACGAACACGAACACAGACACACCAACTCACACAAAAGACACCAACACACACAACACAGACAACACACACACCTACACACACCAACACGCACACCTCCACCCACACACCAACACACACACCAATACACGCAAAGACAGACACACGAAGACACACCAAAACCAACATACATACCAACACAAACACCAAAAAACGCAAACATACCCACATTTACATACACACCACCGCACACACAGAAACACAGAGACACACACAGCAAGACACACCAACACCGACAGACAGCAACACACACCAACACACCAAAACACACGAACACATGCACTCACACCAACACACACGCACACACACCAACACACGCCAGTACAAACACAAACAGACACACCAACACACACCAACAGACACCAACACTCATGTCAACACTCAGACAAAAACAAAGCCACTCCTACACACCGACACACACAAACACACCAAGTCACAAGCACACCAACATACACACCAACACACAAACACACACAGAGAAACACACACACACCAACGCACACCAACACACGGACAGACACACAAAGTCACCCACAGAGCAACTCACACACAAGACAGCATCACACAGACAGAAACACCAACAAACACCTACACCCACACACCAACACACACAGGAATACACACCAACACGCACACACCAGCACACCAACATACACAGCCAGACACACCAACACACACCAATACAAATAGAAACAGACACACCGGTACACCAACAGACACCAACAGTCATACCAACACCCACACACCAACACACACAACACACATCACATACAGACAGACACATCAACACATACACCCACAACAAAAAGCATACGGTTACGTACACCAGACATACACTCCGACACACTCACAAAAACGAACACGAACACACACACCAACTCACAGTGAACACACCAACACACACAACACAGACATCACACACATACCTACACACACCAACACCCACACACCAACACACATCACATACAGACAGACAGACACACAAAAACACACACACACTCACACCAAAAAACATACAGTAACGTACACCAGACATACACCCCGACACAGTCACAAAACCGAACACGAACACAGACACACCAACTCACACAGAACACACCAGCACACACAACACAGACAATACACACACCTACACACACCAACACGCACACCTACACCCACACACCAACACACACACCAATACTCGCAAAGACAGACACACGAACACACACCAAAACCAACATACATACCAACACAAACACCAAAAAACACAAACATACCCACATTTACATACACACCACCACACACACAGAAACACAGAGACACACACAGCAAGACACACCAACACCGACAGACAGCAACACACACCAACACACCAAAACACACGCACACACGCAAACACTCAGACCAACACACACGCACACACACCAACACACGCCGGTACAAACAAACAGACACACAAACACACCAACAGACACCAACACCCATGTCAACACTCAGACAAAAACAAAGCCACTCCTACACACCGACACACACAAACACACCAAGTCACAAGCACACCAACATACCCACCAACACACACAAACACACACAGAGAAACACGCACACACCAACGCACACCAACACACGGACAGACACACAAAGTCACCCACAGAGGAACTCACACACAAGGCACCATCACACAGACAGAAACACCAACAAACACCTACACCCACACACCAGCACACACAGGAATACACACCAACACACACACACCAAGGCACACCAACATACACAGCCAGAAACACCAACACACAAAGACCAACTCATGCACAACACGCCAATACAAATAGAAACAGACACACTAACACAGCAACAGACATACACTCCGACACACTCACAAAACAGAACACGAACACAGACACACCAACTCACAGAGAACACACCAACACACACAACACAGACAACACACACACCGACACACACCAACACGCACACCTACACCCACACACCAAAACACACACCAATACAGGCAAAGACAGACACACGAACACACACCAAAACCAACATACATACCAACACAAACACCAAAAAACGCAAACAAACCCACATTTACATACACACCACCACACACACAGAAACACAGGGACACACACACCAAGGCACACCAACATACACAGCCAGACACACCAACATTCACAGACCAACTCACGCACAACACGCCAATACAAATAGAAACAGACACACCGGCACACCAATGGACACCAACAGTCATACCAACACCCACACACCAACACACACAACACACATCACATACAGACAGACACGTCAACACATACACCCACAACAAAAACCATGCAGTAACGTACACCAGACATACACTCCGACACTCACAAAAACGAACACGAACACAGACACACCAACTCACACAGAACACACCAACACACACAACACAGACAACACACACACCTACACACACCAACACGCACACCTCCACCCACACACCAACACACACACCAATACACGCAAAGACAGACACACTAAGACACACCAAAACCAACATACATACCAACACAAACACCAAAAAACGCAAACATACCCACATTTACATACACACCACCACACACACAGAAACACAGAGACACACACAGCAAGACACACCAACACCGACAGACAGCAACACACACCAACACACCACAACACACGCACACACTCAAACACTCACACCAACACACACGCACACACACCAACACACGCCAGTACAAACACAAACAGACAAACCAACACACACCAACAGACACCAACACCCATGTCAACACTCAGACAAAAACAAAGCCACTCCTACACATCGACACACACAAACACACCAAGTCACAAGCACACCAACATACCCACCAACACACACAAACACACACAGAGAAACACGCACACACCAACGCACACCAACACACGGACAGACACACAAAGTCACCCACAGAGCAACTCACACACAAGACACCATCACACAGACAGAAACACCAACAAACACCTACATCCACACACCAGCACACACAGGAATACACACCAACACACACACACCAACACACCAACATACACAGGCAGACACACCAACACACACAGACCAACTCACGCACAACACGCCAATACAAATAGAAACAGACACACCGGCACACCAACAGACACCAACAGTCATACCAACACCCACACACCAACACACACAACACACATCACATACAGACAGAAAGACACACAAACACACACACACACTCACACCAAAAAACATACAGTAACGTACACCAGACATACACTCCGACACACTCACAAAAACGAACACGAACACAGACACACCAACTCACACAAAAGACACCAACACACACAACACAGACAACACACACACCTACACACACCAACACGCACACCTACACCCACACACCAACACACACACCAATACACGCAAAGACAGACACACGAACACGCACCAAAGCCAACATACATACCAACACAAACATCAAAAACCGCAAACATACCCACATTTACATACACACCACCACACACAGAAACACAGAGACACACACAGCAAATCACAAGGAGACCAACATACACACCAAAACACACAAACACACACAGAGAAACACGCACACACCAACGCACACCAACACACGGACAGACACACAAAGTCACCCACAGAGCAACTCACACACAAGACACCATCACACAGTCAGATACACCAACACACACAAACACCTAAACCCACACACCAGCACACACAGGAATACACACCAGCACACACACACCGAGGCACACCAACATACACAGCCAGACACACCAAGACACACAGACCAACTCACGCACAACACGCCAATACAAATAGAAACAGACACACCGGCACACCAACAGACACCAACAGTCATACCAACACCCACACACCAACACACACAACACACATCACATACAGACAGACACAGCAACTCCCACACCCACACCAAAAAAGATACAGTAACGTACACCAGACATACACTCCGACACACTCACAAAAACGAACACGAACACAGACACACCAACTCACACAAAAGACACCAACACACACAACACAGACAACACACACACCTACACACACCAACACGCACACCTCCACCCACACACCAACACACACACCAATACACGCAAAGACAGACACACGAAGACACACCAAAACCAACATACATACCAACACAAACACCAAAAAACGCAAACATACCCACATTTACATACACACCACCGCACACACAGAAACACAGAGACACACACAGCAAGACACACCAACACCGACAGACAGCAACACACACCAACACACCAAAACACACGAACACATGCACTCACACCAACACACACGCACACACACCAACACACGCCAGTACAAACACAAACAGACACACCAACACACACCAACAGACACCAACACTCATGTCAACACTCAGACAAAAACAAAGCCACTCCTACACACCGACACACACAAACACACCAAGTCACAAGCACACCAACATACACACCAACACACAAACACACACAGAGAAACACACACACACCAACGCACACCAACACACGGACAGACACACAAAGTCACCCACAGAGCAACTCACACACAAGACAGCATCACACAGACAGAAACACCAACAAACACCTACACCCACACACCAACACACACAGGAATACACACCAACACGCACACACCAGCACACCAACATACACAGCCAGACACACCAACACACACCAATACAAATAGAAACAGACACACCGGTACACCAACAGACACCAAAAGTCATACCAACACCCACACACCAACACACACAACACACATCACATACAGACAGACACATCAACACATACACCCACAACAAAAAGCATGCGGTTACGTACACCAGACATACACTCCGACACACTCACAAAAACGAACACGAACACACACACCAACTCACAGTGAACACACCAACACACACAACACACACACACCTACACACACCAACACGCACACCTGCACCCATACACCAACACACACACCAATACACGTAAAGACAGACACACGAACACACACCAAAACCAACATACATACCAACACAAACACCAAAAAACGCAAACATATCCACATTTACATACACACCACCACACACACAGAAACACAGGGACACACACACCAAGGCACACCAACATACACAGCCAGACACACCAACATTCACAAACCAACCCACGCACAACACGCCAATACAAATAGAAACAGACACACAGACACACCAACAGACACCAACAGTCATACCAACACCCACACACCAACACACACAACACACATCACATACAGACAGATGGACACACAAACACACACACACACCAAAAAACATACAGTAACGTACACCAGACATACACTCCGACACACTCACAAAAGCGAACACGAACACAGACACACCAACTCACACAAAAGACACCAACACACACAACACAGACAACACACACACCTACACACACCAACACGTACACCTGCACCCACACACCAACACACACACCAATACACGCAAAGACAGACACACAAACACGCACCAAAACCAACATACATACCAACACAAACATCAAAAACCGCAAACATACCCACATTTACATACACACCACCACACACAGAAACGCAGAGACACACACAGCAAGTCAGAAGGACACCAACATACACACTAACACACACAAACACACACAGAGAAACACACACAGAGAAACGCACACACCAACGCACACCAACACACGGACAGTGAGTGAGTGAGTGAGTGAGTTTAGTTTTACGTCGCACTTAGCAATATTCCAGCTAAATGGCGTCGGTCTGTAAATAATCGAGTCTGGACCAGACAATCCAGTGATCAATAACATGAGGATCGATCTGCGCAATGGGGAACCGATGACATGTGTCAACCAAGTCAGCTAGTCTGACCACACGATCCCGTTAGTCGCCTCTTACGACAAGCATAGTCACCTTTTATGGCAAGCATGGGTTGCTGAAGGCCTATACTACCCCGGAACCTTCACGGGTCAACACACGGACAGACACACAAAGTCACCCACAGAGCAACTCACACACAAGACACCATCACACAGTCAGAAACACCAACACACACAAACACCTACATCCACACACCAGCACACACAGGAATACACACCAACACACACACATCAAGGCACACCAACATACACAGCCAGACACACCAACACACACAGACCAACTCACGCACAACACGCCAATACAAATAGAAACAGACACACCGGCACACCAACAGACACCAACAGTCATACCAACACCCACACACCAACACACATAACACACATCACATACAGACAGACACATCAACACATACACCCACACCAAAAAACATACAGTAACGTACACCAGACATACACTCCGACACACTCACAAAAATGAACAAGAACACAGACACACCAACTCACACAAAAGACACCAACACACACAACACAGACAACACACACCTACACACACCAACACGCACACCTACACCCACACACCAACACACACCAATACACGCAAAGACAGACACACAAAGACACACCAAAAGCAACATACATACCAACACAAACACCAAAAAACGCAAACATACCCACATTTACATACACACCACCGCACACACAGAAACACAGAGGCACACAGAGGCACACACAGCAAGACACACCAACATCGACAGACAGCAACACACACCAACACACCAAAACACACGCACACACGCAAACACTCACACCAACACACACGCACACACACCAACACACGCCAGTACAAACACACACACACCAACACACACCAACAGACACCAACACCCATGTCAACACTCAGACAAAAACAAAGCCACTCCTACACACCGACACACACAAACACACCAAGTCACAAGCACACCAACATACACACCAACACACACAAACACACACAGAGAAACACGCACACACCAACGCACACCAACACACGGACAGACACACAAAGTCACCCACAGAGCAACTCACACACAAGACACCATCACACAGACAGAAACACCAACACACACAAACACCTACATCCACACACCAGCACACACAGGAATACACACCAACACACACACATCAAGGCACACCAACATACACACCAACATACACACCAGCACACAAACACACACAGAGAAACACGCACACACCAACGCACACCAACACACGGACAGACACACAAAGTCACCCACAGAGCAACTCACACACAAGACACCATCACACAGACAGAAACACCAACAAACACCTACACCCACAAACCAGCACACACAGGAATACACACCAACACGCACACACCAACACACCAACATACACAGCCAGACACACCAAGACACAAAGACCAACTCACGCACAACACGCCAATACAAATAGAAACAGACACACCGGCACACCAACAGACACCAACAGTCATACCAACACCCACACACCAACACACAACACACATCACATACAGACAGACACATCAACACATACACCCACAAGAAAAAACATAGAGTAACGTACACCAGACATACACTCCGACACACTCACAAAAACAAACACGAACACACACACCAACTCACAGTGAACACACCAACACACACAACACAGACAACACACACACACCTACACACACAAACACGCACACCTACACCCACACACCAACACACACCAATACACGCAAAGACAGACACACAAAGACACACCAAAAGCAACATACATACCAACACAAACACCAAAAAACGCAAACATACCCACATTTACATACACACCACCACACACACAGAAACACAGAGACACACACAGCAAGACACACCAACACCGACAGACAGCAACACACACCAACACACCAAAACACACGCACACACGCAAACACTCACACCAACACACACGCACGCACACCAACACACGCCAGTACAAACACAAACAGACACACCAACACACACCAACAGACACCAACACCCATGTCAACACTCCGACAAAAAGAAAACCACTCCTACACACCGACACACACAAACACACCAAGTCACAAGCACACCAACATACACACAAACACACACAGAGAAACACGCACACACCAACGGACACCAACACACGGACAGACACACAAAGTCACCCACAGAGCAACTCACACACAAGACACCATCACACAGTCAGAAACACCAACACACACAAACACCTACATCCACACACCAGCACACACAGGAATACACACCAACACACACACATCAAGGCACACCAACATACACAGCCAGACACACCAACACACACAGACCAACTCACGCACAACACGCCAATACAAATAGAAACAGACACACCGGCACACCAACAGACACCAACAGTCATACCAACACCCACACACCAACACACATAACACACATAACATACAGACAGACACATCAACACATACACCCACACCAAAAAACATACAGTAACGTACACCAGACATACACTCCGACACACTCACAAAAATGAACAAGAACACAGACACACCAACTCACACAAAAGACACCAACACACACAACACAGACAACACACACACCTACACACACCAACACGCACACCTACACCCACACACCAACACACACCAATACACGCAAAGACAGACACACAAAGACACACCAAAAGCAGCATACATACCAACACAAACACCAAAAAACGCAAACATACCCACATTTACATACACACCACCGCACACACAGAAACACAGAGGCACACAGAGGCACACACAGCAAGACACACCAACACCGACAGACAGCAACACACACCAACACACCAAAACACACGCACACACGCAAACACTCACACCAACACACACGCACACACACCAACACACGCCAGTACAAACACAGACACACCAACACACACCAACAGACACCAACACCCATGTCAACACTCAGACAAAAACAAAGCCACTCCTACACACCGACACACACAAACACACCAAGTCACAAGCACACCAACATACACACCAACACACACAGAGAAACACGCACACACCAACGCACACCAACACACGGACAGACACACAAAGTCACCCACAGAGCAACTCACACACAAGACACCATCACACAGACAGAAACACCAACACACACAAACACCTACACCCACACACCAACACACACAGGAATACACACCAACACACACACACCAAGGCACACCAACATACACAGCCAGACACACCAAGACACACAGACCAACTCATGCACAACACGCCAATACAAATAGAAACAGACACACAGACACACCAACAGACACCAACAGTCATACCAACACCCACACACCAACACACACAACACACATCACATACAGACAGACACATCAACACATACACCCACAAGAAACATACAGTAACGTACACCAGAAATACACTCCGATACACTCACAAAAACGAACACGAACACACACACCAACTAACAGTGAACACACCAACACACACAACACAGACATCACACACACACCTATACACACCAACACCCACACACAACACACATCACATACAGACAGACAGACAGACAAAAACACACACACTCTCATAAGCAAAAACATACAGTAACGTACACCAGACATACACTCCGACACAGTCACAAAACCAAACACGAACACAGACACACCAACTCATACAGAACACACCAGCACACACAACACAGACAGTACACACACCTACACACACCAACACGGACACCTACACCCACACACCAACACACAAACCAATACTCGCAAAGACAGACACACGAACACACACCAAAACCAACATACATACCAACACAAACACCAAAAAACGCAAACATACCCACATTTACATACACACCACCACACACAGAAACACAGAGACACACACAGCAAGTCAGAAGGACACCAACATACACACTAACACACACAAACACACACAAACACACACAGAGAAACGCACACACCAACGCACACCAACACACGGACAGTGAGTGAGTGAGTGAGTGAGTGAGTGAGTTTAGTTTTACGTCGCACTTAGCAATATTCCAGCTAAATGGCGTCGGTCTGTAAATAATCGAGTCTGGACCAGACAATCCAGTGATCAATAACATGAGGATCGATCTGCGCAATGGGGAACCGATGACATGTGTCAACCAAGTCAGCTAGTCTGACCACCCGATCCCGTTAGTCGCCTCTTACGACAAGCATAGTCACCTTTTATGGCAAGCATGGGTTGCTGAAGGCCTATTCTACCCCGGCACCTTCACGGGTCAACACACGGACAGACACACAAAGTCACCCACAGAGCAACTCACACACAAGACACCATCACACAGTCAGAAACACCAACACACACAAACACCTACATCCACACACCAGCACACACAGGAATACACACCAACACACACACATCAAGGTACACCAACATACACAGCCAGACACACCAACACACACAGACCAACTCACGCACAACACGCCAATACAAATAGAAACAGACACACCGGCACACCAACAGCCACCAACAGTCATACCAACACCCACACACCAACACACATAACACACATAACATACAGACAGACACATCAACACATACACCCACACCAAAAAACATACAGTAACGTACACCAGACATACACTCCGACACACTCACAAAAACGAACAAGAACACAGACACACCAACTCACACAAGACACCAACACACACAACACAGACAACACACACACCTACACACACCAACACGCACACCTACACCCACACACCAACACACACCAATACACGCAAAGACAGACACACGAAGACACACCAAAAGCAACATACATACCAACACAAACACCAAAAAACGCAAACATACCCACATTTACATACACACCACCGCACACACAGAAACACAGAGGGACACACAGCAAGACACACCAACACCGACAGACAGCAACACACACCAACACACCAAAACACACGCACACACGCAAACACTCACACCAACACACACGCACACACACCAACACACGCCAGTACAAACACAGACACACCAACACACACCAACAGACACCAACACCCATGTCAACACTCAGACAAAAACAAAGCCACTCCTACACACCGACACACACAAACACACCAAGTCACAAGCACACCAACATACACACCAACACACACAAACACACACAGAGAAACACGCACACACCAACGGACACCAACACACGGACAGACACACAAAGTCACCCACAGAGCAACTCACACACAAGACACCATCACACAGACAGAAACACCAACACACACAAACACCTACACCCACACACCAGCACACACAGGAATACACACCAACACACACACACCAAGGCACACCAACATACACAGCCAGACACACCAAGACACACAGACCAACTCACGCACAACACGCCAATACAAATAGAAACAGACACACCGGAACACCAACAGACACCAACAGTCATGCCAACACCCACACACCAACACACACAACACACATCACATACAGACAGACACAGCAACACATGCACCCACAACAAGAAACATACAGTAACGTACACCAGAAATACACTCCGATACACTCACAAAAACGAACACGAACACACACACCAACTCACAGTGAACACACCAACACACACAACACAGACAATACACACACCTACACACACCAACACGCACACCTACACCCACACACCAACACACACACCAATACACGCAAAGAGAAACACACGAACACGCACCAAAACCAACATACATACCAACACAAACACCAAAAAACGCAAACATACCCACATTTACATACACACCACCACACACACAGAAACACAGAGACACACACAGCAAGACACACCAACACCGACAGACAGCAACACACACCAACACACCAAAACACACGAACACACGCAAACACTCACACCAACACACACGCACACACACCAACACACGCCAGTACAAACACAAACAGACACACCAACACACACCAACAGACACCAACACCCATGTCAACACTCAGACAAAAACAAAGCCACTCCTACACACCGACACACACAAACACACCAAGTCACAAGCACACAAACATACACACCAACACACAAACACACACAGAGAAACACGCACACACCAACGGACACCAACACACGGACAGACACACAAAGTCACCCATAGAGCAACTCACACACAAGACACCATCACACAGACAGAAACACCAACAAACACCTACACCCACAAACCAGCACACACAGGAATACACACCAACACGCACACACCAACATACACAGCCAGACACACCAACACACACAGACCAACTCACGCACAACACGCCAATACAAATAGAAACAGACACACCGGCACACCAACAGACACCAACAGTCATACCAACACCCACACACCAACACACACAACACACATCACATACAGGCAGACACATCAACACATACACCCACAACAAAAAACATACAGTAACGTACACCAGACATACACTCCGACACAGTCACAAAAATGAACACGAACACACACACCAACTCACAGTGAACACACCAACACACACAACACAGACAACACACACACACCTACACACACCAACACGCACACCTACACCCACACACCAACACACACACACCAATAAACGTAAAGACAGACACACGAACACACACCAAAACCAACATACATACCAACACAAACACCAAAAAACGCAAACATACCCACATTTACATACACACCACCACACACACAGAAACACAGAGACACACACAGCAAGACACACCAACACCGACAGACAGCAACACACACCAACACACCAAAACACACGCACACACGCAAACACTCAGACCAACACACACGCACACACACCAACACACGCCAGTACAAACACAAACAGACACACCAACACACACCAACAGACACCAACACCCATGTCAACACTCCGACAAAAAGAAAACCACTCCTACACACCGACACACACAAACACACCAAGTCACAAGCACACCAACATACACACAAACACACACAGAGAAACACGCACACACCAACGCACACCAACACACGGACAGACACAGAAAGTCACCCACAGAGCAACTCACACACGACACCATCACACAGACAGAAACACCAACAAACACCTACATCCACACACCAGCACACACAGGAATACACACCAACATGCACACACCAACACACCAACATACACAGCCAGACACACCAACACACACAGACCAACTCAGGCACAACACGCCAATACAAATAGAAACAGACACACAGACACACCAACAGACTCCAATAGTCATACCAACACCCACACACCAACACACACAACACACATCACATACAGACAGACACACAAACACACACACACACTCACACCAAAAAACATACAGTAACGTACACCAGACATACACTCCGACACACTCACAAAAACGAACACGAACACAGACACACCAACTCAAACAAAAGACACCAACACACACAACACAGACAACACACACACCTACACACACCAACACGCACACCTGCACCCACACACCAACACACACACCAATACACGCAAAGACAGACACACAAACACGCACCAAAACCAACATACATACCAACACAAACATCAAAAACCGCAAACATACCCACATTTACATACACACCACCACACACAGAAACGCAGAGACACACACAGCAAGTCAGAAGGACACCAACATACACACTAACACACACAAACACACACAGAGAAACACACACAGAGAAACGCACACACCAACGCACACCAACACACGGACAGTGAGTGAGTGAGTGAGTGAGTTTAGTTTTACGTCGCACTTAGCAATATTCCAGCTAAATGGCGTCGGTCTGTAAATAATCGAGTCTGGACCAGACAATCCAGTGATCAATAACATGAGGATCGATCTGCGCAATGGGGAACCGATGACATGTGTCAACCAAGTCAGCTAGTCTGACCACCCGATCCCGTTAGTCGCCTCTTACGACAAGCATAGTCACCTTTTATGGCAAGCATGGGTTGCTGAAGGCCTATTCTACCCCGGGACCTTCACGGGTCAACACACGGACAGACACACAAAGTCACCCACAGAGCAACTCACACACAAGACACCATCACACAGTCAGAAACACCAACACACACAAACACCTACATCCACACACCAGCACACACAGGAATACACACCAACACACACACATCAAGGCACACCAACATACACAGCCAGACACACCAACACACACAGACCAACTCACGCACAACACGCCAATACAAATAGAAACAGACACACCGGCACACCAACAGACACCAACAGTCATACCAACACCCACACACCAACACACATAACACACATAACATACAGACAGACACATCAACACATACACCCACACCAAAAAACATACAGTAACGTACACCAGACATACACTCCGACACACTCACAAAAACGAACAAGAACACAGACACACCAAATCACACAAAAGACACCAACACACACAACACAGACAACACACACACCTACACACACCAACACGCACACCTACACCCACACACCAACACACACCAATACACGCAAAGACAGACACACGAAGACACACCAAAACCAACATACATACCAACACAAACACCAAAAAACGCAAACATACCCACATTTACATACACACCACCGCACACACAGAAACACAGAGGCACACACAGCAAGACACACCAACACCGACAGACAGCAACACACACCAACACACCAAAACACACGCACACACGCAAACACTCAGACCAACACACACGCACACACACCAACACACGCCAGTACAAACACACACACACCAACACACACCAACAGACACCAACACCCATGTCAACACTCAGACAAAAACAAAGCCACTCCTACACACCGACACACACAAACACACCAAGTCACAAGCACACCAACATACACACCAACACACACAAACACACACAGAGAAACACGCACACACCAACGGACACCAACACACGGACAGACACACAAAGTCACCCACAGAGCAACTCGCACACAAGACACCATCACACAGACAGAAACACCAACACACACAAACACCTACATACACACACCAGCACACACAGGAATACACACCAACACACACACACCAAGGCACACCAACATACACAGCCAGACACACCAAGACACACAGACCAACTCACGCACAACACGCCAATACAAATAGAAACAGACACACCGGAACACCAACAGACACCAACAGTCATGCCAACACCCACACACCAACACACACAACACACATCACATACAGACAGACACAGCAACACATACACCCACAACAAGAAACATACAGTAACGTACACCAGAAATACACTCCGATACACTCACAAAAACGAACACGAACACACACACCAACTCACAGTGAACACACCAACACACACAACACAGACAATACACACACCTACACACACCAACACGCACACCTACACCCACACACCAACACACACACCAATACACGCAAAGAGAAACACACGAACACGCACCAAAACCAACATACATACCAACACAAACACCAAAAAACGCAAACATACCCACATTTACATACACACCACCACACACACAGAAACACAGAGACACACACAGCAAGACACACCAACACCGACAGACAGCAACACACACCAACACACCAAAACACACGAACACACGCAAACACTCACACCAACACACACGCACACACACCAACACACGCCAGTACAAACACAAACAGACACACCAACACACACCAACAGACACCAACACCCATGTCAACACTCAGACAAAAACAAAGCCACTCCTACACACCGACACACAAACACACACAGAGAAACACGCACACACCAACGCACACCAACACACGGACAGACACACAAAGTCACCCACAGAGCAACTCACACACAAGACACCATCACACAGACAGAAACACCAACAAACACCTACACCCACAAACCAGCACACACAGGAATACACACCAACATGCACACACCAACACACCAACATACACAGCCAGACACACCAACACACACAGACCAACTCACGCACAACACGCCAATACAAATAGAAACAGACACACCGGCACACCAACAGACACCAACAGTCATACCAACACCCACACACCAACACACACAACACACATCACATACAGGCAGACACATCAACACATACACCCACAACAAAAAACATACAGTAACGTACACCAGACATACACTCCGACACAGTCACAAAAATGAACACGAACACACACACCAACTCACACTGAACACACCAACACACACAACACAGACAACACACACACACCTACACACACCAACACGCACACCTACACCCACACACCAACACACACACACCAATAAACGTAAAGACAGACACACGAACACACACCAAAACCAACATACATACCAACACAAACACCAAAAAACGCAAACATACCCACATTTACATACACACCACCACACACACAGAAACACAGAGACACACACAGCAAGACACACCAACACCGACAGACAGCAACACACACCAACACACCAAAACACACGAACACACGCAAACACTCACACCAACACACACGCACACACACCAACACACGCCAGTACAAACACAAACAGACACACCAACACACACCAACAGACACCAACACCCATGTCAACACTCCGACAAAAAGAAAACCACTCCTACACACCGACACACACAAACACACCAAGTCACAAGCACACCAACATACACACAAACACACACAGAGAAACACGCACACACCAACGCACACCAACACACGGACAGACACAGAAAGTCACCCACAGAGCAACTCACACACGACACCATCACACAGACAGAAACACCAACAAACACCTACATCCACACACCAGCACACACAGGAATACACACCAACATGCACACACCAACACACCAACATACACAGCCAGACACACCAACACACACAGACCAACTCAGGCACAACACGCCAATACAAATAGAAACAGACACACAGACACACCAACAGTCATACCAACACACACACACCAACACACACAACACACATCACATACAGACAGACAGACACACAAACACACACACACACTCACACCAAAAAACATACAGTAACGTACACCAGACATACACTCCGACACACTCACAAAAACGAACACGAACACAGACACACCAACTCAAACAAAAGACACCAACACACACAACACAGACAACACACACACCTACACACACCAACACGCACACCTGCACCCACACACCAACACACACACCAATACACGCAAAGACAGACACACAAACACGCACCAAAACCAACATACATACCAACACAAACATCAAAAACCACAAACATACCCACATTTACATACACACCACCACACACAGAAACACAGAGACACACACAGCAAGTCAGAAGGACACCAACATACACACTAACACACACAAACACACACAAACACACACAGAGAAACAAGCACACCAACGCACACCAACACACGGACAGTGAGTGAGTGAGTGAGTGAGTTTAGTTTTACGTCGCACTTAGCAATATTCCAGCTAAATGGCGTCGGTCTGTAAATAATCGAGTCTGGACCAGACAATCCAGTGAACAATAACATAAGGATCGATCTGCGCAATGGGGAACCGATGACATGTGTCAACCAAGTCAGCTAGTCTGACCACACGATCCCGTTAGTCGCCTCTTACGACAAGCATAGTCACCTTTTATGGCAAGCATGGGTTGCTGAAGGCCTATTCTACCCCGGGACCTTCACGGGTCAACACACGGACAGACACACAAAAACACCCACAGAGCAACTCACACACAAGACACCATCACACAGTCAGAAACACCAACACACACAAACACCTACATCCACACACCAGCACACACAGGAATACACACCAACACACACACATCAAGGCACACCAACATACACAGCCAGACACACCAACACACACAGACCAACTCACGCACAACACGCCAATACAAATAGAAACAGACACACCGGCACACCAACAGACACCAACAGTCATACCAACACCCACACACCAACACACATAACACACATCACATACAGACAGACACAGCAACACCCACACCAAAAAACATACAGTAACGTACACCAGACATACACTCCGACACACTCACAAAAACGAAGACGAACACAGACACACCAACTCACACAAAAGACACCAACACACACAACACAGACAACACACACACCTACACACACCAACACGCACACCTGCACCCACACACCAACACACACACCAATACACGCAAAGACAGACACACAAACACGCACCAAAACCAACATACATACCAACACAAACATCAAAAACCGCAAACATACCCACATTTACATACACACCACCACACACAGAAACACAGAGACACACACAGCAAGTCAGAAGGACACCAACATACACACTAACACACACAAACACACACAAACACACACAGAGAAACAAGCACACCAACGCACACCAACACACGGACAGTGAGTGAGTGAGTGAGTGAGTGAGTTTAGTTTTACGTCGCACTTAGCAATATTCCAGCTAAATGGCATCGGTCTGTAAATAATCGAGTCTGGACCAGACAATCCAGTGATCAATAACATGAGGATCGATCTGCGCAATGGGGAACCGATGACATGTGTCAACCAAGTCAGCTAGTCTGACCACCCGATCCTGTTAGTCGCCTCTTACGACAAGCATAGTCACCTTTTACGGCAAGCATGGGTTGCTGAAGGCCTATTCTACCCCGGGACCTTCACGGGTCAACACACGGACAGACACACAAAGTCACCCACAGAGCAACTCACACACAAGACACCATCACACAGTCAGAAACACCAACACACACAAACACCTACATCCACACACCAGCACACACAGGAATACACACCAACACACACACATCAAGGCACACCAACATACACAGCCAGACACACCAACACACACAGACCAACTCACGCACAACACGCCAATACAAATAGAAACAGACACACCGGCACACCAACAGACACCAACAGTCATACCAACACCCACACACCAACACACATAACACACATAACATACAGACAGACACATCAACACATACACCCACACCAAAAAACATACAGTAACGTACACCAGACATACACTCCGACACACTCACAAAAACGAACAAGAACACAGACACACCAACTCACACAAAAGACACCAACACACACAACACAGACAACACACACACCTACACACACCAACACGCACACCTACACCCACACACCAACACACACCAATACACGCAAAGACAGACACACGAAGACACACCAAAACCAACATACATACCAACACAAACACCAAAAAACGCAAACATACCCACATTTACATACACACCACCGCACACACAGAAACACAGAGACACACACAGCAAGACACACCAACACCGACAGACAGCAACACACACCAACACACCACAACACACGCACACACTCAAACACTCACACCAACACACACGCACACACACCAACACACGCCAGTACAAACACAAACAGACAAACCAACACACACCAACAGACACCAACACCCATGTCAACACTCAGACAAAAACAAAGCCACTCCTACACACCGACACACACAAACACACCAAGTCACAAGCACACCAACATACACACAAACACACACAGAGAAACACGCACACACCAACGGACACCAACACACGGACAGACACACAAAGTCACCCACAGAGCAACTCACACACAAGACACCATCACACAGACAGAAACACCAACACACACAAACACCTACACCCACACACCAGCACACACAGGAATACACACCAACACACACACACCAAGGCACACCAACATACACAGCCAGACACACCAAGACACACAGAGCAACTCACGCACAACACGCCAATACAAATAGAAACAGACACACCGGAACACCAACAGACACCAACAGTCATGCCAACACCCACACACCAACACACACAACACACATCACATACAGACAGACACAGCAACACATACACCCACAACAAGAAACATACAGTAACGTACACCAGAAATACACTCCGATACACTCACAAAAACGAACACGAACACACACACCAACTCACAGTGAACACACCAACACACACAACACAGACAATACACACACCTACACACACCAACACGCACACCTACACCCACACACCAACACACACACCAATACACGCAAAGAGAAACACACGAACACGCACCAAAACCAACATACATACCAACACAAACACCAAAAAACGCAAACATACCCACATTTACATACACACCACCACACACACAGAAACACAGAGACACACACAGCAAGACACACCAACACCGACAGACAGCAACACACACCAACACACCAAAACACACGAACACACGCAAACACTCACACCAACACAGACGCACACACACCAACACACGCCAGTACAAACACAAACAGACACACCAACACACACCAACAGACACCAACACCCATGTCAACACTCAGACAAAAACAAAGCCACTCCTACACACCGAAACACACAAACACACCAAGTCACAAGCACACCAACATACACACCAACACACAAACACACACAGAGAAACACGCACACACCAACGCACACCAACACACGGACAGACACACAAAGTCACCCACAGAGCAACTCACACACAAGACACCATCACACAGACAGAAACACTAACAAACACCTACACCCACAAACCAGCACACACAGGAATACACACCAACACGCACACACCAACACACCAACATACACAGCCAGACACACCAACACACACAGACCAACTCACGCACAACACGCCAATACAAATAGAAACAGACACACCGGCACACCAACAGACACCAACAGTCATACCAACACCCACACACCAACACACACAACACACATCACATACAGACAGACACATCAACACATACACCCACAACAAAAAACATACAGTAACGTACACCAGACATACACTCCGACACAGTCACAAAAATGAACACGAACACACACACCAACTCACAGTGAACACACCAACACACACAACACAGACAACACACACACACCAACACGCACATCTACACCCACACACCAACACACACACACCAATAAACGTAAAGACAGCAACACACACCAACACACCAAAACACACGAACACACGCAAACACTCACACCAACACACACGCACACACACCAACACACGCCAGTACAAACACAAACAGACACACCAACACACACCAACAGACACCAACACCCATGTCAACACTCAGACAAAAACAAACCCACTCCTACACACCGACACACACAAACACACCAAGTCACAAGCACACCAACATACACACCAACACACACAAACACACACAGAGAAACACGCACACACCAACGGACACCAACACACGGACAGACACACAAAGTCACCCACAGAGCAACTCACACACAAGACACCATCACACAGACAGAAACACCAACACACACAAACACCTACACCCACACACCAGCACACACAGGAATACACACCAGCACACACACACCAAGGCACACCAACATACACAGCCAGACACACCAAGACACACAGACCAACTCACGCACAACACGCCAATACAAATAGAAACAGACACACCGGAACACCAACAGACACCAACAGTCATGCCAACACCCACACACCAACACACACAACACACATCACACACAGACAGACACATCAACACATACACCCACACCAAGAAACATACAGTAACGTACACCAGAAATACACTCCGATACACTCACAAAAACGAACACGAACACACACACCAACTCACAGTGAACACACCAACACACACAACACAGACAATACACACACCTACACACACCAACACGCACACCTACACCCACACACCAACACACACACCAATACACGCAAAGAGAAACTCACGAACACACACCAAAACCAACATACATACCAACACAAACACCAAAAAACGCAAACATACCCACATTTACATACACACCACCACACACACAGAAACACAGAGACACACACAGCAAGACACACCAACACCGACAGACAGCAACACACACCAACACACCAAAACACACGAACACACGCAAACACTCACACCAACACACACGCACACACACCAACACACGCCAGTACATACACAAACAGACACACCAACACACACCAACAGACACCAACACCCATGTCAACACTCAGACAAAAACAAAGCCACTCCTACACACCGAAACACACAAACACACCAAGTCACAAGCACACAAACATACACACCAACACACAAACACACACAGAGAAACACGCACACACCAACGCACACCAACACACGGACAGACACAGAAAGTCACCCACAGAGCAACTCACACACGACACCATCACACAGACAGAAACACCAACAAACACCTACATCCACACACCAGCACACACAGGAATGCACACCAACATGCACACACCAACACACCAACATACACAGCCAGACACACCAACACACACAGACCAACTCACGCACAACACGCCAATACAAATAGAAACAGACACACAGACACACCAACAGACACCAACAGTCATACCAACACACACACACCAACACACACAACACACATCACAGAGAGACAGACAGACACACAAACACACACACACACTCACACCAAAAAACATACAGTAACGTACACCAGACATACACTCCGACACACTCACAAAAACGAACACGAACACAGACACACCAACTCAAACAAAAGACACCAACACACACAACACAGACAACACACACACCTACACACACCAACACGCACACCTGCACCCACACACCAACACACACACCAATACACGCAAAGACAGACACACAAACACGCACCAAAACCAACATACATACCAACACAAACATCAAAAACCACAAACATACCCACATTTACATACACACCACCACACACAGAAACACAGAGACACACACAGCAAGTCAGAAGGACACCAACATACACACTAACACACACAAACACACACAAACACACACAGAGAAACGCACACACCAACGCACACCAACACACGGACAGTGAGTGAGTGAGTGAGTGAGTTTAGTTTTACGTCGCACTTAGCAATATTCCAGCTAAATGGCGTCGGTCTGTAAATAATCGAGTCTGGACGAGACAATCCAGTGATCAATAACATAAGGATCGATCTGCGCAATGGGGAACCGATGACATGTGTCAACCAAGTCAGCTAGTCTGACCACACGATCCCGTTAGTCGCCTCTTACGACAAGCATAGTCACCTTTTATGGCAAGCATGGGTTGCTGAAGGCCTATTCTACCCCGGGACCTTCACGGGTCAACACACGGACAGACACACAAAAACACCCACAGAGCAACTCTCACACAAGACACCATCACACAGTCAGAAACACCAACACACACAAACACCTACATCCACACACCAGCACACACAGGAATACACACCAACACACACACATCAAGGCACACCAACATACACAGCCAGACACACCAACACACACAGACCAACTCACGCACAACACGCCAATACAAATAGAAACAGACACACCGGCACACCAACAGACACCAACAGTCATACCAACACCCACACACCAACACACATAACACACATCACATACAGACAGACACAGCAACACCCACACCAAAAAAGATACAGTAACGTACACCAGACATACACTCCGACACACTCACAAAAACGAACACGAACACAGACACACCAACTCACACAAAAGACACCAACACACACAACACAGACAACACACACACCTACACACACCAACACGCACACCTGCACCCACACACCAACACACACACCAATACACGCAAAGACAGACACACAAACACGCACCAAAACCAACATACGTACCAACACAAACATCAAAAACCGCAAACATACCCACATTTACATACACACCACCACACACAGAAACACAGAGACACACACAGCAAGTCAGAAGGACACCAACATACACACTAACACACACAAACACACACAAACACACACAGAGAAACAAACACACCAACGCACACCAACACACGGACAGTGAGTGAGTGAGTGAGTGAGTGAGTTTAGTTTTACGTCGCACTTAGCAATATTCCAGCTAAATGGCATCGGTCTGTAAATAATCGAGTCTGGACCAGACAATCCAGTGATCAATAACATGAGGATCGATCTGCGCAATGGGGAACCGATGACATGTGTCAACCAAGTCAGCTAGTCTGACCACCCGATCCTGTTAGTCGCCTCTTACGACAAGCATAGTCACCTTTTACGGCAAGCATGGGTTGCTGAAGGCCTATTCTACCCCGGGACCTTCACGGGTCAACACACGGACAGACACACAAAGTCACCCACAGAGCAACTCACACACAAGACACCATCACACAGTCAGAAACACCAACACACACAAACACCTACATCCACACACCAGCACACACAGGAATACACACCAACACACACACATCAAGGCACACCAACATACACAGCCAGACACACCAACACACACAGACCAACTCACGCACAACACGCCAATACAAATAGAAACAGACACACCGGCACACCAACAGACACCAACAGTCATACCAACACCCACACACCAACAGACATAACACCCATAACATACAGACAGACACATCAACACATACACCCGCACCAAAAAACATACAGTAACGTACACCAGACATACACTCCGACACACTCACAAAAATGAACAAGAACACAGACACACCAACTCACACAAAAGACACCAACACACACAACACAGACAACACACACACCTACACACACCAACACGCACACCTACACCCACACACCAACACACACCAATACACGCAAAGACAGAGACACGAAGACACACCAAAACCAACATACATACCAACACAAACACCAAAAAACGCAAACATACCCACATTTACATACACAGCACCGCACACACAGAAACACAGAGGCACACACAGCAAGACACACCAACACCGACAGACACCAACACACACCAACACACCAAAACACACGCACACACGCAAACACTCAGACCAACACACACGCACACACACCAACACACGCCAGTACAAACACAGACACACCAACACACACCAACAGACACCAACACCCATGTCAGCACTCAGACAAAAACAAACCCACTCCTACACACCGACACACACAAACACACCAAGTCACAAGCACACCAACATACACACCAACACACACAAACACACACAGAGAAACACGCACACACCAACGGACACCAACACACGGACAGACACACAAAGTCACCCACAGAGCAACTCACACACAAGACACCATCACACAGACAGAAACACCAACACACACAAACACCTACACCCACACACCAACACACACAGGAATACACACCAGCACACACACACCAAGGCACACCAACATACACAGCCAGACACACCAAGACACACAGACCAACTCACGCACAACACGCCAATACAAATAGAAACAGACACACCGGCACACCAACAGACACCAACAGTCATGCCAACACCCACACACCAACACACACAACACACATCACATACAGACAGACACATCAACACATACACCCACAACAAGAAACATACAGTAACGTACACCAGATATACACTCCGATACACTCACAAAAACGAACACGAACACACACACCAACTCACAGTGAACACACCAACACACACAACACAGACATCACACACACACCTACACACACCAACACCCACACACAACACACATCACATACAGACAGACAGACACACAAAAACACACACACTCTCATAACCAAAAACATACAGTAACGTACACCAGACATACACCCCGACACAGTCACAAAACCAAACACGAACACAGACACACCAACTCATACAGAACACACCAGCACACACAACACAGACAGTACACACACCTACACACACCAACACGCACACCTACACCCACACACCAACACACACACCAATACTCGCAAAGACAGACACACGAACACACACCAAAACCAACATACATACCAACACAAACACCAAAAAACGCAAACATACCCACATTTACATACACAGCACCACACACACAGAAACACAGAGACACACACAGCAAGACACACCAACACCGACAGACAGCAACACACACCAACACACCAAAACACACGCAAACACTCACACCAACACACACGCACACACACCAACACACGCCAGTACAAACACAGACACACCAACACACACCAACAGACACCAACACCCATGTCAACACTCAGACAAAAACAAAGCCACTCCTACACACCGACACACACAAACACACCAAGTCACAAGCACACAAACATACACACCAACACACAAACACACACAGAGAAACACGCACACACCAACGCACACCAACACACGGACAGACACACAAAGTCACCCACAGAGCAACTCACACACAAGACACCATCACACAGACAGAAACACCAACAAACACCTACACCCACACACCAGCACACACAGGAATACACACCAACACGCACACACCAACACACCAACATACACAGCCAGACACACCAAGACACAAAGACCAACTCACGCACAACACGCCAATACAAATAGAAACAGACACACCGGCACACCAACAGACACCAACAGTCATACCAACACCCACACACCAACACACACAACACACATCACATACAGACAGACACAGCAACACATACACCCACAACAAAAAACATACAGTAACGTACACCAGACATACACTCCGACACACTCACAAAAACGAACACGAACACACACACCAACTCACAGTGAACACACCAACACACACAACACAGACAACACACACACACCTACACACACCAACACGCACACCTACACCCACACACCAACACACACACACCAATAAACGTAAAGACAGACACACGAACACACACCAAAACCAACATACATACCAACACAAACACCAAAAAACGCAAACATACCCACATTTACATACACACAACCACACACACAGAGACACACACGGTAAGACACACCAACACCGACAGACAGCAACACACACCAACACACCAAAACACACGCACACACGCAAACACTCACACCAACACACACGCACACACACCAACACACGCCAGTACAAACACAAACAGACACACCAACACACACCAACAGACACAAACACCCATGTCAACACTCAGACAAAAAGAAAACCACTCCTACACACAGACACACACAAACACACCAAGTCACAAGCACACCAACATACACACAAACACACACAGAGAAACACGCATACACCAACGCACACCAACACACGGACAGACACACAAAGTCACCCACAGAGCAACTCACAGACAAGACACCATGACACAGACAGAAACACCAACAAACACCTACATCCACACACCAGCACACACAGGAATACACACCAACATGCACACACCAACACACCAACATACACAGCCAGACACACCAACACACACAGACCAACTCAGGCACAACACGCCAATACAAATAGAAACAGACACACAGACACACCAAAAGACACCAACAGTCATACCAACACACACACACCAACACACACAACACACATCACATACAGACAGACAGACACACAAACACACACACACACTCACACCAAAAAACATACAGTAACGTACACCAGACATACACTCCGACACACTCACAAAAACGAACACGAACACAGACACACCAACTCAAACAAAAGACACCAGCACACACAACACAGACAACACACACACCTACACACACCAACACGCACACCTGCACCCACACACCAACACACACACCAATACACGCAAAGACAGACACACAAACACGCACCAAAACCAACATACATACCAACACAAACATCAAAAACCACAAACATACCCACATTTACATACACACCACCACACACAGAAACACAGAGACACACACAGCAAGTCACAAGGACACCAACATACACACTAACACACACAAACACACACAAACACACACAGAGAAACGCACACACCAACGCACACCAACACACGGACAGTGAGTTAGTGAGTGAGTGAGTTTAGTTTTACGTCGCACTTAGCAATATTCCAGCTAAATGGCGTCGGTCTGTAAATAATCGAGTCTGGACCAGACAATCCAGTGATCAATAACATAAGGATCGATCTGCGCAATGGGGAACCGATGACATGTGTCAACCAAGTCAGCTAGTCTGACCACCCGATCCCGTTAGTCGCCTCTTACGACAAGCATAGTCACCTTTTATGGCAAGCATGGGTTGCTGAAGGCCTATTCTACCCCGGGACCTTCACGGGTCAACACACGGACAGACACACAAAAACACCCACAGAGCAACTCACACACAAGACACCATCACACAGTCAGAAACACCAACACACACAAACACCTACATCCACACACCAGCACACACAGGAATACACACCAACACACACACATCAAGGCACACCAACATACACAGCCAGACACACCAACACACACATACCAACTCACGCACAACACGCCAATACAAATAGAAACAGACACACCGGCACACCAACAGACACCAACAGTCATACCAACACCGACACACCAACACACATAACACACATAACATACAGACAGACACATCAACACATACACTCACACCAAGAAACATACAGTAACGTACACCAGAAATACACTCCGATACACTCACAAAAACGAAGACGAACACAGACAACAACTCACAGTGAACACACCAACAGACACAACACAGACATCACACACACACCTACACACACCAACACCCACACACAACACACATCACATACAGACAGACAGACACACAAAAACACACACACTCTCATAACCAAAAACATACAGTAACGTACACCAGACATACACCCCGACACAGTCACAAAACCAAACACGAACACAGACACACCAACTCATACAGAACACACCAGCACACACAACACAGACAGTACACACACCTACACACACCAACACGCACACCTACACCCACACACCAACACACACACCAATACTCGCAAAGACAGACACACGAACACACACCAAAACCAACATACATACCAACACAAACACCAAAAAACGCATACATACCCACATTTACATACACACCACCACACACACAGAAACACAGAGACACACACAGCAAGACACACCAACACCGACAGACAGCAACACACACCAACACACCAAAACACACGCACACACGCAAGCACTCAGACCAACACACACGCACACACACCAACACACGCCAGTACAAACACAAACAGACACACCAACACACACCAACAGACACCAACACCCATGTCAACACTCAGACAAAAACAAAGCCACTCCTACACACCGACACACACAAACACACCAAGTCACAAGCACACCAACACACACACCAACACACAAACACACACAGAGAAACACGCAGACACCAGCGCACACCAACACACGGACAGACACACAAAGTCACCCACAGAGCAACTCACACACAAGACACCATCACACAGACAGAAACACCAACAAACACCTACACCCACACACCAGCACACACAGGAATACACACCAACACACACAAACCAAGGCACACCAACATACACAGCCAGACACACCAACACACACGGACCAACTCACGCACAAGACGCCAATACAAACAGAAACAAACACACCGGTACACCAACAGTCATACCAACACCCACACACCAACACACACAACACACATCACATACAGACAGACACAGCAACACATACACCCACAACAAAAAACATACAGTAACGTACACCAGATATACACTCCGACACACTCACAAAAACGAACACGAACACACACACCAACTCACAGTGAACACACCAACACACACAACACAGACATCACACACATACCTACACACACCAACACCCACACACCAACACACATCACATACAGACAGACAGACACACAAAAACACACACACACTCACACCAAAAAACATACAGTAACGTACACCAGACATACACCCCGACACAGTCACAAAACCGAACACGAACACAGACACACCAACTCACACAGAACACACCAGCACACACAACACAGACAATACACACACCTACACACACCAACACGCACACCTACACCCACACACCAACACACACACCAATACTCGCAAAGACAGACACACGAACACACACCAAAACCAACATACATACCAACACAAACACCAAAAAACACAAACATACCCACATTTACATACACACCACCACACACACAGAAACACAGAGACACACACAGCAAGACACACCAACACCGACAGACAGCAACACACACCAACACACCAAAACACACGCACACACGCAAACACTCAGACCAACACACACGCACACACACCAACACACGCCAGTACAAACACAAACAGACACACCAACACACACCAACAGACACCAACACCCATGTCAACACTCAGACAAAAACAAAGCCACTCCTACACACCGACACACACAAACACACCAAGTCACAAGCACACCAAGATACACACCAACACACAAACACACACAGAGAAACACGCAGACACCAGCGCACACCAACACACGGACAGACACACAAAGTCACCCACAGAGCAACTCGCACACAAGACACCATCACACAGACAGAAACACCAACAAACACCTACACCCACACACCAGCACACACAGGAATACACACCAACACACACAAACCAAGGCACACCAACATACACAGCCAGACACACCAACACACACGGACCAACTCAAGCACAACACGCCAATACAAATAGAAACAGACACACCGGTACACCAACAGTCATACCAACACCCACACACCAACACACACAACACACATCACATACAGACAGACACAGCAACACATACACCCACAACAAAAAACATACAGTAACGTACACCAGATATACACTCCGACACACTCACAAAAACAAACACGAACACACACACCAACTCACAGTGAACACACCAACACAGACATCACACACATACCTACACACACCAACACCCACACACAACACACATCACATACAGACAGACAGACACACAAAAACACACACACACTCACACCAAAAAACATACAGTAACGTACACCAGACATACACCCCGACACAGTCACAAAACCAAACACGAACACAGACACACCAACTCACACAGAACACACCAGCACACACAACACAGACAATATACACACCTACACACACCAACACGCACACCTACACCCACACACCAACACACACACCAATACTCGCAAAGACAAACACACGAACACACACCAAAACCAACATACATACCAACACAAACACCAAAAAACGCAAACATACCCACATTTAGATACACACCACCACACACACAGAAACACAAAGACACACACAGCAAGACACACCAACACCGACAGACAGCAACACACACCAACACACCAAAACACACGAACACACGCAAACACTCACACCAACACACACGCACACACACCAACACACGCCAGTACAAACACAGACAGACACACCAACACACACCAACAGACACCAACACCCATGTCAACACTCAGACAAAAACAAAGCCACTCCCACACACCGACACACACAAACACACCAAGTCACAAGCACACCAACACACACACCAACACACAAACACACACAGAGAAACACGCAGACACCAGCGCACACCAACACACGGACAGACACACAAAGTCACCCACAGAGCAACTCACACACAAGACACCATCACACAGACAGAAACACCAACAAACACCTACACCCACACACCAGCACACACAGGAATACACACCAACACACACAAACCAAGGCACACCAACATACACAGCCAGACACACCAACACACACGGACCAACTCACGCACAAGACGCCAATACAAACAGAAACAAACACACCGGTACACCAACAGTCATACCAACACCCACACACCAACACACACAACACACATCACATACAGACAGACACAGCAACACATACACCCACAACAAAAAACATACAGTAACGTACACCAGATATACACTCCGACACACTCACAAAAACGAACACGAACACACACACCAACTCACAGTGAACACACCAACACACACAACACAGACATCACACACATACCTACACACACCAACACCCACACACCAACACACATCACATACAGACAGACAGACACACAAAAACACACACACACTCACACCAAAAAACATACAGTAACGTACACCAGACATACACCCCGACACAGTCACAAAACCGAACACGAACACAGACACACCAACTCACACAGAACACACCAGCACACACAACACAGACAA
Source organism: Haliotis asinina (assembly GCF_037392515.1). Classification (NCBI taxonomy): domain Eukaryota; kingdom Metazoa; phylum Mollusca; class Gastropoda; order Lepetellida; family Haliotidae; genus Haliotis; species Haliotis asinina. The sequence goes on along the minus strand of NC_090292.1, from coordinate 35,398,565 downwards.
TACACACACCTACACACACCAACACGCACACCTACACCCACACACCAACACACACACCAATACTCGCAAAGACAGACACACGAACACACACCAAAACCAACATACATACCAACACAAACACCAAAAAACACAAACATACCCACATTTACATACACACCACCACACACACAGAAACACAGAGACACACACAGCAAGACACACCAACACCGACAGACAGCAACACACACCAACACACCAAAACACACGCACACACGCAAACACTCAGACCAACACACACGCACACACACCAACACACGCCAGTACAAACACAAACAGACACACCAACACACACCAACAGACACCAACACCCATGTCAACACTCAGACAAAAACAAAGCCACTCCTACACACCGACACACACAAACACACCAAGTCACAAGCACACCAAGATACACACCAACACACAAACACACACAGAGAAACACGCAGACACCAGCGCACACCAACACACGGACAGACACACAAAGTCACCCACAGAGCAACTCGCACACAAGACACCATCACACAGACAGAAACACCAACAAACACCTACACCCACACACCAGCACACACAGGAATACACACCAACACACACAAACCAAGGCACACCAACATACACAGCCAGACACACCAACACACACGGACCAACTCAAGCACAACACGCCAATACAAATAGAAACAGACACACCGGTACACCAACAGTCATACCAACACCCACACACCAACACACACAACACACATCACATACAGACAGACACAGCAACACATACACCCACAACAAAAAACATACAGTAACGTACACCAGATATACACTCCGACACACTCACAAAAACAAACACGAACACACACACCAACTCACAGTGAACACACCAACACAGACATCACACACATACCTACACACACCAACACCCACACACAACACACATCACATACAGACAGACAGACACACAAAAACACACACACACTCACACCAAAAAACATACAGTAACGTACACCAGACATACACCCCGACACAGTCACAAAACCAAACACGAACACAGACACACCAACTCACACAGAACACACCAGCACACACAACACAGACAGCAACACACACCAACACACACACCAAAACACACGAACACACGCAAACACTCACACCAACACACACGCACACACACCAACACACGCCAGTACAAACACAGACACACCAACACACGGACAGTGAGTGAGTGAGTGAGTGACTTTAGTTTTACGTCGCACTTAGCAATATTCCAGCTAAACTGCGTCGGTCTGTAAATAATCGAGTCTGGACCAGACAATCCAGTGATCAATAACATGAGGATCGATCTGCGCAATGGGGAACCGATGACATGTGTCAACCAAGTCAGCTAGTCTGACCACCCGATCCTGTTAGTCGCCTCTTACGACAAGCATAGTCACCTTTTATGGCAAGCATGGGTTGCTGAAGGCCTATTCTACCCCGGGACCTTCACGGGTCAACACACGGACAGACACACAAAGTCACCCACAGAGCAACTCACACACAAGACACCATCACACAGTCAGAAACACCAACACACACAAACACCTACATCCACACACCAGCACACACAGGAATACACACCAACACACACACATCAAGGCACACCACCATACACAGCCAGACACACCAACACACACAGACCAACTCACGCACAACACGCCAAAACAAATAGAAACAGACACACCGGCACACCAACAGACACCAACAGTCATACCAACACCCACACACCAACACACACAACACACAAAACATACAGACAGACACAGCAACACCCACACCAAAAAACATACAGTAACGTACACCAGACATACACTCCGACACACTCACAAAAACGAACACGAACACAGACACACCAACTCACACAAAAGACACCAACACACACAACACAGACAACACACACACCTACACACACCAACACGCACACCTACACCCACACACCAACACACACCAATACACGCAAAGACAGACACACGAAGACACACCAAAACCAACATACATACCAACACAAACACCAAAAAACGCAAACATACCCACATTTACATACACACCACCACACACACAGAAACACAGAGACACACACAGCAAGACACACCAACACCGACAGACAGCAACACACACCAACACACCAAAACACACGCACACACGCAAACACTCACACCAACACACACGCACACACACCAACACACGCCAGTACAAACACAAACAGACACACCAACACACACCAACAGACACCAACACCCATGTCAACACTCAGACAAAAACAAACCCACTCCTACACACCGACACACACAAACACACCAAGTCACAAGCACACCAACATACACACACCAAGGGACACCAACATACACAGCCAGACACACCAACACACACAGACCAACTCACGCACAACACGCCAATACAAATAGAAACAGACACACCGGCACACCAACAGACACCAACAGACATACCAACACCCACACACCAACACACACAACACACATCACATACAGACAGACACATCAACACATACACCCACAACAAGAAACATACAGTAACGTACACCAGATATACACTCTGACACACTCACAAAAACGAACACCAACACCGACACCAACTCACAGTGAACACACCAACACACACAACACAGACATCAGACACACACCTACACACACCAACACCCACACCCAACACACATCACATACAGACAGACACACAAAAACACACACACACTCACACCAAAAAACATACAGTAACGGACACAAGACATACACCCCGACACAGTCACAAAACCAAACACGAACACAGACACACCAACTCATACAGAACACACCAGCACACACAACACAGACAATACACACACCTACACACACCAACACGCACACCTACACCCACACACCAACACACACACCAATACTCGCAAAGACAGACACACTAACACACACCAAAACTAACATACATACCAACACAAACACCAAAAAACGCAAACATACCCACATTTACATACACACCACCACACACACAGAAACACAGAGACACACACAGCAAGACACACCAACACCGACAGACAGCAACACACACCAACACACCAAAACACACGCACACACGCAAACACTCACACCAACACACACGCACGCACACCAACACACGCCAGTACAAACACAAACAGACACACCAACACACACCAACAGACACCAACACCCATGTCAACACTCAGACAAAAACAAAGCCACTCCTACACACCGACACACACAAACACACCAAGTCACAAGCACACCAAGATACACACCAACACACACAAACACACACAGAGAAACACGCACACACCAGCGCACACCAACACACGGACAGACACACAAAGTCACCCACAGAGCAACTCACACACAAGACACCATCACACAGACAGAAACACCAACAAACACCTACATCCACACACCAGCACACACAGGAATACACACCAACACGCACACACCAACACACCAACATACACAGCCACACACACCAACACACACAGAGCAACTCACGCACAACACGCCAATACAAATAGAAACAGACACACAGACACACCAACAGACACCAACAGTCATACCAACACCCACACACCAACACACACAACACACATCACATACAGACAGATGGACACACAAACACACACACACACCAAAAAACATACAGTAACGTACACCAGACATACACTCCGACACACTCACAAAAGCGAACACGAACACAGACACACCAACTCACACAAAAGACACCAACACACACAACACAGACAACACACACACCTACACACACCAACACGCACATCTACACCCACACACCAACACACACACCAATACACGCAAAGACAGACACACGAACACGCACCAAAACCAACATACATACCAACACAAACATCAAAAACCGCAAACATACCCACATTTACATACACACCACCCCACACAGAAACACAGAGACACACACAGCAAGTCACAAGGACACCAACATACACACCAACACACACAAACACACACAGAGAAACACGGACACACCAACGCACACAAACACACGGACAGTGAGTGAGTGAGTGAGTGAGTTTAGTTTTACGTCGCACTTAGCAGTGTTCCAGCTATATGGCGACGGTCTGTAAATAATCGAGTCTGGACCAGACAATCCAGTGATCAATAACATGAGGATCGATCTGCGCAATGGGGAACCGATGACATGTGTCAACCAAGTCAGCTAGTCTGACCACCCGATCCCGTTAGTCGCCTCTTACGACAAGCATAGTCACCTTTTATGGCAAGCATGGGTTGCTGAAGGCCTATTCTACCCCGAGACCTTCACGGGTCAACACACGGACAGACACACAAAGTCACCCACAGAGCAACTCACACACAAGACACCATCACACAGTCAGAAACACCAACACACACAGACCAATTCACGCACAACACGCCAATACAAATAGAAACAGACACACCGACACACTAACAGACACCAACAGTCATACCAACACCCCCACACCAACACACATAACACACATAACATACAGACAGACACAGCAACACCCACACCGACACCAAAAAACATACAGTAATGTACACCAGACATACACTCCGACACACTCACAAAAACGAACACGAACACAGACACACCAACTCACACAAAAGACACCAACACACACAACACAGACAACACACACACCTACACACACCAACACGCACACCTACACCCACACACACCAATACACGCAAAGACAGACACACGAACACACACCAAAACCAACATACATACCAACACAAACACCAAAAACCGCAAACATACCCACATTTACATACACACCACCACACACACAGAAACACAGAGACACACACAGCAAGACACACCAACACCGACAGACAGCAACACACACCAACACACCAAAACACACGCACACACGCAAACACTCACACCAACACACACGCACACACACCAACACACGCCAGTACAAACACAAACAGACACACCAACACACACCAACAGACACCAACACCCATGTCAACACTCAGACAAAAACAAACCCACTCCTACACACCGACACACACAAACACACCAAGTCACAAGCACACCAAGATACACACCAACACACACAAACACACACAGAGAAACACGCACACACACACTCACACCAAAAAACATACAGTAACGTACACCAGACATACACTCCGACACACTCACAAAACCGAACACGAACACAGACACACCAACTCACACAGAACACACCAACACTCACAACACAGACAGTACACACACCTACACACACCAACACCCACACCTACACCCACACACCAACACACACACCAATACACGCAAAGACAGACACACGAGAAACACGCACACACCAACACACAGGAATACACACCAAGACACACACACCAAGGCACACCAAAATACACAGCCAGACACAGCAACACACACAGACCAACTCACGCACAACACGCCAATACAAATAGAAACAGACACACCAGCACAGCAACAGACACCAACAATCATACCAACACACACACACAACAAACACCAGACACAGACAGACACACCCACACCAACACACCAACACAAACACATATACGCAGACACCAACACCGACACGGCAACAGACACACCAAGACAAGAACACACACACCAACACATTTGTACACTCACACTAATGCATCCTAACACACATACGCACACACGCGAACACATCAACACAGCAAGACACGTAGAAACACCAACCCCCCCACAGACACACACCAACACAGCAACACCCACACCAACACACGCCAACACAAACACAAACAGAAACAAGAACACACATCAGCAGACATCGACACCCATACTAACACTTACACACCAACACACATAGACACACACGAACATACAGACAACACGCCAACAGAGACACAAACAGAGGCACATCAACACACCAACACCCATACCAACACACACACACCAACACACTTACACCCGTGCAACAACATGCACAACACACCAAGAAACACAGACACACTAACGTACCAAAACATTCACACCAACACCGACACACCTACGCACACGAACACCAACACACACCATAACACACGCAAACACAAACACCAACACACCGTACCACACATAAACAAACACATACCAACTCACGAACACACCAAGACACTCAAACAGGCGAACACACAAACACATCGACATAACAACACACACAACACACCAACACACACAGACAGACACACCAACACACACACAGCAACACACAGACACACACTAATACTCACATTAACACACCAACACAGAAAAAACACACCAACACACACAGAGAGACACTCCAACATACTCAGACAAACACACACGAACACCAACACACACACCAAATCACACACAACATTCACACACCAACACGCACCTATACTCACACCAACTAACAGATGCACTCACACAGCAACACACAGAGAAAAGACACACCAACACAACAACCCACACCAAAACCCACACAAACACTGACACACCAACACACCCTCACCAACACACACAAACGCACACAGACAGACACACCAACACAAACACACACACCAACACACGGACAGACACACTAACAGACAGCAACACCCACAACGCACCTACAAACACACCAACACCCCAACACACACACTAATACACGCACACAAAGACACACTAACACACACACTCACCCACACCAACACACACACACAAACACCATCACTCGAACACACCAACACACACAGACAGACACACTAAGATATACCAACACCCACACATCAACACACAGACGAACACCCCAACACACCAATCCACCAACACACACAGACAGACACACTAACACACCCACACACACATACACACCAACACACAGAACACACAAACCCACACACAGACACACACACCAACACACACCAACACCCACATAAACACGGACACACGAAAACACCCAGTACACACTAGCACACACCGACAAACACATCCACCCCCACCCCCACCCCCACCTCTTCTGCCCCAACAGGAAGAAGGTCCAAGGAATGTCTTCTTGGCAGTCGTCCTGCCTCTGGGGGACTTCAGGGTCCATTTCCGACACCAGGACGATGGCATCCACGCTCCTAATAGTAAAGTGAATATAGTTTACATTATTGGTACTTACTATGTGTGTAAATGCAAGACATATGCCTACTCGCGAAAAAAGCTCAAACCTGAAACTCAAGTTGTAACTCTGCAGTAGACGTCATATTGAACAAGGATGCATTGCATTTTATCTTTTCTTCAAATAATTGTTTGAAAGAAACAGTTGCTTGCGTAAGCGACGGTTCTAGTACAAAAAGGCAAAGAAGACTTTACATGATGACTCCGTAAGTATAGATGTTACACCACTTTTAGCAAAATTCCAGTTATATCACGTCGAAAAACAACAAACATAGGCTTCACACATCGTACCCACATGAGAAATAAAATTAGGCTTGAGCGTCAAGGACGATAACTTTAACTATTCAGTTATTCGACGATCCCCATAGATTTAAATGCAAACCAAATATGGTGGGTCGTGAAAAACAAGATTTCATCTAAATATTAAACTGAAATATTGAAATACTTTACCAGCAATTGATCGCGCAGTCGGCCAGCACATGACCCTCAAAGTGACCATCCGGATGACGGTATCCACGGTCCTAATAGTAAAGGTACAGGATTATTTAACGTTTCGTATCAATGATACTACGTCCATAATGAATGCCAGGTATGTATACTGTAAACTTAAACACAACTTGTAACTTGCAGATCGCGTCTTGGTGAGCAAGAATTTTCTAAGTTCGCTTCAAAAGATTGTTTACAAAACTTGTCTATCAGCCTAGCCCCCTGTCGGCATCATGAGGGTTGTCCTACCTCCTCAAGAGTAGTTTGTCCACTTCTGTCATTGGATTATGTTTTCGTGGCAGTCGTCCTGCCTCTGGGGTACTTCAAGGTCCATTTCCGCCCCCAGGACGATGGCATCCACATTCCTAATAGTAAAGATAACGAACAGGTTAATGTTTAATATCATGGATACTTCCTACACAGATAATACCTATAAAAAGTGTATGGCTTTCGTGAGAAAATCGCTGTAATCTGATACACAGGTTGTACCTTGAGCATGACGTCATTGTCAACAGGATTATGTTGTAAGCTGTCTTCAACAGATAGTTTGGAGAACTTGCCTTCTTGGTCGTCTGACGGCTTTGTGGTCGTTGTCCTGCTTCCAGAAGAGTCTTGGATCCAAGAAAGGTCTTCTTGGCAGTCGTCCTGCCTCTGGGAGACATCAGGCTC